>NC_045620.1:92225953-92833870 GCF_009829155.1 Mustela erminea | reverse complement strand
CCAAGTTCCATGAAGTGCTGGGCAGGAAAGAAGAAGCCGTATCACCTTCCAGGTATATGCCGTCTGCTGTGTACCAGTCTGAAGAAACCCAACTGGTGAAATGCCAATTGAATATTACCCCCACCTTAAAAGACCACCAGAGACGTGAGTCAAAGCCAATCAGCAAGGGTCGTTTATTGCAGGTTCGAACCTGGACCTCTGCGCCGCTCGTTGCCGATAACGCCGAGAGGTCCAGAGCTGGGTTGGTGCAGGATTTTTATAGACAGATACAAACAAGTTTCGGGTGGGGCTGAGCTGATTGATTGATAGTTTGAACAGGCATACTTGGCGTCAGTGGATTGGGTCAGGGGACCCCGCGCGAAAGCAGACAAAGCAAACTTACAGAAGCAGAACTGGCCGGTTAGCCCACGCATGCGAAAAAAAGCACTACCAGGATATTGAAGGCCTGGTTACTTATCAAGTAAAGACAATTGGGAGTCTCCTGGTGGAATGTTAAATTCCTGCTATCAAGCATCCTTGTTAATGAGATTTAGGTTTAGAAGAAATTTAATTTTATTTACTTTTCCTTCTACCTCCGCCTCCTTCGGTGTTTTATGGAGGGGAGGGTGACATTAGGGCTATTGATAAGGTAACTTCTTTGTTGTAAATCTCAAGGACATTTGCAAACCAAGGGAGACTCCTGTCTTGCAGGATTGTGATCTCAGCAAGTTAACTATTTATCATTTTATGGCAGTCAGGGGTGCCTGAGGAATGCTACACATATGGAGGGGAGCGGGTGAAGGGGGGGTGCAAGGCGCCAGCTTTTGCTTTGTCCTCAGCCAGCCTCCTGCTCCTTCACTGTCTATCTTACTGTTCTAACATATGGGCCCCGATGAAAATGAAAATCATCCAAGTGTGCAGAATGGTGCTTGGGCTAAGCGTGGTTCCTTAGTGCTGCCCTGAGATTGCCACTAGCTGTCTCTCTCTCTCTCTCAGTTCTCCAAGTTCAACCTTTCAGACATTTACCAGCCTGGGCAACCTGCCTCCCTTCACTCCCAGCAGTTGAGTTTGTGCTGCATGTGAGGTAGGGCCCTGGAATCTAGCAGGAGCCAGCAGAGATCAGAAGTAGGAGCTGCCTGGCTCTGAACCTGGGCCCGTCTGCTTCTTGGCTATTTAGCACCAAACCAAACCAACAAACAAAAATTCTTCTCTGTGCTTCAGCTTCCTTCGTAAAATGAGGGTGATATCATTTACTTTGTAGGGTTATTATGAGAGTCAAGTAAGTTAATGCATAGGAAAATAAAAAGAGCCGAGAATATGATACAAACTCAAGAAATATTGTTGATCATCTCCTTTAGTATTTGCAGGACTCCTTTCACTAAGAGGGTAGGAGTGTAGGCTTCCAGACACAGAACCTTGAAGATGGAGGGCAGAGATGGGCCATGTTCTCAGAACAAGAGGAAGCTTTACAGATGCCTGCACTTATCATAAGAGCAAGCAATGTGATGTCTCAAGCCCAGATCAAAGGACTTTTGCACAGAAGCTTGTGTAACTTACAATGTCCCTCCCCACTGCCCAGCCCCCCCCCCCAGTTTAATCTTTGCCTATCACTAACAACTTGTATCCCTTTACTTTTTTAAAAGTCTCCTTTTATTGTTTTTAATTTTAATTCCAGTATGGCTAACAACTCATATCCCTTAATAAGGGGAAGAGGCATTTTCAGGAAAAGCCGGAGTTGTGTCTATAAATGCAGTCTTTGTCCTGATTCAGAATTGCTTGCCCTCAGGGGTGTAATTCTGGTATTCTGCGGCATAGAGAACCTGCTCAGGAGCCCTGGGAAATCCATGTGGTGGATTCTAATGTCTCGCTACCAAGGAGATTCCTTTCCCAGTGCCTAGCTAATAGCAGTATTAGAAAAATCTATCTACGTCGCAAGAGCAGCACACGGCGCATGGCAAACCAGCCATCAGGAAGGAAGGCTCTGTTCTAAGCGGCAGAGGGATGCAGTCCTCTGCCGGCGTTAGCTGTCAGGGGCAGAAGCTTCGGGACTCGATGCACATACCTAATCTAGCTCACCTTCACCCCACATACATTTGCATTTTCTATAAATCTACCTAACATTCACAGTTTGTTTTCGTAATAAAAGATTTAGGCTTCCTCTTCTACATGTCCAAATGGCCTTTACAACAAAGTGCAATGAATTCCAAACACTCCGACTGGGCTTCAGGGAAGACCACAGTGAACCACAGTTAGGCACAGATGGTGGATGTGATGATGGCGGGGGCTCTACCACACACGCAAGCTGATGTTCCCACTGGCGGACTCACACAGAACACCAGAAACAAAACACACCCGACTCTCCCAAGATGGGAAACAGCCCAGAATATCAGATCTGCGAAGGGGGTCCCTAATCTCTTCATAAAAAGCAATTAGAAAAAAAAGAAGAAAAAAAAATATTATTTGAAAAGTCCCTCCTTACCACTTTTCTTTTCACATAATCTCAGATAATTTGCCACTCCTCTGTCTCTTGGCTCAGGCAGTGTAGACCCACTTTGTTTTCTCCATCTCCTTAGGCCAGCTTTACTCCCTCTTCCAACATCTTGTTCACATCTAGGCTACAGTTAACAGCATCAGAAGGTTCTAGGTCCTAATCTCCATCCTCTGGAGTTCTGAATCCCATTAGTGATCAAGATCTGAAAGGTCTGTCTCGGGTACAGCAGGACAGATACTAAGAACCTACGGTCATGTGGCAGTTTTAGTTTCACTAAGGTGACTTTCATCAGGGTTTGCCCAGGACTACCTTGGACTTAATACTGAAATCCCTCAATCTCAGGCATACCAGGACAGTTAGTCACCCCACGATACTTGGGAACTTTATAAAAAAAAAAAAAAAAAAACCCAACACTAATGTTGAAGGCCCCTCTGCAGACAATATCTTTTAATTGGGCTGGGGTGGGGCTGGGCATCACTGTTGTTCAAGTGTTTCATAAGGTGATTCTGATGCTCAGTAAAGGTGAGCATCATACTTAGATGTATGAAAACCATACCTCTAAGGGATTATCAGTCAGTTTGGATCAGGCCAGTGAAAAAAGGCTTCTCTTAGGACATGATGTGTCTTCTAATAGGCTTCTAGCCTGACACAATTTCTCAGAGGCCTTTGAGAAATAAGTCACTCATGGTATAGCATCCTCCCAATCCTCAAACAATAAAAAGGTGCCAAACAGGGAAATGAGACTATCCAACAAAGTCAAATATCTAAAATCATCATAGGAATACACCTGACATTGCTCTTCAATTCCCCAGACAGTTATATAAGAACAATTTCTAAAAGTCCAGGTATCTTACACCATATCATCTAGTTCCTCAAGAATCCAATGCCAATGAATTAAAAATTCAAACTGAAAAGGCCACCACTTGGGCTCAGCTGATGCCCCAGTGGTCTGCACCTTCCATTGCTGACTGTAGCACATTCAACTAATGACCATATTCTTCTTATTTTCAGATAGCCTTCAGTATATGCAATAGGGAATCTGGAAACCCTTGGCAAAATTTGAGGATGCTTTTCAAAGAGATAAATCAAACTAAATTAAAAAAAAAAATGAAACCAAACCAAACCAAAAAATCAAAAGCAAAAAAATATTAAAAATTATTTAGTACTTCTTAATAAGTTTTGCTGCAGTGTGGGTGAATTTTCCCTCTGTAATTTTTGGCTTACCCTCTTAGAAACCCAGTTAAGAACTGACATGAGGCCTTGGGAAAGGAGTCTATTTTGGCCCGCCTCATACAGACAGCAGGAAATCCCTACCCAATGACCAAGGCTGGAATTTGACATGAGGGTTTGGACTCCAGTAATGAGGAGGGGTTCCTTGACCTGGCATTGTCCCCAAGGTACTCCTGCATGCCTCCTCCTCAAGGCTAGGAGAGATCACGGCCACCATGTTCCTGACCCTGGGTCCCAGCCCTTTTACATTCTGAATGGTAGAGACCCATCCACAAGAAGGCACCGATTGCGAGCTGTATAATAACGAGATGGGAAAATCATTACATTGAGGCAAGAGATGAGGATGGGTTATGACAGATACCTGCAGATTTAAATTGATAAAAGACTAGTTATCAGTAATAAGTTGCTATTTAAAGTAGCACAACTGTTAGAGCTCTGGTATCCATGACAAAATTCTATAGATATGTGTACCAGAATTACCGGAAGAGTGGAGAAAATATGGATTCTGTGGTCATAACTATATAGATCTCAAATCGGTAATGTGGTGTTGGAACCAAGGTATCTTTGTTTTTCAAAACTATTCAGATAATTTTGCTCATGCCTGGTCTGTGAGCTAACTCTATAGGCCTTTTTACTCTATCAGCTATGTCTCTGAGAAGATTAGAAGGCTGAAGACCAATGTTCTAATCTGATATGATTCTAAAGAAAAAGGAGAAAACCTTGAGGTCTTCAGTTTTCAGATAAAAGATCCATTGAAGACTGGCTACTACTATTGTTCTTTTGAATTTCTCTTCTGTCCAGCTCTTCGTTCATCTAATGAACCCCTCTGGCCTTACCAGGGAAGTCCCATATCTGGTACCCATCTGCCAGGCACAGCAGCTGAAGGTGCTTTATTACTAGGTGACCATATCAGTGATCTTTTGAAAGTGAAATGGGGAACTATTAATAATCACTCTAGACAATGGGCATAAAGTGGGACTGTCTGAGACAAACCCTGACATGGGTCAGGACTTATTTTTCACTAAGCTCCTACCATTGATCCTTGGATCTGCTGATTCATGACAAAAACCATCTGGAACTTCTTTTTCCTCCAACCGCTACAAAACTTTGGACCTTCTGGCCTTTGATTGAAGGTCTGCAGCCTTACATCAAACCCTAGTCTTCTTTTAAATCCTTTTCATTACAACATATTTCTCTTATACACAAAAGTACATAGAATGACATGATAAATCGCACCCAACCGTATCAGACGTCCAACAGAAAGAGGTAGGACTCCTCAGATTCCATTCCCCTTACCATCCCTCCTTCCTTCACCAGGAAAACAACCATCTTGAATTGGCATTCCTGAATTTATAATTCATCTGTATGTTTTTTCACTTTACCACATAGGACGACCCCACAAATAATGTCTGGCATTGTTCTCCCTATTTTATTTATTTTTTGAGAGAGAGACAGAGAGACAGAGAGAGAGAGGGAGAGAGTGCACTCGTGCAAGTAGGGGATGGGGAGAAGCAGAGGGAGAAGAAGAGAGAGAATCTCGAGCAGACCGCATGCGCAGTACAGAGCCTGACGTGGGGCTCATTCTTAGGACCCTGAGATCATAATCTGAGCCCAAATCAAGAGTTTGGGCTGACTGAGCCAGCCAGACATCACTGTTCTATTTTAAAACTGTTATTCCACAAGTTGCCTGTTCTCATTAACATTACGTTTTAGAGACATCTCACTCTACTTCATTCACTTTAAACACCATGTAAAAAGTCCATTCTAGCAGACCATGATTTAGGTATCCATTCTTCTATTCATGTACATTTATGTACATGCAAATTTTTTGCTGTCACAAACAATACTGTTATAAAAGTTGTCCTATATATTTTCTTTTGGAACATGTATGAGAGTTTTTCTGAAGTGTATTCCTAGAGGTTGAATTTGGGGTCATAGCTTTGTGCCTCTTCAACTTTAGCAGATATTGCTAAATTTTTTTCTAAAGTGATTGTACCAGCTTAGACTCTCTGAATCTGCCCAGAAAAGCTCCCCTTTTGCCCCAACCTTACCAATAACACATGATATTATCAACTGTACTAAATTAATCACTTTGGCATTTGAAATAGTACTTGGTTATTTTAAATTGCATGTCCCTGATAATTAGTGATGCTGGATTCTTTTCACATATCTATTAGCCATTTAGGGTTTCTCTTCTGTGAAACACTCACTCATATTCCTTGCCCTTTCCCCCCACTGGGCTATTTTACTTTTGCTGAGTTGTGGTAGTTCTTTATAAATTCTGGATATAATCCTTCGTTGGTTATATGTTTTGTAAATCTCCTTGTCTTGAATCTCCTTGGCTTGAATTTTAATTTTGTTGGTGTCTCCTGTTGCATGTAAATTTTTATTTTACTGGAGTCAGTTTTATCAGTCTTTCCCTTTATGATTTGTGCTTTATTCGTGTCTTATTTAAGATTCCTTTCCTACTTGGAGAACAAAAAGATATTTTCTTACATTTTCTTCTAAAAGTTGAAAAATTTTGTTCTTTATGCTTTCCTCATGTTAGAATTGATTTTTATCGTTGAGATGAGTTAGAGATCTAACTTCATTTTTCCCCCCAGGGACAACCAATTGTCCTGGTATCACTTATTAACTAGTTCATTTGTTCTCCCCCTGCTCTGCAAAGCCATCTATGTTACTTTTCAGGAATGTCTTTTCCTTTATTTTATCCCATTGATCGATTTGTCTAACCCTACACAGTCTTAATTGACATAGCTTTATGATCAGTTTTGAGGTCTGGTAGATAAATATCTTCAGGTTTTTCCTCTTCAGAATTGTTTCTGCCTTTCTTGTTAAAGACTCAAATATTTGCTGTCTGGCCTTTTGCAGAAATAATTTGTCAATCCTTAGTTTAGGGCGATCAGCAAGGCTGTTACTGGGCCAGGGAGCAGAGGCCCCGAGTGTGGGCAGTGAGTTCTGTCCCATGACCCTCTGCCACTTTATTCTCCAGGGCTCCACTGCGGCTGGTGGGGCTTTGAAGACCTGGGGTCAGAGCCCCTTTAAGACCTGTGAATGTTTTAGCCCCTCCTTCTCTACTACATCAAACTTTACTAAAATGTACTTCAGTTGACTCTTGAACAATGCAGGGGATACGGGTGCCGACTCTCCACACAGTAGAAAATCCACATACAAATTTTGACTCCATGAAAACTTAACTGCAGATTAGCCTACTGCTGACCAAAAGCCTTACTGATAACGTAGTCAAGTAACACATATTTTGTATGTTATCTAGATTATATGCTGTATTCTTCCAATATAGTAAGCTAGAGGAAAGAAAATGTTAAGAAAATCATAGAGAAAAGAAAATACATTTACGGTACTGTACTACAAAAAACCCAAGTATAAGTGGACCTATGCCATTCAGATCTGTGTTGTTTAAGAGTCACCTGTACATCCCTCAATAACAGTACTTTATGTATAATTCTAGAGTTGGAAAGCAATATTCTAGTTGATAGGATGATACAGTTTGTAGATATTAAAATTAAAGATGCATTCTTTAGAGAGGTGTCCTGGCTTAGAGACCCAGAATCAAGGGCTCAGGAACAGATGCTTGGGTTCAAATCCTGGTCCTACTACTCACTAGCAGAGTGATCACTATGTGTCTCAGTCTCCTCAGCTGTAGCGTGAAATGGAAATAGTACCACAGGGGTGCTGGGCAACACATTAGTTAACGTGAGAGAAGTGCTCAGAACAGAACCTGGGGCATAGCAAGTACTAGATAGGTGTTTGTTGATATTGCTGTTTTATTTTGTAGTTTTCTTTTCATACTTCATAGGCTGTATCATTTTAAGTTGATTCACAAGCACTTTTAAGAGGAATAAGCAGTTGGACATCCATCAGGCCTCAGATACTATCCCTATAGCTCTTAATGATTTAGACAAGCCACGCCCATCTTTAGGGAAGAGCCAGTCCCTGCTATTTCTGGGTGTGCCTTTTCCTTGGGCTTAGCTTTTGTCTGGCCTACCTTTATTTGCCATTAGAGAAGCAAGGCCTAGAAGGCTAAACTTAGGGTTAAGCCCTTTGGGGGAAAGGACCAGGAAAACCACGAAGCCTGTTTTGGTTCTAAACCTCAGTCTGGGACTTCATGAAGTTAGCTTAACTCATCAGGAGACAGTGTTAAAGGGGTCAGCTGATGAGGGTAGAGGAGAACCTGCCTTTGTCGGACCTCTTCTTTGTATTGGATGTGGTGTGCTGTAGGTTGCATGGGTTCAAAATCCTGGGTGTTAGCCAAGACATCATTACTTAAAACTGTTTATTCACAAGATATATTCTATATTAAAATAATACGATTGGCCACACCAACCCTGAAGGTAGGAAATCCTCTACAACTAACTAGCCTGAACTTCTTAGGGTAGATTCCCTGAGTCCTTTGCTAACCATTCAACTCTCAGATGGGGCTATGTGTTAACATCCTTCTGCAATCCAGACAGCTTGGACTGAAGAGAACTTTGTAAGAATCTCCAGGAGATTAGTTGCTCTGTTGCTCTGGTTCCCTTTTTCTGTCTGTTATATTTAGGCAGATTTCAAACCACCCATAATCCTGGTTGGCATGATTTTATATCAAACCATTTTATAAGTTCTTATTCTCATCCCCCCACCCCCCCCCCCGCCCGACCCCGTAAATCTGAGCATTTCTATGTAATGAATATTGTCTTCGTAAGCTGGTGAGAGACCTCCCTCTACTGGGCAGATGTACAACTGCTGCCCAGACTTAGGATGAGAAATACTAATCTTCACTTTATATACTGAAAAAGAAAATAATTTTTATCTTTGGTTTAAAAAAAAAAAAAAGTTTAATAACGCAGTTGATCTTGACCTAGTTTGACCTAAGAGGAATTGTCACCAAGTCTCTGCCCCTTCTGCTTTCCTCTGCCCTTTGCACAAAGCAGCTGAATGTGTGTTGCTGTGACCTGTCATGGTAATGACCGAAACACCACCAGGCTGTTTGTCGGCTTTTTCACTGCAGTAATGTGAAAAACTGATGTAAAGCCAGCAGGCAAAACCAAAGTACTTTTAACTTGGTCCTGTATTGGAGAAGTTTATTTTAAAGCCAATTCTATGGTAGACTCGGGCTATACACAGATTTGTATCTGTGTATACACAGGTTTGACACAGATAGGCACTAAGTTCCGACTCTTCTTAATGCAGGGTAGTGTTTCTAATGCCTTGTCTGGGGAGAAATTCTGCAGCCTTTCTGCAACTGGTTCTCAGAGCTTCTTCCCCCAACCCTGCTCTCGCAAATCCTTTGTTCATTCTTTTTTCCTTTCTTTAAGATTTTATTTATTTATTATTTATTTAGAGCAAATGAGTTCAGAGGAGGGGCAGAAGGGCTGGGGACAGAATCCTAAGCAAACCCTCTGCCATTTGTGGAGCTTGATGCAGGGCTCAATCCCACAACCCTGGGATCATGATCTGAGCCAAAACCAAGAGTCAGATGCTCAACTGACTGAGCCACCCAGCCCTCGCTTGTTCATTCATTTTTCTTTCTAAGATTTTATTTATTTATTTGACAGATAGAGATCACAAGTAAGCAGAGAGGTAGGCAGAGAGAGAGAGGGAGAAGCAGGCTCCCAACTGAGCAGCAAGCGCAACGTAGGACTTGATCCCAGAACTCTGGGATCATGACCCCAGCAGAAGGCAGAGGCTTTAACTCACTGAGCCACCCAGGTGGCGGCAGGCAAGGCAGCATGTTCATGGGTTGAGAGATAGGAAAAGCAGGGTCTATTGTGGCTGTTTTCTATGAACTCAGAGAAACTAGAACACTGGGATGCAGATGTAATGTTGCTGGAGCGGTGAGCTGGGGAGAGGTTGAATAGGTCTGTGATGTCGACTTTAGATTTTATCCTGAGACAAAGGATCATAATCTTAAAAACCTTCAGGGGATAGGTAGATCTGAAAGTCACTGAAACAGCTGAGTGGGAACAGGAGAGAAACTGACGCATTCAGAGAAGACAACTACAATTTTTCCAGCCAATGGTTGCCATGTGCAAGTGATCCCCACCCCCTCACCCCCCCCCCCGCCCTGCCCAAGTTAATCTGTACTTGAAAAGTTTGGCAGTTGGCGCCTGGGTAGCTCAGTTGGTTGGGCAACTGCCTTCAGCTCAGGTCATGATCCCCAAATCCCGGGATCATGAAAAATAGTAAAGTTTGGCAATTAATTTTTAAAAACCCTTAATTTAGGCTGTCTTGTTAAACCAGTTAGTAAGATCATGGAACAGAGAAGTGATGATAGTCTGGACAAGATTAGGTCAGCGAGAACAAACCCATCTCTGTGGTTTTGTACGTGGAATCGTCATTATCCAGCTAGTTCTCTTTACAGCAAATTCTCAGAATGATGCGGGTTGACTTCCTACCCTGGCAAAAAGCTATTCAGCTTTCCACAATATGCCTTGTCTAACTCACAGAAGTAAGTTTACTGTTTATGACAGACCCATTTATTAGATGACTGGATCAATGACTGTGCACACCGTAGGTGCTTAGTTCACACTAAATAAATAAATGCATGCAAGAATGTTTGCGTTCCTCTCACAGAAAATACAGTTCCCTGGATTAGAAGAAATCCTATGCCTTCCATAGGCCAATCGATGGCAGACGGCTTTATTATAGGCTTATAAAATAAAAACTTGTCATTTCCAGCTCATGGCTGACTTGGTTATATACCAAAAGAGGGTGCTGAAGCCCCTTATTTTTATGGGAGAAAAAATGGTAAACGATGAGGGTAAATATCAGGATATGTGTAGCTTTTGTAGGCTGTTGGAAATAGCTTTTTCAGTACTAGAGTACTAAGTACTAGAGTCATAAGTATTAACAGCACTAAAGAAAGTAAAGCTTCCAAGGAAAGTGAGGGAGATTGTCCTCCAAAAATGGAGGTTCCACTGTTAGGCCAGCCCACTTTTCTTCAATCACTCATTCAACATCCTTTATGGAGAAAGTACTCTTTAACGGGTGCTGGGAGCAGAGTGTGAAAAAGACATCACTCTGGCTCTCATAAGCAGATAATCACAACACAGAGTGACAAGTGCGTGGGAAGGAAGGTGCAGGGTGTTTGAGGAACTCTTAGGAACACGGGTTGGGGGTCCTGAGGGTGTTTTATGGACGTGATGCCTGTGTGGATAATTAGTAGATGACTGAAAATAATCCAGGAGAAGATACTTCTTTGGGGGCTGGAGTGGGATGGGCAGGGAAGAGTTCCAGGAAGAGTTTACTCAAATCCCAGGAGGAGAAAGCAAGCTTAGTATGTCCCTAGAAAGGAAAGAAGTTTATTCTAGTTGGAGTTTAAAGTAGAAAGTGAAGTGGCAATATCTCATTCTGGAGCCATAATTAGAGGAGAGACCCCACAGGGCCTTGTAACCATGGTAAGGAGTTTGGACTTTCACATAAGAACAAAGGGAAACCATAGAAATTTAATCAAGAAACCCATCAAGGGATTCACATGATCACACTTAGATTTTAGAAAGGTTACTTTGAGGGAAGGGCAAGTATTGAACTGGAGCAGACTTGAAGCAGAGGGATCAATTAGGAGCCTGTTGCTGTAATCCAGGAGAGAGCTGACAGTGGCCTGGAGTGGGAGAAGGGCAGTGCGGCTAGAGAAAAATGACGTAGATGTGAGGGGTTCTTTTTTTTTTTTTTTTTAAAGATTTTATTTATTTATTTGACAGAGAGAAATCACAAGTAGGCAGAGAGACAGACAAAGAGGGAGAGGAGGAAGCAGGCTCCCTGCCAAGCAGAGAGCCCCATGCGGGCTCAAACATTTTAGGTTAACTTAAAATGTAAAAATATTCACATGGCAATATTCAATATAAAATTATGGCTTTTAGGGGCTCCTGGCTCAGTCTGTGGAGCATGTGACTCTTGATCTCACGGTGGTGAGTTCAAGCCCCACATTGGATGTGGAGCTCATTTTTAAAAAATAAATAAATAAATGATGACTTTAAAAACAACTTGGGTCCAGTGATTAGAATTCTACCTGGTCTTTTTGCTTAGATCACACTTCGAATGCACCACCTGGGATTTCCAGTTTCAGTTTCTACAGAGGGGAATGAAAACCAAGAAATGCTTGCAAAAAACCTTTGTATGCATTCTCTCTAGATGTTCACTTTTCCTTATGGTTATTTATGGTTGTCTCAGTCAACCTCGTTCATTTTTTTAAAGCCATTTTTCTTTATTGAATCTTTCTAAAGCATTCAGCTTTTTCTTTTTGCAATGACATTTTATCAGATTATGGAATATTTCATTACAGTGGATATAAAATAACAAGTAGAGTTAGGTGAGGAACAAAGATACATGGTAAGTTCACAACTCAATGGGTGGGGGGCATTTTACAAAGTAATGGGACAGTCTGAGCATGGGTCAGATTATTTTACAAAGAGAATGGGGAATATTGGTCTAGCTATTGATTCGTTGAGATTGTTTAAGAGAGCTTCTACTGTAATATAAATCTTATGAATATAAATATTCCCACAATGACAGACCTCCCTACAAATTTATTTGTTTTGTCTCCATAGAGGAAACAGCTTCCCTTTTGAATTCAGTATTTCTCATCCCCACTTGACCTTACCCAAACTTGTTCCTCTTCCTGTCTTCCCTCTTGCTCCTTGACACATCATACCCCATCCATCCGTGATCCCAAATCATAAAGGGGAGCAGCATCCTGGTCTCTTCTTTAAACCACAGACCCCATTGGTCACCACCTATTCAATTCTCTCTTCCAAATATGTCTTTCCAACTTGGCCCTTCCTCATTCTTTCACCTGGTTTACAGCCTCGGGCTCCTAGTAGACCTTCTTCCTGTTAGATTCAGCCCATCTTTCATCAGTCATCGACATTGGCGCCAGGGGGATATTCTAAAACTGCAAAAGTGTGTATATCATCTCTGTGTGCAAAACTCCACTTGGCTGAGCATTCCCAGCAGGACAAAGTTCCAGCTCCTGCTGGGACTCCTGCCTCTCCTGCATCCCTGCGTGTCCCAGATTCCGTGAGTTTCCCAACGCCACTGAGGTGTGTGTCCCCTCGGTCTAGAGAGCCCTTCCCCACTTGGAAGCATGCCAAACTCCTACTCACCCTTTAAAACCCATTTCTCCTTTGTATTACTATAGTCCTGAATAAGGGATAGTTCATCGCATCTGGCTCCAGTGGAATTAGAGCCAGGATAGAATAGATCTCCATGAGGAATAACATAACCTAGTTGGGTACCCCAGATCACTGTCACTTCTGGGTATCAGAAAAGAAAAACAGTTGGTCTGTATGAACACTGGGCTTCCCTCACCCCACCATCTCCCTGGAAGGAAACTTCATCAGTAGGCTAGTAACATGGGACTTTTTCTGGCATGCTTGGTGTAAACTACCCCCTATAAGGTCAGCTAACTGTGTATAACAGTAAACGTCACTTAAAAATGTCTCAGATTTAATGAGCACTCACAGCATTATGTGGTAACCTTAGGGAGAGAGGCTTTTGGGCAAGGGCTAGGGCTTCATGAGTCAGCAATTTGGAATGTGGGTTTTATGATTCATGTAGTAAAACCTATTCTCTGAGGTTGTCACCTCTGTAAGGCAGGCATCCATTTACTGTGACGTTTGTAGAGACAGACGCTAACCTCCAGCTCCAGAACAACGAATGTGACATGGAACCAGTGAGCCTGACTAAATGAGTTAGGATTCCGGGTTACTAATGGAACAACCTAGCTCAACGAGCTGAAGTACAAAAGAATTTATGATAAGAATGTAAGTGTGTCTCATGGAAGCCAAGAAAAAGAATAAGCCAGAAGAACTGGACCCAAAAGGACTCTGGTTTCTTTCTTCTACCTTTTTGCCTCTGAGCTATTTTAATGTTTTCTACTTTCTACCTTTGGTGAATCAGCCATCTCTCCTGGCAAACGAGAAAGTTTGTCTTTTTAGTGGTTAAATTTTTTATTTTAGGGGCGCGTGGGTGGCTCAATGGGTTAAGCCTCTGCCTTCAGCTCAGGTCATGATCTCAGGGTCCTGGGATTGAGTCCTGCATCAGGTTCTCTGCTCAGCGGGAAGCCTGCTTCCCCCTCTTTCTCTCTGCCTAGTTATGATCTCTGTCTGTCAAATAAATAAAAATAATAAAATCTTTTTTAAAAATTTTATTTTAAAAAGTACCATACAGACTGACTTTTTTCTTTTTGAATTTTGCAAGTTTCAGTACACGTATAAATTTGTGTAAGAATGAGCACAATCAGAACACAAGCATCTTCCTAGCCCTCGCAACTGCCTCGCAAGAACCCCCGGCAACCTCCATCACTGTAGTTTGTCTTTTTGAGAACATTGTATAAATAGAATCCTACAGTATGCAACTTTCTGGGCCTGGCTTCCCTCCATCGGCATGATGTCTTTGAGATGAACTTGAGTGAATGTGCTCATCAGTAGTGTCTTCCTTTTTATAGCTGTACAGCGTTCCATCGCATGGATGTACCAGGACTTGTTTATCCATCCATCTATTGAAGAACAAGATAAGAGTCTCAACACTTACCTCTTTAGCTGCCTGGAAAAGATTAGCTGATGTTCGTGGTTTCAAGTCCAGAAACCCCTGTGAGGCACTCGGAGGCCCGGCACCGGTTAGATTGCCATTTCTGGAGACAGGAGCCAGCGTGGGGGTAAGATGTTAGGATCGGCCGGCCAGCTGCTGGGGTCTGTGCTCAGCCTCCCTGGGGCATCATCATCTCTGGCCAGGAGTAGGACAGCCACCATGGAAGCCCTGGGAATGGAAGGAGAAGAGTGAGTGGTAGAGAAATAAGACATTCCTAACTTGTTCTCCCACGAACTTGTTCTTCACCCCGTTCCTGATACATCGGTCTAAAAGGTATGGTTCCCCAGCCTTAATTCATAAGCCTTCAGAGGGAGTCGCAAACTCCATGTGGTGGGAATGACTATGTCCCTTCATCGTCTGGGTGGTGACAGACAGGTAGAGATTCCCCACGGGGTGCACGGCTCAGCCCATTCAGCTTCTCGGCACCGGCCCTCCTCTCTCAGCACCGTGACCTGTTGGATGTCCTTAGCAATGGTAAGGATTCAAACGGAAGATGAAAGGAAAAGAGTTTGAGCCCAACCTGAGGCAGACGTTTTGCTTGCGAGTCAGGTTCTCATCTCTCATTCGTCTTTGCTGTCTTTGAAAGATAAAAGGTTTCTTGTTCTTTCCCATTTACGGCATCTTTCTAACCAGTGCTGAACGGCCTTCAAAATAACATTTATTCTAGCCGGTGAACAATATGGCTGTTGTGATCGGCTATGGGCTGAAGCCCGCTGCCCCTCAGCCTCCTCTGTCACCTCATATCACATGCATCCAACAGAGCTGCCTCCGCTTAAATCCCTAAAGCCAAGGAAATGAAAAGAAAAAGCCAAATAGTAGTGGCTCTCACTCTCAGAGGTGCCTTGGCCTTTGTTCCTGAGGAGGGGGAGAGATAAGAAAGAGGGACCTCAGGCGTAAATGCTCAGGACCTCCTACCCCTTCAATCAGAGCAATGCTCCTGTGATCTCTGTTATAAACAAGGCCTCTGTGTAGATTTTCTGAGAAGAAAGGATTCTAATGCTGGAAAAAAAAATGTGACAACCACTCCCCAGCCAAACACAGAGACACGGAGAGTCCTACCACGTGTGCGTGCCAGCAGTCTTATTCCGGTTTCATCTGTTTTGCTTTTCTCTTGAGGAGTTTTCTTATTTGGAAGTTAATTCTCCAGGAGCTACCTAGTACATAATCTAGTTATTGCTTGTTAGTGGATTCAGGAAGATTTCTTTTCTTTCTTTTTTTAGTTTTTTACAAGTTATTGGTATAATCAATGTTTTCTGTAGAAAATGATAAAATTTATAAAAAGAAAAAAAGAGGTGACTAACAATTATCCTTCAGTGCCACCACCTGGAGACAGCTGCTTTTACCATCCATTCCAACAACAAATCCTATCATTGTGCCTTTAATGCATTTGGAAAATCTTTCCCTTTATGCCATTTCTACTGTCACCATTTGAGTTCAGTTCTTTAACCAGTCTCTTAATCTCTGAAGAACAGGAACCCAATTTATCGCTCTTTTGGTTAAAGCCTTTCAGCGGCCTCCATGGACAAGTGAAACACTCTTCTTATGAGCTGCTTGCTCAGTTCCTGAGGGAACTGCGCCACATTTTGCTCTGAGGGCCTCATGTCAGTCCCCAAGGACGAGTCCTGCAGAGTACGTCTGAGTAAGTACTTCAGGTGTCTAGACTGTGGGCACACACCGCTGGCCTTCAGTGCTGAACCAGATGATTTCCTCTCTCGTTACTTCATTGAGAATGTGAGAGAGGAGAGATTAGGTGCATGGAATCATGTTGCCATCTTGCCTCCTTAAGAAAAAACTCCTTCTCACTCAACAGTCAGCTGTGCCTTTTTATGTAGTGCCAAATGCATCCCTAAGGCATGGTAATGAAGGTCAGAATAAACAGATTTGGCCATGGATCACCAGAGAGAGCTGCATTCAACATTGACAAAGCAACATGGTCACTCTCTTTGGCCTCAACCACATGATCTGTAGCTCTTGTATGCATGAAAATTCAATCCCATTGTCTTAGCGGGGACTGGGAAGCTGGTGATCAATGGGAAGTATGCCTCCACCTTATAATATCAAATGGGGATGATGCTGGTGCTAAATAGTTTTAGGGGTCCACTAGTGTCTTTAGGGTTCCACTAGTGTCTTTACTACCTTATAGAAAGCTGGGGCTCACCTCAGGGATAGACTCCAAAGGGCTATCATCTCTGCCCCTTCTGCTGATGCTGCCATGCTTGTGCTGGCAATGAACCATGAGAGGTATGACCCCTCCCTCAAGGTTGTCAGCAATGCCTCCTGTATCAACTCTTGGCCTCCCTGGCCAGGTGATCATGACAATGTCGGCATTATGGAAGGATGGTAACCATATTCATGCTATTACTGCCATATAGAAAGCTTTAGCTACCTCCTTTGGAAAATTAGCATGATGGCTGGGATACTGCCTGGGACACCATCTTTACATCCATGGGCCCTGCCAAGGCTGTGGGAAGGACCTCACTATGTTGAACAGAAACACTGGCGTGATCTTTCAACTTCCTACCCCTTGACTGTCATGGATTTGACCTGACCTCTGCAGAAAGCTGCAAAATATGACAACATTAATAAAGTGCTAAAGCAAGCGTCAGAGGGGTGTTCCAGGTGACAATGAAGTTTTATAGCGATGCTTACTCTTCCATCTCTGGTGTTGGGTCTGTAATTGCCCTCACAACTGCCTTATAAGCTTATTTTCTAATATAATGGTGAATTTGGTTATAGCATCTCTGTGATAGACTCACAGCCCAGATGACCTCTATATAAGCACCCTGGACCATCAGCCACAGCAGCAGCATAAGAGTGGACTTTAGTGAAGGGTTTTACTATGGACTATGGCTGCTATGGACTGAATTATGTCCCTCCCACCCCCAGATTCATACACTGAAGCTTTAACCCCAACGTGGTGGTATTTGGAGACGGGGCCTTTGGAGGTGGTTAGGGTCAGATGAGGTCATAAGGGTGGGGCTCCCATGATGGGATCAGTGTCCTTATAAGAAGACACAAAGGAGAAGGCCACTGTTTATAAGCCAGGAAGAGAGCTCTCACTAGAAACCAACCAAGATGACACCTTGATCTTGGGCTTCCAGCCTCCAGAACAATTAAAAATAAATAAATAAATAAATTTCTATTGTTTAAGCCATCTAGTCTATGGTATTTTGTTTTGGTAGCCCAAAGTGACAAAGACACTGACCCAGCTCTATTCCTTAATCACTGAGAATCTCTCCTCCTTGAAATATTTCCATCCCAAGTCTCCTGAAGAAGAGGAAGGGCTTATAGAGACCTCACTTGTCCGGATCATCAGTCACATTAATCAAGTCTATACACTGTCTCCTCACAAAGAAAAAAAAAAAAGTTCAACGAAGCAAGCTAAGACAAAACAAAACAAAGGCAAGAAAGAAACAAAACAAAGTACCCCCGAAACGTTCCAATCAGAAAACAGAATACAAATAAGAAAAAAGAAAAAGAAAGAATCGTAGATGGTTAGGAGCATAAATACCCTGGCTGAAGTCTCTTACTTGGGAGCAAATGAGATTTTCTGGGCAGTTAGTGCTATGACTTGGGACCCTCAATGGAAGACTTCTGTGATAATTAATTAAAGAACCAAAAGTCATACCTGAAGCTTCTTCTTTTTCTGACAACGTATACTGGCAACTCCTGCTCCTCTAAGTTCATGGTTCTAAACTGCTTCACAAGGAACAGATGAACACTTTAGCAAGTAACTTGTCTTGGGACCAACCTTCCCTCACACGTCACACATCACTCTGCTTTTATATGAATATGTAACCACCTTAACGTTTGTGTAACATGATTTTCACATGCATTACATAATTTCAATTCCTAAATTCTAGTGCGAAGTATCCACATCTCAGGAATCTCGAGTCTTGAGTCTCTAATCTCAATATTTTTAATAATTTGAATTTAAATGCTGAAGTGGGTCATCTTTGAGCATCCTATGTTCTCTTCCTGTGTTAAAAGACTCCATTCTCCCCTCTACTGACCTGAGGTGTTTATTTGACAAAAAAAAAGTTCAACGAAGCAAGCTAAGACAAAACAAAACAAAGGCAAGAAAGAAACAAAACAAAGTACCCCCGAAAAGTTCTAATCAGAAAACAGAATACAAATAAGAAAAAAGAAAAAGAAAGAATCGTAGATGGTTACCTTGCTGAAGTCTCTTACTTGGGAGCAGTATGAGAACAGTGGGTTGATAAATATTTGTTGTGTGAATAAGTGAATGAATAAACACATAAATATTCCTATATTTATTTTATTTTATTTTTACAGAGAGCAAGAGAGCAGGCACACATCCATGTGCAGGGGCATGGTAGAGGCAGAGGGAGAGAGAGAGGAGAGAGAGAGAGCGTGCGCATATCTTAAGCAGACTCCATGCCCAATTTGGAGGCTGAGACAAAGCTTGGTCTCAGGATCCTGAGATCATGACCTAAGCCGAAGTCAAGAGTCAGACACCTAACTGACTGAGCCACCTGGGTGCCCCCAGATAATTCCACCTTTAAAGTAATAGCTTAATGCATTTTCCTTTCTATCTGTGACTTCTCAGTTAATTCTCCCTTACTTTCATCCCCTTTGTCTATATCTCCACCATACCCCGCTGGTCTGTGTTGAAATCACAGCAAGCAATGAATTGCTCACTGATACTAATATTTTCCCTCTTTAGCATTCGCACTCAAGCTTTTCCCTCTGTCTGGAATGCCCTTCTCTCCCAAATCTTTGTCTGCCAATGAACTCCACTTACCCATCACTGCCCAGTCTAAATACTGTGTCTAACCTATGGATTTCTCACTCACCCTCCCATTCAGTATTAATTGCTTGCCTCCACCGCACTTTATAGATGCTTCTACTGTAGAATGTACAACCCTGAATTATTACTTCTTTTATGGATGTTTATCTTTTTCCTAGACTAGTGAATCCCAACTCAGACGACATGACAAAATCTCTTGGAGAACTTTTATTGAATCAGAATCTCCAGGATGGAGCCTGGAGACTTTTATTTTTATTTAATAAGGACCTGAGTTGCAATTGTTTGCAACCCTTTGGGCTGGCTTTAAGACATCTTTGCTTAGGCTATATGGTCTTAAATAAAGAAATGTATTTTACTCAGCTTTATATCCTAAGCTTAGCATAGTGTTGGTCTACAGGAGTCATTCAATACATGTTTATTGACCCAAAATGAGTTGATTGTGATTTTCTGCCTGCAGCTCTCACATTCCTGAATTTAACAGAAGGGGAAAGATGTAAAGGGGGAGAAATTGCTAATAGTGAAATTTCCAGCAGCTATTCAGAAGATAATTTGAGAGCAAAGCAGTCTTCTTAATGATTGTCTATAAGACTCATAAATAAGGTCCTTATATAAATGAGGGAGTCTCTTCCCACCGCCTAAACTTAGCAGAAGCTCATCCTGACTTTGGTTACAAATTGTATGAACTAGCTAGGGGAATCATCTCCATCATGATGGGCACATCAGCTTCCTCTCTCTCTATTTCTTTTCTTTTTTTTTTTGGTTACCATATAGATCTCACCAAGTGTTAAATTGATCACCAGAGGGCAAGATGGCTTATTGTTGCTGATTAGGTTATAAAAAGCAGTAAGACATCAGAAAGTGAGTTCTGTCTTGCCATACTTCAAAGAATTTAAACTAAAAGCTTTCAATAGTTCTTTGCTGCCTTCTTTGTTCAAGAGCAGCTATGTTTCAAGACCAATAGCAGAGAATTTATTGCTCTAATAAAACGAAACAGTAAAAAACAGCTGGAGAGTATTGGCAATTCCTAAGATCCGCTTATCAGAATAGCTTAAAAGCACTTCGAGAATATTAGTATTAGGACCTCAAATAACCATCAAATCTTCATATCTACTCAGATTATTTAATTGCTTCTTTGGACAAAATATTGAATTTTTGCTTCATCACACATTGTAAATATTATCAAGTTCCTTAAAGGAAGAGTATACGTCTCATTCCCATTTCTATCTGTCTTACAGCTTTGCCCAATGCAGCTGACCAACAGATGGTGAACTTGCTAAATAATATCCTTTGCTTTTATTTTTCATTTTATTGTTTTAATTTTAAAGGTAATACAAACTTCTAAAAAAAAAATCCTCAAATGTGTAGAAATATATCAAGTAAAAATTTTAAGTCCATAAACAAAGAGAGAAGTCTGAAGCAACCCCTGGGGTGTCATTTAAAAAAGGATTTTGTAGTCATGAGACTTTTGCCATGATTAGCATGCCGTTCCCAGCTATGTTATATATTAGCTACCAGTCCAAAACAAATAAAATGAACAAACAATCCCCCCAACCCCCTTTAGCTTAGAAGGGGATATACAACATTTTTCTGCCATAGATTCTTCCCTTCAGAAGTTGGTCCTTCTCTACTATTGTTCGACATCTGACTTTTGGGAAAGGTTCAAGTCTCACCTTCAACACTGACTGGTCAATTTGAACATTACTGGTTGGAGGAATGTAAATAGGAAATCCAGGAACGGGGAGCTGAAGTCAGTGTGAGGCTGGGGTAGGCAACTCCGACCTGTACAGATTACACCCTCACTCTGATTCTCCCCTTTCTGCAGAATTTATGCTCTGCCCTTTCCAAAACCGATTCCCACCATTTGTACCTTGTATGTTTGATGCTTTCTCCATCTATATGCCGTAATACATACTGCAGAGCTATTCGTTTTTGTTGTTGTTGTTGTGTGTTTGTTTCATTCCATTCTGAGCCATCTCCTTAAAACAGAGCTATGATTCTGGAGCCAGCTGGACCTAGAGTCTCTGTTTTAACTTTGTGATTTGGGCCATGTTATATAACTTTTCTGGGTCTTACTGATTATATAATGATGGCAATACCTACCTCATGAAGTTGTCATGATGGTTATTAAATGAGATAAGGTGCTTGTAAAAGGCTCTGCTTAGCATAGAACCAGTGCTCAGTAAATCATAGCAACAATCAACTTGTGGTCTCGGCATTGCCTGCCACGCCTGGTACCAATCCACTGAGCTGTGTGATCGGCAAGTCTATATACACGCTGGGCACATTGTGACATGTATTGAATGCAGGCTGGCAGCTTGAGTTGCTGGCCAGGTTAACGTGCATCCCTGATCCAGAGACTTCCTTGTCAGGCTATGTTTGGAGATATAGCTGTTTTCTGACTTCAGCCCCTCTTCAGGCAGAACATTTCAGTTTCTCAAGCTTTTTGGCTTGTGTTTTCCATATTAAACTGATCCCTTCAGAACGGAAGGTAATGGTGGAGTGGTGCTGTCATTTAATACAAAGTTGATTATGCTACCATCGATTTCCGACATGGGTGGGATCGCCTCCCAATCAGAAGCTATTGTCCCCCACAAGCCCCGATTGAATGTGCACCTGCACGCTTCTCATGGGCTGCATCTCGAGCCTGAGAGACTTCAAAGCTGTGGGTGAGGGCACGGTCGGGGGGCCTAATGCCAGTCAGCTTGGAGGCATTCACTACTACATACCGAAGCATCTCTCTGCGTCAAAGAAAGATGCCACTCAAAAATCCGCTCCTTGTTGTGATGCAGGGCACCATGAATAGTTGGTGATTGCATTCTCCTGGAGATTCTTGCTGGGTGGTTTCAGTCAGACACAGAAGGTGAGAAACACACAAGAAGAGGAAGGCACAGGAGTTCAGTTCTACAGTAATGCAGAACTTAGGCATGCCCATTGTAGGGGGACCTTCTGCATCTACTTTTAATGGCTAGAGATAAAGTGACTTTTTAACCTGGTGAAATCCATACCATGATGAAATTGTACTCTGCACCTTTGGGTTCTTCCTTCACACCTTTTTTTGGGGGGAAGAGTGGGAGTTGCTGAAAATACATCTGGCATATTTGGTTTCATTGCCCAAGTTATGGCTCTTGGAACAATACTGAGACTGAGATAGATGAGTAGCAAGGGGCTGAGTAGTAAGAAAGGAGAGCTCAGGGAAGGAGTGCACTGGTCAGTGGTTCTCAGATGTGAGTGGTCATAAGAATAATTAAGAAAGCATATTACAGGGGCGCCTGGGTGGCTCAGTGGGTTAATCCTCTGCCTTCGGCTCAGGTCATGATCTCAGGGTCCTGGGATCGAGCCCCACATCGGGCTCCCTGCTCAACAGGGAGCCCGCTTCCTCCTCTCTCTGCCTGCTTCTCTGCCTGCTTGTGATCCCTCTCTCTCTGTCAAATAAATAAATAAAATCTTTTTAAAAAAAAAGAAAGAAAGAAAGCATATTACAAGGGTACACTCATCCATCTCACCCAGACCTGTTATCAAAATTGTTTGGGGCAGGGGAATGATCCCTGAAAATCTGAGTTTTAAATATAAATAACAACACTGAGGGTAATAGAACCATTCAATTCTTACATAGTCTTTACTGTGTGGCAAGCATTGTCCAAAGTGTCCATATTCATAAACTCACTTACCATTCACAATGATCTTGTGAATAGGGTACATTGTTCTCATTCCCAGTAGCAGATTAAGGAAACAGAAGGCAAGTCACCAGTTTAAGGTCACATAGCTAATAAATGGACCCAGCTGGGCAAGGCGAGGACTCACTCACTGGCTTCACTGGAGTTTTTGCATTGGAGCTGGGATTGAACCTAAGGAGTCTCTCTTTAGAGCACAGACTCCAAACGCCACAGGGAAGGATCTAGTAACAGAAATGTCTCCCCTTTGACCTCCGCGTGACAGCCAAGGATCTCCCTTCAGGAGAAGGGAAACTGATGGACAGTTTCCAAAGCTGCATTTCAGTATCTGTCATTGCTTTCGTGACAAGGCTATATTTTCCCATGGCTGCAGGCTAATTTTTCCTGGACCATTCCTGCCCAAGAATAGAAATGAAGCTCTTTCTGTTTTCTGCTCCCTCTTTCTTCCTCCACATTGGTTCCAACAATAAGTAAATTAAATCATTCCTGCATGGCTAATTTTATCTTGGTGTCTACTTGGAGAATCTGGACGGACATACATCTCTGTCTCTTCTCCAACAATGGGTTTGAAATGTTTTGACTGAGACCCACAGTAAGGAAAAAATGTTTCATCTTGTCACTCTGTGAGCGTGTGTGTGTGTGTGTGTGTGTCCATATACAACATGTATATATGGAAAAAAGTTTCAAAATCAATACTTAACTTTCCTACATGCAATGTGAGATTCTATTCTGTATCATTTTTTTTTTAAAAGAAAATTCTGGTTACAACATACACAATTGCATTCAAGACCAAACACATACCAGAAATACCATTTATGTTCACCCACTGGTAGCATTTGCTGTGATCACATGGTAATAGCAGGAGCATTTGATTGCCCCTTAATTAGCCAATGCAGGAGGCTTCTTGCCTTGTATTGACCTTCCCAGTGGTCTGTTTCTTATATTTTCCTGTGAAATGTAGTCTTGCTTTTTAAAATATATACTATGACCTCAGGAAATGGATACTAAATCAAAAGATTTATATATTTGTTCCAATGTCAGGAGCACCAGGAAGTCAGGGTCCTCTTTCCAAAATACCTTAGATTTGATCAATTTAAGGTCATGATCCACAAAATGTGTGTATGTGTGTGTATTTGCTTATTTAATAAAAACACATTTCTTATGTCCCCACAAATACCAGTTTCTTAATTGTTCATTTGATACTTGCTAGGGATGATTATTGGCAATCTGAGATAGCTTCCTGAGATTAAGAAATATTTACTAGACAGTGAATTAAAATTAAGAAATTCTATCCATTTAATTTTTGTTGAATTAGGCACAAGCTGATTTTTTAAAAAATTTAGCTCAAGAAATGTCTTCCACAGCATGCTTTGAGAGGCACAGATTCATATATTGTACACTGTGTTCCTAGCCCATGTGGTCCACCTGCACATTCTGCTCATGCATTTTAAAGACATCTCAGTGCTATTTGGTTTAATTCTATTTTGAGATAGCCACCCTAGAGAAATAACCAGAGTTACAGAAAATGATTTATGTATAAGGGTGGTCATTATGGCATTATTTATAATAGTGTAAAATAGGGACCAACATTAATTTCCAACAGAGATGGTTCAATAAACCACGATATATCCGTAAGTATATGTGAGAAAGCACCACTGGCTGGTATTTTGGTGATGCTCGTAGCTGAGTAATTGGCACTCTCTCTAGAGCAGAAGTCTCCAGTTTGTCAAGTTCTCCACTCTTCCCTACTGGGTAAGACCCACTTTACTACTTCCGGCCTGACATTGGTAGGCATTGAGGTTTTGATCCTTGGCTGACATGATACTATCCAAATTCTTTTGTATGATATGGTAAGCTGAACAATGGCCCCCCAAAAGATGTTCATGTTCTAATCTCTGGGATATTCATTTTGTTTGTTTGTTTGTTTGTTTGTTTGTTTTGAAAGGGAGAGAGAGTGAGAGCTGAAATCAAGAGTCCAGTGCTCAAGTGACTGAGCTGCCCAGGAGCTCCATTCTCTGGGATGTTGGAATATGTTAATTTACATGGCAAGAGAGACTTTGGAGATGTAATTAAGGGGTGGGCTCTGTGTAATCACAGGAGTCCTTGTAAAATAGGCAGAAGAATCAGAGTCAGAGAGGAGATGTAGACAGAAGCAGAGACTGGAGTGATGCACTTTGTAGATTGAGGGACAGGCCATGGATCAAGCATTAAATGGCCTCTAAAAGCTGAAAAAATCAAGGAAACAGATTCTCCTCTAGAATCTCCAGGAGGAACACAGCTCTGCTGACACATTGATTTTAGCTTGTAAGACCCATTTCAGACTTCCAACTTCCAGAAGGGTAACATAACAAATGTGTGATATTTCAAGCCACTAAGTTTGTGCTAATTTGTTAGAGCAGCAATAGGAAATTAATGCACATAGCATTCAAGTTTGTTCAGTGCCTGATTTCAACCCTATCCTTAATTTTCATATCCTTCTTCTCTGCTTTATTCTCTATACAGCAGAGAATCTCTCCATACCAAACTACCCCAGGACACCACGTTTTCACTCCTCCATATCTTTGTGTCCTTCTTTGTATTTAAAATCCCTTTCTCTCCTTTCTGTAAAGCTTCTAGAAGAGGCAAGGGAGAAGCCTTCCTTAATATTACTAATTAGTAAAGGCATTTCTACCATCTATAGTATAAACAAGCTGGGGTTGATGGAAGACCCCAAGGACCATTCATTAAGTTTCTTACTAGAGAAAGTAGAGCTTTTAGGCCCAATTATATACCTTAATTTGGAAGGATGAGAGCTGGAGGTGAAAGCATATTGTGGAGCAGAATGGGAGTTCTTGGCTTGGAGGTACTTGTGGCATTGTAGAAGAACCACCCCGGGAAGCCCATAGGGTGCAAGGTTTAAAGACAAGCATGAACATGGCAAATGGAAAGATGGCTCGTGGTGGGGCTTCCCAGAGACATAGCTTCCTTGTGCCTTTCTGTGCCTCCTAAGTTTTCTTATGTAGCATGTCATGCATTTGTCACTGAAACACAATGTTAACATAAAAGAGAGTTGGGGTTGTAATCAGCCTGTTTCTGCTTTACCTACAGAACTGCCAGGATCAACAGGACATGCCTATCTGCAATGGAACAGACAGAATTGCCCCACCTTACGGCACTCATGCCTACATATAACCAAGAAGACAGGGAGTACCTTCCTCCACCTGCCTGTGTGAATGGGCTCTTCTAGGGCTCTGAGCACCACTCAGGCAGAGTCTTGGCTGGCCTCACTGCCAAGTATGTTGAGCTAATTTGTTTTCCAAGATCAACAATGCCACCAGTATGACCTGTTAATGGTTGCCGAGACCCCTGTAACAATTCGTCAGTCTTTAGGTATGGTAGAGACCACACACGCATAGGGAGGACCCAAATCAAGCTTTGCAATCAGTTCCCAGTGTTCTGCCAGAATGGCCTCTATTGCTGCAGGAAGACATTTTCATTTTCCGATCAGATGTTCATTCACGACCCCAGACAGCTTCGTCTTTCGATGCCATCTGAAGCTCTCTACCCATTCTATCTCCAACAATTCCTGTAACCCTTGAGTATGGCCCATCCCAGCACAACAGAGCTCTCCTTGCAAGCCTCAGGTCTTCTGCGGCGCCTCTTCCCACAGCAGTGCACTGGGGAGGCAGGTGGCTGCCAGAGTTCTTACTGTTGTCACCACTCCTCTGCTCAGTTTGTGTGCCAGGGGTGGCCTAACAGCCACAACTGGAGAGATTTTAAGATGCCAGCTCCTAGCTTTACTAGTTCACCTACTGAGTCTCTGAGGGACTAGGGGATGGTCTTACAAAGTTATCCTGTTTGGTGTTTCATCAGCCTTTCAATTGGCTGCTATGGACCTATGTTTCAGGATTTCTTCACCATAATTAGTCCTCGACATACATTTAGGCTGTTGTTTGGAATTATGGACTCGAAATGGAAAGATTCTGTTTAAGGATAGGTGGAGATGTGGGGGCGGAGGGGAATTCATCATTATAGGTGCCTCAAAAATCATCCC
Source organism: Mustela erminea (assembly GCF_009829155.1). Lineage (NCBI taxonomy): Eukaryota > Metazoa > Chordata > Mammalia > Carnivora > Mustelidae > Mustela > Mustela erminea. The sequence continues at coordinate 92,807,108 of NC_045620.1, read as the reverse complement.
TTGCTTTGCAGAGGTAAAGCAGCATGGGTTTTCTGACACCCACATAGAGCTTTCTAATCAAGACACAGACAGTGGAGGAAAGAGGTCACATTTTCCTCCATTTATTTATTTATTTATTATGTCGCCAACTGGTTTGTTCTATTTCTGATCACAAAGCTTGTGTGGGCTGCCCCATCCAATTCTAGTCCTCTAAGACATTTGTGACAGATTGATTTTCAATTGTAGTTGATGAAATTTTGCCCCCTCCCCGCCCCCCACCCCCTGCCTCGTGTCCTCATAGGCCTTTAAGTGGAAAGCAGAAACAGGACTGCATTTGGACCGTATCACACTAAATGAAACTCGTAGATGTTACTTTCAAAAGGCTGTTTTGTTCCCTTTGATTTTCCTCCCATCATTTGTCTATTTAGATAAGCCCACTTTATGGATTGTAGAGAAAAGCCAAGTGGAAGTGGTTATTATGATGGAGAATGAGGAGCTTCATTCAGTACTTATCTTTTTTTTTTTTTAAGAAAAAAAAGTAATTTAAATGGAAAGCCCAGAAGCATTTAGCTTTTACATTTATGTGCTTGCTGGATTTTGGTGCCAATTTTTCTTTCCTTTGGATGAGAGATAGGTAATTTGTAGTCCATTGTGCATTTATAATGCCGTGCCTGATGTCTCATTAGCAAACAAAACAATAAATTGCATGACATATCAGTTAATGACATATCCTTCCCATGGTATATGATAATTTTTGAATACTGAGAACTTGTTTTAAAATTTGAAGTGTTTTCTTTTGAAATCTATCTTCCAGTCTATTTCTCTATTCCCCTTCATCCTGATCTCTGAAATAAAAATCTGCACTTGCTGCCACATTCCCACACCCTAGTCAGTCCTCTCACTGGATTCTGGACCACCATTACCCCAAGCTAGCTCATCTCAGAGGTCACTACTGAATTCCGAATGGCCAAGTTCAAGTTCCAAAATTTTCAGCCCTTGGCTCACCTGATTGTAACATCTGATTTCACATCCAATTTCATAGGGAAAAATATATGTAAACCAGTTTGAACTTGCTCAACTTCCTATTCTAAAATTAAGCCCTTCTTTCTCAAAGTTCCATTCTTGGTACTATTGCCTTCTCTAGAATGTTATTCAATCAACAGCTCCTCTCTCGTATATCAGAGTTCCTCCATCTACTGGCTCTTTCTAAATCAATCTATGAACACAGTCAAGTGCATCTCATCACACACACACACACACACACACACATTCATCCTTGATTCTGTATACTCCTTCAATTATTAGACCATGTGACTTCTTTTTTAATATATCATTTATATAATTATCTTTCTTTTTTTTTTATTGTGTTATGTTCTTGAAAGACCAATTGGTTGACATAAACAGTTTCCACTTGCAAAATCTCCAAATTTTCACCTATTATTTTCTCTTGAAAGTTTCAAATGATTATTTTTGTATCTAATATGATTATTATCTTCTTTCTCTCATCTGATTCTTGGAGCTTTTTTTAAATTCAATTTTGATAATGTTTTATTTGACATTTTGCATGTCACAACAATTTACCCTTATGTTTTCTTCTACGAGTTTTATAGTCTCAGCTTCTACACTCAGGGGTTTGGTTTTCAATTTATTCTTAAGTCGAAGTTGGAAATTTATATTTTCCTAGGTAGTGATTCTGAAACTATTGTTCCCAGACCAGTAGCATCAGCACCTCCAGGAAATTTTTAGAATGTAATGTGTCAGACCTCAACCCCAGACCACTGAATGAGAAACTCTGGGAGGTAGGCCCAATAATCTGTGTTTAACAATTATCACCTTCAAGTTTAAGAATCGTTATTCTAGAAGTGCATCCTTTTCATACCTACTTTTAAGTTAATTGGTATAAGGCATTACTTGTTCTTTTTTTGTTAATAGTCTCTGACTATGAAATTACATCTCTCTCATTATTAATATTATTAGTTTCCTTCTCTCTTTCTTGATGTTGATCATATTTGCCAAAAGTTTGAATATATTATTGTTTGAAAGAACCACACTTTGTTTTATTGATAATCTTTTCTGTTTTTAAATTTTGATTTAATTAATATTTGCTTTTATTTTCACTGGTCCCTTTACTCTGTTTTATTCTGTGGTTCTTTAACTTCTTGAGTTGAATGCCTCATTTGTTCATTTTTAATCTTTTGTATTCTCTGATACAGTGCACTGTATCCTGTGTGTACACTTTGGCCTTAATCCTGTAAATCTGACTTGTAATGTTCCCATATATTTGTTCCTCATTTCTGAATAGTTTCTCATAGTATATATAGTTTTTCATAGTAAATCTCATTTCAATTTTGATTTACTTTTTTATATAGGGGCTTCTTTGAAATGTTTTAAAAATTTTGAAGAAAGTTTTCTTTTTATGAAACAGTATATAATATACTATATATAGTATAAATGTACATTTATTTTGTTGTTAAGTGTTCTAATATGGTTAGAGTATTTGGGATTCTCTTTTGGGATTTACTGAAATTTCCTTGTGCTTAACAATTGATCATTTTTGTGAATATTTAGTGTGTTTGTACAGAATGTGGAATGTGTATTCTCTGTTAAATTGAAAGAGCTTTCTCTCTCTCTCTGTATATATATGTATATATGTATAAATATATACATGCATATGTATGCTTGTATATATGGATACATATATGTGTATATACACACCTATTTATCTGTTAGATTTAGTCTTTTTAAATTAATTATTTATTTTATTTTATTTTTTAAAGATTTTATTTATTTATTTGACAGATAGAGATCACAAGTAGGCAGAGAGGCAGGCAGAGAGAGAGGAGGAAGCAGGCTCCCTGTGGAGCAGAGAGTCCAATGTGGGGCTCAATCCCAGGACCCTGGGATCATGACCTGAGCGGAAGGCAGAGGCTTTAACCCACTGAGCCACCCAGGCACCCTTATTTATTTATTTTTAATTAAGTTATATTAGTCACCATACAGTACATCATTAGTTTTTGATGTAGTGTTCCATGATTCATTGTTTGGGTATAATACCTAGTGCTCCATGCAATCAATGCCCTCCTTAATACCCATTACCAGGCTCACCCATCCCCCCACTCCCCTCCCTTCTAAAACCCTCAGGTTTGTTTCCTGGAGTCCATAGTCTGTCATGATTCATCTCCCACTCTGATTTCTCCCCCTTCATTTTTCCCTTCTCTTAATGTCCTCCACATTATTCCTTATGTTCCACAAATAAGTGAAACCATGCAATAATTAACTTTCTCTGACTTATTTCACTTAGCATAATCTCCTCCAGTCCTATCCAAGTTTATGCCAAAGTTGGGTATTCATCCTTTCTGATGGCTGAGTAATATTCCATTATGTATATGGACCACATTTTCTTTATCCATTTGTCTGTTGAAGGCATCTTGGCTCTTTCCACATTTTGGCTATTGTGGACATTGCTGCCATGAATATTGGGGTGCATATGGCCCTTCTTTCACTACATTTGTATTTTAAACAGACTAGTTTTAAGTTTGGTTTTAGATTTGAAGAAAAACTCAGAAGATATAGTACAGAAAATTCTCATATACTCTGTACCCAGCTTCTCCTATTATTAACATCTAATATCCTTATGAAATGTTTGTTATTAGTGAACCAATGTTGATACATTATTAATTAAAATCCCATTTCATACTATTAATATCAATAGAAAGTCTCCTATATAATTTTTCAAAAACAGACTATATTTCCAAAATCTAGCAAATTTATAGTATCAATGGAGATTCTGTTCAGCTGAGTGTATATGGTGGCTTAAACAAATTAGCAGCAATAATGAATAATGCTGTTATATACTTGAAAGTTGTTAGGAGAGTAGATCTTAAATATTCTCATCACAAAATATGTATTAATTATGCAATGCAATGGAAGTGTTAACTAACTTTATTGTGGTTGTTATTTTGCAATACATACATGTATTAAATCATTACTTTGTAACTTTAAAGTTATACAATGTTATATGTCAATTATATCTATTAAATAAAAGAGGAAAAAAATAAACATGCCTCATAAATCCCTAAAAGCTAGGGGGAAAAAAAGAGGGTGGAGGCATAGGGGACCCTATTTTAACTGGTCCCCTGCATTGAGCTGGATATCCACCAGACCATTCTAAACTTGAAATAAGTCTGAGATATAAGAAGATATATCTGGATCTCTATAAACAGAATATCTCTGATGGTTGGTCTTAAGGTATGAAGCAGGGAGCCATGGTTCTGTGGGCAGATATTGGAAGATAAACAGAAAGGAGAGGGAGCCTCTGTGATCTTGTGCCAGGAAGGCAAAAGCCTTCCTGGCTGGGGACCAGGCACAGACTTGCAGAACAGCAGTGGCAGGGAAAGGACTTTAGGGCAGCCCCCCAGACTGAAACCTGCAGCTATAGGGGCACACATGAGAACCAGGGTTGGCTTGCAGTTTTAGAAGCACAAAGGACAGAAATGTGCCCCACCCTGGGAACAAGGGTTGGGCATGCTCTACTAGGTATTCACCCAAAGGATAATATCCGAAAATACTAATTGGAAGGGATACATGCACCCCAATGTTTATAACAGCATTATCTACAATAGCCAAATTATGGAAATAGCCCAGTGTCCATCAACTGATGAATGGACAAAGAAGAGGTGGTATATATAGATAATGGAATATTACTTAGCCATAAAAAGAAGGAAATCTTGCCATTTGAATGACATGGTTGGAGCTAGAGTGTATAATATTGAGTGAAATAAGTCAGTCAGAGACAAACACCATATGATTTCCTCATGTGTGGAATTTAAGAAAAAACAAATAAAGGAAAGAAAAAGAGAGAGAGAGACAAATCAATAAACTGATGGTTGCCAGAGGGGGAAATGGGTAGGGGATGGGGGAAACCAGTGAGGATGGTCAAGAGTACACATCAGATGAGCACTGAGTATTGTACAGAATTTTGAATCACTATATTGTACACCTGAAACTAATATGATACTGTGTATTAACTATACCAGAAATAAACGACTTAAAGAAAGAAATTAAAAAACAAATGAATAGGCATCCATATAATTTAACATTAATTTCTGACAGAACTCTTTTTAGAAATAAGATGATACATGTTTGTTTTTTGTTTTTAAGATGAGAAACATGCACATACTATTGTGAAATAGTGGTAGATTCCCATTAAAGACACGCATAGAAGGAGGATAGCTGCTGTGATCAGTATCATTTAACACTTTTCTGGAAGTTTCGGTGAAAAGAATAGGCCATGGAAAATAATTAAATTGGGGGACCGACTGGAAATGACACAACAACATTATAATTCCCATGTGATATTGCCTAGACAACCAAAGGAAATGAATAAAAGTTTACTTAGATCAGTTAAAAATGGAATATACAACGTTCAAGATTTTGTACATATTCAACAATGCAGAACACAGTATTGTAAAAAGAGCCACTGATGGTAGCAACTAGAATGTAGGATTAAACTTAATAAGAAATGTAGGATTAAACTTAATAAGACTTATTCAGGATCTACTAAAATAAAGGAAAAAAAAATAATTCGGAAGAAAGATACGTTTCTGAATAAATAATCAATATCACAAATGTCTCCAAAATAAATTGATACGTTTGGTGAAATTAGTAACATGGGGGATAGTACATGACACTGGCCTTCTAAAGCTCATGTTTTCTTTAGAAAAAGAGCTAATAAAATTTTAATACTGATTTTGGTGTAGGAAATCCACAATATGAGATATTGAAATAGATAAATTTCTAATAACTAAGGGTGAAGACTTTGGCTTGCTGCTATGGTGGGGGACCTTGCTATAGACCAATTCTCTCTCCAAGAAAATAAGAAAAGCTAGATAAAATACAAAAAGTACCCATTGGGAGGTAGAGGCGAACTGCCGAGGCAGAGAAGATAAATAGAATGACATTTTAAGAACTGGAGAAAATAACTAGAATTCTATATTGTTAGAAAATAATTAACAGTGCTGAGTACAAGAACTGAAATGAGCAGATATTTCCATATAGTTGACTAGAAACCTGAGGTCTGTTAATCTACCTGAAGCTTCCCTGGTAAGAATGATGATCCCTAGAGCCTCGGGATTAAACCTTTCCCAAAATTCATCCTCAGGGTGGGGTAAAGAAGGAGAGGGGCAAGAGAAACTTGAGTATCTCCCTTGCATTTTCCCTAGAGAGGCCAACATTTCTCCTCTTTTTGTTCCTTCCTTCCTTATTCCCAGATACTTGACACTGAAGACTGTAGTCCCTGGGTTATGGCCATGTCCCTCTGTGGGGACATCCTCAGAGAATCAGGAAAACCCTGCTGGCTCATGTGTCTACTTCCTGGGTTCTTGTCTCTGCTTTATATTCTCCTGGGGTGAATAATATAAGCACTTCAGTAGCTCAAAGTCTTTGGACTCATTCTCTACATTTTAATTAACTAACTAATTAATTAATTAAAATTCAGTTAGCCAGCATATAGTACATCATTAGTTTTAGATGGAGAGTTCAGTCATTCATCAGTTGCATATTTCACCTAGTAAAACAGGTCAGTAGAGGACATGACCTACCTTTACCTGACTTCTGACACTAGGTAAGAATTCATTCAGTATTCTTCTTTCTGTCTTGAAAGAAGGGCAGTGACTTTACCAGCCAAGGTTATAGACCGGCTGATACATATGTACCAAATGATACTATGGCCCTAATTACACAGCGTCAGGACTATGAAATACCCCACTTCGGTGGCACCTCTCAAAAATGGCCTGCAAATCTTCCCTCAGGTCCCTTTACTATTCCTCCTCCTAAGGGTGATTCAAGAACAAGGCTGTTCCTTCCTCTCACTCCACCTCAGTGGAAGACATTCCCCTCAAAGGGAATTAGTTAAGAAGTCCTGCATATTTCAAAGTTCTCTTTTAATTAGAGTTCTTCAAAAAAGTTAATGTCTGGGAATAAACACTTGGGCTTGAAATGACAGTGTTCCTCCTGGCTGCGTAAACATACACATTTAGCCTTTGGATTGGAAATCCCAACTCTAAGAATCTACCCCAAATATGTAATTGTAAAAATACAAAAACATACGAGCACAAGACTATTCTTTTATAGCATTTCTTTAATGGCAAAAGACGGGAAATAACACAAATGTCCATCAGTAAGTGACTGGTTGACTCTTGAGAAGGAGTTAATATGGAGAAATTGTTACAAAGGTATCAGAAGAGCTAAAGGACACATGGGATCATGGGAAACATATAGATAAGCAACAGCAGGCAACTACTACCATGTCCAGGGCTAAAGGGACAAAAAGAAAATATGGCTTTATCAACTAGAGCTTCCCAGTAAGGCTAATACCTTGTAGTGATACAGGCAGATACACCCTGAAGCAGAGGAAATGAGAACCTTCTCCTCTTCTGCCCGCCTCTCTCCAACAGCTGCCAATCCCTGGCTGAACCTGACTGAAGGTTCAGGGGTCAGTCAGAGAAAGGCAGGAGGGCAGAGAATGCAACTCAAACACTTAAAGAAAGTTTCTATTGGCTGCTCTCCCCTCTTAGCCCCCACCCCTGAATATGGGTTACACTTTCCTTTTCTTTGTATATTTCATCATTTTTTATTGAAAAGTAGACAGTTTATAAAACATTGTATCATAATACTGTAAGACATTTTATAATATATTGTAGCAGTTCTGGGTCATGATTTTTCTCTCCTGGTAATTTGTTTTCGTTGCTTTGTTTAGTAACTTGCCTGGGCTAGGTTTATGAAATTAATCTCCCCGATGACTGGGTATGTCTTCTTCTCTTAAAAATTATTATAGTTGCTTTTATTTTTAAGCCTGACTTGCGGGAGGTCACCCCTCTTTCTGTGTAGCTTAATGGTCAACAGTGATTAGACAGGACAGTGATTGGAGGCTGCACTCCAACCTCTTGAGCCAGGAGAGTTTCTGTTCTCTGCTGATGGATCTCCATATAGGGAAGGCACCACTTCAACGTTCAAGCTGTTTTAAATTCTTCTCCCGGCTTCTTTTTCTCCTGGCCTCTTCTGCATCTCTTCTGTGCAGGTGTGGTCTCAGTGCTGGTCAGGAGTATGTGGAGGGCTTGGGCCCTCTCTGGTCCGAATGTGAATGCACGTGGTCTCAGCTAATATTACGCTTGTCCCAAGCACAACCTCAGGCTAGCAGAGGCACTGGCCTCGCCACTGGTCCGCTGCTGAGATTGTCATTTCCTCAGACAATTTTGCCGGGGCGCGGCCCATCTCTCCAAAACAAGTGTGCCAGTGAGTAAGCCAGAGCAGCAGAGCCACTGGCTGTCACAACTTGTCATAGCATCCATGCCAATCACGCTGGGTGGAGAATAGGAGCAGTGCCAGTAATGAACACCATAGGCTCCCACTAGACTTAAAAACTCCGTAGGTTTTCAAACATAAATGCTTCTTAAAAAGGTACGTCTTTCGTCGATGCCCAGAGCATGAGAATAGTCATTTTTGCAGTTTTTGGTTCTGCTTTATAGTTGCTGTTTGAGGAAAAGATTTGCTAACCTCCTAACCTAGTTATACTCTGAAGTTCTGCTTCATTCATCCAGTGAATATGTATGTAACATTTTCTTGTGAAAGGAATTTTTCTCGGCACTGAGGATATCTCCATAAATAATACACATCTAGTTCCTGTTCTTATGGAGCTTATTTTTTAGCAGAGGAGATAACAAGTGACTATATAATGTATTATTTAGTTACAAATGTAGTGAATGCTACAAAGGAAAAGCACTTACACCTTTTTTTTTGGATCATGTCTCATCGAATTAGTCATAACTTCTATAAAAGCCTTCTTAGTAATGGCGATGATGTATATCATTTTCTTGGTCCTGATTTCAATAGATATGCCTTTAACATGTAACCACTAAGATTTTTTAGTTTTGAGTCTATTTTTTTAGTTAAAAAATAGATTTTTTTGAGAAATCATGCTGAAGAATTACATATTTATTTCTAGTTTTCTAACATGTTTTCCCCTTAAAAATATACACCAAAAGTTACCATATGCTTTTTTAGCATCTCTTGAAATTTTCATATATATGTCCATGTTAGATCTATTTGCATCATACTTTATGTTTCAAGATATCCTAATAGTAAAATACCTTGCATAACCAAGATAAAATATATGAGATGGAGGCTGGTAATCATTTAAACTTACCTGGACTTAAATTGCAGCTACTTTATTTAGTGCTTTATTGAAAGTGAGATTGGGTTATTATTTTGGTTCCACCATTTTTCAGTTTTTGATTATTTTATATTTTTCTACGTTAATATAAGATGTTTCTTGAAAGTGTGGAACGATTTAAACCAGAGGGAGAAAGACAAGCAGGGAGTTTTCACAGTGAAGGCAGGAATAGGACCTATACCCTGGACTCACAAAACCAAAGCATTTTATTAATATATCTTGAAAGGGCATTTTTTTCTTTAAAAACAAATAAATAGTTTCTATCTTCCACCCCACCCCCCAAAAAGAGAGGACTTTAAAGATTACCTAGTTGAGATTTTCAAGTCCTCTAGCCCATAAAAAACCCTGTGTTCTTAGAAGTTAATCTGGCTGGCTTTTGCTCAGTGACTTTGAATACAGAGTTCTAAGTCATAATAAGGACAACTCCTTAGGAAGGGAGAAGTAGAGAAGTCCTACTGGGGAGAAAGTTGGGATTCCCACAGCACCAGTAAATATCTTTTTTGCAGCATTAACCACACTGAATTAAAATTATTTACATGTAGATAATTCCCACTAGCCCACAAAACCCTTAAGAGAAATGATGATTTTTTTTTTTTTTAAACCAAGTCTCTGTCTGCACATCCTGGTGTATCTCCCAGTACATGTAATTCTTTATAAAATTTTATTATATGATGACATGAATGGGGCTGTAGAGGGCACATCTCAATCTAAAAGCCAATTCTCACTCTTCCAATGTCCCAATAGAAGACTTAAATAAGAGATTTTATAGGGGCATGGAGATGGTTTAAAGGGAAGGGTAAAAGAAGGACATGCAAATGTCAAGGACTTTCACCAATGATGAACAGCCATTAAAAGGTAACCAATGCTTCTGCTAAGATTTCTTACCAAGAAAAAAAGGCAGTCTGTCTTCATGCTGTCGACGTCCTTTAGCTCACAGAAATCTGTACAACCTATGTGTTCTCACGAGGGTCCACATCTGGCTCGGTGAGCTCAGGTGAGCCGGATCTCTGGATTTTCTGGATTTCCGTCTTCCTAGCTGCAACATATGAGGGTGAGTAGGTCTTTTCGAGAGCCTTTTTTATACCACACATCTTTTGACTGCAAGATGAATGAAAAACAAGCAGGTGGTTTTCTGAAAGAATTTTTTTAAATTAAAAATCAGATCACATATTTTTATAGTAATACAAGTGAGTTGGAGATTACTAAGCCACTGACCAGCTTCCTGCTCGTCCCCATGAGCCGGAAATTTTTACTAAAGGCAACAGAAACTCAATTCAGTCCCCAAATGTCAAGACTTTATATCTGTCAGGAGGAAAAACTATTGTTTGCTCTTTGTGCTGTCAGACAGTTATCAAGTCAGATAAGTTAAATAGGTTTGTCTTCCCAATATTTGAGGCATGGATCTCGCTTTCTTATTTCTGCTCTGGGAGGGTTTGATTTGGTGTTTACCAGAGTGGGGAAGAGAAAGGGAGAGAGAACGAGTTTGAGAAAGAGAGAGAACAAACAAGTAAATTGCAGCCACTTTTCTTCTACAGCCAGAGGCTGTGATGTCAAGAAGTAAATGATGGAAAATGTCAACTCTGCTATCTGTAACCTCGTGCTCGCAGTTTCCCTGAGGCCCTCATGCACTCTCACAGCTTCTTAAGCAAGAAGTAGACCAACAAAAAAATGTAAGAGCGTTTTGCACTGGTTACACCATGCACCCTTACACAGTAGTCTTGAACAGAAGACTTGACAAAAAATTCTGATACTTTTTTTTTTGTTTTTTTGTTTTTTTGTTTTTTTGTTTTTTTGCCAAAGAACAGTGTCTCCTGAGCACCTGGGTGGCTCATATGGTTAAGCATCCGCCCTGGGCTTGAGTCGTGATCCTGGAGTCCTAAGATTGAGTCCCACATGGGGCTCCCTGCTCAGTGGGGAGCCTGCTTCTCCCTCTGCCTTTCTCTCTTTCTCTTTCTGTCTCTCATGAATAAATAAATAAAATCTTAAAAAAAAAAAAAGAACAGTGTCTCCTTCAAAAATGCTGACCTTTGGAATCGTGTTTATTCTTCTTAGTAAATCTCTGTGGGAAGGAGGAAACTGGTGCCTTTGTTTACATACCTTCCCACCCAATAGTACTTGATAAGGGACAGTATGCCCCATAAACAGTACTGTTAGAGGGTGCCATGGTGAGCAGGGAGGAGGGGAGAGGAAGAGGAGTCAGGGAAGAGAGGTGAAGTAGAGAGACCAGAACAGCCAGGAAGCACCCAAGAGCACTGGGTGGTAGGAGGACCTCCAGGAAGGGCAAGGGGAGGTGAGGGGTCCTCATGAAAAATCCTGCCTACTGTAGGGGGTTGGGGATTTGTACAAACTGTGCGTTCTCATAGGGATCCAGAGCTGACTGCTCCGCACATTTCATCGTGCAAATCGTGGGACGTTGACTAATGCCGGCAAAGTTCTTTAATTTCTTCCAAGGAATGGTGTATACAGGAATTTTTTTTATTACACAGATCAATCATTAGAAACAGCTTAGATGATATTATTCATGCAGTTAACCTGAAATAAGTATGGTAATAGTTGTAGGAAACAAGCAAGAATTACCCTCATAAACTTGAAGATTAAATTAAATCTTTTTGTTAAACTCATTTGTTGAAAAAATTATTGGTTCTCCCAGTAATAATGTGATTCTGTGAATTGAATTTTATGTTATTTAGGGACTTCAGAGTAAAATTATTCCAAGGCTTATTTCTCTTGGATGAGGGGCTGTGGAACCTCATTTAGGATGTAGAATGTTATAATTGCATAAATTACTCAGGGCTTATGATATGAGATTTTAAAGACAAACAAATAGATCTTCTGCTTTTAAAAATTCAGCGAGAATGTGGCTCCCTGACGAGATCACTTTCTTTTCACCCTCAAATCAGCTTTATTTCTTGGCTCTTCCTCCCTGTGCTACAAGTATTTCTAAGGGAGATTGTGTCATGGGCTTTCGGATTCTGCCAAGAGAAAGTGCTCCATTGCTCACAGATACATTGGTATTGTAAAGATAGTTCTTATAATGGAACATAGCTAAGGGAGGAGGACAATGCTGAGTTCTTACTAATAGTATCTCTATGAATCTTGACTCTGAATCTGGATTGATTTTCTTTTCTTTTTTTTTTTTTTTTTTAAAGATTTTATTTATTTGTTAGAGAGAGAGATACAGAGCGCAAGCACAGGCAGACAGAGTGGCAGGCTAGAGGCAGAGGGAAAAGCAGGCTCCCTGCCGAGCAAGGAGCCCGATGTGGGACTCGATCCCAGAACGCTGGGATCATGACCTGAGCCGAAGGCAGCTAGAATAAGCAGTCAGTGGAGCGCCTGGGTGGCTCAGTGGGTTAAAGCCTCGGTCTTAGGCTCAGGTCATGATCCCACGGTCCTGATATCCAGCCCCGCATTGGGCTCTCTGCTCAGCAGTGAGCCTGCTTCCTCCTCTTTCTCTGCCTGCCTCTCTATCTACTTGTGATCGCTGTCTGCCAAATAAATAAATAAAATCTTAAAAAAAAAAACCTTAAAAAAAAAGGAATAAGCAGTCAAATTAATGTCTGAAACTCTTTAAAAAAAAAATCTCTCATAAGTAGAAATTGTCTTAATCTAGATGTCCCCAGTCTGTCAAGTCTAAGACAAAATCTTGTATGTCGATAGTTTATTTGGTGAAACTTCTATCCCAAGGATAGAGGATAGAAGTAAGGATAGAAGTATCCTTCTATCCCAAGGATAGAAGTAAAGGACAAGGAAGAAAGGAAAAATAATCCAACATAATCAAAAGAAAGGAAAAATAATCCAACATAACAAAAAAAAAATCCAAAAATAATCAAACTTTCACCACTACAGGCAGCTAGGGCTCTATCCACTTGGAAGATCTGAAGAAACATTTATAATTCACCTCAGAAAGAGGGGAATATTTATCAAACAACTTATATTGCCATTGGTCAATGCCCAGTGAGGTAATAACTCGTGCTCACTTCTAGGCTTGTCCATAGAAAAGGGTCCCCGAGTAAGTGTCCACAAGCATCCAGGAAGTGGTGTTGAAATTTTCACTTTGTTCATGCAATGATCTCCTGACTTGAGTGAGCATTTTTATGACCGTTATTTTGAGCTCTCTATTAGGTAAATCGCTCATTTCCATTTCATTAAGGTCTGCTTCCAGAGTTTTACCTTGTTCTTTTGTTCAGAACACATTCCTGTGCTTTGTCCTTGGCTCTCTGTGGTTTCTGTGCATTAGATAGAAGAGCCCCTTTCCCACTCTTGACAGTGTGATCTCACTTGGGATGTGAACCTTGTTGATCAGGCTGGCTTCAGCTCCCAGTTGTCTCTCAAACCTCTGTGTTTGTCCAAGTCTCTTTGTTTGCTCTCGGTGGCTCCTAGTAATGTGCCAAGACCCATCAGTGTCCCAAAGCGGAAGACTGCAGGCAGTACTTAGGAGATTAGAAGCTGGAGTCTCCGGAGGCCACTGGGTTAGTATGTAGTTAACCTCCTAGGGAGAAACTGGGAGGTGGGCATCTTTGCTTGCTACCTCTGTGCTGGGGCCAGGTATGTAGCTGCAATGGGGTACTCCTGTACCTGCTAAGAACTGCGTCTTTGTTTGCTACAGTACTGTGGTGTTTACGAATGCAAGCCTTTGGCTCTTACAGGCAGGTGACCTGCAGGCTCATCCCTTAGTTGGCAACTGCAAAGCTGGGGTACCAGATATGTGTACAACCACCTTCCAGTGAGATACTGGACTTGATTTTATTATTGGAAGACACTGGAGGGAGAAGGCAGGAGAGGTGTTTACCAGCTTCTTTAGTCTCTGGAGAAGATTGCAGCCAGCTCCCAGATGCATGCTGAATTAGAAGTCTGGCCCTCAGGCAACAGCTTTTTTTTTTTTTTTTTTTTAAGTTGAGATATAATTGACATAAAACATTATATTAGTTTCAGGCATACAACATAATGATTTAATATTGTTTATATTGCCAAATGATCACCACAATAAGTTTAGCTAACATCTATCACCACACATAGTTACAACTTTTTTTCTTGGATGAGAATTTTACGATCTACTCTCTTTAGCAACTTTCAAATATACAGTACAGTATTACTAACTATAGTCATCACGTTGTATGTTATAAGTACAATCTGGTCTCTGTATCTAGGAGTTTGGTTTTTTCTCTCCTTCTTCTTCTTCTTCTTCTTTTTTTTTTTTTAGATTCCACATACAAGTGAAACAAACAAGTGTGTCTTTGACTTAATTCACTAAGCATAATGCCATCAAGTTCCATCAAGGTTGTTGCAAATGGCAAGATTTTCTTCTTCTTTATGTCTGAGTAATGATATGTAGATTATATTACATATAGATGTAGGTAGATTATATATATATATATCTATCTCAAATTTTCTTTATTCATTCATCCATAGATGGACACTTAGATTGCTTCCATGTCTTGGCTATTGTAAATAAAGAGCAGCTTTTAAAGTTTGCAATTAAATCTCTTTCAGGGAAAGACTGGGAGATGGATGATTTTGCCTGTTCCCTTTGTGCTGACCCTTGTAGGCACCGTCGCGATGTTTGTGCACCCATTAAGAATTGCTTTTTTGTTTACTACAGTCCTGTGGGTCTTGTGGACACAAGCTCCATTGGCTAGGTGTTTTGGGATCCCATTCCTCCAGTGAAAGTCTAAAAGTTGAGGCACTTGGTATGGGGTCTAAACCTTTTGCCTCTCAGGGAACAGCTAGGAGTTGGGGGTTATCTCCTGATTGTGTGGCATGTTGTTGGGGTGGGGTTGATGGCAAGTATGTGTCTCAGCCTTTTTTACACATTTCAGTGTGGGCATTTTCTTATTCATCTGATGTGTAGGAGTCACTTGGCTATTTTCTACATCTCTTTCAGAAGAAATTTCTCCTTGTGTGGCTGTACATTTGGTGCACTGCCAGAGGAGGAGAACTCAGGAGGTTTCTGTGTACCTTCTTGGTCAACTCTGCCTACTTTGCTCTTAAAATTGAAAGGATAGCCAATGATTGTCAAATTTTTGAGAAAATCCTTAAATGATCCTCTAAGGACCTTTTTAGAAACTGTCCCTGCTCCCCTTCCCCCAGGGGATTTACTGGAGACGTCCTAGAAACCAGCTTCAGGTAACAAAGCCCAGATACAAAGGTGGGTCAGGCCAGGTGGAGACATCCGATCAGTTGGGGGGTTGCATACTGTCTCCTTGGTTACCAAGGAGTATGGGCCCCACCCTTTGGGAGCCTTTTGGGCACCCAAATCAAGGTGTAATAGGCTGGTTCAAATGTCTACCATAGGGTAAATTGTAACTTGGTCACCTAGCATCACTGTGGAGTTTCCTGTGTGTGTTACAATCTCATTGGCCACCTGTGCGTGGCCAGGCCCAACTGCATAGCCTTTGCCTTTAAAAGCTAGCCTGTGAAACAGAGAAGGGTCGCCCTCTCTTGTAAGAGGTGCGGCCCCGAATGTTCGGTTAGATTCTTAATGCTTGGCGCGAAATAAAGCTTTGCTTGACCTTCGCTTTGTATCAGTCTCGCTCCTTTAATCACGGACCCATTATTGGTGCATAACAGATCCATATTTTCTTTTTCTCTTTTTATTTAAAAATGCTATGATGAAAGCAACATTTTTGGCTATAAGTCATCTCTTTTCCTAGCAAGTCTGCCTCAAAACAGGCCCCTTTGAGTGAGTTTATTGTTGCTCTGGTATAAGGCCCTGGACTTTAGCACCTTACAAATATTTGTATTCCTACTACAAGCCAGTCCTCCTCTCCCTGTCTTCCTCAAATCTCCCAAGTGACAGGTTTTTTCATTTTGACGATCACAGAGCCTTGGGACATCTTCTTGGTTTATGACATACCCAAGTCTTGCTGTATGTTGCTTGACTTCAGCTTAGTTGTTTCACTGGGTATTTTATTAGGTTGATATTTTTTATTTCTCTCACATTGTATTCCACTGTGTCATCTTATATGTGCCATCTTACTGTGCCAATTCTTGTTGAATTGAAACTATTTTATCAGATGAAAATAATAAGTGTTTTCAAGTTTAAAATAAGTCAAATCTCAAACCCATTTTTATAGTTGGCTGTATTTTGTTCATTTTATTTGATAGGTACTATAGTCAGCCATGATGCCTTATCAACTACCACCTTCTATTAAGGTCAGGAACACTTGAAAATTTCATGTCACTAGTTTACTTTTGGATACAATACAGTAACTGAGAGAGGGGGATTCTTTGATAAATAAAATGTTTATATAATTTTTTAAAACTCAGTGAAACATATAAATCTGTACCTATTCTAGGCTTTAAGAAAAAAAGAAACCTTCTACAAACTTCTGAATAGTCTTATTTATTTTCTATTATGAATGGGTAGAATGTTCATCTAAACAGAGCTCTTTTTCATATACATTTAAATGTAGTTTAAAGTTTCAGCTTTCTTGCTAATTTCTTGCTAATTTAATTTAAAGAGATGCAGTGGGAGTGGGTGCAGGGCACCACCCCAGGAGGGATTTTCTTGTGCCCAGATATAAGGAAGAAGCCTCATATACCAAAAGCGTGTTTCTATCAGAGTAATGAACCAAATAACTACTCTTGTGTGAGTCTCAAAATATAAATCTTTCTTTATGATGAAAGGGCAGGTAGTAGTGAATTGTTGGTACCGAAAAGAGATGAAGAAAAAGACAGCAGCTTAAATGTTATGCACATTTATGCAAATCTAACTTCTAAAACGAAAGCGTTTTCACTTTGAAAGTGACTGAAATGAATGGGTGAGAGGCAGGGAGGCTGCTTAACTCTTTGCCTGTAGAAGCCTTTTGAAAGACCGCCTATGGCAGAAAGAGCTGAACCATCCTTTACAAATGCCACGCTATTGTGAGTTCAGGCTGGCATACTAGATAGTCAGAGTAAAAGGCAGATGTGTTCTGTGAAGACCCAAGTGGAATAAAATGCCAGGCTCAGAAGAGAAATCTCACGTGGGTGGGAGTGGGTGAAAAATACTCAGGGAATACAACTGGAATGGGCTGTAGGAACCTTTAGCAACCTTGACAACACTCAGAACTCTCTTATAATGTAGAATGCCTTTAGGATCCTAGATGAATTTGAAATGACAAAGCTCAATTATAGCAACTTAGTAAATATATTGTGATGGCAAGGCCAAGAGACTCCAGAGGAACAGGTAATGAATGATCTTAAGCTCATCTCAATGTATTTCATTTTGACCTGGGTTTACACAGACACAAAATCTCAAAGACACACTTCAGCTTTTCTGGAGCCAAGATGATCATCTTCCGCAGATCCCAATGTATTTAATTTTTCTGTAAAACAAAATGTGATATGAGTTTTTGTAAAAGCAAAAATCAAAACAAAACCCAAAAACACAAGTAAGAGAGATGTGGTAATTAACAAGGGCGTTCTAAAACAATTACCTAGAAAAATTGTAAAATACAAAAGGAAAATCTACACGCAGGCAAGCATTCCAATTATTTTGCCTGAAGATGGTGTTAAAATCTTTGAATAGTTTCAATGGAGGATGGGTAGGTGGGATTTTAATATATTTCTGTTCAATTACATATAGTTTACTACCTTTTATTCTAATAATAACCCTCTACAATTACACCATATGTTAACTGTAACATTTGGAAAACTCAAAGCAGAGCAGATAGCCAACAAAAAGTAACTTGAATCAAGACAAAGAAAGATTTTAAGAAAGAAAAAAGATAGGTAGTTTGCTAGGTAGATCTTGTAAGATATACATACTCGAGAGAAAGAGTCATGATCCAAATGAGAAGACCCGAAGAGTATGTCTTAGCCTAGTAAAAACAGAAAGAGCCTGTATTTCAGATGAAAGACAGAAACAGACATAGAGACAGAGAGAAGAAAGATTCCTGACAGATGGAAGCTCTTTACCTGTCTAGTACAGTAAAATTGTGCTCTGAAACGTGACAATCAGTAGCTTCTAACAAACTCATACTTGAGGCCTTAATGATACCCCTATGTAAAGCTTAAAAGGTCACACAGCCTCTCCCTGGTCAGAAATTTCTTTGATCTATTCTAAAGCAATTTCCCCTGCCTGCAGAGACACTGCTTAGTCAGTGATGGACAATCCTTTTGCATAGATTTTTTTTTTTTTTTTAAATTTTAATTTTTAGTTAATTATTTTTTAAAATTTAAATTCAATTATCTAACACATAGTACATCATTAGTTGCAGATATAGAGTTCAATAATTCATCAGTTACCTATAACACCCAGTGCTCGAAGATCTTAATAATAAAAGGTAACAGAGCCTCACCTACTGATGGATATCATCCTTTCTTAGGCTCTAAAAAGTGTTCAGCTTTTGCTTTGTATGAAAATATGGAAATGTGGCTATCCTTACAATAATAAGTGTTTACCTTACTAATATCTAACTCAGCCCTGATATACTCAGTCCATACCTTTCTGTGTACTTAATAACATTTTGTTTCAATACCAAATCAGTGTATTCTTTTTGAAAACATTCAACATGTGAGTTAAATTCAATGCCTAGGGGCCTAACAATGTATATAATTCTACTGAAGTGAAGACACAGTGAACAACTATGTGCAAGTTCATGCATATACACGCAATGAAAACCATGTCACAATACCAATAGCAATTGCATGGTTCTACTTACTATAAAATTTAGTCTAATTTCATATATATTATTATGTGAATAAAAACTTTAGAATCATTGAGGTATGGCAATATGATATATAAGATACAGTTCCACATTTCATTTCATTTCATTTCATTTCATTTCATTATAACTTTTCGTGTCCTTAGATAGCTGTAAGGAATTTGGGAAATTTATTTCACTAGGCCAAAAGTTCTATTTGCTCAGAAGCTTGCTTAGCACAATGTGCAAAGTTACTGCAGTTTGAATGAAAAACCAGTAGAAGCAGAATTCTCTACAGTTAAGGTCACAGTCAGCAGCATAAATAGAAAGAGCATATGCTAATTTAAGCCAAGGGTTGTGAGGTCTATTTAGGGGAACTTCCATAGATGTGTTTTATGCCACAAAATGGCAGAGAATACCTGGCTGGATGTGGAGACATAAAGATATACCATATGCACAAGAAGTGAACTGTTAGTCATACAGCATGAATGTGTCCATACAAAATGGAAGTGTCATGCTTTGCAGCTGCTAATTTCTATGGAATGAGGAAAACAAAACATAACCATACAATACCAACACTATTAATTAAACCAAAACAATGTCTTAGTTATCTCTCACATAAACCTTTTAATAATTGCTTAATGAAAATTATCACCTCTTGTAAAGATGAGTAATAATAACATTGAACCAGTATCAGAGCTATGCAAAAATATTATAAAATAGTAGGAGAGGAATGAAAGAATGATAAAGAACACACATGAGAAAAGTATCCCCATGCTGATTATCCCATGATGATGAAATAATCAAAGTAAAAATATTAAGAAAATATTATCTTTCTAAAACAAGAGCTAAAAGAAGAAATAAAAGAGCTCAGGAAAGAAATAAGGAGACAACCAAACAAGTCTAAAAATAAGGGCAGAGCTCAGATGGAAAAGTAGAAGAGAAAAAAATCAAAGTGAAAGCTAAATGGGAAGCAGCGCAAAAAATAAAGATGAAAGCAATGTTATAGGTTGAATTGTGTCTCCCCAAAATTCGTATGTTGAATTCCTAAACCCCTATACCTCAGGACGAAACTTAATTTGGCAGTGTGTTTTTGCCATCCAATAAAACTAAATATTAATAACAAAGCAAGAAACAAAAGAGAACAACAATATGCAATTTGGAAACTGGAAAAACAAACTAAACTCTTAAGTCAAACAGTAAATCAAAAGTAGGAATGAAGAATAAATGTGAGTTAACAACGATAAAATACTACATATCAAAACCTGACTATAGCTAAGGCTGTTCTCGGAGCAAATTTTATAGACTTAAATCTCACATTATTAATCAAGAGAGTATAAAAATAAATGGGAAGGCATCCAAATGAAGAAATTAGAAAAATAAAGCTAAAACAATTAATGGTGATAGTGCAGAATTACAGATTCAATGAATTTAATAAGAGAAGGAGGAAGCAGGTACATTCAAAATAAAATTTAAAGGAAGAATAACAGCTGTAGAGAAAACACAAGACTACAAATGCAACATTATTCAAATAAGCCTAAACTTGTAGGTATTTCTGAGGAAAAAAAAACATAAATGATAAACACTGACTCCAAAGAAGTTATAAAATTAAACAGATCGGTTAATATGGAAGACCGAGAGAGAGATGCAAATATTTTCTTTTTTATTATAGTATTAGATACTAAAATGTGATTAAAAAATAGCACAAAAAGATAAATATATATCTCAATAAAGAGTTTAAATGTTAAAAAAAAAAATTGGAAAATAGAATCCAGCAGCACATTTAAAACATAAACTGTGGCTCAATGGGACTCATACAAAGAGTCAAGGGGTAGTTCATTTTGGGAAAATAAATGAATACTTTGAATTAATTGATCAGAGGATAAAAGTCAAATAATTAGCTTAACAGCTGTTTATCTTGAGCTGCTGTTAACAAAATACCATAAGCTGAGTGGCTTAAACAACAGAGATTTATTTTCTCATAGTTCTGGAAGCTAGAAGTCCAAAATCAATGTGCCAGCATAGTTGCTTTTGGGTGTGGGTTCTCTTCTTAGATGGTAGACAGCCACCTTCTCCCTGTGTCCTCACATGGCAGGGAGGCCTCAGAGGGAAGAGAGAGCAAGCTCTCTGGTGTCTTTTCATAGAAGGGCACTTCTAATCCACCCTCATGACCTCATCTAAACCTAATTATCTCCCAGAGACCCAAATACCATCACATTAGGGGTTAACATATTTCAACATAGGAAATTTGGGGGAGACATAATTCAGTCTATAGCAATGTTGAAATGTATTTTGTGAAATTCAACATATGCTCTTCTATAAATAGAAATAAGTAATTATTTCCTTAAGATAATCAAGTGTATTTATCTCAACACGTTGGCATTATGTGTAATGGAGAAACAATGAGAGACTTCCTACTGTAGATAATAATAGAAAAACTTTTTTTAAGATTTAATTAATTTGGGGTGCCTGGGTGGCTCAGTGGGTTAAGCCACTGCCTTCGGCTCAGGTCATGATCTCAGGGTGCTGGGATCGAGTGCCGCATCGGGCTCTCTGCTCAGCCGGGAGCCTGCTTCCCTCTGTCTCTCTCTGCCTGCCTTTCCATCTACTTGTGATTTCTCTCTGTCAAATAAATAAATAAATAAAATCTTAAAAAAAAAAGATTTAATTAATTTATTTATTTATAGTGAGAGTGGGGAGAGGGGTAGAGGGAGAGAGAGAATCTCAAGCACACTCCCCACTCAGCACGGAGCCCAATGCTGGGCTCAATCCCACAACCCCAGGATCATGACCTGAACCGAAACCAGAGTCAGACACTTAAACAACTGAGCCACCCAAGTGCCCCTCCTTCGGCTTCTTTTTAATAAATCATAGATTATTTCTCATTTCATGATTTTTCTCTATTATTTCATGTAATTCTGGAGATACTACTCTAAGCAATTAGAAAGTACGAATAAGTATAAAAGCTAGCAAGGAAGAGATAAAATAATCATTATTTATAGCTAATTTCAGATCATCTGAAAAACAATGTAGATGTTAACGTGGTGGGGCACAAACTTAATATTCCATAGTCAATAGCCTTTCCATAGTCAAATAACAACTAGCTGAAAAACACAGTGGCTCTTTTTCACTTTCCTTCTAACTGGAATACCCAACAGAGATACCTTAAAACCATGTATTGAACATGGCAGAAATCTGTCACCCTAGGTCCTTAAGAAGATAGAGTCCCCTCTCCTTATCCCCACTGACCTGAAATATCCTCATTAATCAGAAAAAGAAGAAATAACTTTCTACAGTATTTGAGCGGAAAACAACCAGCTGTAACAGAATTATTTACAATTGAGCCAAAGGACTTAATTTTCTTCCTTTCCTGATTAGAATGAGGATACAATGCCTGCAAATGCAGCAGTCATATTATGACCACAAGGACAAACCCCCTTGATAAGGAGGGTAGAGGAATGGTGTGTTAGCCTGGAATCGCCTTCCTCTAGATTTCTTGTTGCTTCAGATCAATAAACTTCTATCTGTTTAAGCCATTGTAGTAGATTTTACTATTATTTGCAGTCAAATACAAGTAACCTAAATAATTTTCCAATCCATTGGGCTGAACATTTCAGCTTTCTTATTGAACTCATGCCTCTCTGACCATTTCTTCCATGATTTTTCCGGGAGCTCCAATATGGCTACCTTTTAAAAGTGGATGTCATAAAGTTTTGTTCTCAGTCCACAAGTCTTTTGACCCCTAATATGGTTGCAATGCACGATCTCCATGGTCCTATCTGGTGGCCCTACTCCCTACCCACTTCTCTTTGTGATTTAATCTACCATTGTAGATTGAATTACCTTGTATCAATTCATTATTTGTAGGTCAACAGATCAAGTCCAGTTATCTATACTGCATTCATATGCAGATAATTATTGGACATTTACCCTGGATACATTGCCTCAATCACAACATGACTCAAAAGACTTTATCATCTTATCTCCTAAATGGAGCCCTCCACTGATATATCCTATTTCAGTGGATATTGCCAATAATAGCCAATTGGGGAAACTTGCCATTCTCCCTTATTTCTCCATATCCTTGACTCCCTTACCTTAAAACACCCAGAGTTGGTGATTTTATCCTTTAAATATCCCTTAAAGTTGTCTCCTCAGTCTTATCCAGATGAACTGCTCCTTTGAGGACTTCCTCATATCTTATGTAGACTACTGAAAGAACTGGCTAACAGTGCTAGCTGATTCCAATTATATCCCAGTCAAACCCATTCTCTGCACAGCTGCCAGTGGGATCTATTTAAGATGCAAATAAGACCATGTCATCCCCCTGCTGAAAACCATTTCATGGCATGCAATCAGCTATGGAATAAAGTCCGAGCTTCTTAATATAACATGGAAGATCCTAAATTATCTGGGTTTTTGTTTTTGTTTTTGTTTTTGTTTTTCTGATCCGTCCAGCTTAAGCTTTGCTCTCTATTTTGAAATTCATGTTCCATCCACACTCAAATGCTTGTAGTTCTTTTAACCTAGTACCCTTTTCTGCCCTTTATCTCCTATATTCTGTGGGTGTGAATTTAGTCTTTTTTGGACACTGTGTAGGTTGTGTCATACCTTCTCTATTGGCCAGTCTTTCAGGTTCAATTGATAAAAATCAAATGTGGGTTATTTAAGAAGAAAATTTGTTTAAGGAAAGTCTGATATCCTACAGAATCTCTGAAATTCTCTGAAAATCAGATTCAGGGCTACACAGTCAGGAAAAATAGCTAAAAAATCACAAAACTGGCCCAGTGAGGAAAATACCACTGTTGCGTTGCCTTGGTTTGCTAGAGTTGCCAAAACAAAATGCGGGACTCAGCAGCTCAAACAATAGACATTTATCCCCACAGTTCCAGAGGCTGGGAAGTCCAAGATCAAGGTGCCACTGATTTGTTTCCTGGTGAGGACTCTCTTTCTACTTGCAGACAACCACCTTCTCACTGTCTCCATAGTGGAGAGAGAATGCAAGCTCTCTGGTGTCTTTCTTTTAAGGGCCCATCATGAAAGCCCTATCCCCATGGCTTCCTCTAAACCTAATTATTTCCCAATGGATCCATCTCTGAATATCATCACTTCTGGGGTTAGGGCTTCAACATATGAATTTTGTGGAGACACAGTTCAGCTGACAGCATGTAGTAAGGGGACAGATGCTCTGCCAAATCCACTGCTGCTGGACCCAGGATTCATCACTATCCCTCTGCCCCTCCTAGCAAGGGGACTTGATGTTTCTGCCCTCACTATTGCCACTGCCACCAGAGAAAATCCTTGTGGCACTCTTTTCTTATCCTCATCACTTCCATATTCCAAACCTGAGCAGAGAGTAACCAAATGGAGGAGCCTAAGTTGTATGTCCATGTCCTAGCTGCAAAGTATGTTGGGAATATAGCATATAACTTTAGGATGTCCATATTTATAAACCAGGAGAATTCCCCAAACATAAGAAAATAGGGGTCCAAATGCTGAGTGGTCAAAAAGATTTTTCAAATGTTCACTACATTTCATTAGACTTTTCAACAACAGTCTGCATCTTTCTTCCCATTCTTAACACTTAAAAAATGATCCCATCTAGCAAAATGCAACAATCCCTCATTACATTAAAAAATAATCTTGCTATTATTTCCCCCAGTGGGATTAACCCAGATACTGCATTCAGTTTTAAGTCTTGGACCTCTGGTTGTGTTTATTTCTCCTTTAGGTTTGTCATAATCCTTGCCTTAATAATTCATAGATTATGGATCAGAGTGTTAACCACTACTAACATTTTTCTATAAAATATAAAATTATGAGGCAAAAGGAAAGAAAAAATATTTTATTTTCTAGTTTTAAAATCAACTGCTATATCCAAAATATATAAAGAACTTATACAACTCAACATACAAAAAAACAAATAATCTAATTAAAATCAAGTTACATATAATTTATATATCTCAAAATGCACATTTTATTTATTTACTATTTATTTATCCCACATTTTGAGTGAACCATTCAATGAGGATTGACTAATATAAACATCAGTTAGGAGAACATAGAACATATTCATTATCCCAGAAACTTTCCTTGGTTTACTTCCTTTATAATCAATCCCATGCCCACCCTCAGACAACCACTGATTGGTTTTCTGATTAGTTCTGCCTCTGCTAAATCTTTATATAAATGTTATCATGTAGTGTGTATTCTTTTACGCATGACTTCTTTGGATCACAACTTTTTAAAAAAAATTATTTTTATTAACATATAATGTATTATTTGCCCAGGGGTACATGTCTGTGAATCATCAGGTTTACACAATTCACAGCACTCATCATAGCACATACTCTCCCCAATGTCCATAACCCAACCACCCAACCACTACATTTTTGAGATTCATTTATGTTTCATGTTTCACTAGTTTGTATCTATTACTGATTAGGAATATGCAATAACTTGTTTACCCACTCACCTGTCAATGGACATTTAGGTTTTTGGCTATTATAAATAAAGCTTCTTGGGTAGTCATCTACAATTATTTACATGGACATATTCTTTCACTTATATTTGGGTAATTACCTAGGAGAGGAATTGCTAGGTCATAAGAAAACTGCCATATTATTTTCCAAGATTGTTGTATGATACAACATTCCCATCAACAATGTATGACAGTTACAGTTGTTCCAAATCCCCATCAACACTTTGTAGTGGTGATTTTTTTTTTTGAATGCTAATCATTATAGTGGGTATGAAGTAGTACCTCATTGTGGTTTTAATTTACACTGCATGACTAAAGATGTAGACTGTTTTTTCATCTGCTTATTGATCATTTAAAGAAAGTCTCTTTTTGTCAAGTATTCTTTCAAGCCTTTTGACCATTTAAAATTTAATTATTTTTTAGAGATTTTCCAAGAATTCTATGTTCTTCCATATTCTTCTCAGCCCTTTCAGTAATAGTTATGATTATGCCTTTCTTTTATCTTTCTGTGTAATGCTATCTCAGAACAGCCTGAAGTAATATTATTGGCTTACCAGATTGGGTTTCCTTCCTTAGCTGCTAAGACCCCTAGAGCCTGGAATCATAGGGAGAGTGAAAAGAAAAGCTTGGTAAGTGTCCCCTTCAGTTATAAAGATGAAAGGTACTGCTTCCCTCCCACTTCCTCTTCTTTGACTCTGGAACCATGTTTTCTGACTCATGGCAGAAAAATACCATATATAACAGTATGCCAACCTCACTGAATGTGCTCTCCCACCAACACACTGAGCCTTTAATAGACCATTCTACCATTCATTAAGACCAGCTGTTTGGGAGTTAAAGGGTGAATGGTAAAACCATTGAATGCTGTGGGTATCAGTTCACTGACTTCCTTCTGGCTAGAGGACGTCAGCAAGATATGACTACTTGTTGATCCATAAGCTAGCTCCAGGCACTTGGAGGCTCCTTACTCACTTCTCTGTCTTTGAAATATGAATTACGCCTGCTGTCCTCATAGATGGAGTCATTTCAAGGACATACCCTTGAGAAAGTAAGATGTTGTTGAGACTACCTGGACTGTGTACATGACTGACTCTAGTTAAGACATTTATGTACACTTTCAGGATTCTGGTGTATTGTGTGGTGATTTACTCATCTTGTGTCCACCAAAGACAAGCCCCCAAAGTAAATTTCCTTGCATACTAAAACTGCTACCTACCAATCTGGAGTGGTCTGCCTCTTTCTTTGGTCTCCCCTTGCCCTATGTATACTACAACCAGTTTCAAATTTTACCCCAGGGGACTTCGAAGGTTGCAAACCAGTACTTCCTGATTGAAAAGTGAGTTATCTTATTAGAAGTTATGTTGTATGGAATCTCACAATGGTGACTAAGGTAATCAGTATAGTTATACAGATGGTAGAGCTGGCATACAAGAGTGGCAGGCAGGAAAAAAAAAATATCAAGAATAAGTGTTTACTCCAGTGAGGAAAAATTATTTTCCACCCCATGATGGGAAGAGTCCAATGTAATCAACATACCACCAGGTAGCTGGCTGATCCCTCAGTCTATGGCAGCCTATCAAAGTCTAATGGTTTGTCATTGCTGCTGGCATAATGAGGACTCAGCTGTGGTGATAGCCAGGTCAGCCTTGATGAGGGAAAATCTTGTGACTGAGCCCATGTTTAGCCTCTGTCCCTGCCAGGATGGATGTTTTGTTATTGAGTGTACTGGATAAGCACTGAGAGACCTAGGAAAAGAGGCTGACTGAATCCTCAAAACAGTGATTTCCCCCACATGATTACTGCTAATCTCTAGCACAGTGGGACCTTCTGTTGTACCTTCACATGGGATCCAATGAGGGCCAGTTCTGAGAGTTTCATTCATATAACTCATCCCCAGATCTCTCTCTTTTCCACTGATCTTTTCCCTTTACTGTCTCTGAAAATCTAGCCAAGCCATAAGTTACTTTCCATGAATCACTACCGGTGCATACTTCAGGCCATCTTTCTTTTTTTTTTTGCATGGATTTAATTCTACCTCCTGGAAAGATTACTCTAAGACAATATTCTTATAAATTTGTATCACCACAGCACTGTCATTCAGAGCATTGTAAGCCAGCCTTAAAGTGTTTTCTTCTCTCTTGAGTGATCATAAGAAATTCTCTGGAACACCCTTGGTTTGGGTTGAGCAAAAGATAGCAGTGAGGTTGTAAGCCACCTGTTTATGTAACTTATTTGAGCCTTCGGGATTTGCTTGAATCTGTTTCTTTATATAACTCCTCTCCTTGTTCATGGAGTTTTGTTGAACATGAAC
Organism: Mustela erminea; assembly: GCF_009829155.1. Classification (NCBI taxonomy): domain Eukaryota; kingdom Metazoa; phylum Chordata; class Mammalia; order Carnivora; family Mustelidae; genus Mustela; species Mustela erminea. The sequence continues at coordinate 92,779,482 of NC_045620.1, read as the reverse complement.
AATTTTTTGACTTGATGAATCGTGTAAAACACTGTAAATTATGGGCATCTCAGATTGCATGATTACCAAATATTTTGTGTTTCAGCTTTTAGTCTACCAGGGCTCAGTAGCAAGCCAACAGTTAATCCTCAAAAGGAATTTGGTTACTTGCCTAAGAAGGATCTGATAATCCATCAGGACACTTGACTTTCATTCTTCTATTTTGACTTGCCACGGGCTCCATTTAACATACTGATATTCCACAGATTATCTGCTGGGTCCTTCACACAAAGTATCCATCTGAACCAGAGACCCACTTCTTCCTTTGAGTCTTGGTAAATAGATTAGAACAATACACAAAACTACACTTTCAACTTCAAAACCCAGATACCCAGTAACAATATGCCTTATATTTGGGATTTGAAGAGGGTGAGGATAAAGAGCACAGCAAGCTGTCTTTCAGTTTGGAAAGGATATCCTATAATGTTCCACACGACTGATTCCTACGAACCTCACTGTAGTGGCTCAAGTCTATTTTTATGGAAAATATCTTCCGTCTTCTGGCACACAGGTATCTTATAACATTACCTAGAATGCCATTATATCTTGCTATATTTCCTACAAACTTGACACCATCAATGGAGGGACCAGCTGATGTTCTGTGATGATGTTGAGATAACAAGGTACCTGGGACTAAATAGTAGCATAGATCTGAAGAATTGGTGTAGCTCTCAAGCTATACAGTGAGTGTACTTCTGTCTCTTCCAAGTTATAGCTATGTGCTTCTGCTACAGGCTGCTAGACAATACCTCTAGAGTTTTTGATTTAGGAGGTCCAGATTAAATAGGGATATGATAGGAATCAGCACCCTTAAATCTTTCAGACCATTGACAATATCACTAATTCCTTCGTTCTCCCAGGGGTATCCTTTACTTTTGTTTTATAATTTTGGCATGCATCAGAATACTAATAAGGCACGTCTGCCAACTACTGAGTAAACATACAGGTCTGAGAATTAGTGAGGAACTATGTTTCACTATTATCATGGCTCAAGTCAGACCACTGTTGGCAGATATAGAAGGTTTATTATTACTATTATTATTATACAGATTAATCAGTACCTCACCCCATTTTCCATGTAGGTTAGTGGTAAGATCTCATGATTAATTAAGCATTACCAGAGATTTGTGTGGATTGTGTTATTTGGTTATCAACCCAGGACTGGGATCTATTATGATAACCAGTTCCGTCTTGTCTTGGTAAGTACAGCTAGTTGGCCTGTTTCTACTCTAGGATCCCATCATCCTCACTGAAATTATGAAGTCTGTTTCAATGATGGTATCTCCTACCCATGTACTTGTTCAACAGGAAACAGCCACTGAAGTTTTTCTTTTTTTCTTTTTTAAAATTTTGCTTTTTTTTTTTTTTATACTGATGATCCCTTTATCAGTGTATTTACCTATGAATTTGTGAAGTGAGTATATTCTGGGACCACTCAAAAGTGGGGCGGGTTGTCCTGGTAAGGGAATGTGTCTCACTTAACCTACATTCCTATCTTTATAAGTTATTAGGTTTCTTTTTTTTTTTTTTTTTTTTTTAAAGATTTTATTTATTTATTTGACAGAGACAGATCACAATTAGGCAGAGAGGCAGGCAGAGAGAGAGAGGAGGAAGCAGGCTCCCTGCTGAGCAGAGAGCTTGATGTGGGACTCGATCCCAGGACCCTGAGATCATGACCTGAGCCGAAGGCAGCGGCTCAACCCACTGAGCCACCCAGGCGCCTCAATTTGACTGCTTTTAGAATCAGGTGGAGAGTTCTTGAAAATCCTGTTGCTCAGTCTGAACTTTTCCAAGACTCTGTACCAGGACCCAGGCATACATATTTTTCAAAATTCATTGGCTAATTCCACATTGCAATTACAAAATGAATTTATATAATCCCAACTTACTAAATGTAAGCCATTATTGAGTCTAACTTTCAGCACTCAAATGAGCAAATAATTTAAAGCAGTTCCACTTGCTCAAGCTAGCATGTTAAATCCAGATTATGTGATAAGTGCACCCGTACTGATAAAATTAACCCAATCTGAAATTAAATGTCTTTCTCACCAGTCCTAATACCCTTAAAATTCATTCCTATATATATTCCCTTATGTTTTTCTTTGAGTAAAATTCGAATTGAAGTATAACATACATAGACAGTAGAATGAAAAATTTATAAGTGGATAGCTCCATGAATTTTACAAAGTGAACATACACTTGTAATGATTACATTAACTAGAATATTAATACCACATCAGAAACTCCTACATGGCCCCTCATACTCATACCTTCTGCAAAGTTAACTATTTTTAAACTTTCACCACTATAGAGTATTTTCCCTGTTTTTAAACTTTAAATAAAAGGAATTATATAGTGTATAATCTTTAATACTGCTTTCTTTTGCTTAAGAGTGTGTCTGTCAGATTCATCCTTATTATATATAGCAATTGTCATTTTTCATTGTTGTGTAGCATTTCATTTAGGAAATTTACCATATTTTATTTACCAATTTTATTTTTTATGTTATTTGGGCTATTTCTAGCTTTCAGATACTCAGATGTTGCTATTGTGAATGCTCTTGACTGTGTTTTTTGTTACACATATGTATGTATGCACATCTGTTTAATTCAGTCTTTTTATTAATTTTAGTTATTGCAATGGATGCATCAGGGGATCTCATTGTGGCTTTAATTTGTACTTATCTGGTGATGTTAAGCACCTTTCATTTTCTTATTTCTTTTTTTTTTTTTACATTTTCTTTAATTACTTTAATATAAAAGACAGCAGTGTTTCATATTTCACATGATATTAAAAAAGTTTTAAAACCCTCTAATAAGTTTTTAACGAAAATAAATTTATTGAAGGGTAGCAATGACTACAAAATTAATACTACCAAATCATGACTCAAGCCTTTGCCTTAACTGTAATATTTGGAGGGTAGGTAGAGAAAATACCAAACAAGAATATGGACGTTTGAAAACCCTTTTTTATCCAGCCTGTGACTCTTCGCTAAAGCTGGTGCATATCGGAAGACATACTCAACATTGTTGTAAACGTGTGTGGCCAAAGTAAAAAAATCTACAACAGTTCTCCCCTGATTTTGTAACATTGTGAACCATTCTGTTTAAAAAATTAAAACAAAGAATGGCCCAATGAGTATTTTAAGGAAAAGATACCACTAAAAAAAAAAAGAACATTAACAGAAAATGAGTGATAGTGACTAGAATAAGAAAATTAGCATCATCAAGAAAGATACATAATTATTCAATATACACTTGTTTGGTTAGATCAACGCTACTTACTCAAGTAAGTTGACTGCATTGTGATGCTCTTTTTCTATTGAATTGCCTGTCTTTTTTCTTTTTTATAGTTAGGAGGCGGGTCCCCTTAAGGAAGGACCTGGACACACAACTGAAACTTTATACTATTAATCTTTCTCTCAGCCTTCCCCAAAGGGACTATGACATTTACCAGGGTAACTGAACATTGGGGGAAAGGAAATAACTAGAATTTTCAAAGACTATTGTACACTGGCTCTGAAATCACATTAATTCTATGAGACCTGAAACATGACTGTGGCCCTGAAGTCAGAGTAGGGCCTTATGGAGGTCAGGTGAAATCAATGGGTTTCTGGCTCAGGTCTGTTTCACAGTAGATCCAGTGGGTCCTGTGAGCCCATCCTGTGATATTTCCCTAGTTCTAGAATTAGGATAGACATACTAAACAGCTGCCATACATAATTAGGATAGACGTAGTAAACAGCTGACAGAATTCCCACATTGGTTCCCTGACCTATGGGGTAAGAGCTAATATGGCAGGAAAGCTCAAATGGAAACCATTTGAACTGCCTCTCCCTGGTAAAATAGTAAATCAAAGCAACACTATATCCCTGGAGGAACTGCAGAGATTAGTGCCACCATTAAGGACCCGGAAGACACGGGTGCTGATTACCACAACATCCACGTTCTACTCTTGTATTTGGCCTGTGCAGAAGACAGACAGACCCTGGAGAATGACAGTGGATTACCATAAGCTAAACCAGGTGGGACTCCGATTGCAGCTGTAGATCTGGCAAATGCCCTTGTCTCCCCACCTGTCCATAAGCCCCATCAGAATTAGTTTGCTTTTAGCTGCCAAGGCCAGCAATATACCTTTACTGTCCCTCCTCAGGGATGTATCAACTCTTTAGCCCTATGTCATAATTTAGTTCAGAGGGATCTTGATTGCCTTTCCCTTCCACAAGATACCACACTAATTCATTATACTGATACTATTATGAGGATTGGATCTAATGTGCAAGAAGTAGCAATTAATTTAGACTTATTGGTAAGACATTTGTGTGACAGAGAGTGGAAAATAAATCCAACTGAAATTTAGGGACCTTCTATCACAGTGAAATCTCTAGGGGTCAGTGGTATGGAGCATGGTAAGATGCCCTTTTGAAGGGGAAAGATAAGTTGTTGTTGCACTTGGCCTCCCCTACAACCAAGAAAGAAACATAGTGCCTAGTTTGTCTCTTTGGATTTTGGAAACAACACATTCCTCATTTGGGTGTGTTATTATGACCCATTTACTGAGTGATCCCAAAAGCTTCAAGTTTTGAGTGAGGCTCAGAACAAAAGAAGACTCTGCAATAGGTCCCGACTGCTGTGCAAGCTGCTCTGCCATTTGGGTCAGATGATCCTGCAGACCCAATGGTGCTTACAGTGTCATTGGCATATAGGGATGTTGTTTGGAGACTCTGGAAGGTCCCTAGATGTGGGCCATTGGGATTTTGGAGCAAAGACCTGCCATCAGCCACAGATAACTACTCTTCTTTTGAGAAAGAGCTTCTGGCCTGCTACTAGGTCTTAAGTAGAGACTGAACACTTGACCATGGGCTACCAAGTTTCCATGTGACCTGAGCTGCCCTGGGTATCATATGAGCCATCAAGTCATTTAGTTGGATGTGAACAGCTGTACTCCCTCATCAAACTGAAATGGTAAATATGTGATCAGGCTTGAGCAGTTGCTGAAGGCACTAGTAAATTACATGAAGTGGCCCAAGTACCAATGGTTCCCATTCCTGCTACACTGTTTTCTCTCTTCTAGCCTGCACCAATGTGTCATGGTGAGTTCCCTATTATCAGTTGACAGAGGAAGAGAAGACTCAGCATTGGCATACAGAAGGTTCTGCACTATATGCAGGTACCACCTGCAGTATATGCACCTGCAGTATAGCCCTTCTCTGGGACATTCCTGAAGGACAGTGGTGAAGGGAAATCCTTCCAGTGGGCAGGACTTCAGGCAATGCACCTGGTTGTGTCCTTTTTCAGAAGGAAAAATGACCAGATGTGCAATTAGGTGCAATTATATATTGATGCATGGATTTCGGCCAGTAGTTTGACTGGATGGTCAAGGACTTGGAAGGAACATCACTGGAAAACTGGTGACAAGGAAATTTGAAGAAATATGTGGATAGACCTCATTTAGTGGGTAAAAACATAAAAGATATTTGTGTCCTGTGTGAATGCTTACTGCAGGGTGATCACAGCAGAGAAGGATTTTAATAATGAAGTGGTTAAAATGACCCACTGGGTGCATACCCGTCAACCTCTTTCTCCAGTCACCCTTGTCATTGCCCAATGGGTTCATGAACAAAGTGACCTGGTGGCAGTACAGGAGGGTGTGCACAGGTTCAGAAATATGTATTTCTACTCACCAAGGCTGGTCAGGCTATGGTCACCTAGAGTGCCCAATCTAAACAGCAGCAGAGCCCAACACTGAACCCTGGATATAGCACCATTTCCCATAGTGATCAGCCAGCTACCTACTGGCATCTGGATTATATTAGAGTGCTCTCAACATGAAATAACTGTTTTTTCCTTATTAGAATAGACACTTAACTCTGGATATAGATTTGCTTTCCCTTCACCAAATTCTTCTGCCAAAACGACCACCATGGACTTATAGAATGCCTTACTCACCACCATAGTATTCCACACAGCATTGCTTTGGGTCAAAGAACTCACTTCACAGCAAAAGAAGTGTGGCAGCAGGACCATGTTCTCTACTATCCTGAAGCAATTGGCCTGATAGAATGTCCTTTTGAAGACTCAATTATAGCACCAGTTAAGTGCAAGCCTGGGCAAGGTTCTCCAGAAGGCTACATATGCTCTGAATCAGTGTTCAATATATGGTGCTGTTTCTCCAACAGCCAGGATTTATGAGTTCAGGAGTCCAGAAGTTGAAAGGAGAGAGGCACCACTTATTATTATCCTTAGTGACTGACTAGCAATTTTTTTTTTTTTTTTGCATCTTATTCCCAGGACATTATGCACTTCTGGCCTAGAGGTCTTAGTTCCAGAAGAAGGAATATTTCCACGAGGTAACACAACCATAAGTCTATTGGACTAGAAGTTAAGATGGCCACATAGTAAATTTGGACTCCTCATGCCTCTGAATAAACAGGCAAATAAGGGAATTACAGTGTTGGCTAGATGACTGATTCTGACTACCAAGGGGGAAATTGGACTACTACTATAAAATGGAGGTAAGGAGGGATATATCTGAAATACATAAGATTCCTTAGGGTGTCTTTTAGTATTACCATGACCAGTGGTTAAAGTCAATAGAGAACTATAATCCAATCTATGGAGGATTAGTAATAACCCAAACTCTCAGGAAAGAAGGTTCAGATCAACCCACAAGGTAAAGAACCACAACCAGCTGAGACGCTTGCTGAAAGCAAAGGGAATACAGAATGGGTAGTAGAAGGTAGTTATAAATACCACCTACAACCTAGCATCAGCTTCAGTTTTAAAATGTGACGAGATTCTTCCATAATCCAAGAGGCACCTTTTTGTGATGGAAGCACAATCTCACAGACAATAATGAAAATGAGCAAATGACGCAAATAATTTATTTACCAAAAATTTATATTTTTCTAAGATTATTCATGTAAAAGGAGAAGTCAAGGTGAACTAAAAGACAAAAATAATGAATAAATCTGTTCTCCAAGCAGTTTTAAGGTGAAGAAAAAGGCAATGGTTTGGCTTAAGCTATTATCATATAGACAAAATCAAATTTGTTGGATTCCTGGTGGAAGAAAGGAAGATTCTTTTTTTTCCCTTTTGTTTTTAAGGGCGGGTGGGGGGGAGATGAGTTGGCATAAGAACCCTTCTGCTACTTGAAACAAGTCACAACTTAGGTGGGTGGGAGGACTCCTTTTCCCATTAAAGTAGCTAAGAGGAGCTGTGTCTCTCCTTTCCCTTCTCCCTGGTTGTGGGGATGGTCTAGGTTGTGCCAAGTGGCTGCCCCCATCTGGGACCTGAACCTTGAGCTGGTGACCCAAAGTGCTTGAAAACACTGGAGATTTTTCATATTGGTGGCAGCAGAGTGGAGTGGTTTCCCATGCAGACTACGTCTGGGGCCTGACCTTAGCTGTGCTGTCAGCCGCCTGACCCCTCCACTCCCACACATTTGTCATGTCTGGAACTTCAGGCTTCCTGTCGATTTTGTGAGGTCCCAGAAATTCTTCCAATAAACTTTTGTGTGTGTTTAAAAAATGAAAAGTCAAACACTATTGATTGTCTCGTACAGCTGGACAGTATTTATTCTAGAATAAGAGATAAATAGATTTGTTCTTACTTGATTTTAAATGCCAAATTGCCACAGTGATTAGAAGAGTTGAACGGAGGAGCAAAGCAGGATTCTAAAAAAGTTCTAATTCTCTTAATAAATGAGGACATATTTTCAGCCACTTGTTGCATGCCCAGCAGTTCATAAGAAGCTATGTATTTGGGGAGATATAGTAGAAAAGTCAGGGTTAGCGGAAGCATTTTCTGACTAAACATACCTCTTCACAATCTGCCATGGCACCTGGAATTCCAGCAGTAGTCAAATTCTTTTGAATTTAATTATGGCCATGCACTGGAATTCCAGTGTGAGCAGGGAGCAGGGAGAGTGGGAGAGGGAGAAGCAGACTCCCTGCTAAGCAGGGAACACAATGTGGGGCTCAATCCCAGCACCCTGGGATCATGACCTGACCCAAAGTCAGACGCTTAAATTGACTGAGCCACCAGGTGTCCCAGAATTCTATGTTTAAAAGTAGGCGTCTTTGGGAAGTGTAGCTCATGAAGCTGCTATTATTGGTATAAATTAGGTTTAAAAATGAGATCATTTTGGATTGGGTCTCACTTGTTGGTGGGATAGCCTATTTTAAAAAGGCCATGAGCTAGAAAGTCAGCCAAAAGTGGCCAGATGAAAGAAAAGGAAGAACGAAAAAGCCCTGCTTTTCAGGGGATATACAAACACTGGGCAGTCATCCGTAAGATCATCCAGTATTCGGTGTAAGGGTCAGGGGCTCAAATGTTTGTCTTCTTGGATTAGAACTGCATGGCTAAACATGACGCTGGGCCAACAGGTAGAAGTTTCTGGGTAGGGGGTGGGGTGGGGAGTGAAGGAACTTGGGGAAAGAGTTCCCAATCTCTTCCTGAGAAAGAGGAAATCTTCATCTCTCTGAAGCCTCAGCAGCACCAATTGGTGTAGGGAGATGAAGAGAACTCAGTGGTGTGCAGAAGCCCAGCAGGGACGTGCATGGGGAGCTGAATGAGCTGATCTCTCCCAACAGGAGTCTTGGCTGAGCAAGGCAGGACCCTGGGAGACTGCGTGGTTCAGCTTTGAGAAATGCCTGGTAACTGTGATGCAATACTTTGTTATCCATGGATAAAGGAACCTGTGGCATTTTAACACCACTGTCAACAACGAGGGCTGCCATTTGTTCAGATTTTACAAGGTGCCAGGCTCAGGTTGCAAATTCTGTTTACTTTATCACTTTCATATTCTCACAACTTTGAAATGGGTACAGTTAGTATAGCACCAATATTTTATAGATGAGTAGAGGGAGGACCAGACGGATGGAGGAACTTACTTCTGTGATACAATTAGCAAATGGGGGACAGTATTGAACATAGTCCATATTCAAAGCTCATGTTCTCCGGTTTCATGCTGAAGCTCTTTTCTAAACTCAAAGACAAATGCCATCCAGGACAAGAGAGTTCTTGGATAGGAACTCTGTCATCCTGGACAAGAGGCTCCTGGAAATGGTATGACAACAAAACTTCATCAAATGGGAGCCCTCAAGGCAGGATATATATCTTGCATATCCATCTACCTAAGAAAGGCACCACCCCAGCCAGCCAGCCAAAGTAACCCCAGAGAAGAGTGACACTGTACACATAAAATTACCAGTTAAGCCAGGGTCAGTCCTGCTCCCATCTCAGGTGAAAATTCCAGAATTTAAAAGCCAGCCTCATTACCATCCTGCCTGATCCTTGATGGGACAAATGCCATAGGGGAAGGGAGAGAAAATGGAATGGGAAGTCATCAGAGAGAGAGGAAAACCATGAGATACTCTTAACTATAGGAAACAAACTGAGAGTTGCTGGAGGAGAGTGGATTGGGTGATGGTCATCAAGGAGGGCATGTGACATGATGAGGGTGTTATAAGCAATTGATGAATTATTGAATACTACATCTGAAACTAATGATGTATCTGTGTTGGCTAATTGAATTTAAATAAAGAAATAAAGACCAGAGAGAGAGAGAGAGAAACATTAAATGTTGCTTTCAAGAAAACAAACAAACAAAAAACCAAACATCAGTCTGACTTGCTTTGTTTTGCCTGTCTTTGTTATAGCTGTTGCATTGGGATGATCCCCTGTGGCCTGTCCCATGGGCTTTTATTAAATCAGCTTCAGCCAACTCAACCTTCTGCCTCAGTGAAGGTTCTTTCCATTCTGTGAAAATTCAGTCCATGAGCCCATAGCAAGCCCACTACAAGCCATCAGTGGTTGGTTTGGGGATAGGCCATTTAAATTTTTTCCTAATTATCTCTGCTCAGTAAGGAGCCTGCTTCCCTCTCTCTCTCTCTCTGCCTGCCTCTCTGTCTACTTGTGATCTCTGTCTGTCAAATAAACAAATGGAATCTTTAAAAAAAAAAAAATTTTCCTAATTAGATATGGGGAAAATTTTAAAAACTTTTAAAAAATGTTGCTTAAAACAGTACCCTGTGGGCTTTGTGGTTATAGTTATTATTTTATTTTATTCCTCCTTATGGGTACTTTCATGCTGCTTTTATAGTCCTAATTGTGAGAAATGTGGTTTCCAGGAGTCACCAATGGAAAGAGCTCTGTGATGACAAGTCCACATATGTCTGCCGCACTTTTGATAAGATGCATTTAAAATGAAATGTCACTTTTCAGAATGGTTTCATGCCTGTGAAAATGAGCTAGCTTTTCAAGTCTGCACTGAGAGAGAGAGGGAGAGGGGGCAAGATGGAGAGACTGAGAATGTGTGTTTATAGATCTCTTCCTGCCCTTTCCTCTCAAACTGACTATTATACACATTCTCTCCAAACCCACAAGGGTTGTGGGAGGTCAGGCAAGCATTAGACTTCTGTTACAGTGGACTGGAGTCCTTGGCCTGGGTCCCAATAGGGAACTGGGAACTGGTTCAGACATAGGTGGTCTGCAGCTGGGTTCAGATGGGGCAAGCAGAGCTGACAAAGTGCACAGAGCGATCCTGCCAGCAGTAACACCACTTAGACCTATGCAGCAAACTTCGATATGGCCCCACTGTAAGAGCTGCTTCATCTCTAATGGTCTTAAGGTTACTGCTGATTTGATTTGAGCCAGTGCCTCCTGCTAACATACATGGGTCCCCATTGGCCTCAGACTTAGGGACTATTGCATCAGAGTGTTCCAAATACTCATGAATTTCCATTAACAAAAGTAGCATCCTCTTTCAAAACCCAAGACTCAAGGCCTGGAGATTCAGTATTCCCAATGGACATAGCCTTTCTATCTATCAACCTAAATTTCAGGTCAGGAAAATAGAGGTTTGACTGTTCTTTCAGCAGAAGCAATGGAAAGGATAAAAGATGACTGAGAAAAAAGGATTAGAAAGACTGAGTCTAGTTGGTGCCCTCATAAATGCCTCTGAGTATTAAAAATGTTATGTAGATTCTGAGTTTTTGACCAACATCATTAGTGAGGCAACATTCTCCATCTTTCAATTTATTTCTTTAGGTTCCAGGAAAAATAACCCATTTTTTTCTTTAATATTTCTCTCTCCCTATATCTCAAAAGATTCAGAACAATTCTTTTAAGTGGGACAAGGGGTTCTATATTGAAAGACTCTCCAGACATACATTTTTCTCTCTTTTTTTAGATTTGAATGTCACTGTTTCCCTCTGACTTTTTGCTTTAAGATTTTATTTATTTAACAGAGAGAGAGAGAGAGATCACAAGTAGGCAGAGAGGCAGGCAGAGAGAAGGGTTGGGGGTGGGGAGCTGGCTGCCTGCTGAGCAGAGAGCCTGATGCGGGGATCGATCCCAGGACTCTGAGATCATGACCTGAGCGGAAGGCAGAGGCTTAACCCACTAAGCCATCCAGGAACCTCATCCCTCTGACTTCTTTAGGCCAATGAGATGCGCCTCCTATATCTTACCATCACTTACCCAATTATACTGTTTGCACTTTCACTCTTACAACTCTGTTTTGCATTTGCCTATTTACTTGTCTCTCTCTCCCTCTAAATGTAATCTTAGAGACAGTGACATCTATGTAGTTATAGGGATGTATCTGATGCATGCTCAAGAGCTTGACATACAGAAGTGCTGAATAAATGATTAAAGTGATATTTTAAGGGACGCCTGAGTGGCTCAGTTGGTTGAGCAGCTGCCTTCAGCTCAGGTCATGATCCCGGCGTCCTGGGATCGAGTCCCGCATTGGGCTCCTTGCTCGGCAGGGAGCCTGGTTCTCCCTCTGCCTGCCATTCTGTCTGCCTGTGCTCTCTCTCTCTCTGACAAATAAATAAAATTTTTTAAAAAAAATGATATTTTAATGTTTTCATGTATCAGCTTTTAAGGCAAGCAGTTATAGCTGTGATTGTGTAGTCAATGAGCTGAGAAAGCGGTTCCTAGCCAGTATTCATGAGATGGCCTTAAAATGCAGTTAGAACTAGTGTTCTCTGCAAGCCATGAAGACCATGTGTGAGAACCTTACAGCGATGGTTGTGACATGAGGAAGACTGTGAACCATATATCAGGGAAGGAGAAAAGAAGAAATGGATATAGATTTTAAAAGACAGAATCAATACTTTCAATGCCATCCAGATCAAAATTCCACTGGCATTTTTCAAAGTGTTGGAACAAACAATATTAAAATGTGTATGGAACCAGAAAAGACCCTGAATCGCTAAAGAAATGTTGAAAAAGAAAAACAAAGCCAGGGGCATCACATTGCCTGATTTCAGGCTTTACTACAAAGCCGTGATCACCAAGACAGCATGGTACTGGCATAAAAACAGATACATAGACCAATGGAACAGAGTAGAGAGTCCAGATATGGACCTCAACTCTATGGTCAAAAAATCTTTAACAAAGCAGGAAAAAATATCCAGTGGAAAAAAGACAGTCTCTTCAATAGATGATGCACGGAAAATTGGACAGCTATGTATAGAAGAATGAAACTTGACCATTCTCTTATATCATACACAAATATAAACTCAAAATGGATGAAAGACCTCAATGTGAGGCAGGAATCTATCAAAATCCTAGAGAAGAATATAGGCATAACCTCTTTGACATTGAACACAACAACTTCTTTTAAGACATGTCTCCAAAGGCAAAGGAAAAAAAAGTGAAAATGAACTTTTGAAACTTCATCAAGATAAAAAGCTTCCGCAGAGCAAAGGAAACAGTCAACAAAACAAAGAGGCGACCCATGGAATGGGAGAAGATATTTGCAAATGACACTACAGACAAAGGGATGATATCCAAGATCTGTAAAGAACTCCTCAAACTCAACACCCAAAAAATCGATGATCATGTCAAAAAATGGGCAGAAGATATGAACAGACACTTCTCCAAAGAAGAGATACAAATGGCTAACAGACACATGAAAAAAATGTTCATCATCATTAGCCGTCAGGGAGATTCAAATCAAAACCTCATTGAGATACCACCTTATGCCAGTTAGAATGGCCAAAATTATCAGGACAGGAAACAAGTGTTGGAGAGGATGTAGAGAAAGGGGAACCCTCTTACACTGCTGGTGGGAGTGCAAGTTGGTACAGCCACTTTGGAAACAGTGTGGAGATTCCTTAAAAAATTAAAAATAGAGCTACCCTATGACCCTGCAATTGCACTATTGGGTATTTACCCCAAAGATACAGATGTAGTGAAAAGAAGGGTCACATGTACCCCAATGTTCATAGCAGCAATGGCCACAATTGCCAAACTGGAAAGAGCCAAGATGCCCTTCAACAGACTAATGGATAAAGAAGGTATGGTCCATATATACAATGGAATATTACACCTCCATCAGAAAGGATGAATACCCAACTTTTGTATCAATATGGACAGAACTGGAGGAGATTATGCTGAGTGAAATAAGTCAAGCAGAGAAAGTCAATTATCACATGGTTTCCTTACTTGTGGAGCATAAGGAATAACATGGAGGACATTAGGAAAAGGAAAGGAAAAATAAATTGTGGTAAATTGGAGGGGGAAACAAAGTGTGAGAGACTATGGACTCTGAGAAACAAACTGAGGTTTTGGAGGGGAGGGGGCTGGGGGATGGGTGAGCCTGGTGGTAGGTATTAAGGAGGGCATGTATTGCATGGAGCACTGGGTGTGATGCACAAACAATGAATCTTGGAACACTGAAAAAATTAAAAGTTAAAAAAAAAAAGAATCAAAAGGATGTAGTGACCTTGGAACATTATTTTCATTTACCGCTTATTTTAGAATCTGAGTTCACTGAGCGCTGACATCAAGTCTTACTCTTACTTACATTCCTGCACCAATTAAACACAATGTCTGGCAGATAACAAAGCTCAGTGAATATTGGATGGATAGGAAAATAAGTTAACATTATATTAGGTTCACTAATCCAGTTCCTACCTCACAGAGACCTCTTACATCTATCTCCACCTCTCCCCAAAGCTGTCCTCCATATTTTGGTTAAGAACCTCATCATTTCCTTCTGGGAGTTGCCAATGGGCTCCCAAGCATTGGAAGTCATATGGTGCTTCTGAGATACCTCACTGCACCCCGGGAAGTAGCATGACACAGTGGTTAAAAGGCATGTTTGGTTTAAATCCTAGACCCAAAATCCACTGCTGTGTGACTTCAGGCAAATTGCTTAATCTCTCTGGGCCCCAGTGTCCTCTTGAATAAAATGGAGGTATGAGTTAATGCCTTCAAGGAGTTGTTGGGATGATTTAATGAGATCACATATACAAATAATTAGTATAGTGTCCATCAAAGAGAAGATACTCAATAGGTGTGGGATGCCTTTTTTCCTTCATTTGTGCAGCTGGATCAATAACACTGTCACTCTTTGCAGGGTGCTCAGTGCATTCCTCCATTCCTGCCCATGGTTGGCACAGTAGGCCCTCACTTTTTACAGACTTGTGCCTACTTCATCTTCTCCCTGCCTCTGTTTGAAACATGGCTCTACCTGTGGCAGAGTCCTGGCCCAGTTTTCACATGAGAAATAAATGGAAAGTTTAGGATCCGCCTTAAGTCTACCTGTCAACCTGGATTTCATTCATTCATTCGATCATTCATTCAATAAATGAATGCACAAATATCTATGGAGATCAAGAGCATGGCTGTGAGGACACCATTCCCCACATGCATAGAGCTTATAGTGGAGTAGAAGATGCAAGCAAGTAAGCAGACATTTACAATACCATGTAGAAATGCTACAGTGGGGAAAACCTACAGAACTATGGGAGCAGATAGAGGGGAAGCTACGTGGAGCCAGAGGGTCAAGGGCTATCTGGGGAAACAGGTGGGAGGAGGAGAGGACCAGGTAGTGGGAACTCCATGTGCAGAGGTGCAGAGCTGCGAGGGATTCACTGTGTGCAAGGAAGGGGAAGGACCCCACCGTAGGGGAGACTTGAGCATCAGCAGAGGTGAGGTGGTGAGGTCAGTGTCCATGTGCAAAAAAGAGGGCCCAGAAGGCCATGAAGAAAATAGTAAGATGTGAGTTCCAGGGAGATTCTTATCTGTATGCAAGACTGCCACTTGTTTATCACTCCCTTACTCCTCCTCCCTTCTCTCTCCTTTGACCCTCCACCGGCACACAGAAAGAAACACTCTGACCACAAAGCTGTATGTCCATCTATGATGGTTTTTAGAAGATGTCTCCTAGTTCTAGTCTCCTAGAACAATGGGTAAGATTGTATAAGGCCCCGTGGGCAGACTCTAGAGCTTACCAGTCTATCCTTTTTGATTGACTTGAGTCTTTGGGGGAAAAGAAAATACCTTTAAAAATTTTTAAACTCCTACACTTGCAATCCCTTCTCAATTGCCTTGGAATGATTGCACATTTAAGACTGAACCTGCTCGGGGCGCCTGGGTGGCTCAGTGGGTTAAAGCCTCTGCCTTCCGCTCAGGTCATGATCCCAGAGTCCTGGGATTGAGCCCCACATCGGGCTCTCTGCTCTGCAGGGAGCCTGCCTCCTCCTCTCTCTCTCTCTCTGCCTGCCTCTCTGCCTACTTGTGATCTCTGTCTGTCAAATTAAAAAAAAAAAAAAAAAAAAAAAAGACTGAACCTGCTCAACCTTGTGGATATGTCAGAAGGTTGGTTCTGCTGAACTGTCATTGACAAAATATTGCATGGAATGCCTGCCCTTCCAAGTGCTCAGAGCATTCCCGCCCTCCTGCATTCCTGCCAGTGGTGGCCCAGGCTAATATGAGAGGCCCCATTTGTTTTAAAAAAGTACATCGTGGTGAAATTGTTTTGTGCTAGCCATATTTTGTTTTTCTTATTCTTCTTATTACCTGTTATTTGAGATTAACAGAGCATGGAAACTGGTCCACCTACAACATCGCTAATTCAATTTAAGACTACTGTTCATTTATCTATAGTTGCCTTTATAATGAGTAAATGATGAGTAAATGATGAGAAGTGTTGTTTTCACTTTCCCTCTGAGTGATGTATATTACCTCACTTGTTCAACATGAATTCATCCACCACAAATTCATCTACCACAGAGAGTTTAATCTGAGCAAAATGCTCTGTCAAGCATAGGAATGAGTGTTCCATGGAATTTTACTTCAAGGAGATTACAGTCTGGTGGGAAAGATGGACATATGCATAACTAACTATTCTCCACATCATCCTGAGGTCACACCAACACGCCTATGGTTTTGTTCCCTGAATCCCACCACTGGGACACTCAGGACAGCCTCTACAGCCTCTCCAACTCCTGGGACCACTCCAACATTTATGCATCCCTGGGCAAGAGTATAAATGGAGGCACACCTACCACATATATACATATTTAAAAGTTATAGATCAAGCCAACAAACTGTTATATGGAATATATTCTGCCTTCCTCCCTTAAAAAATGTATCTTCATAATGACCTGAAGGCCAAGCTTGAATTTAGAATTTTCAGATTCCTTGGATTTCCAAACTGGACCCTAGTGGTGTAAAGGAGCCAATCCCTATCCCTGGGCCCTAGACCTTAGCCTGCCCCACTTCTTCCTCCACTCCTACAAGGGTTTCAGGTACATGTGTATGGATAGCTTAGTCCACAGGTCCAAGCTCCTGCCACACTTCCCAGAGTGACTCCTGGCTACTCCCAGGACCAGGGGTGCACACACTGTCAGTATAGTCTACCTTCAAGAGACTGGACTTGGGGAAGAGATCAGCACAGGCAGCAGAGAGGAGTTGGGGTGTTTAGGCAGGAGACCCAAAGTACTGGCTATTTATAACTTGATCTAGATAGTTGGTGGGGGGGGGGGGCGGTGCAGAGCTAGGGAAGGGCCATAGCAGAACCCTGCAAGCATGGGGACCAGACAAGTGGTCCTCCTGCCTTACCTAAGAACAGTATTGGCAACTCCCTTCATTGCTGGTGTAGTGAACTTGTACTTACTCCTCAAGATCTAGTGCAAGTATCTCCTGACAGAATTCCTTTCTTTGTGTCATTACTGCTCCTTGCATCCACCTCTGACCTGTGGACTCTGTAGGAGTAGGAACTAGTTTTTAATCACATTTGTGTTCTTAGCACCTACAAAGGGTTTGGCATTGGAAGAGCTCAGTGAGTATGTGTTGGATGAATGTAATCCTAAATTATATGGGATTCCACCTGAATCCTATGTGGGTCTACCTGGTAAGGTGGAATGGCAGTGAAAGATGTCTAAGCACCAAGAGGCCAGCAAGGTCTTCAAAAAGTAGTGTTATTGGAGCTGAGCTTTGGGAAATAACTAGGATTCTGGAGGAAAAAATCAGGAAGGGGGGGCTCTAGGTAGAAGGAAGCACATTTTCTACACACACCACTCAAAATAAATTCTAAAGCTCAAGCATTTCACTGAAATATCTTCCTAATATACACGAAAAAATAAAATAATAACTTATTGCTTTGCCTAAGACCTTGATTCTATTTAAGTATGTCTTCAGAATCCATGCACTGGAAAAGTAGTTCTGGCCCTTTTAAGAGCAAGGGTGTTCTGCCAGACCTGATATGGGGGGCAGCAGTTGGAAGCTTGTTAAATTGTTAGAAAGGAGATTAATGTTATGTAAATGTAAGTAATTAATCAGCAAGCACCTCTCTAGCCAAATACCTGATGTGAAGAGTCCTCCTTTGAGAGGGGAAAATTGCTCTCCTCTGATTAAAAATGGACCATCAAACAGCATTTAGATCCATCTTTTGTTTCTAACTTTCCCCAAGGTGTCTGGAGTTGAATGTAAACCTCCCCCCACCACCACTACCACCATATGGAGAAAAAGAGAATCTGTGTAACTTGAGCTGAGATCTAGCTGAAGCACCCCGACTAAAGAAGAGTAGAGAATTTAGGACCAGGGAACTGTTCAGGGAGCTCAGAGCTGTGGATTGACACCAGGCCAACATGTCTTAACTGAAAAAATGGGACACTCAAAAGTATAAAAGAAATTATTTAGGAACATACCTTACTATTTGCCTACCCTGGTATTCATGCTCTTGTTTTCTGAAACAGGCTCTTCTGCCCATTGGGCATGAACCCCATTAATGGTGAAGGATGGCTGTCTTGTCTTCTCCCCGACACCAGGGTGTGAACATAGCCCAGGCCTGGAATCTCTGAATAAATACCCTCCTGGCCTCTGGAACTGAGTCCAAAATAGGCTGATCTGAGCCCCTCTGGTGGCATTACTTGGGAGATGATTCTTGAGTTTTTTCCCCGAGATTGCTAGCTGGTAAGTCATGTGTGTTCACCGCTGCCATTGGCATCCTTCCCAGCATGTGGGGAGAGGCTTAGAAAGAACAAAGCCAACACACACACAAGCAAGCAGATTCAAAGGATGGAACAAGAGTGACAGGGCCCTGATAACATCACTGTGATCCGGGCATGTTTGCCTGCGACCCATTCAATCCAGAGATCCTGCCCCAAAACTTTCTCTGTTTTCTCAAACCCATTTAGGTCAAGTTTCTATTACTTGTACCAGCATCTGCTCTGACTAATATAAAATAAGTTTCCAAAGTCTACTCAGATTCCTGAAGTTGAGGACTATATGGTCTATTGGATGATTTTTTTTTTTTTTTTCTTTTGGCCCTACTTTTTATTTGCATGGAGGACATGGGGACTTAGAGTGGAGAAGGGAGTTGGGGGAAATTGGAAGGGGAGGTGAACCATGAGAGACTATGGACTCTGAAAAACAATCTGAGGGTATTGGATGATTTTTGTGCTTAATTAAAATCTATTTAAACTTAGGAGCTTGTAACTGTGCAAGTCTTAAGGAATAAAAAAGATGAACAAAGCTTAGTTTTCTGCTTTCATAGTGTAGGGGACGAAAATGTTTTCCTCAGCCCTATTAGGTCCCTGGATGGGTCTAAAAACTAAACGGACAGAGACAGATGAACAGGAGAAAAGCATATAATTTTTAAAACAGAAGTTGTACGTGACACAGGAGCCTTCATAAGGAAATGAAGACCCAAAGATGTGGTGAAACCTAAATATTTTTGTGCTGGGTTTGATGAAGAGTGAACAGACATGGAGAAATAGGATAGGTCAAAGAGTGTGAGCTACATAGGATAGGGCAAACCTGCTTAGATTCTTCTTGTGGCTATTGGTCTTCAGAGATAAGGATGCTTCTTTCTTCCTGGTAGAGGCAGGGCAAATTTCACATGAGGGTTTTATGATTTACTTCAAGGAAGATGTGGTAAGGGGAAAGTCAGAGTGATCTTCCTCCTTCTTTTGTTTTCTCAGACTCCTTCTGCTTAAGAAATTCAATATGCTGAGATGCCCTATTGTGGGGTAGCATGACCTGAACCCCATCAGTAGCGTATACAATTAGCTAGAAGTCAGTACAAGAGGATAAGTCTCTTAAAAATAAAACTTAGTTTGGATGTATTCCATTAATTAATATCTGTAGCTTAATTTTAATCTGATAAGCTTTTTAACATTTGAAATTATTATGATCACTGTTATTATTCAAAGCCAGAAGACATACAGGCTCTATATGAAGAGCTTTTGCTTGCTCAAATGTGTCTGCTTCTTTTGAGAAATGAAAAATGACTGGATATATATTGTTAGTAATCGAGATATAATAATATCCACAATTAGACTTTTTATAAATATATAAAATAAAAAATAGTATATATAAAAATGAACATAAGACGTTAAGCTAAACTCTTAACTGGCCTAATATGTTTCACCCAGGAGTTGCATGGTTTGAAAATATGACATGTAGAAAATTCTTTATTCTAAAAATAAATATGGAGTATAAAATCTTTATAAGCAATAAATTAGCTTATTCTCATCTTCATTTAAAAAAATGAATAAGTAGGGGCACCTGGGTGGCTCAGTGGGTTAAGCCTATACCTTCGGCTCAGGTCATGATCTCAGGGTCCTGGGATCGAGCCCCGCACCAGGTTCTCTGCTGGGTGGGGAGCCTGCTTCCTCCTCTCTGCCTACTTGTGATCTCTCTCTCTGTCAAATAAATAAATAAAATCTTTAAAAAAATGAATAAGTATCTGTACGTAGGAAATAATTTTTTTTCATCAAAGTTTAATTGGACACAGTTCCACATGATCCCTTCCACATGAGCCAATAACCATGCAAGCTTCCAACACTCATGCTTGTTCATTACTAAGCATTAAAAAATGGTGAGCCAACAAAGAAGAGGAGGTGGCAGTTTTTAAAATTAAATGCTTATGAGCATTGATTTAATTAATCAAAGACTTAAAATTTAATAGGTCTCAAAATGAAAAGACTATGTGTAAGACATTTTAGAAACTGCGAGAGGAAGATGCTAACAAAACTGTAAGGAAGAGAGGAAATAGATTAGAATAAAATGACAGTCCAAGCTAGTTCAGTCTGACTGACGCCTAGGAAGAACAACTGGAACTGAGAAGACTCACCACCAGGTGTGGGGGGTCTAATAGAAAAGAAAACCATATATGGTTAATCAACCAGCTGTAATCAACACAGAAGAGCGAACAGAAAAGATTGCTCGAAGAGCAAGCCCTGAGGTGAACTTTGAGAATGTTCTCCTAATATGTGAACCTCACTTGTCAAAACCAGAGACGATATGTTTTTCTTATTCAAAAGAAGTCAGTTTTCTAACTGCTTCACTTTTCCAATCACCATCAAGTCACAGAGGCAGACTTTTGAAGAAATTTGCTGAAACTTTTAATTAGCTGTCCACTCTGTTCCACTTTTTCAGGTATTCTGGCTTCCTTAGGAGTTATAATAGAAAAACAGGAGGTTCCTTGTATGTAGTATGTAAAATATATATTTATAATTACATATATAATATAAGAATATTTTATTTATATATAAGAATAATTTACTTATATGTAATAATTTATTTATATATAAGAATAATTTATTGAAGTATTATCAGTAGCTAATAAGTTCAGTCAGAATGGATTATGTTTCATCAGGGAGAGCTAATGCAAGCATATCTGTCTGAAGGGGTGTCAAATTATTAGCCCACCTGGGACACTCTATGCATTGTCTTACTGTGATCTAGGCTAATATGAGATAATAGAAAATATAAATACTGGTTTCTGCCCTCAGTTCCTGGCACAAAGTTCCAAAATCCCGGTAACTTCCTAAGTGATTAGAGCACTGGGAGTGTCTTTTGTTCCGTTAGTCAGTTTTGACTCTGGGCCCTGACACAGGGCTCCTGAAACCCTTATAAATTCCTAAGTGATAGGATCACTATAAGCATCTTTGTTCTAATGAGGTGACTCTGGGTGGGCTCCTGGATGTCTCCTGGATGGAACTGATCACCAGAAAAACAAAGCCAGGTTTAGAAGTTTGGAATTTTCAGCTATAAGCTTATCCCACCATCTTCCTTCTGGGGAGGCTGGAAATAGAGTTAATAATCGATCAGGTCTACATGGGGAAGCCTCCATAAAGTCCCAATAGCATGGGGTTTGGAGAGCTTCCAGGTGGGAATACATCCCCGTACAGGAGGGTGACACACCCCCAACTGCCCGAGTATGGAGCTCCTGCACTTGAGACCGTCCCTGATCTTGTTCTATCTTGTTCTTCTTCTCCATCTGGCTGTTGATCTGGATCCTCTTTCAGATCCTTTAAATGATAAATATAGTGGTAAATATAATGGTAAATAAACTGGTAAATACACATGTTTCCCTGAGTTCTGTGAGCTGCTCTAGCAAATTTATCAGACCCAAGGAGAGGGTCATTGGAATCCCTGATTTGTAGTCAAACTGGACACAAGTTGTGGGTAACACTGTGGCAGGGCACCTACTACTTGTAACTGGCATCTGAACTGGGTGCACTCTTGTGGGCCTGAGTCCATAACCCATGTGATCTGATGCTATCTCCAGGTAGATGGTGTCATCTATTGAGTCATGTATTGAGTTAAAGCATAGAACTCCCAGCTGGTATTGGAGAATTGCTTGATGAGGGAAATCCTCCCCACATCTGGTGGCAGAAGTACAGGGTGTGTGGTACTGTGTGAGTGAAGGAGATGCATTAGAGGAGGACTGAGATTTCCCATTTTGGCTAACTTTTGTCCCAATTCTTCCTTCCTTTTATTCATCTCCTTCTGTCCCAATTCTACTCAGTTTAAAAAGCTTAGATCCCATTCTTGGAGTGCCTTCTCACTTCTGGGTCATGGTTTAGTTCCCCACACCTCTAGCAAGCAGTTGGACTCGTTAACCCAATGGCCTACTTGCTGCTTCCTGAAGCACTCTGTGGCAGGTAGATGGGAGGGAGAAACAAGAGGGGAAGAAAAAGAAACTTTGAACACAAGTCTCTTGTGTCTCTGAGGAGGTCTATGATGCAAGAGACTGGGGTATTTGGGAGATGAGGGTAAGGGTTTCATTAATGATTTATTATTATGATGTTTTATTTATTTAATTAAGCTTTTTCTGCCCTCATTATGTTATATCAGTTGCCTATAAGGATGGGACGGGAGCAGAGACTTCCTGCAAAGGTCCATCAAAGAGAGTTTCTGGTGTCTCTGTGATTGGGCAGCAGTTAAGTACAAACCTCTAAAATGTTAAGACCCCGATATATCTCTGGCCAAAGATTACAGACTGCAACTGCCCCTTGGAACAATGTGTTACTTAAACTATAACCCCTGGAGGATTTTACTAGTTACCAAGCACATTTAGATATGGCCTTATGAAAAACATATACTGGCAACAGGTCTTTGGGGAGAAGGACGATATGCCACCATGAAGCTGGGCAGCTGGGGATGCCCTGCTCGCTCAGGGCAGAACGCCACCTGCTTCCAGGAAGCAGAGCAGCTGGGAACGCCCCCTCAGCTCAGGGCGGAACAAGATACCGCCTGCTTCCCTTTTCCGTTATGGCTCCTTTCTCTTCCCAGAAGCTCCCGTTGTTCGTTAGATGAGTCCTTTGAATGTGCTTGGTTAACTGTAAACTTTATCCTCCTTCTTGTTTGTCCACAAGACATGGGACTAATGTTTGACCTTCATCGGTTCCGAGGTTGGCTATTGTTTTTATCTAATAGAAGTGAGACTGTGGAGTTGTTCCACAGTCTTTTTGACTGTTGTCCCCTGTTCCAATCTCCTGCAGCTGACTTGTTTGTGCCTAATTCTTCTCCAATTCGTGGAATGGAAGGGGCAACAGACTTCTTGTCTGCCATCTTCAGACGCAGTCATAGACTATCGCGTGCATGTTTGTTATACTGCAAGCATGTTTCTAAGCATGTCTGTGCACCTTTTGAATTTTTGAGACCCCATTTTTAAAAAGTGCTGATTCATTGTGGAACTTTATTTTTAGATTTTGATTACTCTTTCATATAGGAAATAACATTCAAGATAAAGCTGTTGTCTTCATTTTCCTGTAACTTCCAGCTGCTTGGTATTTGTGCTATTTTTTATGGAGGTTTGCAAGCATTTTCAGTAGACTAATTTTTCAACCTTAAGAAGAGCCACCAATAGTAATAAAGCTTGATACTTAGACTTTCCTCAGGAATTTAAAAATGGATTCCAAATTTGTGCTTTGGTTCTTTGCTCTCAGTTGTCCAGATGGGACCAATTATTCCCTCTAGCCATGGAGAGAAGCAAATTTTCTTTTATTCCCCAAACACTTCTCATTTAAGTTAGGTTTGAAATTGCCGATTCTGCCAGCTGCTCTAACTTCCAGGCCACTTTTCCACTGACACAGGAAAATATAGGAAGTAGAAATCACATAAAAAGCAACCTAAATCCATGTGTCCATTTGTTCAGTATAAAGGATTAGCTCAAAACAAAATGGTTATTTGTGTTTGTATTTGTGGTCCTTTCCAATCACTTGCCTCTTTCCTAGAAATCTACTACTTGGTGATGTCCTCAGGCCACTTCTGTTCAGGCTAAGGATCCTGCCCAAATCTGCTTCTTCAGCCAGCTCTCCATGTGTTGATCCCAGTTCTCCTACTCTTTGTGGGGAGAAAAATATTCCTAAAAGAAAGTTATCTGATATAGTGATTGTTTTTAAAAACTGATGCCTGAAGTCTCCCAGCAGATTTCAATTTTAACAAAAGTATGCTTATCCCAGAGGAGTTTAAGGCCATTTGAGGAAATACTCTTTTCAGGGAGTGGGGGGACCCTTTATGATACCTTCCAATAATTTCCCACAATTACAAGTGCATTCTACCTAACCAATTCCTTGGTCAGTGCCCTTTCATCTAGAGTAGATATAAACCCTCCCTGTACATCCCAGGCTTCCTACTCTAACCCTCTCTACCTGCAACCCATGGGGCCACTCCTCCAGTCCAGAGGTGGCCCTGTTTCATGCTCACCAACTCATACGCTCATTCCCATGTCCTGAGCACCCACCTAGTGTTGGGACCATGTAAGACACTAGGAATGGAATATCATAAGAATAGTTCCTGTTCCCAAGGAGCTCACCATCTTGTGAATGAAGCAAGTGTGCAGATGAAGAAACATTGTCATGTATTGGACAGGACTTCATTCTGCTAAGAGAGGTCAGAGAAATGTTCCCTGAGGAACCTTCACTGCCTGCTTCCTCATTGTTGGTTTTTATGTCAGTGTTGTCTTCCCAAGTATATTATAGGCTGTCCTTTTGTCCCTCATAGTCCCTAGCACAACACTTTGTATGCGTTAGGCACCCAGTAAGTTTTTGTCAACTTACTGAATAACCATAAATAAATATAACTTTGCCCAACTTTCATTAACCATCTCATGAGGATCAGGTACCGCAATGGGGGCATCATTCAGTGGGCAGTCTAGCTATTACTTTCAGCCCAGCCTTTACTTGTTTAATGCCTTGATATTGTCAACTCTGCAAACTGTCCCCCATATGCCAGCCATGCTACCTACCATACACATCCACAGACAATGTACATACATTGTTCTGACATGCTGGAATTTTGAACAATCTGAATATGAGGAAATTGCATCTCAATACTAAACAGAAAAGGCTCTCATCAGCTCATCTGCCCCCCTGCAATTCCCCCAGGGGGTGGCTCTCCAGCATTTGTCATAAACAGAATGGAGGTCATTAAAGCCTAGCAAAACCCAACAACATATCTAATTAGAGGACTGAAATCATACAGCCAAGCAGAAATGACAGGGCATGCTGAGTTTAGTTACTTCTGAACATACTTTATTGCTTTCCCTGGGTAAATCATTCCCCATACTTAAAAAGAAGTGAAGATTTATAGCATCATCTCCAAAGGGGCAGTCAGTAGGGCAGCATCCTCAGGCAGAAATAAAGAGTTTTTTAAATTTTCTAAATGGACTTTTTCACACAATTGAATGGAAAGTATAACTCTTAGCAGCAGGCAAAACGAACCTTTAGGTCATCTGGAAAGCATATTTGATGACTTACATTTATCTCCTAAATATGTCCCTCTCAAGTTCTTACTAGCCATGAGAGAGTTGCCAATATTTCTTTTAATTGCAGGCGGAAACTAGATAATTTGGTCAACACAATAGAAAATGAACAAAATCATGGTTGTGGTTTGTTTATACTTTGCTTCTGGGAAAAAACTTACATAATATATGTGTGTACACATATGCATATATATTATGTATTTTTTTCTAAGCCTTTTAAAGTAGTTCAGAAATAATATGCATATATATAAACATAATGTTTTGTTCTATGCCTCTTTTTATTTTAAAGATTTTTATTTATTTATTTTAGAGATAGTGTGCGCATGTGAGTGGAGGGAGGAGCAGAGAAAGAGGGAGAGAGAGAATCTCAAGCAGACTCTCTACTGTGTGCAGAGCCCAATATGGGGGTTCTATCTCAGGACCCATGAGATCATGACCTGAGCCAAAATCACAGGTCTGTCACTTAACTGACTGAGCCACCCAGATGCCCCTGTTCTATGCCTTTTAAAAGTAGTAGGAATACAATGTATATACATTTCTATATGTGTGTATACATGTATATATTTTGTATCTACATTTTGTGCTATCCTTTTTAAAGTAATCCACAATATGAAAATCTTATAACAATGCTTATGTTTCTGTTATGCAATATAAAATATGAAGGTTTAAGCATATTTTCAAGACTTACTGATTGGCATTTTTTATTAATAAAATAAGAACATGTCACTTAAAGCAATCATACTGATATAAATATAAAAATAAAAAATATATAAAATATATAAAAATATAAATATAAAAATAAAAAAATAAAAAATACAAAAATGTCTAATAAGTTTTTTGTATCATAATAGGATTGGATGATCTTTCCTATAGTGCATATAGGTTATTGGTAATTTTTTAAAGAATATATATATATTTTTTTTAATTTATTTTTTATTTTTTATTTTTTAACAGTATTCATTATTTTTTAAAGATTTTATTAACCATCTTGACAGAGAGAGCGATCACAAGTAGGCAGAGAGGCAGGCAGAAAGAGAGGGGGGAAGCAGACTCCCTGCTGAGCAGAGAGCCCGATGCAGGGCTTGATCCCAGGACCCTGAGATCATGACCTGAGCTGAACGCAGAGGCTTAACCCACTGAGCCACCCAGGCGTCCCTTAAAGAATATTTTTAAATACATGAATAAAAATAATTATTTTCAAAAAGATTTTTATTACTTTGTAAAGCAAATCATTGTATTAGTCTTCTTTTTAAAATGTTATTGGATAGTCTTGCCCTTTTATTCCTCCAGAAAAATCTAAGTATGTATGTCCAATTCCTGAAATTTCCCTTTAGAATTTTGACTGAAAAATATTAGAGGGATGTTAATTTGGGAGACATTGTCAACCTTATAAAATCAAATCTTTTTTATCTACTTCTCTGCTGCACTGTTAATTCCAAGTCCTTTTGCACTTTTATTTCTAGTTTTATTCATATAGGGTCTGCACAACCCTATGTTTATTTCTCAGCATTGTGACTATATTTGAATTACTCTTTTATCTTAATAAACAATCTACTGTATTGTTTATTGGTATTATACTGTTAGCATTGCTTAGGAAAAACATTAATCATGGTGAATGAATCTTGCTGCCCCTCACACTTCATCACTGTATAAGATAACAAGTAAGAAGCAGTTTGAGCACAAATTAGGGACTGCAGTTTGGAGAGTTTTCCCTATATGTTCTGATAAAGAGTATTTATTTTAAACCACCATTTGATTGTTTCCGTGTGTGTGTGTGTGTGTGTGTGCGCGCGCGCACTTTGCTCCTCTTTCCCTGTCACTTTATTATCCATATATTTTTCTCCTCCTTGACATTCACATATGCCTCCCATGCCTCTCTTTGGGCAGAAAGTACTGCCCATCTCTTCAAGAGGCCTCCTGGGAAACCCAAACAAAAGTTTATGCCTCTCAGCCTGTTCAAACCAGGCCTCCCAAACATAGCTTACCAATTTGTGGAAATCCATCCATCCATCCATCCGTCCATCCATTTTCATGAGATACAATCATAAGATACTACATTTATATGGTTTATTTAATATATATTCATAAGCCAGATTTGTTCCTGATTTTCTTTTTCACAGCCTATCGATTTTGTTCTTGGATAATACTTGTTTCTTTTTTTTTTTTTTTAAGATTTTTTTTATATATTTGACAGACAGAGATCGTAAGTAGGCAGAGAGGCAGGCAGAGAGAGGGGGAAGCAGGCTCCCTTCTGAGCAGAGAGCCCAATGCGGGACTCCATCCCAAGACCCTGGGATCATGACCCGAGCCGAAGGCAGCGGCTTAACCACTGAGCCACCCAGGCGCCCCGGATAATACTTGTTTCTTAATATCAACTGCACATATTGCTATCATTTTCTGAACTGTGAAATAATTTCCATAGTGTGGCCAAAATTAAGTCTTTGCGAGTTTGAAATGATGCTTATGAAATGTGCTTTGACACCTGTTCCAAGTCTTCTCTTTCCATTCATTCAATTTATTGAATGTCTATTCTTTGCCAAAAACTGTATTAGGTATATTTGGGTTTCTACTTACTCTTGATTCAACTTGGAGTAATTATTTTGTCCTGGAGATTCATCCATTTCATTGAATTATTTAAATTAGTTGAATGGCATCATGTACTTTTATCATTTTTTAATCTTCTTTAACTTCAATTTTATAATTGTGTTTTCTTTCTTTTCGTTTTGATTAAACTTGTCACATTTGTGTCCTCAATTGTTTATATTTAAAGAATTCATTCTGAATATCTCAATTCTGCTTTTCCCCTTACTTTTAAATATATTAGCTTCTGATCTCATTATTTAAATTTTTATAACTTTAGACTTTTCTTTTTAAAACTTATTAATCCATATTAGTTCTTATCTTTAATAATAGAAGTACAGTGATGAATTTATCTTTGATAATGGCTCTGGATGCCTTCCCATACATTTTTATATGTATTATTTTCTGTTTTCTGTATATATACTATTTTGTATATACTATGTTCATTTTTAAAAAAGATTTTATTTATTTATTTGACAGACAGAGATAACAAGTAGTCAGGGAGGGAAGCAGGGGCGGGGGGAAGCAGGCTCTCTGCTGAGCAGAGAGCCCGATGTGGGCTCAATCCAAGGACCCTGGGATCATGATCTGAGCCGAAGGTAGAGGCTTAACCCACTGAGCCACCCAGGTGCCCCTACTTACTCATTTTTTTAAATGAAAATGAGAATAAACTAATTTGTTGCTTATAAATATTTTATACTCCACATTTATTTTTAGAATAAAGAATTTTCTACATGTCATTTTTTCAAACCATGCAATTCCTAGGTGAAACATATTAGGCCAGTTAAGAGTTTAGTTTAAAAAGAAGAAGAATTTAGCTAATACAACCTATCACCTTTGTCAGGTAACTAGCCATTTGTTATGCATCACTTAGTTTCAGAATGGTAGCTCACCTGACTTCTAGCTTTGCTGGTCTCAGAGTTCACGGTCCAGCCTTGGGTTGCTCCATGCAATGTGCATACCTGTGTTATAGAAATAGATAAGGAAAAAAAGAGAGAGAGAGAGAGAGAGAGAGAGAGAGAGAGAAGATGCTGCTGAGGAATGCTTTTCCAAGGCTTTCCATAAAGGTTGATGAAGAGAAATTCCAATTTATATTTCACTACTTGGGAAAATTAATTAGTACCATTATTCAGGTTTGCATCAGTGATTTTTTTAAAAAGATATTATCTGTCAAAGTACTACTTAAGTGAAACAACCACTTTGGCCAAAATATCAATTTTAATCAAGTGTTTTACCAAAAAATATTAGTCTCATTAAGCCTTTCAAGTCTTACAGTCCCTTTTGCTTGACTCTGATTCTGAAATAGTAGAAATCTTCATCTATATTTTTCCATTTTGTTTTATTTTACTTCTTTTCAGTGTTCCAGCATTCACTGTTTATGCACCACACCCAGTGCTCCGTGCAATACGTGCCCTCCATCATACCCACCACCAGGCTCACCCAACACCCACCCTTCTCCCCTCCAAAACCCTCAATTTGTTTCTCAGAGTCCACAGTCGCTCATGGTTTGTCTCCCCCTCCAATTTCCCCCATAAGGAATAACATGGAGGACATTGGGAGATGGAGAGGAGGAGTTGGGGGAATCTTCAGCAATTTTAACGTCCTTTGTAGAAAGATTTTGTTAAAATATTTAAGAATTTCTCTACTCTTCCTTTCTGATTTCCCAACAACTTCCCAATCCTGACCCAAATGTGAGTCCAGGGATTCGAAATAAAGCTTTTTTCCTTTACCCAACAAAGAATTAGAAACTGCTGATTCTGCATCTATTTTAAATTAAAATTAAGATACAAACAATTTGGCTACCTCAATGAGTGCTGAAGAGACTAGTCATTTTCCAATCCCATACTTTCTGCTATAAACATTGCCTAACTACTGGGATTTCTTAATTAAAGAGGACAAAAGGGAAAGAAAAGAGAGATTGTGCTCATCATTGAAAAGTAGACTATGAATGGATCTTGTTGCCATCTTTGTTTTCTGGTGACATATTGAGCAAGATTGAGGTCCACTATGAAAATGATCAACTAGGGGCACCTGGGTGGCTCAGTGGGTTAAAGCCTCTGCCTTTGTCTCAGGTCATGATCCCAGGGTCCTGGGATGGAGCCCTGCATGGGGCTCTCTGCTCAGCAGGGAGCCTGCTTCCACCTCTCTTCCTGTCTGCCTCTTTGCCTACTTGTGATCTCTCTCTGTCAAATAAATAAATAAAATCTTAAAAAATTTTTTAAAAAAGAAGATGATCAACTATGGATGGAGATGGGGTTGGGTGTGGTTGATGTGGTCCTATTCTTGGTGTGTATTTGTTTGGGGGAACATACTGATGCTCCCAGCAAGAACTGGATCCTGTGCTAACATTTTGTTTACAAGTAATGCTATAATGCCAAGGTTGCAAACTTGGCTTGGGTCTGTGTCCTGCCCATCAGACTTATTTGTTTGATCTTCACAATCTTAAAAAAAAAAAAAAAAAAAAAAAAATGGAGCCAACTTTTAATGATCAGGTGATTTCACATAAACACTCTCAGTTCCGGCTTTCTTGAAAAATCAGAATAAGATAAAATCAGGTGATACAACAAGCGTTTCCCACAAGCTCCAATTACCTAGAACTGATTAGCAGCTGTCCACCACCTCTCCCCCCACCCCCCCCCCGCCTATCCATCATTTACAGCTCTCTCCTTGACACTGAGTTTCATTTGCCATTTAGCATCATGCTGGAGCTGTTTTTCTTAATAATAGCGAAATATTATATCTTGAAAGTAAAAAAAATGAAAGGCAAGCTGAGAACGTTCTTCTCCCAAGATAAAATGACAGACCACATTTATTTATGTAAGTGAAAAAATCCGTATGTTTAATAAGCAAACAAGTTGGGTCTGTGTCACAAGAACACAACTCAAGGCATCCAGCCATCCTACTATTTGATGTTACCCTCACGGCCCATGTAGGTGTTGAAATTTACAGTCTCAAATTATTACATTCTCTGAATCAGTGATTCTCAACAAAACAGTATAGAGGAATATCAGAAACATCAAATGGTTTTTTTCAAAGTACACTTCCTTCCACATGGACATTTTTGGGATACATGCCCCTCTGGAGTCTTTATCTGATTGTGGAAGCTGTCTAGGAGATTCCGATATAATTAACTGCTGGAGAATTCTATACCCAATCGTTAAGTGAGACCTATTGAAAGGCATCCTGATGTCGTTTTTCCAATTTTTCTCCCCTGTCCCATCCCAAAATAAAATGGCCAACAGCCCAAGAACTCAGGCATCAGGCCCACCACCCATAATGGAGCTACAGTTAGGTGTCTAGATGGTGAGAAGCTGCCAACAAGCCCCTTCTGACTGAAGTTCTTGCTTAAGATGGTGTTTGGGGGTCAGAGTTGGGATAAAATCTACCTGACACCTTTGAAAATGTGTTAAGACAGTTGGCTGGAAATCAGGATGTCTCCAGACGGGTGGTTCACAAATTTGAGAAGCTGGAGCATTTATTAAAATATCAATATCCAGGGGCGCCTGAGTGATTCACTGGGTTAGGCTTCTGCCTTCGGCTCAGGTCATGATCTCAGGGTCCTGGGATCGAGCCCCACATCGGGCTCTCTGCTTAGCAGGGAGCCTCCTTCCCCCTCTCTCTCTGCCTCTCTGCCTACCTGTGGTCTCTGTCTGTCAAATAAATGAATAAAATCTTAAAATAAATAAATAAAATAAAATACCAATGACCAGGCCATGCCATTGCTCGATTTAGTAATTCTGCTGTAGGTATTGAAAGACTCAAACCAACAAACTGAACATGGCCAGAGTGTGTGTGTGTGTATATAAATATATATATATATATATGAATAGAACTCTGACCACAGCCACTGCAGAAACAGTCCGTGGAGCCAAACCACAGCCTCCATAGCAATCAGCCCCAAACACTCATGATCTGATTAATTAACTGCCAGCTTCCCTAATTTTTGTCCCTGCTCCCAATTTAGCACTAACCAGAGAAATCTAAATGTGTTCTCCTAACCAACCACATATGACGCCCCACTTCAAGTTAGTTTCTCCTGCTTTCCCATGCCAACACTGCCAATCAAGGCATACCATAATCCTTCCCTTTTTCACTGTCACCTTTTACACTGCCCTGCCCACCTCTGAGTTTCTGCCAAATGCCAGTGATTGCGGCTGACTCACTTGTAATAGCAAGTTCTGAATAAATAGGCTTTGCTTGTTCTCATTTGGGTGGTCTTTATTTGTTTTCACAAATAACTTTATTTCACAAAAAAACTTTGTTTTCACAGGTTCCAGGAAACAATATTTTCAGCAGGCTCTCCAGATAATTTTGCAGCATACTAACATTTAAGAGCCATTGCTAGAAACCACTCGTATGTTCCCCCAATTTTGCAAGAATCACTTGTGTGCATATGTGTATAGGGCAAGGACACAGATGCTCATGCACCACCCCAAACCCCAACTGAAACACAGTGTCTGGGAAATGGGTTTGGATTTTTTTTTTTAATAAGCCTCTTCCTCCAGGTGATGCTTATTGTCCATCAAAGGCATTTGGGAGCCACTGGACTATGCTACTATTCACAGGCTTGTGCCAGGTTGGCAGAATACAAAGTGCCTAGAAAGCTTATTATAAATCAAGATTTCCAGGCTCCAGCCCTGGAGATTCTGATGTGGTTAGTCAGGCTCTCCCAGTGATTCTGATGGGTAGCATGTTTTGGGAAGCAGTGCTCTACCTATATGATTCTCAAACAGCCACATGCATACAAAGTCCCCAGAGATCTTCTGAAAGTGCTAGTTCTGAGTCAGTGGCCTGGAGCAGGTCTGAGATTCTGCATATCTAACAAGCTCCCATATGATGTTTCTGTGGCTGGTCTGCTAACAATGCTTGGAGCAGTCAGTTAAAACCAAATAGGAAAACAGCCTCAGGGGTGAGACTCGGGCACCAGGAGATCACATCACACAGCCAAGTTCAGTCTTCATCTGCCTACTGCTTAGCCCCATGATGGGAGCAGTGTTTTTACAGGAATGGTACACAAGCCTGCTCAGGGATTGGCCCTGACATGTCACTTACTCCTCAACATGGCTTTGTGGCTTTTGCTCTTTCCCGTGGGCCTGAGAATGCCCGGAGGCACACCGAATGCACTGAAGACAGCGTGTTCCGTGGAATTCCTGTTGAACCACCTGTTGCCAGCTTTCAGGGGCTTCCCGCTGAAGGAGAGAGGTAATGATAACCCAGAATCCCCTGTGCCCAACAGTTGGGCAAGTGAATGTGGAGAGAAAATAGTCTTCAATGACTGAGAGAATTTCCATAAGGTAAATTTGTTTTTAACTCAGAGGTGAATGTGATCGGATTCTACCAGCTAAGGGGGAAAAAAAAGAAAAAGACACCCAAACCCCCTTGGTGGCCAGATTTACTTATTTTTCATCTTTCTTTGCTAGGGTTTCATGACTGATTATAAGGGTAAGGGAGATGATAGTGTCACTGATGAGAAGGCAGATTTGGATGGGTTATAATTACAATTTACCCTTCACCAGATGGCTTCATCCTGTTGCCAGGCATTTGATGAGCTATTTTGTGAGGACTGTGTGAGGATGGGTTAAAGCCTGAAAGCCTGTGGATTTGAATGGACCAATGTGAAGGTGCTTTACAGATCCTCAGATGATTGACTCGCTTTTGCTTAGTGGATAAATAACCTTGTGCAAAATAAAATCTAAGAGAGCTATTCCAGAAGAAAATTACCTCATACTCAAGAACTATGTGGGCTGCAGGCAAGCAAGGATGATAGCAGAATTGAGCAAATTTGTAATACAGGCCTAGAACCATTTTTGTCATGAGGTCATGGACACAAGTTTTTAAAAGCCATCTATCCAAAATGCATCATAATAAATCAGTCATAAAATTCTCCTGGCTGATAAACATTTCATTCTGCCTATGCTCTGTAATTATCCATAGCAAAACATCCTCTGTATTATGAATGGCTGTTGTTTTCAACCATGTCTTAATATATGAACAAAAGGTATTTCTAAGAAATATTCATACATCTAAAGCTTGGGTCATGTTAACAGCAGAGGCTCTATGGTGAGACGGAGCCTCCTTGTAATTGCCATGACACATGGCCTTAATGCCTGGATAGAGGTTTTCAGGTTAGCAGAGAGAGGCAGCAGAATGCCCACAGGAAAAAAAAAATTCTTCATCATCTACAGATGAATGCACATCTGGTTTCAGAGGAACAAGATAGCTCTCAATAATTCTGATAGGCAGTGGTGGGCCTAATGGACATGCATCACAAACACATATACACACACACATACACACATGTATCTTTGTAAAATTATAATGTCATATAATATTATATAATATATATAATTTATACATTTGTAACATATATATAATATACCATGCACCTTTACTTAAACAACAAATTTGATGTGAGTTCAAAAGTTTTTGAACAGAGGTCTAAAAATAAAATGGATAACCGAGCAGCTAAACTTTATTTTTTTATTTTTTTAAAAGATTTTATTTATTTATTCAACAGAGAGAGATCACAAGTAAGCAGAGAGGTAGGCAGCTGAGCAGACAGCCCAATACGGGGCTCGATCCCAGGACCTAAGCTGAAGGCAGAGGCTTTAACCCACTGAGCCACCCAGGTGCGCCTCAAGTGGCTAAACTTTAAATAAATGTTTAGCAGATGGTGATAGAGACAGCCTAGACTAACCAAAGAAAACAAATGTTAAATGAAGGTCTTACATTATCACATAATGTCTTGTCTCACCTTATATTATAATACCCTAGGAGATATTGAATAAGGGAAAAACCTAGCAAAGACACTGAATGAAGAGATAAAAAAAACCAGTCTGGGGAATTTCCAATAACTACTTTATCAGTGGGTATTAGATAAAGAAACACAATACTGGACTGCACACACCTTGTCCTACCTCATTCCCACCATCTGCCTCTATGGGCAGATACCCCAGGAAACCAACACCGACCTCATGATGTAAAATTCTTTTTGAGTGGTACCCACCACACAGCAGCATGTCTCTTTCCATTCATACCCAACTTTGAGAAAAGGCACAGCTGTGAGGGAGAACTGGCTGGGCCACACTGTGTTCAGGGATATGTGGGCACCCTTGAAAAAGCCTGGGAACTGTGAAGGCTCGGGTTCCACATATATAAACACGAGAGCTGCAGATTAGAGTTGACTCCCTTTTACCCTCAGAGAATAGATGAGAAGTCTCATCTCAATCCAGCAACTTCTTCAGATTTCTGGCCATGCCAAAGAACTTGGGGCAGAAGCAGTCAGAAATGCTTTTAAGCTCAAGTTGGAAGAGGGGAGCTGGCTATGTACTCCCTAAGTGATACCTCTTAAAATTCTGTGCATAGATATCAGGCCCGGATAGCTCTTCTCTAAAGTATCAGTTAAAATAATAACAATAAATAATAAAAATAATAATATAATAAAATTCACAAAGGCCCTAAGGAAAAATTCAAGTAAAAGAAATTATTTGAAGACTCAGAAAGAGTATATATTTGCAAATTAGTTGCTATAGGAAATAGAATTAAAAAAATAAACGACACCTGTTAGAGTGTTCACTGATAAACCAAAAGCTCTCAGGCGTCAGAACACTGTGCTCCCTCCCTTAACATCACATCGATTTAACACTCTGAGTACCCAGAGGCCCCTGCTGAGCTCCTGTGAGTGGACCTGTCTACTCCAGAGACCGGTAGACAGAAGGCAGCAGCCAGCAGAGAAATCAGATGCAGCTGTGGGAAGCCAGAACAGTAAAAGCAGAGGGAGAGAGCCCGAGATGTTAATCCAGGAAGCAATTTTTTTTCTTATCTCCTCTCACTTGTCATACTCTTTGTCACATTTCTATTGACCTTGGACCACATAGGATATTAAGCTTCCTGAATTTATTTTTTAATGGTTTCGTATCTGGAGATTCCTTATTCTATTACATTGGTATGTAGTGTAGCATTTCCTCAATCCTTTTCTCGGGCATAGATTTTATAATAAATTAAATGTGTTAGTAAATTAATAAAGTAGCAACTCATTTCTGACATTGAGGGTGAAACAATAGTATTACTGTTTCTTTATGATTTAAGCATTGCACTGCCTTTTAAAAATAAGGATTCCCTTATAAGTCTCACAACAACCCACAAGTAGGTTGGAAATTCCTGCTTTGTGGCTTGGGCAACTGACTCTCAGGAGGCTTATGTACTTTGCTCAAAGTCACATGGAGAAGTCAGGATTTGAACTCTCGTCTACTTTACTCCAAAGCCCTTTCTGCCATAACCATGCTCTCTTGAAACAACACACTGCCAGGAGCTGATGGTTTTTCTCTACAGCTTCCCTATCTTCTGGTTAAATTGGTCTGTTAGGCAGAATTACAGTTCTCAGTTATTTCCCCTAATGACTCTCTTCTCTAACTCCCCTGGGTCAGTTTGCTGTGCCTATTTGAGCCTGGACTCTGAAATTTACTTTTCCCTTGGCACACATTCTCTCTCATTCTTTCTTTTGAGCAAGTAACAATTGGCTGACGATTGTCAGCCAATTATTAGCTAATTACTGCCTAGCAATTCACTAGGTAAGGATAGGAAGAAACTTAGGTAATATTAAGGAGAGAATAATTTGCCCCTACTTTTCCGTCTGTGTCACAAAAGAAACTTAAAAAAAAAGAAAAAAAGAAAAAAAAAAGAAATCATTACCCAAACCAGTAATACCCACCTTGATAAGTCACCTCCTTCACTAGATGTGATTTCAAATGATTTTCTGAGAAAATCAAATCTACTTTCAAAGGGCAAAAATTTGGCATAATTCAGATATTCAAAAGAATGAGCTGTGGTTTCTGAAGGCAATTCAGAGTTAGTCCAAAAATAAAGTTTGAGATGGTTGAAAGAAATATAAAGTTTTTCAGAGTGAACACTTTGAAAGTGAACATTCTTTTGCATACAGATTTTCTATATGTTATTAAACACCGAGAGTCATTTTCTTTCCAATGAATACTGTTTTATGCCTAAGTTGGACAGAGTTGACTTATGTTACTTACAATCACAAATACTAATTAATACAAAATTTCAAACCTAAAGTGAGGTGTTCAAATAATAGAACTTGAAATATGATCTTAAATATAAACCTTGGTTTACTCAAGGTATGGAAGGAAGCCTGTACGGTGGTTCATTCCATCCTGGCTCAGACCCATTTAAAGCATTACAGGAGGGGTGCCTGGGTGGCTCAGTGTGTTAAAGCCTCTGCCTTCGGCTCAGGTCATGATCCTCAGGTCATGATCCCAGAGTTCTGGGATCCCAGAGTTCTGCATCAGGCTCTTTGCTCAGCAGGGAACCTGCTTGCCTGTCTCTCTACCTACTTGTGATCTCTGTCTGCCAAATAAATAAATAAAGTTTTTTTTTTTTTTTTAAAAAGCATTATAGGGAAAAAAAAGTTAAACTGTTAACTGTTTATTGGGATTGAGATTATATGCCTCAAATGGATCTTCAGGGAACTTAGAAAATGTCATATTATTCAAGGATATTGGTTATTTCTTGAGGCTGTCGGCAAGGGTGATGCTCAAAATATGGCTAACAACTGGTACATCCCCGGGTCCCCCCAATAAGAATGGATGCCAGGTGTGGAGCTGGGCCCTGAGACTCTGCTAGGCCCCATGCTGAACCTTTAGTTAGTTGTTGGTTGTGATGTCCTCTACGATGCCCTGGGGAGGAGCCAGCGCACCAGGGAAGGGAGGAGGGTAGTGAAGGGACTGGAAAGAGGTATGAGGTGGTCGCTCTTGCAGTTCTGGTCTTACAGTGAACTGGTTAAATATCACTCTGGCTTTCAGGAAGATCCTCCAAAAATGAGCTCTTGTCCAAGTTGACTCATGTGATAGAAGCAGAAAGGGAGTCGAGTCCAGGACCGTAATCCAAGACCCGTAATGCAGGACCTTGAATTCTCAGTGTGAGTAAAAGCAGGATGATGATGGAAACAGAGTGAGCATGAAGGAGAGCCTAGGACTGTCCTCACAAATGGGTAGAATCTGCTCCCTGGCCCTTTTCCCACCACATAGGGCTCCTCTGTGCCTTTCCTGTTTGCTACCTCTTATAAGACTAGAATCTGGCTGCTCTGCAGAAAAGAGCGAGCTTAACTCCAGT
Source organism: Mustela erminea (assembly GCF_009829155.1). Lineage (NCBI taxonomy): Eukaryota > Metazoa > Chordata > Mammalia > Carnivora > Mustelidae > Mustela > Mustela erminea. The sequence continues at coordinate 92,741,433 of NC_045620.1, read as the reverse complement.
GCCTTAAGCGTGTCCTGCTGTGTATGTTGTGCCTATCAGAGGTAATAATTTTCCCACTGTTAAACACTCGCCAGTGGCTTACAGGCTGGGATGGGGAAGAGATGGCTCTGCCTCCCTGCCTGGTCTATTGCTTTAGGCTGTGCCATGCCAGTGCAGGATGAAGTCTGGTCAGGTGGGCAGAGCCCCCAGGCCTCTTGCAAAGAGATGGAAATGCAAGGGAATGAGGTATGCCCCAGAGTTAAGGATCATGATTTTTTTTTTCAAAGATTTTATTTATTTATTTGACAGACAGAGATCACAAGTAGGCAGAGACACAGGCAGAGAGAGAGGAGGAAGCAGGCTTCCTGCTGAGCAGAGAGCCCGATGTGGGACTCGATCCCAGGACCCTGAGATCATGACCTGAGCCGAAGGCAGCGGCTTAACCCACTGAGCCACCCAGGTGCCCCAAGAATCATGATTTTTAAATTTGTTGCTTTGGCTATAAATTTCCCCAGATTGAACAGACTGGCAACTTACTAGGGTTTGAAGGAAGTTAAACTAACAAAGAAAATCCAGCTTAGCAAAAAACCTATGATACTGAACTTCTAAAACAATTCCCAGGCTCCAAAATCACCAGGAAGGGGGAAAGAGGAGTCATCCTTGCATGTTTCTTAGCCATGGTCCTGGAGGTCAAACAGATACAGGGAATCTCACCAGGAGGAGACTTAGGAAGCCAACCAGGCGCAGAAGCAGAGGACATGCTAGGGACCAGGATGGTGAGTATCCTGCATTTTCAGCTTCTCCCTTTATAGATGGGCGTTCCTATTGTGGTTTTCCTCTACTACCGATTATTCAGCATGTTGGGGGTGCTTAAATTTATCAATTAGCTATAAAGTGACAGACTAAAAGAAGCCATAACCAGATTATACCCATCATCCAGGGGTTGAGGCTAGATTGGATATGACTTGGGGTGATCTTTCTTTCAGAGGATGGAGGTGATTTCACACGGGATGATTGTCTTACACTAGGAATTCTGGAATTATAACTATCGGGATACAGGTTAGTGTAATCCCTGGGCAGCCACAGGGTGGAATGTAATAGACTGTGGTAGTTATATTTATCAGCCCAGGAAACTTTCCCTCCCCCTTTTTTTGTATTAAGAGCTTCTGCTCTGCTAGCTAACAAAATGACCAGTGAAACATCTGTCCTTGATGGTCCCCAGTCCAGTGTGGCTGTGCTATCCTGTGCTACCACTCCTGCTCCAGGCCTGGCCAATCATAAGCTCCCTTGCCCTGTGAAGTGATTTGTTCTAGTGTGGTCACATGACCCAAGCAAACACAGAGAGAAATATGCTTTCCCTGCTAATGGTGGTTTGCTGACCATGGTCCCCACTACATGGAGAAGAGATAAAAACTGGATAATGACAATATTAGTGCTACTGAGTACCCAGTTTCAGATCCTTAGTTCTTGGTTCTTAGTCTTCATAACTTTTCCAAATGTTTTGTGAGCTATCTCTGTATCTTCATATATATATATATATATTCTATGTATTTGAATATCCATAATTATACAACTTTTATACATATAATTCTCTATATAACAATATAATATTGATGAGGTTAGTTTCCTTCATTTTGCAACCAAATGGTACCATGTAATATAAACTTGAATTCTGTAACTAGCAATAAAATGATCAAAACGACCCCCCAAATGTGCAACCCTCCTGTAACATGTGTTAGTTAAACAAATCTGCCATTATGTTCAGAAAAGCTATACACAAAATGCCATGAGAGAGTGAAAGCTGCCATAATGCATGTGACATTTCTACATGTCAAAAGCAGGAAAATATTTTCGAATTGATTTAGCAATTTTTTCCAACCACTTTCACACCTCAATTAATTTTCATGAAAAAAGGAACATAATACAAGTCAGCTAGTGGTAATAATAGCAATTATTTATTAAGCACTTACTAAATGGTAGCTGTTACTAGACACTGCGCTGTAAGCATTGGTGTCCTGGTTTACAAATGGGGAACTGAGGTTCAGAGAGTTTCAGTAATGTTACCAGTTCACAGTCAGTGGGTGGCAGGGCGAGGTCTGAAGTCTACATTGGATGCTTCTAAAATCCGTGTGCTTTACCCCACACCGCATGGCATTTCCTCTCTACATACTGGGATCCCATCTTTCCAATAAGAAGCAAGAGTGACAACTTGGCTTAGACAACCGTTACCTTAGAAATGGAGAGGTGTGGAAAGAGAGGGCGGCTGAGACAGAATGCAGGACAGTAGAAAGTATCGCTTGTTGTCAGGTCAAGTTCATTGATCCCTATAGTAGTGCAGCTTTTCAGTTGACAAAGCTTTTCTCTGCTGCTTCAGTACAAAGCCTTCGGAGAAAATAGGTTGTGAACAGCAAAGAGAGCTTTCTCTAGAAATCGGGAAAAAGGAAAACTAAAGAGTGGTGAGGGCCAGGAAGGGGGCAGAGCATCATCACAAGTGTGCCCTGTCTATGAGCAGCTGCTTCCCGGGGCAGGAGTGGCAGGACAGGACACACGGCTACCCTGGACCAGGACGATCAAGGACAGATGCCTCCCGTCGTTAGCGGGAGCACTGCCCTGATTGGTGCTACCAAAAGCTCACCGGGCCTGGAGGACCACCCGCGAGGCCTGCTGGCTGCTACTGATTATCTGCTGAGTGGTTTTCCCTGCCGCAGAGCAAAGGAAGGCCGCAGGGAGGCTGAGAGAGGAAGGCAGCTTTCCCCTTCCACTCACGGCAGGCACAGCAGTTTAACCAGAAATGCAAATGCTTTAGACTAAGGGGAGCTGCAAATTCTTTGCTAATTTCCTTACTGGCACTGCTCTGCTCTCTGTTCCTGCTCAAAACTATTCTGAAAAGTAGCATATACTTTTATTTACATATTTACCAGCCTGATCATACCCCAAAGGCTGGAGACATCAAGGCCCCCCAAATAAAAAGGCTTCCTCCTTTCTTCTGGATTATATCCAGAGTGTTATTAAGAAACTTGGCATCTCTGCCAAATCTTGCTTTTAGAAACAAGATGCACTTCGGCTAATTAGTTTTATCTAATGAAAAATGTCTGCTTGAACTGGACTCATTTCCCCCAGGGGTTCTGGTCTTTCTAGGAAATAAAGGAAAACCTGACATTTTTTTTTTTCCTTTCACAGGCTGGAGACATATATATTTTGCAGTTGACACAAAAGGATCCTTTGTGATATCCTTGCCTGAGGGCACATATCCAGCTCTAACCGTGTGATTAGCCATACCCTTTGGAAAATTAAAAGCACATAGCTAGGAAGGGAATAAAAACACTGATTCAATAAGTTGAGCTCAGGAAACATGACCGAGTCAGAAATAAGAAGGAATGTGCAATGTCAGGCTTTGGACAAGATTAGGTGAGAAACTGGTAAGCCAGAGGGAACTCACACTCTGTCAGATCCAGCCAACTATCTCATGTCCCTTTTGTAGCCTCTGAGGTCAGCACTGAGCCCCAAGAAATGAGTGGCTTTGATGAGTAGTGGTGAATCAGTTCAGTTAAAGAATCCAGTGGCCTAGACTTCTCGTTCAAAATGGCAGTCAACAGCAGTTTATGACTCTTTCAAACTTTGCATTAAAAGACCCAAGAAAGAAACATAGAGAAATACACAACACCAGAAAATTCAAAGCAACAAGCAAATTAGTACCAGAGTCTTAGAGGAATTTTTACAAATAACAAGGCAAATTACAGTAAGTTAGTTTTGAAAACAAAGCAAAAACAAGGACTTCATTTCATCATACAGACACATCCTGAATATAGGTAAGCAGATGCTCTGTACCACACCCGTTCTCAATCTCTTGTCTCAGAACAAGAGTTTGTAACCCATGGATGTGGATTTTGAGGTAGCTTGAGCACTCTTGTCCTTTCCACCCTTCAGCCTCCCATCATGATACTCAACTTTCCATAATCAGCAACTTGTTGTCTCCCCAGTCTCTAAACATCGAAGTGCCCCAGGCTTCAGTGCTCTGTTTCCTACTTACACTCACTCCCTAGGTGATCTCATTCAGACCCATGGCTTAAGTGCCATTTATACAACAGTGATTCTCAAATTTTTACCTCTCTTCTTTATAATCATACCTCTTACGCCCAACTACTTTCTTGACCTCTTCACTTTGATATCTAATAGACATCTCAAAATATGTCCCAAACTGAACTTCTTTTTCCAGTTTTATTAGGGGCATGGGACTCTGGTGCAGTTGAAATTCCATACATGACTTTTGACTCCTCCAAAACTTAACTACTAATGGCTTACTGTTGACTGGAAGTCTCAACAATAACATAAACAATTAACACATAATTTGTATATTATATGTATTATATACTGTATCCTTACAAGAAAGTAAGCTAGAGAGAAAAAATGTTATTGAGAAAAATCATAAGGAAGAGAAAATAGACTTATAGTACTGTACCATACTTAAATCCACATATAAGTGGACCTGCACAGTTCAAACCCATGTTGATCAAGGGTCAACCATAGATACAAAGAGAGAGGGAGAAAGAGAGAGAGAGAGACGGGGGAGAAGGAAAAGAAAAAATTTTTTTTCCTTGTGAGGAGAGCTCTTAGGATTTACTCTCTTAACTTTTATATGCACATTCAGCAGCGTTGACAATAGTCACCATGTTGTAAATTACAACTCTAGTAATTATTTCTCTTACAATTGGAAGTTTTTGCCTTTGACCATCTTCCTCCAACTGAACTCCTGATATCCTTGCCCCAAGTCTCCCACTCCTTGAGTTTTCCCTACCTCAGTAAATAAATGGAACTCCATTTTAAGAATTTTTCAGGACAAAATCTTGGAGTTATCCTTAACTCAGCTCTGTGTCTCATGCAGATACCCAGTGCATTGGTAAATCCAGTTGGCTCTTCCTTCATGACATACCCAGAATAAGACCATTTCTCGCTACCTGTATGTGGTGGCTCAAGCTGACATTATTTTTTAGATTATTGCAGTAATCTCCTGACAGGTCTCCTTGCTTCCACCCTGCCTTCTTCTCAATCAATTTTCCACATAACAGCTAGAGGGATTAATTTTAAAACAAAGTCTGATGAAATCATTCCTCTGCCCCAAACCCACCAGCGGCTTCTCATCTCACTGAGAGTAAAATCCAGAGTCCTTGCCAGGCCCCCTGCAGCCCAGACTCTGGTCACATGTACGAATTCCTTCCTGCAGCCTCACTGGTTTCCTTCCCATGCCTCACGCAACCAACCAGACTCCTATCGAGGGCATTCACACTTGTTGTTCCACCTGTTTGGGAAGTTCTTCTATTATATCCCTCCTGGGTGACTTTTTCATTCCTTTACATAGCTTCATGTTCAGTTCTGGTGGAAGGGTTTTCTCAAACCCTTTGTGTGAAGTAGCACCCTCTCCAGGTCATCTTGCGCTCTCTCCTTTCTCTGCCTTATTTTCCTGCATACCACCTCACCCCAAGATGTTTTACTTTACTTGGATATTGTCTCTCGCTGAGGGACTTCACAAGAGCAGGGACTTTGTTGTGTCACTCCTACATTTTCAGCACTATACTCATAGAAAGCTTCCAGTAAATATTTGTTGAATGAATGAGGATCTACAACCAGTTCTGTGCTCCGGCCCTCATCCTACAATGAGGAAGGCAGGCTCCTGGGTCAATTTGGGATATCCGGAGCAGCTGGCCCCATATCTGGCCCTCTCCAACTTCCTTCCTTTATTCAAATACACCCTACCTGCTAGTTCTCAGTGTTTCTCACTAAAGAGAACCCTACTATGCAATTTGAGAGTTTATCCCTCCTTTTATTTTTGTCCTTCTCCTTGGGAAAATGTTGGGAGTGGTGAGGTTGAGATATCTCTAGACACAGGGGTGAGGAGGGAAATTCTGCTTTACAAGCCATCATCTCTCCTTGCTGACCCATGCTCATTTCTACACATTCTGACCTTGGCCTCAGGCCACAGGTACAGTGCACGCTGCACCTTCCTCAGCCTGAGCACAGATCCCTTTGGAATGCAGCTGTCTCGGAATTTCCGCAGACTCTTTGGGGGCTCAAGAACACTAGGCTGGAAAAAGATGTATCCTGATTTTATGGGGCCTACACTTTATGTAATTTTGGAGGGGTGGCTTGTAAGAAAAAAACATACAAAATTGGAAACAAGTGACTTTTTACTTAGAATGGATAATCACAATTTGTACATTTAGAAAGCAGATGTACCATAGCCATCAAAATCTAGAAAAATATTTTTAATTAGTTACTGTCAGTTCGGCAATAACTTTATTTTTTGGCATATTCTTCAATTGCCTCTTACATGACAACAATTTTAGAATATTGTTTATTTGAGTATAATAGTAGGATAATTCAGCCTTTCCTTTCATGTGGTAGATAAAACATGTGGCTTCACACATAGACTGTTGGTAGTATCATTACAAGCTCGTGCCTTACCAACAAAGAAATTCTTTTTAGAAAAGTATTTTATTTATTTGTTTGAGAGAGAGACAGAGAGCACACGCAGGAACAGGGGGAGGGGGCAGACAGAGAGAGAGGAGCAGGCTCCCCACTGAGCAGGGAGCCTGACACGGCACTCAATCCCAGGACCCTGGCATCATGACCTGAGCCAAAGGCAGATGCTTAGCTGACTAAGCCACACATGCGCCCCACCAACAGAGAAATTCTGATAAACTATATTTTGTATGATTCCCATTTAAAGACAAACAAACAAGCTGAGTTTGTTTCCAACAGTCGGGATCTTCCATGTTGACAAAATGACAATGAGAACTAAATCCTCAGTTTACAATTTTACTGATCTGTTGGTTGGCAGAATTTCCCACAGATGAGTTTCTGGTGCCATACATTTCAGATGTGGTTTCCTTTCCACTACCTGCATTTTTCCAATAGTTCTGGGCACCAGAGGGCTTATTCATCCTACAATAAATAGAGATTCTGCATCTTCCTATCATGATGCCAGATGAGATAGTATAGTTTGAAGGAATAGGTGTATTCCTGGAAATTATTCCTATACAAGAATGAGTATATAAGAAGGTGCTTGCAAACCACAAAAGTATATCCTGACATAAGCAGCTGGAATGTACCCTTAATACACTTTTCTTTTACACAGATCTTGGTCTGTGGTCATCCCGTATGAGGGAATAATGATGGAGGGGCATGTGGAGAAGACAGAGACAGTGGTCTTAACTGATTGCAGCTAAGATATCCTACTTGTGAACATATTGCTGAGCTTGTCCCAGGCTTTGTGAATGGGAGGGCCCTGAACCTGAGCTTCCTTTGCTTTATGGTAAATACCCTCTGCTGGGAAATTCTGATTGTGTGAGGCTGTCCATAGGCAGACACATCTATCCCAATCCCTCCCTGAAATACTGTCTTTCTGCAGGAGCAATATGGGATGAAGTTTGCATCTCCTGGGCTAGACTTACAAGTGTTCCCAAGTGTTCCCAAGGGAGCATATTCTGCTCTCATACTGGTCCTAACTGTACATCTTAGTTTCCCATCACATGTGCAGTATCTGAAACTTGAGACAAGGTCCCGAGCCCATTCTTAGGGATCCTGACAACATCCAGGTTCTCATCAAATCCCCTCTAGCTTTCCCTTCCTGCTGACTGGTTGAACTCTCGCTTCATTTAGAGAAGAAAAATCTTATTACATCTTACTTTTTTTTTTCAAATTCTGTATTTTATAGTATAAAGTCTATATCTTTGGTTCTCCAGGCATATTCCTTTTGAACCAAGCCTTTTTTTTTAAAAATTCAAAATAAATACTATTTTTCTCTCAGGTACCCAGTCCTTATAAATCAATAATTCATTGGCTTTTAAGACTATGCTCTTAACCAAGATTTGCAAGTCTGTTTAAGACACCGAAAGTCAAAAAAGTGACTCTTCTTTGTGTATATGTTTGCTTCCTCTGAGTGTTGTCTGAGAAAAAGGCTCCCTTTGAAGCCTGAAGCAGGTATGGTGGAGTATGGAACAGGAAAAGGCAACCCATTAATATCTCAACATGTTTCTGTTCTAGGAACTATTGGTTTGGGCATCTAAGCATCAGAAAGATTATCCAGAAAAACTGGTCAAACAAAAGGGCTGTGATATCAGTGAGGGTCCCACTGTACATACATAGAAAAGAATGTACTAGAAGAACTAAGGTGCTTCTAAGTTTTTGGAAAAGTCAAAACAGCAGGCTCTAGGGTAGGTCTTTAGGAATGGCTTTCTGAGCAGTATTGATCAAAAGAACTGCTACTCATGCTATAATTAGATAGTTGGTGGTTCATGAAGCCACTTTACCCTGATGCCAGCTCCAGGATCACATAGCATTCTGTTTTCTACCTGGGGATCCAAAGGCTGCCAGCAGGTTTATATGCTGTTTGTATCTAGAGCTACACCAGCAATATGAATGCTTCATATGCTGCCACCTCCCTCCCAAAGAGCTCAGCTCCAAATTCAGGTCTCACATGAGTACACCTGACCATCCTAGCTCATGGAAATTTGGGAGATAGTTTTAGCTTCTCAGCCTCTGTGACAGAGGAAGGCCTAGCAGGAGGACATTGGAAGAGTTGCGAGTGCCCCAATCTGCTCTCCATCCATTGGAGCTTGTACAATAACCCCACCTCTGGGAACCCAAGACCAGCCGCTTAGGACTAGGAGCTCCTTAGGACGAGCTCCCAGGACTGGCTCTCAGATCAGCTCCTGTTCCAGCAAGATGCTGGCCACACATGAAAGAAAAATCCACCACAGCGCAGTGTCTGTGAATTTAGATCCTGAGCTACCTGACTCAACCATGAAATCCTACAGAAGACACTTCTTAAAGACACAACAGGAGAGATTCAGTCCTATTGGTGATGCACGCTGAGACTCACTTTTCTCAATAAATATGCATCTTGGCTACAAAATATTGTGTGGGGTCATGACCCCATTAATTTCTGTAAACAAATTTAAATTTGATGTATTATAATATACTAAATGATGTCAGACCAATATTAAATAACCCTGTGGAAGCAATCTTTCTTCAATCATGGAGAAACTGAAAGCTGCATTATATTCATGACTGAGCATAAATAACACGTTAGACTTCATTGTTCAGTAAAAATTGAAGCATAAATGAGCTCTTCCCTAATTTTAGTTTCACTTGTCATGCCATTTTAATTCCTCTTAATTTACTCATTCATAGAGTCAGTACAGAAAGGTATGAAAAACATTAATCTTCATCTCCTTATAATTTTAGCAAAGGTCTCTCTGCATTCACATCTCTAGGTGGTATTTTCCTTTCTTCTATTGTGACATAAATTAAACTCAGTATGTTGGTTAGACATGTGGTGGATGAAATAGACAAAGGTCATTCCAATGCACGTGGTTACCTGGGATCCTCCAACAGTGTCATTAAGTGTCCTTTTTGGAACATGATCTTGTTTCTGCCACTCTTCACCATCTGGCTCCGGTACTCTGGGAGAGGGCCACACTTACATGAACACATTCCACAACCCCCTTCTGACCTCCACATTGACCACACAGGGAACGCTTGCAGCTGTGCCTAGCTATTGCATGCTGCTGCCTCCTGCTTCTGCCTAGATCAATCTGCCACCAGCTCCCTTACTCTTGAGAGTGTCCTTGCACAGGGTGCACCTGAGAAACTGTAGCAGTGTTCCTTAGAACGAGAGCACTTTACTTGGTATAGATCAGGACTCTTGCCCACTTCTGTCCCCTCCGGCAGAGTGTCCAAATCCTCACTGTGTCTTTCTCTCTTTATTGTCCATGTCCACATGTCCCTTGTGTGTTCACAAGGACATGGAGCCAAGGTGTTAAAGGGCAAGGAAATGCTAAACAGATCTGTCTCCCATACCAGGAGTAAAGACTAGCAATCAAACATTCATCCACTTATTTACTTAGGAGTCTGTGCTCTTCTGAACCCTCACCAGCCTTCTAATATGCACACACACACACACAGCCTGTGCAATGGCTGGAAATTCACAGAAGGATACATATAAGCTCTGGGAGCAAATAGTTTTGTGATCTTGTATACCACCAACCCCAGGGCAGAAGTGTTGTGTGACAGTGGGAGGTGCTGCCTCTGCCATTGGGGCACAGATAGCTTCAAATCTGCTATTTTAAAACAGTCTATTCCCTGCTTCCAGTGAACCCATGCTGATATTTATGGATGGCCCACCATTGCTCTCTTGCTACCTTACTTTTGTATAGTTTTGTTTTGAAGTTGTGTTTTTGTTTCACATGAAAGATAATTCTTAAAAACACACAAAAAGAAATATGTCCACATTTCTCATTTCTATCTCTGGAGCCCAAGATGTCATAGCCCTTACAAGGCTTATCTCTTTAGGCCAGCAGAGTAACAGATGTCTTTTAACAAATATAGTATGGGATATTCCAGACACATAGAGAGGTATAAAGAATGATATAACAAACAGATAAGTACCTGCCATCTATCTGACTTCAGAGTAAAATATTATCAACACATTTGCAGACCCCTGTATCCTTCCTGATTCAATTTTCCTCTCTCCCAAAGGTAACTACTATTCTGATTTTAGCGATGCATGTTTCTTAACTTTCCTTATACTCCTTGAGCTACTTACTTCCAGATAAACTCAGTTAAAGCTGGGATTGTTCCCTGGGCCTCCTTTTTGCTGTGGTACCTGGTTTTAATGTAGATCTGTATAATGTCAGGGAATGAGGTGTATGACTGATTTACAATGAAACACCTGGCTTCAAGGTGCCTTACCTGATGCTCACACCTGGCCACCTCCGTGATGGATCTCCTTGAGATGTCCATATCCTCTACCAGCCCCAGGCAGGTTTTGGTGTGCCCTCTGCTGGCCATGAGTCTCTGCAGGCCCCGGGGCTTCCCACCATTCCTCACTGAAAACAAGACCTTCTCTTGGGGATGAACAAGACTCTGCTGGGAGGCTGCTACTCCAATTCAACCAGAGTTTCGCAAGCTGTGCTTTGCAATTTCATATGGATACAAATATGACAAAGATACTGATTTATTTAACTTAACCCCCATTCTTGGACATGTATATACTTCAGTGGCCATCTCTGTACATACAACTTGGTTCACAGTATAAATTCCTACTTATAAAACTTCAAGATTAAAGAAGATACATATTCCAAGGATGCCTGGGTGGCTCAGCCAGTTGAGCCACTGCCTCCGGCTCAGGTCGTGGTATCTGGGTGCTGGGATCGAGACCCGACTGGGCTTCTTGCTCAGCAGGGAACCTGCTTCTCTCTCCACCTCTGCCTGCACTCTGCCTGCTTGTGTGCTCTCTCTCCCTGACAAATAAATAAATAAATTTATTTTAAAGAAGATACACATTCCAAAGAATTTTGGTATGTATTATCAAAATGCTTCCTGGAAAAATTGTATTTATACCTATAATCAATGTTTAAGGGCATCCAATTTTTTTTTTTTTTTTTTAGATTATACACTTCGCTATGCATCTATTAACTTCAACTTATTGGTCACATTATTAAAATTCCCTAACACTAAGTTTTGTCTATTTGGTTTACTAGATTAATTGGTGGTATGTTAAAATATCTCACTATTGTCTTTCACCTTATGTTTATCTTACTAACAGTGTATGCTCTTTGCATAGAAAGTATAACGATTATCACAACTTCATTTGGCCTATATGCGTTATTCATTTTAAATGTCTTTAAATTATGTATTTCATTAAATGTGTTTGGACTTGAATTCTTGTCGTATATATGTAATATGTATACACACACATAAATTCAGTAAATGTTGTTGAGGAAATTAATAAACAGTGACTAGCTGAACTCCTGGCATCAGACACATTAAAATAAATCCTGCCTGTCTTTCAGGAAGCTCTTTCTATCATGAGACTGGGTTGTTTCCTTTCATAATTGGCTCTTTGAAAGAAATCACCCTCGTTTCATATGTGATTTCCTAATCTTCAAATGCATGATTCCTCTTCCCTCATATTCTTTTATTCTAGTCATGGGTCCCTTTTACCTGATCAGAGGGCGAGACAAGGCTGATCTCCCCCTGCTTTCCTAGCTTAAAATCTGAGCACTTGGTGGCTGCAGAGAAAGCAGGAAGAAAGGCCCTGGGACGGTGGGTTTTAGAATTTACTGTGCCTAAGAATGGCCCGAGGAGCTTGTTAGAGCTCAGAATCGTGGGCCTCTCAGCTGTAGAATCTATAGGGTAGGTTGAGAGTTGGGCTCTGAAATCTGTATTTTAAAAGACCTCCAGGTGATTTTGATACCTGTGGTCTTCAGAAGACACATCCTGAAGCACTGTCTGTAGGCCCCAGTGTCTCCCACTATTTGGGGATTTGGAGGCTGCCTGGCGTGGTAGTGCAGGGTAACTTTCCCTGCACTGGTATTTCAGAAAGCTTATATTTATGAATTTATAGGGGCAATCTTAATCTGTAAAAAAAAAAAATTAATTTCTGAAGTGTTAATTAGGAGTACCTAGCTAATTCTGAGATGCTAATTCGGAGTCCTGTGTCAGACACCAATAGCCATAGGGGTCTGCTCTTCCCCAGCAGCCGGCTCTGGCCCAGGATGTTTCCCTTCAGTGTGTCTGCATGGAATATGGGTTTCAAAGGCCACAAGGAGCCCAGGGAATTTGACTCTGTTGCAGACATTTCTAAAAATTCAAGATACTGAAAACCAACTCCAAAGTTGGGGCTTTCTAGTTGCTCTAAAGCCATGTGCACCTAAGAGAGGGGTGGTCATTTGAACATTCAAACCTGGTTGGGGGAGTGGGGAAATGGGGGGGGGCAAAGAAAGACATCGGGGAAGTCTCCTCATTGCCTGTGTCTGGGTGGAGGGAGGGGTTACCTGCACATCTGGAGAAGAGAGAGAGAAAGAGATCTGTAATTACAGAGCAGTTAAGGCTGACGGGTGAATGCTGTGGAAGTTCTCTGATGCCTTCCAGGCGTCCTCCGTACGTACCACACGGTGAACGTTTAATTACTGTCACAGAGACATATGTCTTACTTTTATAGAGATCAGACATCATACCTCCTCACAAACATGAGTTCTGAAAGATCACAGTGTTTACACGTTTTTGGAATTAGTTGTCCACATTGAAAGGTTGAGATATCACAAAAAAAATTTTTTTCACAGGTTTCTGGCTTTCTCTGAAAAACAGGAAGATCTGACCACATTGAGTCTTAATCTTCCCCTGGCAACCTCAAAGGGGCTAAGGAAGCTAAGGGAAGCAAGAGAGGCTTGCCAGGGTGCCAGGTCCCCACCACTCCATGTGGATTCCCAGAACCACTGCTTTACCAACAAGTCCCCCACGGCTTTTGGCCTTACACATGCTACTTAAAAGCTGCCCCTTGCTTATCTTGATTTCTTCCTCACAAGTCATCTGAGGGGATATGATTTTGCATTCTCTTATGATGAGGTTCCTGTCTTCTAGCCACCATCCCTGTGGAAAAGGCCAGGGGACTAAGGGTATTCCCAGGTCAGCCCTTGCCATCTGTGCCCTCCCTCATTGTTCCAGTAATGATTTACAGCGAGACCTCCAGCAAGGGTGACCAACTCATCCTGGTTAGCATAAGACATTCCCCATTTTTGCATTGAAAGTACTGTTTACTGAAAAACTCCTCAGTCCTGGACAAACTGGAATAGGTGGCCAACTTATCTCCAGCAGACCAAAGGGACTTTGGAATTTGGGTCTGTAGGCACCAGCGCACGCCCTTGGGATCCTCTTGCACTAACTTTGGAAATCTCAAAGAGCTGTTAGAGAAGAAGTAAGAAGTCTATCATAAGAACTCATGTATGCTGGCAAGAGAGGAGCAGTTTAGGATGTACTGTGTCTTTCTCTAGAAGGAAAATTAGACAAATCAGACCACTTCCTATCCCTTCTCCATATATTTAATGCAGCTGGACAAGGCATTAATGGCTGGGATGACCAACCATTTAACTTGGCCTGGGAATGTCTGTGCCTGCCTCCTGCCTAGCTGGACAATTGCTTACTACCCAGCCTCCTGGACCCAAGGGAGGTAGCTTCTCTGTAATTATAGGGTGGTAAAGGGAGATTTTTAAATAGTTTAAATTTTCTGGGATCAAGACTTTCTTTTTCACACACATCTGCCTTTGAAAGGGTTTCGAAGTCTATAGTTTATGAAAGTGGAGAACAGCCTGTCCCAGCTTATATGATCCAGACATGGAGCTAGGCATAATACAAACCCAGCCTGTGCCCATCTATGGCTTTTATTTTATTCATGTTCTTATATTTTTTGTCTGTCAATAACTAATATTCTTTTCATGGAAAGTATGAAATATCCAGACAAGTATAATGAGAAAAATAATCCATTATTCCCCAATAGATAAACTCATTTTTACTGATTTTATAGACATATAATTTATATTGTTCTTCTTTCATTTAATGGCACTTGATAAGCAAGGATGACATTAAAAAGTATTTAACAACTGAAAGGACATAGGCACAGACCCAGTGCAGGTGATGCCAATGCTTAGCTGGCTGTGGGCTGGAAGTTGTGTCCTGAAGCTCCCTGCTCTGCCATGCCTTTGCCCTTAGTTGATTCACTGTAGGGATGTCCGGGGGATTTGGGGAGGTTCCAGAGTAGGCAGGAGAATAAAGGTGCACTTGGGCTCTGGAGAGCAACTATTAACAAATATGTAAGTATTTCTTGTGTGCACAGGCTATTTATTGACCATGACCAATACCTTTAAAAATCTTTACCAGCATCAAATATACATAGAAATATATTACCACAGATATAGATGTGTGTGTGCATGTAATCCATGTAGATAGTTTTAAATTAAAAATTAAATGCTACTAAAGGACTTCTAGAAGCTATCACTCAACTGTTAGTTCTTTTTCCTCCAAGTATTTCTCTATATATATATTTCAGTTTCTTTAATGAGTGTTCTGTAGTTCCTCGAGTACAGATCCTTTACCTCTTTGGTTAGGTTTATTCCCAGGTATCTTACGGTTTTTGGTGCTATAGTAAATGGAATTGATTCTCTAATTTCCCTTTCTGTATTTTCATTGTTAGTGTATAAGAAAGCCACTGATTTCTGTACATTGACTTTGTATCCTGCCATGTTACTGAATTGCTGTATGAGTTCTAGTAGTTTGGGGGTGGAGTCTTTCGGGTTTTCCATTTAAAGAATCATGTCATCTGAGAAGAGAGAGAGTTTGACTTCTTCGTTATCAATCTGGATACCTTTTATTTCTCTTTGTTGTCTGATTGCTGTTGCTAGGACTTCTAATACTATGTTGAACAAGAGTGGTGAGGGTGGGCATCCTTGTCGTGTTCCTGATCTCAACAGGAAGGCTGCGAGCTTTTTTCCCATTGAGGATGACATTTGCTGTGGGTCTTTCACAGATTTTATGAAGTTCAGGAATGTTCCCTCTATCCCTATACTTTGAAGCATTTTAATCAGGAATGGATGCTGGATTTTGTCAAATGCTTTTTCTGCATCAATTGAGAGGACCATGTGGTTCTCTTCTCTTATTGATTTGTTCTATCACATTGATTGATTTGCAAATGCTGAACCATCCTTATAACCCAAGGATGAATCCCACCTGGTCATGGTGGATAATCTTTTCAATGTGCTTGGATCCTGTTTGCTAGGATCTTGTTGAGAATCTTAGCATCCATATTCATCAGTGATATTGGCCTGAAATTCTCCTTTTTGGTGGGGTCTTTGCCTGGTTTGGAGATCAGGGTAATGCTGGCTTCATAAAAAGAGTCTGGAAGTTTTCCTTCTGCTTCAATTTTCTGAAACAGCTTCAGGAGAATAGGTGTTATTTCTTCTTTGAAGGTTTGATAGAATTCCCCAGGGAATCCATCAGGTCCTGGGCTCTTGTTTTTTGGGAGGTTTTTGATCACTGCTTCAATCTCGTTACTAGATATCGGGCTATTCCGGTTGTCAGTTTCTTCCTGGTTCAATTTTGGGAGTTTATAGTTTTCCAGGAATGCATCCATTTCATCTAGGTTGCTTAACTTATTGGCATATAACTGTTGATAATAACTTCTGATGATTGTTTCTACTTCCTTGGTGTTAGTTGTGATCTCTCCGTTTTCATTCATAATTTTATTAATTTGAGCTTTCTCTCTTTTCTTTTGGATTAGTGTGGCCAATGGTTTATTGATCTTATTGATTCTTTCAAAAAACCAGTTTCTAGTTTCATTGATACATTCTACTGTATCTCTAGTTTCTACCTCATTGATCTCTGCTCTAATCTCAATTATTTCCCTTCTTATGTGTGGAGTTGGTTTGATTTGTTGTTGATTCTCCAGTTCTTTAAGGTGTAGAGATAGATGGTGTATTCTGGATTTTTCCATTTTTTTGAGGGAGGCTTGGATGGCTATGTATTTCCCCCCTAGGACCGCCTTTGCTGTATCCCATAGGTTTTAGACCGAAGTGTCTTCATTCTTATTGGTTTCCATGAATTGTTTAAGTTCTTCTTTGATCTCCTGGTTGATCCAAGCATTCTTAAGCAAGGTGGTCTTTTCTATATATATTTCAAACACACACACATCTATATATATAGATATATATGTGATATATATATATAGGTAGATAGATATACGCATATATATGTGTATATATATGTACATATATACAGACACATATATACATACATACACACATCTATATATAGATATGTGTGTGTGTGTAGAAATTAATGACTTTATTGTTGCAGGTGAAGTTATTCGTTATCCTTTGGTTATTTGTACATTCCTTTTTATTCTCACTCTTCCATCCTGTCCTCTCAATACAGTTATATGACAGTTCTGGGGTCAACCTACATTCTGTGGCTTTATCATATCAACTATGTATATATTGTTCACTGTTGAGCCAAATGAAATGCTGTGATTTCACTTCTTTTCTTAGAGAGGTAGGTTAGAGCCTGGCAGGAAGAGTTTGAACCCCACTCTGACACCATAAACAAATCACTGCTCTATTTCCCACTCAGTTTACAATGGAAATATTAATGGTACCAACTTGCTACGGTGCTTGTAAAAATTAAAGGAGTTAACATGTGTAAAAGGGCTCAGAATATTAAGTGACATATCAGGAGTACTCAATAAAGTTCAGCTATAATTATTGCTCAACTTTTTCTTTAAGTCAGAGTTAATATTGTCTCATTAAAAATTTTGCTTAATTTTCTTTGATTCTCAGTTTTTTCAAACATTCAATAGTTCTATAAATCACTTTTTAATAAATTTTCACACATTCTACCCCATCAGGGTAGAATGGGCTGGGGGATTTATGAGGAGTGGTGGAGATTAAGGTAAACTGAAGGAGATATCCATCAACTGCTCCTCTGTCCACCTGCTTTTGTTAAGACGGACTTCTTTTTAGACTTCCTGCACAGTTGTCTCCAGAGCTTTCCTTGAGCTTTTCTATCTTGGGTTTCTCTTGCTTCCTTCTTCTTTGAGATGCTTGCTTAGTGAGCTTTATTCTTTCCTCTTTCTCGCTGTAACTTCTCACTTTGGTAGAAAACATACTCCTTCAGTTTCTTAAAATTTGAGCAAGGCTATATGTGGGCATATTTTTTGAGATTTTTTTTTAAAGATTTTTATTTATTTATTTGACAGAGATCACAAGCAGGCAGAGAGAGAGGAGGAAGCAGGCTCTCTGCTGAGCATAGAGCCCAATGCAGGGCTCAATCCCAGGATCCCGGGATCATGACCTGAGCTGAAGGTCAAGGCTTTAACCCACTGAGCCACCCAGGCGCCCCACTTTTTTAGATTTTTTGATTGCCAAAACATGCCCTTAGTTTATTCCTTTACTTGATTGATAGTTGGCTTGATATGGAACTCTTAAGTTGAAAATAATTTTCTTTAGATTTTTAAAGGCATTTTGTTTTCTAGCTTCCACTGCTGCTCTTGAGAGTCTGCTGCCATTCCCCTTTCAGTCCTTTGTCTGAGACCTGAGTCCCTTTCTGGAAGCATTATAACTTACTTTTGATCTACAGAGTGTTCTAGAATTTCATGATATATTGATGTGTTTTTCTCCATGTTCATCGTTCTGGACACTTATTGGACTGTGCACTCTAGAATCAAATGTCTTTCAGTTCTGGAAATGTCCCTGCATTTCTTTTTCTCCTGATCATCTCCTTTTCCACTAATTTACTTACTTATTCTCCCTTTTGGAAACACCTGTTAGTTGGAAGTTGGCCTTCCCAAACAGACTCTCTGATCTTATCATTCTCATTTTTGTCTTTTCTTCTGCTTTCCAAGAAATAGCCTCATTTTGTCTTCTGAAGCTTTTATTGAATTTTTTTTCTATAGCTATCAGTTTTAATACCCAGGATGATAGCACCACTCATTAGCAGCATGATATTTCACCTTATGAACAGAACATAATTTACTTAAATGTTCTGATATTGGACACTTATGTTGTTTACAAATTTTTTTTTATTGATAATGATGTAATAAATATACCTGTACCGCCATCTATAACCACATCTCTACTGGAGTCAATATAATTTTCCAAGAGTGGACTTACTATAACAAATAATAAGAATATTTTAAAGTTCCTAATATATAGGATATTACCAAATTGCTTTCCAGCTGATAGCAGTATTATCATTTAATATTCTCTAGTATGACAGATAAAATTTAAACACTGATGTTTTATTTCAATTCATTTTATTGCTGGTGAAATTAAACTGTTTCTTGGGTTTATTGTGTGTTTTTGTCCTTTTGTTTATTGCATTTTTAGATTTTTTTCAATGGATTCTTTTAGCTGTCAAATGTTAAGCATATTAATATTTTGTTGGAAATATTTTTTAGGTAATGCATTTAATTTTTAAATTGTTATAACACGCCAAAAATTTAATTTTATACAATCAAATTTATCAACATTTTTCTCAGCTATATAAAAACAGTAAATAAAACCAAAGAACAAAGACAATGAGGAAAGATTGGTTACCATAAGAATGTACTAAATATTAAAAAGGAATACTCTTAATGTCTTGAAAGCATGTTCAAAGAAATGAGGGAAATTTTGCAACACTAGTGGAAAATCAAGTAGAATATAAGAAATCCCAACTTACAGGAAAGACAAGTAGTTAATAAGCATCTCAAATACATGTTCAACCTCATTAGTCATCTAAGAAGAGCAAATTAAAACACAATAGTAATTTTTGCATGAAATTAGGAAAGATTAAAAAAACAACAATATTGGCTGAAAGTGAGCTGAGATTGGCATTCTTATGCTAATGGATATGTAAACGAGTTTAACCTTCCTGAAATTAATTTTGTAATATGCACCAAAAATCTTAAAAATTCCCATAGCTTCCTGCATGTAATTACACTGTCAGAACTCTATCCTAAGTAAATAGTCAGATACAAGCACACATAGCACAAAGATACTCACCACAGAATCATTTATGACCAAAAAGAAAAAGAGAAAAAGGAAATACCCGTAGCTTCCAGTATCAGAGGAATGGTTCAAAAGTCATGGCACATCCATATAATAAGATATTGTCTCACTAGTAAAAAGGCATATAAAGCTATATTACAATTAAGATCTTAACCCTTTAATATGTAAATAGGATTAGTGCTGTGTGTGTGTGTGTGTGTGTGTGTGTGTGTGTGTGTGTAAGGACATAAAGGGATACATAATACCTAGAGAAAGGGGATATAACAAGTTATTAAGGGCAATTTCTCCTTCTTTTTTTTTTCACCCTATCTTTCCCATTTTCTGGAATGTGCACATAAAATGCCTTTAAAGAACTGAATGCATAACTTTCTATTCGTCTTAATGATTCTAGTAACAAGAGAACTTGCTAATGTCAGGACAATTTGTCCTTCTCAAAAAGCTGTTAATTTTTTTTTATTTTAATTTTTTTTAAGGTTTCCTTATGCTCCTAATCATTATAACTTCTGCTCCTGTGGGTCATTCAGAATGTGTTTTATATCTCTTCTAGATGACGGTTGTCAGCTATTACTCCTTTCTGGAGTCACATCCTCTTAGGATTTAGGATTTATTTCCTACTCTACCTCCAGAGCCTATGACAGTGCCTGATACATACTAATTATAGGGTAAATCTGTGTTGAATAAATGAAACATAACCCAGGTCTTCCATTTCTTAAATGTGCTTTTTTTAGTCTCTCTCATGGTTAAACTCTTTTCATTATGTTTTTCAATATCCATTAAGTTGTGGCTTCTAAGAGACCAAATGTGGTCTAATATCTCTTTCTGGATAATATATCATGAATACCCTTGCAATTGCATTAATTTCTTTGGCAGTCACATCACACTGAGGGCTAGTATTGATTTTACTGCATGCTAAAACCTCAATGTCTTTTTATAAATGTGTCTGCCCATTCCTTACTCTCCACACAGCTTTTGTTCACTTGTTCTTTTTGGACCCATGTGTAAGATGTTACATGAACCTTCAATATATGGACCTTGTTAGATATAGATGCAAATGGTTTTGGATCCTGATTCTGTCTTTTATGTATTCAGGTCTCTCTGCAGCTTTATGTTGTACACAAGTTCAATCAGCAAACCCTGTATTTCTTTATCTTAGCTATGGGCAGATTATTATGGTTATTAAGAAACAGCACTCCAAGCTGAAGTTGAGCCATTTGACATTAGGGCCAAATTCTCTCAATAAATTACAAATCCTTTTATTATCTACCCCATACTTTTCCATTTAATCAATAGTTATCACAGGAGATCATGTTATATGCCTTGCTAAGGCTTAAATATACAATTGCTGTAGAGCTATGGAGGATGTAATCCAATTTATCCCCGTAGTCAGTCTCCCCCTCTCCATGAATAACATATAATAGGAAAATCACACTCTAATTCCATACTGAAAAAGAGGACTATTTTCCTAATTGCTCCACAATCTGCCTAGTGGCCATGGTCTTCAGGCCTGTCTTCAGAGGAGATGGCATTCTGCCGTATTATCTCCTTTTGGCATTGTTTGCCTAATTATCTCTCAAAAAGCTAGGGTTTTCTAGAAGGCTTTCCACAAGCTTGATACCTTTTTCTTCTTCACATCCCAAATCCACTATAGAAGTAAGCCTCATCAAGATAGTTTTCCAAAATACATCACGAATATGACTATTACTCCTGCTCTGCTATGACTTTGGTCCAAACCATCTCTTCTCCCATCTGTCATGTTCTTGTAATCCCTGATAATAGGTACTTACATTTTGGGGAAAAGCTCCCACTGTAACTTTCAAACTTGGATTCTATGTGGAATTTTAAAATTATTAAACATAAATTATATTTATGGTATTAAACATAAAACTTTATACAATGAAGCCAGCCTGTTCCCATTGGAGGAAGCACTGATCATAGCTTGATCTACCATCTATAAAATCCTGTTAGCAGCTTGAGTCCCACTCAAATAAATCATGGCACCTTGAAGCCAAACCCATTAGGACTGTGAACAGACATACTGGACTGTTCTGAGATGTACCTGGCATCTGCCCTCCTTTATCATTTTTAGTCCAGGTTAGCCCTAGGCAAATGTTCAGTGGCCCAGCTATGCATGGGGAGATTACTGGTTGGTTTGGAGCTATGTCACCTTCTAACCATTTGTTCTGTTTGGGGGGCCATCTTTTCCAACCCCACATCAACAACATTGTTATCTGATATATATTTTAAGCACCAGATGTCCTCTCTGGGGTATTTTTCTTATCTGGCATACTCTGATGCCTGGCTAAAATTCTTGTCACCAATTGCAGTGTGATTTTGTGTATTGTGGGGAGCAGGGGTTCCTCACACCAATAAGAAATTCTCTGATACATGTTCTACAATTCAACTCAGTTTGGATAATGTCTCCCTGGAGACAGCATCAGATCCCCCAGGTTAAGGGCTCAGTCCTACATGATGGGCCTCTTTCTTCAGATGCCAATGGCAAGTCCAGATTATTACCTGTGCTTCTTATCTATCGGCTGTAGATCAGAGGTCCCAACAACCACCTCTTTGGTTTCAATGAATTTGTTGGGTGGCTCACAAAACTCAAAGTAAGATTTTACTTACTAGATCACCAGTTTATTTTAAATGGGTATAACTTAGGAAGACCCAGATGGAAGAGATGTATAGGACAAGGTGTGTGGGAAGGGGCATGGAGCTTCTGGGCCCTCCCCAAGCTCACCATTCTCCCCGAATCTCCACATGTTTACCAACCTAGAAGTTCTCTGAACCCTGTCATTCTGGAGTTTTTGTGGAAGCTTCACTGCATTCACAGAACTGATGGACTCACTGGCCTTTGGTGATCCATTCAAACTCCCCCAGGCTGAGGGGTGGGACTGAAAGTCCTAACCCTCCAATCACTGAGTTGTTTCCCTTGGCAACCAGCCCCTTTACATGGGTAACCTAGGGGCCTGCCAGAAGGCACTTGATTAAGATAACAAAAGACACTTTCACCACACCTTCAGAACAAATTCCAAAGACTATGGCCTACAAGGTTTTCCAGTGTATGTTTTCAGCCTCCCTCCTATGGAACTTTCTGCTGGACTTCAAACATGTCAGGTTGTTCTCTGCCTTTGTTTTTATCCACATACCTCATGATATTACTAAGGTATATTACTAGTCACAAGTAACTAATGATAGTTACTAAGGCTAGTCACAAATATTCTGACTCCCACTCTCCGGGAATATGGAAAAATGACTTTCCTGCCCACTTGTAAGCAGGGACACATGACTTGTATTATCTGGTGAAAGTTGAGTGGAGGTGCCACATCACTTTCAGAGCCAGTTTGTTTTGGTGGGTTTACTTTTCTTGCCTGCAGGTCAACAAGCCACTTTGGAGCCTGATTCCTGGACGACTACCATGAGCAGTGTGCTTACCAACACATAATCAGCACACAGTATGAACAAGAACTAGACTTTGCCATTCTAAGCTATTAATGTCTGTTGGTTGTTTATTACAGAAACAGCTCTTGTGTCCCGTTATTCCTGCTATGTTTAGGAAAGTTCTATTTTCTCCAGCATTCATTGACCAGGTAGTGACCCCTCTATGAAACCTTTTCTGACTTCACTTTGTAAGCAGGCACTTTCTTTTCTGAACACCTATAGCTGTTTGTCTTTCCAAGATCAATTAATATACCTAGATAGTTGATGGTTTAGGTCCGTTTGAGTGTTCCAAAAGAAAGTAAAAATAGCTGTTGCTTTTTTTCTATTTACTCTAGAGTCAGAAAATGCTTTCTACCTTTGTTTTTACCTCACGTAAGAGAATGAAGTGGCAGCTTCTTAGACAATTTCTCTTCACTGTATAGGAAAACAAAGTTTGCTGAGATGCTGAGGGTTGTCTGAAGTCCTGTTTTCAACTCAAAAAACTAGCTTACTGCTTTCTGTCACAATACTAGGTTGCCTGAATGTCTTCCTAAAAATGTCATAAGAGAAGGCAACACAGCAATAAGGAGTAACAACATTAGGAGAAAGAAAACTTTGCCCCCATCATCATCTGAGACCCCCCCCTGGCACCCAGCAGAGTCTAGGGCAGGGAATCAGAACCACCATGGATAAAACTGCTATGAAAAAGAGGTGGGTTCTGGTGCGGATTACTGCATCCGACTCCCCTCAGTGGGAGATGCACTTTCTCAATACATCAAAATACATCTCCTTACCAGTATGAATTGGTGAATGGAAACAAGTATTGTCAAGAAAGAAGAAATAGAGATAGAAAAAGAGGCAGTTTCATGACCAATTTAGTGGTCAAGCAATAGTATCATTATTCATTTATAGATATGGTATGAGTTTTAGGGGCATTTAGAGGTTTTCCCTGTCCCCGTTGCCTTTGTAGTGCCTCAAATCCTACGCCCAAAGAGTTATTTTCTTTGAATTATAAAGCCTTTCTGAATTTTAGCGTCCTCTATTATCATGGAACTTCTCTGGGAGGAGGTAAAATTTCCTCCACCAACTACATGACAGTACTGAAAACAAGCAGAAATCAAGTCTCCGTGGGGAGGGACAAGGTTTGCCATCTGTTGGGAGGGTAAGAACACGACCCATGTTCTACTTTAAAATTTAGCTTCTAGAATATTTAGATTCAACTTTCAGCCTCCAGAACTAGGATCAAAGTGTGTTATTGAGCCAGATTCAGGCAGGTTGAAGGGAAGAGCTAACCTAGGAAGAAAGAAGCAACAACTAGATATGTAAAATAGTTGATCAGAAATTAATTAGCCACTAACTCAAATTAAGGTGCATTAATTTCTTCGGAGGCTGGCAAGATGTTTTATCTAGGTGGGGTGAGCTAAATGAAGCTGTTCTGTAATTCATCACTGAAGACATTGCCTATCACTTTCATTTCTCATGTGGGTTTAGCTGTAAGTAAGCAGATTATGCTACTTTCTACCCGGAGGGTTGAGGTGTGCTTGTTTTATTTCTATTTAAATGCAGAGCTGAATCCAAGTCTTGTGGTGATATGATTGTCAGGGTCCTCAGTGGGAGATTTAATTCCTCAATACACTGGAATACATCCAAATTGTCCTAGTGGTGCTGAGCATAGATGGATGTGAATGGCATGACTAATTAAGGAAATCATCTATCAACTAATCAATTAATAAGCACTAATTGAATAGCTATAGTACTTTGTGTTAGCATTATGGGGAATATAAGCGTGCCTAAGAACTGGACCCTGTCCTTAAATTATGTAGGAAATACTGAACTGCGATTTTCAGTTCACCTCACTACCAGTATTTACCGCCATCTATAGCTTCATTCCAGGTCCATGATGGGCATAGTAGGCACTCTTTTTCCTGAGAGTGCTTTGGGAATTATATGTTACAGCCAGACTACCATGAGTGATAGCTGCATGAGATTAAATTGGCATTACACAACCTTCCCTTTTACCATTGCTTGTGGACAATTCATCCAATTGGTCTTCTGCCCTAGTTCCTAGGTTTTTGTTTTGTTTGTTTCTTCCTGTTTATATTATTAATGGATCCCAGCCCTGAACCCCCCTGAGTGCAGTTAGTGAGAGACCTGATGCCCTTAGCCCCTTTCTCCCTTGACACTATCAACATTTAAAACAGCATAATTCTTTTTTTGTGGGTGGCTCCCTGTGCATTGCAGGATGCTTTAGCAGGATCCCGGCCTCTATTCACCAGACCCCATTAGAATCCACCCACTCCCCTCCCAGTGATAACAACCAAAATCATCTCCTCTAGCATTACCAGATGTCCCTGGAGGACAAAAATCACCCTTAGCTGAGAACCTCTGCTCTAGAACCTCCCTTATTTCTCTCCATTAACTCAGAAAGACTTCCTTGAGATTTAAGTTCATGACTGTAATCATTAACTTCTGACCCTTTACTTTTCTTTCTCCCATCAGTAAAATAGGCATGCAACATTTGCTATCGGAGTGCCTGAAAATGCAATCCTTGAGTCAAGAACCCCTGGTGATAGGTGCTGGCTGGAATCAGACTCAGATTGGTAACATCTATTAGAGTTAATCATTTGAATAGCTAAGCTGGTCATGCCTGTTCCTTTGGTTGGCCATTCCATCCTAACTTTTCTACCCCAACCCCATAGGACAGACTTGTGTGCCCCCTCCTGACAACTGAGAACTCTCAGTAAGCCTTGAGATAGGGGCATGCTGTTAATGACAGAAATAAAATCACGGGAAGGTTTCTAACATTATATGTCAATATGTAATAAATTCGGACTGAAAGATGACTGCCATTAACTGGGATAATTGTGGAGCATTTGAAACTTGAACTGGGTTTTAAAGAAAGGGGTGATTTGAAGAAGTAAAAGTGGGAGAGAGAGAGGGAGCTGTTAATTCCAAATGTTTAATGTGGGAAAAATAATACAAGCAGTGCAGAAAGTTGAAGGAAAAAACATGGAGGGCCAATTTTTTAAAAATATCTTTTTAAAAAATTTTTATTTTTTATTAACATATAATGTATTATTAGCCCCAGGGGTACAGGTCTGTGAATCACCAGGTTTACACACTTTATTCACCATAGCACATACTTTCTGGAGGGCTAATGTTATAAGGAAATGACCCAAACAGGAAGAAACCATGAAGACACACAGGTATGAAAATACACGAAGCATTTTCCAACAGCAGTTTGAAGATCTGCCTATATGGAGTGACTGTTATGTAAAAAAATTTAAGTGTCTCTTAGAAGATGTGTCTCCTTTGCCAGAGAGAACCTGGGAAAAGGGTGTACTTGATCAGGCACATTTCTGGTTTGACAAAAATACATGGGCAAAATTAATCTAGGTTCACAGAGAGAAATGAACAGACAAGAATACCTATGAAGTTTTTGACAAAAGATGAATGAGGGGCATGTCTCCAATGTCAGGAGTGAATGTCTGGAATCTGAGAGCCACATAATAGTTTTGTGACCTACAGCAAATTCCTAAAATAAGAAAAACAGTCATCCTTTGCATGCTTGCCGTGAGGGTTAGGGACTGCATGGTGGAACCTCACCAAACAGGAACTATTTTTTTCATACACCAAATATTTTAAAATTTGCTTACAGTTACAATGTATATCACAGTCTACTCTTGGCACATGGATGTAGAGATAGATAATAGGACATAAATGAAAACCCACAAATAAACAATAATATTTTTATATATAACTGAACGGGACTAAGTGGGTGTAAACAGAATGGTCGTGTGTGTTTTTCTTGTTGCCTGTGGAAAACTGGCTCTCTCTGATCTTCCTTCTATTACGCTGGATGGAATCTCAGGCAAATTGCAGAACTTTTCTATGTATTCAGAGGTCCAAAACTTTAATATCAAATACTGAAACTTCAATTTTTTTTATCTAATCTAAAACTTCCCTTCTTTCTAAGCAGTCTGAATCAGTTTCTGACATTGGCCATAGGGAAAGGGATTGTGGAGTCTCCTTCATTATTATGCTCTATCTTGGTTTTCTGTCCATCTTCCCGATGGACTCTGAATTTGGTTCCTCCATAGTTACAAATCCCCCAATTAGTCCGCTC
Organism: Mustela erminea; assembly: GCF_009829155.1. NCBI lineage: Eukaryota > Metazoa > Chordata > Mammalia > Carnivora > Mustelidae > Mustela > Mustela erminea. The sequence goes on along the minus strand of NC_045620.1, from coordinate 92,714,535 downwards.
CTACTGCAGTTCCCTGTTAGGCACAATGCCTCCTCCATAGGCCACTTGTGACTCCCCCATGAACTGCTGGCTTCTAGGAAAACTCAGCGTCCCCATCTGTACCCCAGAAAACACACACTCTTATCCAGTGGGAGTCAGGAGGATTCTCTCCCTTCTCTGTGCTGTCAGAGCACTTGGACAGCTTCTTATCTTTGGACTTTGTGCAGAGCTCTCATCTTCCTCTGTGGGTGGCGGATAGCCTAGTACACTGACTCCCTCTCCACCTTTTGGTGAATTCTTGGTTTGCCCTTAGATAGCCTGGAGGTGACAGGTGCCAATGACGGCAAAATTAGTTTTGTGTCTTCCTAGTGCAAGTCCTGTAGAGATATTTGAGCAACAGGCTTTCTAATGAGGGGGTAAATAATATCTATTTTTCCCAGCCTTTAGAGTTAAAACTCTAAAATAAGGAAAAGTCTCATTTTAACATCCTATTACATGTAGAGTTAATGACAGTTGAGACAAAAATGAAAACATAATGATGTGGTGACATTTATTGATAGATTATTTCTTGCCAGTCACTGTGCAAAGAATAAGACAGTATTAACTCACTAAATCTCCACAACAGCCCTGTAAGAAAGAACAGTTATGAGGGAACTCTGACTCAGAGAGGTTATATAATTTGGTTTGGTTACGATCACACAGCTGGTAGTCAGGAAAAGAAACAAAGATTTACAAAATGGGGCAAATGATTATTTCTATAGGAAAAAAGGAATTTCAGGTCCTTGTCATCCACTGAACTTCAGAGTAAACTTCAGATTTTTAAAGTACTCCTATGTCAATGAATAAAAAAGAAAGGCAAAAATGAAATAGAAATGAATTGTATTGCATCTCTAAATGGAGAGGATTATTAGCATAATATTTGATATAGAAAAAAGAACAAAAGAAAAAAAATGAAAATACAACAAGTTTAAAATTTCTATGTCATTATACATAAAATTAAAAGACAAAACACAACTAAACAAAACATTTTCAAAATACATACCAGAGGGGTGCCTGGGTGGCTCAATCAGTTAAGTACCCTCAGGGTCATGAGATTGAGCCCCAGGTTGGGCTTTAAGCTGGGCATGGAGTCTGCTTAGGATTCTCTTCTCCCTCTTTCTGCCCCTCCCCCACCTCTCTCTCTCTAAACAAAACAAACTCTCTCCTTCTCTCCTTCTCTAAAGAAAACAAAACAAAACAAACAACAAAATATTTAACAGAGACACATCAGGTTAAATACAGTGGCTTGACCACATGCATTTATCCTTCCTCCTCTTGGAAACCCATTTTTGAGCAGCACTTTAGAAGCACATGCATGTTTTATAAAGCCACGAAGACAAAGCAAACAGGAGAGGAAACAATGTAATTTCAACATAATTTTAAAAGAAAGTAGATAGATGTACAATAGTGTGAATATATTTCATATCAAAGACATGCACACTTAAAAATAGGTAAAATTGTAAATTTTGTGTTATGTATATTTTGCCATAATAAAAAAAATAGTAAAAGTTAAATAATTTTGAAAAAACCCACAAGGCAATATTGAGGTCTAATTTTCACCCAAAAGATACACAAAGAGTAAAAAAGACTCCAGCAATTCCACTTTTGGACATACACCTCAAAGAATTGAAAACAGAGATTCAAACAGATATTTGCACACCATTTTCATTGCAGCACTGTTCACAAATACCAGAATGTGGAAACAACCCAAATGTCCATGAAGAGATGAATGGATAAACAATGTGTGGGATACACATACAATGAAATCCTATTCTGCCTTTAAAAGGAAGGAAACTCTGACACATGCTATCACATGGACGAAACTTAAAGACAGAGAGCTAAGTGAAATAAGTCAGTCACACAGGGACAAATACTGCATGATTCCACTTATATAAGGGACCTGCAACAGTCAAAATTATAGACAGAAAATGAAAAGGTGGCTGCCAGGCGAGGGTGTACCAGAACAAGGGGAGTTATTGCTTAAAGGGGACAGAGTTTCAGATGGGAATGATGTGAAAAAGTTCTGGTTATGGCCCACAGGTGTTGGTGATTGTTGCACAACAATGTGAATATACTTAATGCCACCAAACAGTACACTTAAAAATGATTAAAGTGGTAAACAATATGGTATATATATACACTACAAATTCAAAAATTAGTAAGAAAAAGTAGTTGGAAGAGTGGCCAGAAAATGTGAATGCCGGGAGAAGGAGAGCCCAGAGCAGCAGGCTGCTTATCTCACAGGGCTCTGAAAGGCCCAGACACAACAATCAGAAGTGAAGCTTGGGGCTGAAAACAGAAGGAATGGATTAAAGTCAAGGTCATAGCACCCTAGACCACTAGTGGCCCATGCTTTGGATTTTGCAGATGGCTTTTCCTAATAGAGTGACATTCCTCTCTGCCTGAGACTGAGGGCATGGGACTTCAGCATTAAACCAGGGACCTGGGACTTTTCAGCATTAAGCCAGGGACAACTGGCCATATGAAATTTAATGTGCTCCCCTGTTCTGTATATTTCCTTTAAAATGAGAGTTGGATTTACGGTTGATCAGATTCAGGTCTGTTTTTATGCCAAGATGATTTCATAGGAGGTATTAGGTTCTTTCATCAGGAGAAATACTGTGTGTGTGTTTTTTTGAATGATGTGAGCAGTCACTGATATTCAATTCCTAAATTCATTAATTTTATAATAGTGCTATATTGTAATTCTATTATTCTGTATTTATTAAGTAAAATACTTCTATAAAGAGAAACTTCCCCCATCAATTGGTTGATGATGTTTTATTTATCACTTTTCGAAATAATAAGTCGATTCCCCACTATTCTCTAATGTTGACCAATGAGATTTCTTTTATATGCTTATGAGCATGTGATTTTAAAAGTATTTAATGTGTTTTAATCCATTGCAGTTATTTTCCATTTGAGGCTCAATTTACCCTATCTTTAGCTATAAGGACCTTTTAAAGTGGACTCTTGAGTCCTTTTGACATGATACCATTAGTCATTCATAATTTTCCTTGCTGTCTGTTTAACAATTTGTTCCAGCCAGGACTGAGCTATTTCTCTAAGTAACTCTGGGAATGGGAAATGATATTACAAGACTATAATGTGACTGCTAGGGATACTTATTGCTACTGGGTTGGTCATTATTTCTGGATCTTTACAGTAGACAGGGCTATGCTTAAAAAAATAATAAAATACATGATGAATTTAAAAAACGATATTTTCAGTTCAAACTCAGACAGAGCTTTTACTAAATATTTTCTTTCTTGTGCTTTATCCCATGCTGATAATCCTGATTTCAATAGTACTGAGGATGATAGAATTTCACATAATTAATCATTTGCTTTATATTTATTCTTTTTAAAACAAAAATATCAATTTCTACAAACAATATGATACCTGAAAACAGTTCAAACATATTTCATATTATGTTTTTGTCTTCAGACTATAACCCATTAGAGTTGTATAGTCAAATTATTGTATTTAAAAGTCATTTGGAATAGTTGTCTCCTAATTAGGTTTTTCAATACTTATTCTTAAATAAGAAGGGATAACATAAGATCATCAGTTATTTAAAAAAATTAAAAAAGCTTTCAAAATGGGGGCAGCTGGGTGAATCAGTCAGTTAAGCATCCAACTCTTGCTCTGGTCTTCATCTCAGGGTTGTGAGATCAAGCCCCATGCTGGACTCCACACCAGGCATGGAGCCTTCTTGAAAACAACAACAACAACAAAACCCCAAACTTTCAAAATGAAAAAAAAAAAAACCAAAAACCCACAAAAACCCACAGACAGCCATATTTGTGAAAAGCAATAAAAGAGTTTGAAGATAAAATTGAGAAAGTGTCTCAGAATGTGAACAACAACAAAAAAAACCTCAAAAGATATAAGAGAGGAGTAAAAAGAAAGGAAAGAAGGTCAATTCAGGAGACTCAATTAGTAGGAATTCTGGAGATCAGAGAAAATTATTAAAGAACTTTCCAGAACCAAAGGGCATCTCTCTCTCTAGGTTGAGAGGTCTCATTAAAATGCCCAGAAGAAAGAATGAAAAAAAGAAATCCTACATCAAGATACATCATGGTAAAATTTTATTACTTCTGAGATAAAGAGAAGACTCTAGAAACTTGAAGAGAAGACAAACAGGTCCATAAGAATATGTAATCACAATATATCAGACTATTTAATGATTACAGTAGAAGCTAGAGGACTATAGAATAATGCCTTCTAAATCCTGAGGAAAAATTACTTCCAACAATTATTCTATATCTTTAAAATTATAAATAAGTGTAAGAGTAGAATAAGGATGTTATTAGACATAACTCAAATACTTATCCTTTATCTACTCCTTCTTAGAAAACTATTGAAAAATGTGTTTTAGAAAAATGAAGGAATAAACTAAGAATAAGTAAAACAGGAAATTCAACATAGGGAAGAGAAAGAGGAAAATCCTAGATCCATCAAACTAGATTAGAGAAGTAGGATGATGGATTTAGGAAGGGAGATACCCAGGGAAAAACACATTTAACTGTTAGATTATCAGATGTATTTGAGCAGTTAGATAATAATATTGATAGACATTTGTCATATTTGTTAAGCAGGCTTACTGGATAATTTGGAAAACAGAGGATTTGAAAAATAGTTATATATGCAAATTTAAAATGAGAAAAGTATTAACTCCAGAAAAAAATTTAAATGTTGTATTCCAAAGGAAACATAATCATGGCATACTATTTCGTTCCATAGCAAATATTTGTATATAATAATGTAAGCACTGACTTTCTTTTTGAAACTTTAAAGACTATTTTTAAGAGAAATTTTAGTTTTACAACAAAATTAAGAAGATATAAAGTTTTCCTGTAAATCCCCTGCCAATACACATGCATAGCTCTCCCCATTATCAATATCACTCACCAGAATGATAAGTTTTTTATGAGACTGACGTGCTTCCTACTGCGCTAAGAGGGCGGCTTAGAATGATAAGTTTTTTAACAAGGATTAACTTACATTGACATATCATTATCACACAAAATCTAAAGTTTACCTTAAGATTCACTCTGTGTTGTACATTCTGAGTTTTGACAAAAGTATAATGACATACCCATCATTATAATATATGAAGTATTTTCATTGTCCTAAAAATTCTCTGTTCTCTGCTTATTCATTTTCCCCCTTCACAACCCCATTCTTTATAACTACTGACCTTTTATCTCCATAGTTTTGCCTTCTCACAATGTGTTATAGTTGGAATCATACAGTATGTAGCCTTTCCAGTTTTGTTTCTTTTACTTAATCATATGTACTTAAGCTCTGTGTTTTTATACCTCATTTCTTTTTTTAGCATTGAGTAATATTCCACTGTCTGGAAGTACCACCATTTATTTATCCATTCACATACTGGAGGACATCTTGGTTGCATTTCAAGTTTGGGCAGTTATAAGTGAAAATGCTATCAACAACTGTGTTCAGGTTTTTGTGTGGACAACTCTTTTGGGGTAAATACCAAGGAGAACAATAGTTGGATCATGTAATGAGAGCATGTTCAGTTTTATAACACACCACCGAACTGTGCCTGAACCATTTTGCATTCCCACCAGCACTGAAAGAGACTTCCCACTGCTCCATTTGGGCCATTCTAAGTGGTGTGTCATGTATCTTGTTGCTTTAATTTAATAAACATTTTACTTTGGAATAATTTTAGATTTACAGAAAAGTTGCAAAGTTGAAAAGTACAGAGATCTTATGTACCTTTTACCCTACCTCCTTCAGGTTAACACTTGATATAACCATGGGACTTCATCACTATGTTAAAGTACACACCTCATTTGCATTTTGCTAGTTTGTCCACTGATGTCTTCCCCCCCCCCCCCCCCGTTCTGGGATCTGACACAGGATTCCACATTGCACTCAGAAATACTGATTTTTGATTTAAATAATTTCTGATTTAAGTAAAAATTGCACTTTAATTACATCAAGGGGATGGAAGAGGAAGGAGTGGGAAATTTTTATGTAAGGAGAGTAAAACCTTTGTTTTCCATATCAAATCCTGTCTAAAACTCAGACATCAAAAAATGGCCAGATAAGAATAATATTTTTAAAAACAGAAGTAAGTACAGAAGAAACACCTAAAAACATTTGAAAGTGGTTGCCTCTAACACCTGAAACTAGAGCCTGAGGAGGAACTGGGGAAAGGGACCACTGTTCTTTTGTGATAAAGCTTTTAGTACCCAGATGTTTCTAGCTATATGCAGGTGTTATTTTATAAATATGAATTCAAATACATAACAGGCAAAAAGGTCTAATATTCTTAAAACCAGCTAATTAGAAAATATTTAATTTCAGTAGATTAAAGATTATGAACCAACCATTTTCTCAAGAAAATAAGAATACCTAATAAATGTCCGAAAATAAATTAAACCATAATAATCCAAAAGGCAAACTTAGAAAGAGTAGGATAAAATTTTGCCAATCAAGTTATGAAAGAATGGTAAAATAATAATATTCAACATTAATTTTACATGATGAGACAGGCACTCACATCGTTAGAAATGGGGGAAGTGTGCCATGGTACTACTTTTTTATAAGGTACTGTATAAATGTGTATCAAGAACCTGAAAAATGTGCTCTTTGACCCAGTTAAAATTATTTTTTGGATATTACCTCTGGGAAGGTATCTTAAGGAAATAACCCATAATACAGATGGACTCTGAAAAACAATCTGAGGGGTTTGAAGTGGCGGGGGGGGGGGGTGGGAGGTTGGGGTACCAGGTGGTGGGTATTATAGAGGGCACAGATTGCATGGAGCACTAGGTGTGGTGAAAAAATAATGAATACTGTTAAGCTGAAAATAAATTAAAAAAAAATTTTTAAAAACCCTTCTCCATTAAAAAAAAGTGATATTTAGGAAATACCTGCACCAACATTAGAAAATGCTAATATAATAATGTTAAGATTTTGAAAAAAAAATGTTGTGTATATGGCATGATTTCAACTGTGTAAAAGAAACATTGTGGGTGAAACTTCAAGGAAATTCACCAATATTAAAGTTAATGGCTATTATCAAAAATGAGGCAAGATTATGAGTGGCTTGGATTTTATTCTTTATATATACTGAACTTTCTACATTATTTTATAGTAAGAATGCATTTGCTACCTGGAAGAGTCTTAAGTATTATTTATAGATTGTGGGGTGCTTGCAGGTGATACATGGCAGGAATAGTCAGGCTGCAAACATTGATTTTGATTCCACATCTCCTACGGTGCTCCTGTCCCCAACTTGTTCCCTTTCTAGCACTCTGTCTCTAGTCTGTGGGGCCTGATTTCAGATTGTTTCTCTTATTTTTTCATTCATCAAATAGTTATTGAATTTCTACTTGTTCCAATTCCTATACAGTGTTATATACTAGTCACGTTGATCTAGAGTAGAAGAAAGTATGGTTTCCTCAATCAAAGAGCTTTGAGCCTCATAGGGAAACACAGATATATAAATAATTATAGTACAAGGTAACAAGTACTATTAAGCTGAACCGTGTGAAACTGCTCCTTTTGTGGGTCAGAAAAAGTCAACAAATGGCAATTTCATAAGTTATAAATGCCAGGAGAACAGAGGAAGAGGTAGGATTAAAGACTTTGGATATAATATACTTTCCAGTGGTATTATTTTTGTAAGAGGAAGCTTCTTTTGATGGATTTTCAAGCATTGGAATAGTTGCTAGGTGACATGAAATGATAAGATGCTAGTAAGAACAGCCTGATTCTCTGGGTTGTTATTTGCGAGGAACAAATCACTGAGTTACATTACTGGAAATTATAGTGAGCTTTCTTACAGCCAGAGATGTAAGTTGAATGAGAGTCATCTGCAGAGAGATGGTAATGGAAACTATGAGAGTGGGTGGGCTTGGGAAGGGAGATGCCAAGCAAGAGAAGCAAATGGACTGTGTTGTGGGGGGGAAGGGCTGGGTAGAGGAGTGGCAGAAAAAGTGACAGCACAGGACCTGCAGAATCAAAAGTGAAAAGAGTCTCAAGGATGCAGCTTGCAATAGTGTTAGGGTAGGTAGAAATGCTGACAATTGACAAAGGCTATTGGATCTGTCCATAGGAGGGTGTCGATTAACCAGAGAAGAGCTCAGGCTAAGGGTGGAAGGAGGAGTAAAGCAGCATGCACAATGGTTAACAGCCATGGGCCCTGGAATTAGAGTGCAATATTTACTTCCTGGTTCTACTGCTAACTAGCTAGGTGTGGTACTTAGCATCTCTGTTTCTGTATCCTAATTTATAAAATGAGTAGAATGACAATAGCCATCGCTGTGACAGCTTGCTCTCATGGACCCAATTCTTCCCCCTCCTGGTATCCAAACCACCCTTTACCAGGTAACCCTGTAGTACCTTCCCACTCTGCTTCTGGGCTCAGCCTTTTTTGCTTTCTTTGGCCAACAGAATGAGGTAGAAGTGATAATGGGCCAGTTTTGACGTCAAGAGAACTTGCATGTTTCTTTCTGCTTATTTTCTTGCCCCTCTGTCAACACCTGGAGAATATACTCAGAAAAGTCTGCTGGAAGAAGAAAGGTGAGTTGGCGAGAAGCTGAATCTCCCTGGTAGTCCCAGCTGAGGCCAGCCTTGACCAGCTTGCATGTGAGTGAACCAGTCACCATCAGCAGAGCCATATGGTCACCACCATACACATCCCCTGCCACCCAGCTGACCCCAGACAAGTGGGCAATATATACTTACTGTTGAATGCACTGAGATTTGGTTGTTGCTTGTTGGGTTGCATTATTGTGAAAAAAAGTAACTGATATGCTTACCTGATGGGGTTGTTGCAAGATTAAATGAGATAATGCATATAGACCACTTTGAAATGGAGCACTGTGGCATCTCATGTCAATGTCTTGCTTTACAGTTGTAAGAGATTTTCTAGCTGTAATATGAGGTGTAAAAACATGCTCTGTCAAACCAAAGGCCAAGAAGCATTTAAAATCCAGCCCCACTTCTATACCTGCCTTTTCCTCCATGATTAATTGAAACAAAGTACAATGAGGCTATTAACTGTTCCTTGAGCAATGAATGTTAAATGCAAGCAACAAATTACAGTTCAGGAGTTTATATGTCAACAGAGTCAGGCTAATTATCCAGCAAACTTCCCTCCCGTTCAAGTGTCCTTACAAGGATGAGGGCCCTACTGGCAAGGTTCCTGGAAGTTGCAGCTCATTGCAGTTGTCCCAGTTTCGGGAGTGGAGAGTCTCTTCAATAAGTCTCTCACCCTGTTTCCCTGGGCTTGAATCCCAGGTCTGCCACATGTTAGCTTTGTGACTTTGGGCAAGTTGCTTACCCTACTATGTGTGTTTTCTCATCAATAAAATGAGAATGTTCATGATGTTCTGTGAAGATTCAATTCCATAATTTGCATAAAGTGGTTAATACAGTACCACTCATATAGTCAGAACTCATTTATTTAGTAAACAAATACTTATTGAGCCTCCTGTGTACCAGGCACTATTCTAGATATTCAACAAAACACAGCAAGAAGGACACGAATCTTATATACTAATGAGAGAAACAGACAATTAACTATGAAGAGACCGAGGGGGTAAGTGTTAGAGTGTGTTAGACAATGACAGCTGGTATGGAACAAAAAGTAAAAGTAAAGCAGGGTGAGGTAATGAGAGGACTGAGCAGGAAGTAGGGAAAGTTGCAGTACTGAGGCACTATTGAGTAGGAATCAAGAAGCCTCACCAAGATGGAATTGGAACAAAGACTCAAAGGAGGTGAAACAGTGAACTGAATGGAAAGCCAGGAAGAGAGAGCACTCCAACCTCAAGCCAAGGCCTAATGGTAAGGAGCTAGCATGATCAGAAAGAGCCAGGGGAGAGGGGCAGGAGATGAGGACAAACCAATAAGAGGCTCTGATCACTTGGAGCCATGAAGGTCAGTCTCAGTGTTGACCTTCTCTGAGCTACATCCTACAGGATTCTGAGAGAAGGAGTGGCATGATCTGACTTGTATTTTAAAGGACTCAACTCTGGTCTTTGCTAAGAATAGGTTGTAAGAGAGAAAAGTAAAGTCAGGGAGACCTGTTGCTACTGCTGTATTTCAAGTGAGAGGTGGTAGAGGCTCAGGCTAGGGCTTGGGGTGCAGAGTGGGGGAGGGAAGACAAGAGGGGGCTAGCCAGGGAGGTGGTAGGAAGTGATTGGATTTGGGATATAATTGAAAGGCAAAGCTCACTGCCTTCCCAAAGAAATTAGATATGGAGTATGAGAGAAATAGTCAAGGCATCCAATATGAGCATCTGGAAAGATGTCACCTATTGGAATGTGGAAGGCTGTTGGGTGGGTGGGGGGAAGAGGCCAGCTCAGTTCAGTCTTGTTGCTCAAGAAACCTTCACTACTTTTGTTAGTATCACATGCTGCTCTGTACTGTTGCAAATGCATGTGCTGTTTTATCTCTTTCCCCAGATGGCAAACTGCTTTATGCTAGGGACCATATCATGTTCCTGTTTGAAACTGACCACAGTGCTTGGCTAAATGCCAAGTCTGCAGCACACACTAGCTATACTTCTGGTACTTGCCAAGTAAGCAAACCATCTATTTTTTAAAGTTCTATCAGAGAAAGAAAGAAAGAAAGAAAGAAAGAAAGAAAGAAAGAGGAAGGAAGGAAGGAAGATTGGTAGGTATGTAGGTGGAGAATGACCTAAATGTGTAGAGGACATTCCTTCCCACATACATAAATACCGCCCCTGGTTTACCTAAGGTACTGGGAAGCCACGTCCCTGAATTGCAGTACACTGGCACCCTTTAAATATTTCTACTAACAGTATTTTAAAATGTTGCCTTTGGCTGATTTAAGAAACAACCTTTTATTATTTTATTTTATTTTGTTTTAATCCCAGTTAGTTAACATACAGTATAATACTAGTTTCAGGTTTACAATATAATGATTCAACATTTCCATACAAAATGCAGTGCTCATCATGACAAGTACACTCCCTAATCTCCATCATCTATTAACCCGTCCCCCCCTTTCCCCCCCGCACCACCCCCCCCGTTTCCCCCCCACACCCCCCCCCCCCCCCCCCCCCGGCTCTGGTAGCCATCAGTTTGTTCTCAATAGTTAAGTTTTTTACTTGGCTTGTATTCCTCTCTCTCTGTCTTTTTTATCATTGTTTGTTTGTTTTGTTTCTTAATTCCACATATGAGTGAAATAATATAGAATTTGTCTTTCTTTTTTTTTTTTTTTTTTTTTTTTAAAGATTTTATTTTATTTATTTGTCAGAGAGAGAGCGAGCGAGAGCGAGCACAGGCAGACAGAGTGGAAGGCAGAGTCAGAGGGAGAAGCAGGCTCCCTGCGGAGCAAGGAGCCCGATGCGGGACTCGATCCCAGGACGCTGGGATCATGACCTGAGCCGAAGGCAGCTGCTTAACCAACTGAGCCACCCAGGCGTCCCTAGAATTTGTCTTTCTGACTGACTTAATTCACTTCGCTTTATACTCTCTGGCTCCACCCATTCATTGCAAATGGCAAGATTTCATTCTTTTTTATGGCTGAGTAATATTCAATGGTATATATAGACCAATTCTTCTTTATCTATTCATCTATCAATGGACTCATGGGCTGCTTCCATAATTTTGCTATTGTAAATAATTCTTCTATAAACATAGAGCTGCATGTATCCATTTGAATTAATGTTCTTGTATTTTTTTGGTAAATGGTATCATAATTACTGGACTGTAGGGTAGTTCTATTTTAAAATTTTTTAAGGAAGCTCCATACTGTTTTCCACAGTGGCTGCACCAGTTTGCATTCCCACCAACAGTATAAGAGGGTTCCTTTTTCTCCACATCCTCACCAACACTTGTTTCCTGTATACTTGATTTTAGCCATTCTGACAGGTGTGAAGTGACATCTCATTGTAGTTTTGATTTGTAGTTCCCTGATGATGGGTGATGCTGAGCATCTTTTCATGTGTCTGTTGACCATCTGCATGTCCTCTATGGAGAAATGTCTGTTCATGTCTTCTGTCCATTTTTTAATTTGGATTATTTATTTTGGGGTTGTTGGTTTATATAAGTTCTTTATATATTTTGGATACTATCATTTGCAAATATCTTCTCCCATTCAGCAGGTTGTCTTGTAGTTTTGTTGTTGTTTCTTTTGCAGTGCAGAAGCTTTTTTTTTTGATGTAGTCCCAGTAATTTAATTTTGCTTTTATTTCCTTTGTCTCAGGAGACATATCTAGGAAATACTGCTACAGCTGATGTCAGAGACATTACTGCCTATACTCTTTTCTAGAATTTTTATAGTTTCAGGTCTCACATTTAGGTCTTTAATCCACTTTGAATTTATTTTTGTGTATGGTGTAAAAAGGTCCAGCTCCATTCTTTTGCATGTAGCTGGCCAGTTTTCCCACCATTTGTTTAAGAGACTGTCCTTTTCCCATTTGACTTTTTTTCCTGCTGTGTAGATTAATTGACCATTTAATTATAGGTTTATTTCTGGGTTTCCATTCTGTTCTATTGATCTATGTGTCTATTTTTGTGCCTATACCATAATGTTTTGATTACTACAGCTTTGTAATATAACTTGAACTCTGGAGTTGTGGTACCTCCAGCTTTACTTTTCTTTTTCAATACTGTTATGGCAATTTGGAGTCTTTTGTGGTTCCACATAAATTTTAGGATTTTTGCTCTAGTTCTATGAAAAATGCTGTTGGTACTTTGATAGGGATTGCATTAAATCCATAGATTTCTTTGTGTAGTATAGACATTTTAAAAATATTTATTCTTCCCATAGATGAGCATAAATGTCTTTCCATTTCTTTGTGTCATCTTCAATTACTTTCATAAGTGTTTTATAGTTTTCAGAGTAGTTGTCTTTCACTTCTTTGGTTAAGTTTATTCCTAGGTATCCTGTTATTTTTGGTGGAATTGTAAATTGGACTGCTTTCTTAATTTCTCTTTCTGTTGCTTCATTATTAGTGTATGAAATGCAACATATTTCTACATATTGTTTTTATATCCTGTGGCATTACTGAATTCATTTATTAGTACTAGTAGTTTTTGTTGGCATCTTTAGGGTTTTCTATATACAGTATTATGTCATCTGCAAATAGTGAAAGTCTTACTTCCTAATTTGGATGCCTTTTATTTCTTCTTCTTGTCTGATTGCTGTGACTAGGACTTCTAGTACTATGTTGAATAAAAGTGGTGAGAGTGGACATCCTTGTCTTGTTCCTTGTTCCTTCTCCTTAGGGAGAAAGTACTGTTTTTCCCCATTGAGTATGGTGTTTGTTGTGGGTTCTTCATATATGACCTTTATGATGTTGAGATGTGTTACCACTAAACCTACTTTGTTCAGAGTTTTTATCACGGATGGATGTTGTCAAATGCACTTTTTTTTCTTTTTAAGATTTTATTTATTTATTTGACAGAGAGAGATCACAAGTAGGCAGAGAGGCAGGCAGAGAGAGAGGGCGAAGCAGGTTCCCCACTGAGCAGAGAGCCGGATGCGGGTCTCAGTCCCAGGATCCTGAGATCATGACCTGAGCTGAAGGTAGAGCCTTAACCCACTGAGCTGCCTAGGCACCCCTGTCAAATGCATTTTCTACATCTATTGAAATGATCATATGGATTTTATCGTTTCTCTTATTGATTTTATGTATCATGTTGATTGACTTGTGAATATTGAACCACTCTTGCATACTGGGAATAAATTTCTCTTGATCATGGTAAATGATTTCTTAAGGTATTGTTTGATTTGGTTTGCTAATATTTTGTTGAGAATTTTTGCATCTATGTTCATCAAAGATATTGGCCTACAGTCCTCTTTTTTTGTGGTGTCTTTATCTGTTTTTTTGTTTTGTTTTGTTTTTTTGTTTTTTTTTAATCAGGGTAATGCTGGCCACATAGAATGAATTTGGAAGTTTTCCTTCCTCTTCTATTTTTTTGAATAGTTTGGAAGAATAGGTATTAACTCTTTTTAAAAAAAATTTTATTTATTTTTTAATTTCTTTTCAGTGTTCCAGAATTCACTGTTTATGCACCACACCCAGTGCTCCATCCAATATGTGCCCTCCATAATACCCACCACCAGGCTCACCCAACCTCCCACCCCCCACCCCTCCAAAACCCTCATATTGTTTTTCAGAGTCCACAGTCTCTCACAGTTTGTCTCCCCCTCCAATTTCCCCCAACTCCCTTCTCCTTTCCATCTCCCCATGTCCTCCGTGTTGTTTCTTATGCTCCACAACTCTTTTTTAATTGATTGGTAGAATTTCCCTGTGAAGCCACCTGGTCCTGGACTTTTGTTTGTTGGGAGTTTTCTGGCTACTGGTTTAATCTCCTTGCTGATAATCAGTCTATTCAAATTTCTTATTTCTTCTTGTTTCAGTTTTGTAGGTTATATGTTTCTAGGAATTTATCCATTTCTTTTAGGTTGTCCAATTTGTTGCATATAGTCTTTCATAATATTCTCTTATAATTGTATTTCTGTGGTGTTGGTTATAAGAAACAGCCCTTTAAAACTCAGTGCTGTGTTTCTCCTATAGTTGAAGCTAAAGATGTAGTTCAGGACATTATAGTCTTTCTCTTTAGGACAAATTCCTCTCTTGAGTCCACTTTATTTCCCTAATATAACCTAATTTCTGTCCCCTATCAAAATAAAACTCAAGATTATTGTCTATAGCATATGTTAGAAAATGTTTTCTTTAAATTCCAGAGAGTAAAGTATTTTATTTTATTTTATTTTATTTTGAGAGTAAGTATTTTAGGTTTTGCAGGCCAATGGGCTCTTTAACTGTACCATTGTTATGCAAAAACAGCCAGAGACATAAGTGAATAGGCTTGGCTGTATTCAATAAAACTTTATTTACAAAGTCAGATGGCAGGCCAGATTTAGACCACAGTTTGTTGAATCCTGGTCTATACTATTATCTCCATTTAATTACCATTTAATTTCTTAATGTATTGTTTGATTTGGTTTGCTAATGAGAAGATTACCAATGACCCACACGTTACTAATTCCAATAGTTAATTCTCAATCCCTATTCTAATCTTTCTAGTAGTAGTATTTGACAAAGTTAATTTCAAGTCCCTTCCTTGAAACTGTTATTTCCTGTGGCCTTCAAAGCCCCTTGTCCAGCTTGGTGTCCTACATCACTGCCTACTCCTTCTTTGTCTTTTTTATTGGATCCTCATATTCTCCCTGATTCTTAATATTGGATGGCTCAAGGACTCAGGTCCACTTTTCTTTTATATTTTACCTCATTTCCTATTGATCTCACTGAGTTTCATGGTTTTAAATATAATTTTTATGTCGGTGATTCTTATATTTTTATTTCTAGCCCAAACCTCTCAATTCCAGAATCACCTTTCCAATGGCTTATCAAGCACCTCCAGCTGGAATCTAGCAAATACCGCAAACTCAAATTGTCCAGAATTGAATTTCTGCTCTTTGTCTATAAAACCTGACTCCCTGGCCCTTTCAGGTTTCCTCAACTCAGTTAGGGGTTATCCTTTCAGTTATCCCCAAACCTTGAAGTCTTCCTTGCCCCATCTTTCCATACCCTACATCCAGTCCATCAACAAATCCTATTGACTTTAATCTCAAAAATTATATTGGCAAAACAAGTTCTCATCACACCTGTTACCTCACCGGTCCAAGCCTTCATCTCTCACCTGGCTGACTGATGGGGCCTTCTTCCTAATGTTCCTGATTCCCCATTTCTTCCTATATCAATTCACAATACAGCAATTAGAGATATCCCTTAAAAATATAAGCCAGGTCACATCAGTTCTCTGTCAAACCCCCATTTCATTCACAGTAAATGCCAGAGTCTGTACAATGCCTGACAAAGACTTGCCTTATCTCATGTCCTCTCTAATTTCATATCTTACTCTTCTTCCTTTGACTTACTCTGCTCTAAGTGCCTCAGACTCACCAAGGCCTTTTGAGAGATCACTGAGAGAAGGCCCTTGTCCCTGTTGTTTCCTCCACCTAAAACAAAACGCTCTCTTTCAAGATTTTTTTCAAGTATCATCTTCTCATTGAGTTCTACCCTTACCATCCTGTCTAAAATTGTAGCCTCCTCACTCCTCAGAAGCTCCCATCTTCCTCCTGCTTTCTTCTTTCAATGACATCCATATCCTTCTAATGGGTATCTCTTTGGCCTGTCAGGTCCATAAAGACAGGTTCAATTTGTGTTATCCACCACTGTATCTCCAGCACCTACAATAATGTCTGCTCATAGTAAGCACTTGGTAATTATTTACTGAGCAAATGGATGGTCTTAGCACTAGAGATACTGTGCTCCTAGAAACGGTTTATTTTATGGACTATGTAAATTTTGTAACTAATCACATTTTCCTCTTCACTTTGACTGCTAAGCAACGTAGAGTCAAATATATAACACTTATAGAGGGCCTCAAATGTACTTTATAGCCTGTGGTAAGGAACTTCAGTTCTGGAATTCAGGGTTCCTAGCTTTGAATCCCAGCCCCACCACTAAATATATGTGTAACTTTGGACAGATTATTTAACATTTTTGTGATTCAATTTCCTTTTATAAAATGGGCATGAAAATAATAATTTCCATCAAACAGTCGTTTTGAGGATAAAATGAGATAGTAAATGTGAAGTGCTTAGAACAGGGTTCAGTATACTGAAAAAGCCAAATAATGGTTTGCTGATATTTTTAAGATGACCAACTATTTTGGTTTGCCTGGGACTCAGGGGTTTCCCTGAAGATAGGCTTTTCAATGCTACAACCAGGCACACTATCTTACTTTTTCACACTGATATTTACCTTCATCTCTTTTAATTTATTTTATCTTACTGTATAGATTTTTTAAAGTTGTCTTACATTCTTGATGAAAGAAAGCTCACTATGAATAAATCATACATAAATTTACATACAATGGTATGTATATTATGTACTCCTAACAAATACCAATAAACCATATGCTTTAGAAAGGAAAAATAAATGACTAAAGGAAGCTATAGCCATTTCTTCTCTAACAGGGTTTAAATTCACTCTTCTCAGTACTATATGCAAAGCAGAGGCAGAAAAAGTTAAGGCAGAGATGACAATGCCTGAAAGACTCCATCATGAGCAAGTTTAGTATCATACAGCAGCCATAAGATTATGTTAATGAAAAGACTAACACTGTTAAGTGCCACACAAATGTTGTTTGATGTTATTTCAACAATCTGGTCTTATGATACCCTAAGGCTTCTTGAATAACAGAGGAGTGCTAATAAAATGATGCTACACATTTAGAAATACAATCTAAAGTGTATGTCTGTAATCCTCTGCGTATCTGCCATGGAATTAGCTTCTCCTCTGATTGTCTTTGTGCATTTCCGTCCTCCTATCATTTTTTGAATATGTGAAATTTGAAACAGGTATCAACATATTTCCTAAAACATAGTTATTAGGATCTCTGGAATGGCAATGTGAGTTGTTCTGCAGACTCTCTTCTCAGCAAAACAACTGTAACTGGTGAAAACTAATAAAAAAAAATCTTTTTCAAGTCTCTGGAAATTTTTCTAAGGACATATGACAAATGGAGAAACATTCATTCAAGAAAACCTGGCATCTTGATAAGAAGAGTGAGAGCCTATGGCATTGAGCCATGACCTGCTCCCTCTTCTATCCCCCAGGTTGGCATGATGGAAGCTCTAATATGAGTAGATGAAGCCAGGAGCACAGGGCTGCTTCTTCCTTAGCTCCCAGTCCATGACCATATCATCCCAGGAGAAACAGGCCACCAAAAATCTCTACCCCCAACTCCAGGCTTCCTGTTGTAGAAGAACAATGAGAACAACCAGCTCAATTCTAGAGCAGCTATAAATTTAACTAGAAAACCAATGAAAGAGATAGCTAGGAAGAGCCCTGCTGGAGTTGAAACAAGCCTCAAAGACTGTCTCCAAAACAGTTGCTTCAAAGTCTGATCTATAACATTGCCAAAACAACAGAGCAATCAGCTGGCAATCAGTGGGAGTTAACAGCTGGGAGTGATACCAACAGAAGCAGACACCTTAACAGAGAGATCAGGGAAGTAAACTGTCAAAAAGAACCACATTAAAACCAACATCATCCTGGGATGACAAGACTACACCCCTTGAGGAGCAACATCAGAGGCTGCACACAGAGGGAAATAGGTTGAAATAGCCCAGATAAATCATTAAACAAATAAACAAACAAGAAAAAAACACCACCAAGCCCCTGTGTTGGGGGGAGTTAGGGAGATGGTAAATTAGTACTCAGAATTGCTACAATATATCATCTAAATGTCTACCTTTCAACAAAAAAATTATGACAAGTGAGAAGAAACAAGAAAGTGTGACCTATACACAGGTAAAGGCAGGCAATAGAAACAACTTTTGAGAGGGCCCAGATGTTGGACTTATCAGAAAAAGACTGCAAAGCAGGTATTATAGGTGTGTTCAAAGAACTGAAGGAAATATTGCTTAAAGAATCAGGAGAAGGGTGATGATAATGTTTCATGAAATAGATAATGCCAATAAAAGGACAGAAAATATAAAACAAAAACAATGGAGGTTTTAGAATTGAAAAGTACAATAACAAATATGAAAAATTCACTAGATGGCTTAACAGTAGATTTGGATTGGCAGAAAAAAGAATCAGGAAAGTTGGACATAGAAGAATAGAGATTGTGCAATTAGAACTGAATAGAGAAATGATGGAGATAAATAAGCAGAGTCTCAGAGAAATATGAAACATCATTAAGCACAAAAACATATTCATAATAGAAGAAAGAAGAGGAAAAAATGAGCAGAAAAAATATTCAAAGCAAAAATGGCTGAAAACTTCCCAAATTGAAAAAAGAAACCCACATTAATCTACCTATGCAAAAAACTCAACACACTCCATAGCATAAATATGGGAGATCTAGACTCAAACACATCAGAGTAAAAAAGCCAAAGACAAAAAGAAAATCTTGAAAGCAGCAAATGAAAAAATAATTTATCTATACAAGGACACTACTATATCATCCAGCAATCACTCTTTTGGGTATATACACAAGGGGGATAAAGTCACTGTCTCAAAGAGATCTCTGCACTCCCATGTTCATAGCAGTATTATTCACAGTTTTCAAGGCATGGAGGAAAACCCAAGTGTCCACAGATGGTTGAGTGGATAAAGAAAACATTATATGTATAAATATATTATATTATATTATATTATATTATATTATATTATATTATATATAGATAGATAGATAGATAGATATTCCATCTATCTATCTATCTATCTATATCTATATATATATATAGATAGATATTCCACATTGTACCTACCTACACACACACACACACACACACACACAAAAGTGACAGTATCAGCCATAAAAAAGATGAAGGACACCCTGCCATTTGCAACAATATGGATGAAACTCGAGGACATTTTGTTAGGTGAAATAAGTCAGTCAGAGAAAGACAAAACTATAATCTCACTTACATGTGGAATCTAAAAACATAAAACTCATAGAAACAGTAGAATTGTGATTGTCAGAGGGTGAGAGGTGGGGGAAATGAGGAGATGCTGGTCAGAGGTACAAACTTTTGATTACAGTATGAATAAATCCTAGGGATCTAATGTACAGCATGGTGACTCTAAAATACTGTATTATATATTTGAAAGTTGCTATGTTATGTTCTTAACATAACAATATGAAAAAACCCAAAATAGTAATTATGTGAGGTAATGAATGTATTAGCTAACTTTGCTATAGTAAGTATTTCACATTATATCATGTATTAAAATCATCACTTTGTATACCTTGAACTTACACAATGTTATATGTCAATTATTTTTAATTACACTGAAAAAGTATATGGAAACAACCCAAATATTCCATCAAAGAAAGGACAGATAAACAAAATGTGGTATATTCACACAATGTGATATTATTCAGCTAAAAAAAGAATGAAGTACTAATACATGCTATAACATGGATGAACCTTGAAAACTTTATGTTAAGTTAAGGAAGCCAGTCGCAAAGTTCCCATATTAAGATTCCATTTATATGAAATACATAGAAAAAAGAAGGCAAATTAGTGGTTTCCAGGGACTAGAGAAAAGGAATAATGAATTAACTGCTAATGGGTAAGGGTTTCCTTTGAGGCTGATGAAAATATTCTAAAATTGATTGTAGTGATGGTTGCTCAAGTCTATAAATATATTAAAGCCTTTGAATTGTATATTTTCAGTGGGTGAATTTTGTTATGTGAATTACATACCAGTAAAGCTCTTTAAAAAGCTATTTCACTAAATGTCAAAAAGTTACTAACTAAATGTAAAGCTAACGACATATTGTAAGTTAGTTCATTGAACTTAAATTTAAAAAATGAAAAAAGTTATTGGAAAATTGTTTTAATTGGCAAAGAACATATAGCAAAGTGTCATTCATTCAACAAACATGTATTAAGCCTCTCCTACATAGCAGACACTAAAGCACAGTTGATATAGTAGTGAACAAAACAGACTTGGATCTCTGCCCACCTAGAGTTGACATTCTAATAGAGGACATAGACACCACACAGACATGGAAAATGCATTTTTTTAAACATGGCTGCAGATTTTTCAGTGACTAACATCCCTGCCCTCATGGATTTTGTCATCATGTATTTTCATGTTTGTATCTCTGATGCCTAGAAGTCCTTACAAAAATGAGTTTATAGATACTAAATATTCCCATTCTACCCAAATTGTTCATTTTGGAAGTCCTTATTCATTTCACGTGCCTGGTAACTAAAGAGAGAGAGATTTCCTGGTAAAGCAGGAGACTCCCCTGTTTCATCTGTTCTAGGGTATCAGGACGCAGAGCCAACATTTTCAAGATGGATATCCTTAACCATGTGGTCAGTACCTTGGACTTTCCTGAAATTTGCCACATCTCTGTGGGCAGAAGGGAAGCCATTACTACAATTTCTCTCTGGATTACCATCATTTACCTAATGCTGAAACCTTGACATAATTTTGTGACTTCTATTATTTCATCAATGAATATACCCTAATGTACCTAACTAATTTCCTATTGTGGAACATATCATTCTCCCCCACAAGATATTGGACTATTTTAAATAATGTGAGGACACCTCTCACCATAAGGTTTTTCATTTCACCTTTGCCTACCAGTGAGGGACCCTTTTAGGTTGCTTTCCCAGAGCTGAGGAATGATTTGCCCAAAGGTCTTCAGTCTATATTCCTGTAAATCAGAGAGTTAGTGGAACCTTTGAAACTATATATTTTTTCTGCATTTAAGACTCCCTATGTCAGACAGAGTTCTGGCAGAAAATAGGAGCAAACTCAAATTGGGTAAACTGAGGAGTTTTAAAAAAAGACTATTTAAACATTTAAGGAAATCTGTCCAAAGGATAGGATAGTAACCTGGGATAGTAATAAAGAAGAGCTATTACCAGCCCTCCACATGAAGAGGCAAGAAGAAGAAGCAGCAGTTATTAGAGTCCTTTCACTCAACAAATATTTACTGAATACAACATACTATGTTCCATGGGGTATGAAGATAGAGCAAATGAGATGTTTAGGAAGATGGCAGTTACATTGCTCTTAACATATGCATATGTAACACATGTGCCATGTATATGATCAATATAGGACTAAAGACATACACATTATCTCTTTTACCCCTCCAAAATGCCCTTGAGGAAGGTAATACTAATATCATTCCCAATTTACAGATAAGTAAATCAAGGCTTGGAGTGGTTAAATAACTTGCATGTGTTTATAGAGCTTGTGTTTGGCAGAGCTAAAATATAAGTGTAGGTGTACCTGGCTCTAAAACTTTTAGCCCTTGTATATATTTGTTCTTCCACATGAACCACTGTGAAGAAAGCAAGAGTGTGGGGCACCTGGATGGCTCAGTTGGTTAAGCATCTGCCTTCAGCTTAGGTCATGATCTCAGGATCATGGCTCAGGACAGAGCCCCAAGTTGGGCTCCCTGCTCAGCAGGGAGTCTGCTTCTCCCACTCCCTCTGATACTTTCCTTCCTTGGGCTCTCTCTCTGTCAAATAAATAAATAAAATCGGAAAGAAAGGAAGAAAGAAAGAAAGAAAGAATGAACGGAAGGAAGAAAGAAAGAAAAAGAGAGGGGAAAGAAAGAAAGAGAAAGAACAGAAAGCAAGCAAGCAAGCAAACAGGCAAGATCGTGGTGATCCCTACCATTGAGAACTAAATGTGGTGTTCGAAAGGGAAGGCCTGTTTAAAATCTTTATAGTGTAATCAGATTAGCTGTACCTTATTTATCAGGGGTGGAACTGGTTTTTAATCCTTTGCTGATAAGCACACAAGTACTCTACCTGTAGTTGACTTTTCTTGATCTTCTCAGTTGTTTATTTACTTAAAAAAAAAAAAAAAAACAACAAAAAAAACCCAAAACTGACCTGTCCCAGCAAATGCAGCCATCCTGCATTCTCTTAAATTTGGAAATACACAGGTTAAAGGGTCAACTAAGTCCATGTAAAATTCAGCTATCATTATATTCCAGCGTCCCTGAAAATAATACCAGCCATTAATTAGCAATCCCAGAGGCACCAGATATCCCATGCAAACCATACTTCCGTAATTCTAAAATACTAAAGTAAGGGGTATAAATTAGATTCAGCCCATTAAACCATGGGTGTTCACCTTAATCCCAAATATTACAAATAGAACATTGTCTCAAGACGGTAATTCTCTGTGATCCCTGCAATTGTTAAATAACTGTTACTGAAAACATTCACATAATTCCTTTCTGAAGTCAGCTAGGATGATTTAAGTGGCAAGATGGTATCTGGGAAATAGGAAATTTTCAAAAGTGTGCTGCTTTTTTCACAGGGTTTTACGGTTTTGAGAATAATATGCAAGTTAATTTATAAATTATAGAATTTTATTATGTTTTAACTGTATTTGGGAGAGGAAAAAAAGAACAAAATAAGTTACTCAAGGTTACATAGCTTGATATTGGAAGAGTTGGTGTAGAGCCCACTGCCTTTGGTCCTTGGAACAATCATCTTTCCAGGCTATTACAAACCTAAAAAGCAGACTGGGCCCATTCTGCATTTCATTTGCGGCTAATGAATCTGTTAATACAAAGACTTTAAAGCTACAGCAACTCATCAGATGCTGATATCCTCCCCTTAGGATAGATAGAGAGATACAATAAGGGCCAAGAAGACCAAGCAATGGGTTGATGAATTTGCTAGTAGTTACCTAACTCTATTAGCCAAACACACTTTATCAATCTTTTGAATTCTGAAATTAATTTAATTATTTTATGTTATATTGACAATATTGCTAGATATAGAATTCTAGGTTGGAGGGGAATATATTTGTTAATATTACTTTAATACTCTGAACTTTAATTTAACATTTATAAATAATGTTTATTGTGATTATTTTATATAATAAATTTTATTTTCATAATTGAAGAGAAGCATGTTCATTGTAGAAAATTTAAACACTATAGAAATGTGTCAAGAAAAAATTAAAATTACCCAATCTACCATTTAGACAGCCACTATTAATTTTTAGTATATCTCCCCTATCTTTTTTCCTATGTATCAATATTCCTCACATCACTTGTTGAAAAATCCATTTATTCTTTTATCATTAGTTTGCGATTTTCCCTTCATCATAAAGTATTTTGTGTTCTGGTGTCTATTTTTGTGTCTATTATCATTAATTAAATAATTATTGTAGTAGTTTCACCCTAATCATTACAGTTTAATATGTTTTACTACTTGGTGTCACCAACCACCCTTCCACACATTCCCATTCTTTTTCATTGCTGTATTTTTCCTCTGAAGATTTCTCACTTAGCATTTTTATACTAAGGTTAGCTATAGAACTATTTTGACAAGTGTCAAAAAAACCCATCTCTCATTGTAAATATGATTATCATTACTATAATTTCAGAATAAAATTACATTGTTATATTTAGTTTTCCATTTAATAACACTGTAATAATCAGTAAAATTATAAAGTTTTTTTAGTAGTTTCAACAATTTTTATGAAAGTTATTCCTAATTAATGTCTCTGTGTGTATGTTCACTGCCATTGCTATGAAGAGTGGCACCTTTTTCCATTATATATTTAAATTACTGCTGATTTATAGGAAAGCAATTGATTTTTTAAAGTATTTATCTTATATCTGGCTATCTTACTCAACTCATATTAATTCTAGCCATGCTTCTATTTTTTGTTTTCACAATTTATAGTGAACTTGTTTTGTCAATTTTTTTTTCATATTTTGTCTTTCCTTTTCCAATGTTCAGCTTAAGGTCCATCACAGCTTATTGACAAGTGTTTTGTAGAACAACATTTAGTAAGAATAGAATTGGCTCCATTCTTATTTTTTTTCTTGCTTTTAATAGAAATTTTTCAATTGGAAGTTCTTTTTCACACTTAATTGTTTAATACTTTTGGGGATTTGTCTTGTAATATAAGGTAAATGTATAAATTGACTTTCTGCTAATAGTTAATCTATTGTTCTAGAGCCATTTATTAAATTATCTTTCTTTTCTTCACTGATTTGTGATTCAACCTGTGTCATTATCTTGTCTCATAGACTATAAAAATGATCAAGTAACTCTTATCTTTATTGAACCCTCCTCAATTACCTTTTACCTAATGTTATAAAACTTTCTTTCATAATAAACTGAAAAAAAGAAGGACAAATTAATCAAAGTTAGAAGAAAAAAGGGAATAATATATATTAGGGCAGAAATAAATGAAATAGAGAATATAAAAACAATGGGAAAATCAGTAAGATGAAAAGTTGATTTTTTGAAAAGATAAACAAAATCAATAAATCCTCAGCTAGACTAAGGGAAAAAGAGGAAATAATTAAATAACAAAAACTAGAAATGAAGGAGGAAACATTATAATTAATGCCATAGAAATTAAAAGGATCACAGCAGTCAACTATCAGCAATTATGTGTCAATAAATTTGACAGCCTAAGAAAAAAATTTCTAGAAACATACAACCTATCAAGAATGAATTGTTAAGAAATAGAAAAATTTGAACACACTTCTACTTTTTCTTAGAGTTAGAGATAATGGGTATTAATTCCTCCTCAAATATTTGATAGTATTTGATATTTGATAGTATTCTCCAGCGAAGACATCATCTCAAATTTTCAAAAAATTATAGAGGAGATGTCAATTCCATACTCAGTAGATGAGGCCAGTATTGCCCTGATACTAAAATCAGATAGATACTACCAAAACAAACAAGCAAATCTGTAGGCCAATATCTCTGATGAATATTGATAAAAATATCTTCAACAAAATATTTGCAACTGAATTCAACAACATTTTAAAAGGATTGTACATCATGACCAAGTGGTTTGTATTCCTGAAGTACAAGGAAGATTCAACAAAAATCCATCAGTGTAATATACCAAATTAGCAGAATGAAGAAAAAACTACATGATCATCTCAATTGATACAGAAAAAGCATTTAGCAAAATTCAACATTCTTTAGTAATAAAAGCACTCAACAAAGTGTTCCCTGGGTAGCTCAGTTGGTTAAATGTCTGCCTTCAGCTCAGGTCATGATCCCAGGGTCCTTAGGATTGGGCTGCATCAGGATCTCTGCTGAGCAGGGAGCCTGCTTTTCCCACTCCCACTCCCCCTGCTTGTGCTAGCTCTCTCCCTGTCAAAATAAAATAAAATAAAATAAAAATGAACAATCAAACAACAAAAAAAAAACTAAGAATACAAGGTAATCACTGTATCATAATGAAGTCATATTTGAAAAGTCCACAACTAATACCATACTTAATGGTGAAAAATTGAAAGCTTTTTCTTTAAGATCACAAACAATGGATACCCATTCTTACTACTTCCATTCAACATCCTACTGGAAGACCTAACCAAAGCAATCAGCCAAGAAAAAGAAAAAAAAGAAAAAGGAATCAAAATAGGAAAGGAAGAAGTAATACTGCCTCTGTTCACAGGAGACATGATCTTGTATGTATGTAGAAAATCCTAAATATTCCACAAAAGAAACCAGTTAGGTTGATTAAAAAAAAAAAAATCAACAAAGTTGTAGGATACAAAATCAACACACAAAAATCAGTTGCATTTCTACAAACTAACAATGAATAATCTGAAAAATTTTAAAAATTAAGAAAAAAATTTATAGCATTAAAAAGAATAAAATATTCAGGAGAAATCAAAGAGGCAAAAATATGTGCTCTGAAACTACAAAATATTGCTGAAAGAAATTAAAGAAGACACAAATAAATGGAAAGACACCCTATATTCATAGATTGTATGACTTAATATTGTTAAAGTATCCATATTACCTAAAGTGATCTATAGATTTAATGTAATTCCTACCAAAATCCCAATGATATTTTGTATGGAAACAGAAAAAAAATTATGAAATTCACATGGAATCTCAGAGGACCCTAAACAGTCAAAACAATCTTAAGAAAGAAAAAACTGGAGGCCTCATATTTCTCAATTTCAAAACATAAGAGAATCTTAATCTCATGAAACAAACTGAGGGTTGCTGGGGCGTGAGGGGGTAGGGATAGGGTTAAGGACATTGGAGAGGGTATGTGCTATGGTGAGTGCTGGGAATGTGTAAGCCTGATGATTCACAGACCTGTCCCCCTGGGGCAAATAATACATTATATATTAATAAAAAAAATCACAAAAATAGTAATCAAGAAAATATGGTACTGGCATAAAGACAGACATAAAGACCAACATAACAGAGTAGAGAAGCTGAAAATAAACCCTCACATATATAGTCAACTGATCTTTGGCAGAGCTGCTAGGGCTACCCAATGGGGAAAAGAGAGTCTTTCCAACAAATTAGTTTGGGAAAACTGGATATCCAAATGCAAAATAATAAAGTTGGACCCTTACTTTATACCAAATACAAAAATTAAAACAAAATAGATTAAAGATCCAAATATAGGACCAAAAACTATAATACTCTTAAAAGGAAACACAAGGGGAGCTTCATGACATTGGATTTGACAATGATTTCTTGGATATGACATCAAAAGCACAAACAAAAAATAAAAGCACAAATAGACAAATGAGACCATATCAAACTTAACTTCTGTGCAACAAAGGATACAATAAGCAGAGTAAAAAGGCAACCTATGTAATGGAAGAAAATATTTGCAAACCATATACCTGATAAGAGGTTAACATCCAGAATATAAAGAACTTCTACAATTTAAAAAAAATTCCATTGAAAAAACAGGCAAAGGACTCAAACAGACATTTCCCCAAAGATACACAAGTGACCAACAACCATATGTATAGATTCTCAATATCACTAATTGTTAGAGAAATGCAAAGCAAAACCACAATGAGATATCACCTCACACCCATGAAGATAACCACTATTAAAAAATTCTAAAATCACAAGTGTAGATGAGGATGCGGAGAAATTGAAACCCTGGTGCATGATCAGTGGGAAAGTAAAATGATGCAGCTGCTACAGAAAGCAATAAGGACATTCCTCAAAAAACTAAAAATAGAATTAATGTATAATTCAACAATCCCATTTCTCAATATTTAGCAAAAGGAGTTGAAACAGAATCATAAAGGCATATCTGCACAACAATGTTTACTGCAGCATTATTCACAATAGTTAAGAAGTGGAAGCAACCTAAATGTCACTAACAGGTGAATGGATAAAGAAAATGTGGTATATATATGATGGAACAAGATTCAGACTTAGCAAAGAAGGAAAGCTTATCATTCTATAACACAGATGAACCTTGAGAATATTAAATGAAATAAGCCAGTCACAAAAAGACAAAGACTGTATAACTCTACTTACATGAAATATCTAAAACACTCAAACTCCTAGAAACAGAAAGTAGAATGGTAGTTGCCAGGGACTTGGGAGAGGGGAAAATGGGAGCTGTTTAATGGATATAGAGTTTCAGTTTAGAAAGATGAAAAGGTTCCAGAGATCTGTTGCACAACAATGTGCATATAGTTAACCCTACTATACTATACAGTTCAAGAAGGCTAAGATTTTAAACTTTATGTTAATGTGTTTTTAACTATGATAATAAAATGATGTTATCTATCTATCTTTCTATAAAAAAGGCTATATCTAGCTAACTATGTATTTATATCATATCTATCTAGCTATAATAAGCTAACATAAAGGAACAAGGAAAACACGAAAGTGCTAACAGAATATAGGTAAGTGACATGAACTAGCATTTTAACTCCCCAAGTGGTCGAAACACATATGGGAAATAATTTGTCTTACTTATAACCAGTAAATACAAATTAAAACTATTTTAAAATTCAGAAATCCTGGAGTAAACTTAGACTTTGCCTTCTACTTTTACCATTCTCTCCCATGGTTAATTACTGTAGACATATACATATATAACATATAATATATAATGCATATCATACATATATAGTACATGATTATATATACAAAGTGAGTATATATAAATTATTATAATTTTTTATTATATTGTTATGGTATAATTCCTCTCAGAAATAAAAAGCAAAGGCTGTAAGGATCACTGGGTCAAAGAACATCACTTTCACTTTGGTTTATTTCAGTGTGATGAAGAAATGATGCTTTGTCACAGTCATTTACCACTGAGCTTCAATTCTCCAGGAAATTTGTGCCTGCACCCCAACTTTATCCCTTATCCCTCCCTCATCCCAACCACAGTATCTTTTAAATATATCTAAGAATCCTCATGTTTGTTCACTGGAGGAAATATTTTATCAGCAATAAACAATCTTATCACTTTTGTTCTGCTTAGTAATTCAGGATAACATAGCTTCGACCTGGGATCACTGTAGAATGAAAAGCTGGTTGTTTCCAAAAGGTTTAACCTTATGAGGCTTATTACTAGTTGTAAATATTAATATAGTGTGTCCTTGGTGAACACGGGCAGGGCGGGGAATGCTTTCATGATGAAAATTCCACTGAAAGCAAATTCAAAAATATTCTCAGAAAGGGATTCCAGTGGTAAGGCTGTGACTTAAGCATTAATCAGTTTGTGGGCATGTGTGTGACAAAGTCAGTTCTCCACTGTGCTCTCTTACATCGCCTCAGACTCTTCCTTCAAAGCAGTTATCAAGATTCACAATTATGAATCTATTTATGGGATCATTTGTTTAATGCTTGTCTTGTCCACTAGCTTCCTTGAAGGCAGGCATCATGCTTGTTTTGCTCAGCACCATGTTTTCATTTCCTAAGTGATTGCTGGGAATAGAGCAAATTCTCAGTAAGTGCTTGTTGAACAAATAAATAAAAATTCTGTAAACAGGGAGATTTGAAAATAATCTCCTTTCCTTCCCAATTTCCAATTCTAAGCTATTTGCTTCTCTTAAGCCAAAGGACTTCTCAGGCCTATGGGCCCTAAGTATAATGATTTAGGTTTTTGTGGAGTCTCAGCAAAGAGAACTGCCCTGAGTCTTCTCCTCATGCGAAGGACATGTATCAGGAGAAGCCATCACAGCCTAGAGATGAGAATTAGGAAGCGGGGAATCTTGGGAAGAACTTGATGCTCAGAAATCTCGAGTAAGGAGAGATATTTGACATCATCCTTACACGAGTATACAGGTCACTTGACTCAGAAAACGTGAAGGCGTATCTGAAGGGACTGAATTTTCTTGCCTGAGAAACTTCAAGAGTACACAGACCCAGGGTTGAGGAGAGTTTCCTCAGCAGAAGTCTGACAGTTGGTCTGCTTCTACAGACTAGGCCTCCTTCTGGCTGCAGGATTCTTGCTGAGCCCAAGTGAGTCAACAGAAAATAACAACCCACTTAATGGGATAGAGGAGTCAAAGAGAGGAAAACAGAAGGGCGGGGGGGTGCGGGGGGGGGGGGGGGAGATATGCCCAGTGAAATGTTCACGTTCAACTTCAAAAAATTCAACTTCAAAAAACTTCAAAAAAGCAGTCACACTATAGAGCAGGGTTTGGCAAAGTTTTTCCATAAAGGATCTGGTAGCAAATATTTTAGCCTTTGAGGGTCAAACATTCTCTGCTGCAACTACTCAAATTGTAGTGCCAAAGGAGGTAAATAGCTATGAAGAAAATAGAGCCATGTTTCAACAAATTTTATTTACAAAATATGTGGTGGACCAGATTTGGCCAATTGGCCATATTTCACTGATGCCTGCTCTAGAATAGGACCATAAATCACTATCCATCCTTCTCCCTTTCCCCTCCTTCCCTCTCCCCCCCGCATCTACCTAATCTCATCTTATCATCTTATCTCACTGGAGGATGGACATATGTAGTACTATTGCTAATTAAGGACTTAAATCAATAGGGAAATCTACTAAAATAAATACTAAATGATATCAGCAAAAGTTGAATGATAGGGTTTGAGGTAGAGGGAGAATAGGAGTAGTGAAAGCAGAAGTAGCAGGGTAAGAAACAATATTATTTAAAATAATGATGTTTGAGTTTTATGGACGATAGTGAACATCTTGATAGGAGAAAAAGGCCCCCAGGTGGAGGGAACACAGTAAGTCTGACTGCTGTTCTTTGAAAGGCATGCTTACAAAAGGTGGCCCTGGTGGGCATCTGGTATCATGGATTTCGGAAGGTTTCCCACTCTTAACTAATATGAGTATCTCACTCTTCATAAACTGTACAATCTGGGTAAAGCTGATCATCTGCTTTTTCTTCGAGAAGTCTGAAATTTTGGTATGTGCTAGGCGGAGGGTGCTTACATTATCAGCCCCCAATAAAAACACCTGGATGCTGAGTCTTTGAGCCTCTTTGGTAGATATTTTATATGTGTTGTCAAAACCTGTTGTTGGGGAATTAAACTCATCCTGCATGAATGCATTGGGAGAGAGTTCTGGAAATTGATATGAGGATTCTCCTTATCTCCACCACATGCACCTTACCCCTTTTCTGAGTTTGGTTTGTATCCTTTTGCTACACTAATAGTCATAAGTGTTACTAAATGCTGATTTTATGTGACCATAAACAGATCACTGAACCTGAGGGTAGTCTTAGGGACCTCCAACTCAGTTGCTATCTCTTTTTTCACTCTTCTAGACTGTATGAAAATATGGGAAATGCTGAATTTTACATTTTGAGACCAACATAATTTTAAAGATAAACTTAATTGTAAAACAGTAACAAAAAGGAAAAAGAGACCAATATAAATGAAATAAAAACAGTTCATTTCAAAGATGATGAAGTCAGTCTTAAACAGGATAGTTCACTTCTTTCTCATAAGAAAAATCAGAACCAAGGAATTATAAACAGAGAACTTTGTATTTTTATATTATAGAATAATACAAGCAGTATACATATGTTCATGAGGCAAAATTTATGAAGATCTTTAACTTAATCACATTTGCAAAATCTTTTTGGCATATAAAGTAACATATTCACATGTTCCAGGGATTTGGACAGGGACACCTTTGGGGGCCAAGATTCAGCCTGCCACACTGACCTTTCCTCCTGCTTCCAAGGCAGAATGCAGGCACAAGGCAGGAGTTTCCGCAACATCCATCCCTAGTCCTCTGGAGACACATTTATTTATACTCACTCATCCTGACCTCTCTTCCCAGTTTCAGTGGAGAAGATGTTCTTCCCATCAAAGGCTAACCTCCCCCCACTCCGGTCTTCTCCTGTAACCTGGATTTATTTACTCTATTAATATTTTTTCCCTTAAATTCTTCTTTGTCTGGTATTAAGCTTGCTACCTCAGCTTTCTTTTGGTTTATTTTTGCTAGTATAGCTCATTCCTTTAATATTATGCTTTTTATGTTATTATACTATAGTGGTTAATTCTGTAGATACCTGGATGTTTAAAAATGTAGTAGGTTCTGCTATGACAATGATATATACATTCTTCAAAATCACCACATTGTGAACAGTAAAAATCTGTGATAGCAGTAAAAAATCATAGGGCTTTTGAGAAAATTGGGTTTAGAAGCACAATACTCAAAAA
Organism: Mustela erminea; assembly: GCF_009829155.1. NCBI lineage: Eukaryota > Metazoa > Chordata > Mammalia > Carnivora > Mustelidae > Mustela > Mustela erminea. The sequence goes on along the minus strand of NC_045620.1, from coordinate 92,682,561 downwards.
CTTCATGAGTGGCATATTTTTTAAAGATAGGAAAAACAGGGGCACTTGGGTGGTACCGTCAGTTAAGCGACGAACTGGTTTCGACTCAGGTGGTGATCTCAGGGTCATGGTCTCAGGGTAGTGAGATGGAACCTTGAGTTGGGCTCCACACTCGGAGCAGATTCTGCTTAAAACTCTCTTGCCCTCTCCCTCTGCCTCTCCCCCACCCCGTTCTCTGTCCTTCTCTCTAAAATAAATGAACGAATCTCTCTCTCTTTTTTTAAGATTTTATTTATTTATTTGACAGAGATCACAAGTAGGCAGAGAGGCAGGCAGAGAGACCGGGGTGGGGCGGGGGGGTGGGGGAGGAAGCAAGCTCCCTGCTGAGCAGACAGCCCAATGTGAGGCTCGGTCCCAGAACCCCGGGACCATGACCTGAGCCGAAGGCAGCGGCTTTAACTCACTGAGCCACCCAGAAGCCCACAAATCTCTTTTTTAAATAGATTTATTTATTTATTTATTTGACAGAGGGAGAGAGAGAGAGATCATAAGTAGGCAGAGAGAGAGGAGGAAGCAAGCTCTCCGCTGAGCAGAGAGCCCAATGTGGGGCTCGATCCCATGACCCCAGGATCATGACCTGAGCTGAAGGCAGAGGCTCAACCACTGAGCTACCCAGGTGCCCCTGAATAAATCTTTTTTTTTTTTTTTAAGGTAGAAAAACCTAGTACCACAGTTTTATGCATTTTATACAGTTAAGAAATACAGAAATACTGTAATACATTTGACATTTTACCTTGAAAACTTCTGAAGTTTGCTTGTGGAAGTAGCTGTCTGGAAGGTTCCTGACACCCTGGAAGGAGGGCCATCTAGAAGTAGGTGTGGATGGGTGTGGCTCACAGTACCTGGGGTAAACCAAGATGCTGACCGATGTTTTTAACACTTGCATCCTGTACTTCTACACAGCTTGATCCTGTTTTCATGATCCATCCAGCGTTGCTTGCAGACAAAAATCACACAAAAGTAAATGTAAAATTTCTGTTATGTTCCAAATGCCCCCAATACATCAATCATGTTGGAATAAATTCCCATTTCTAAAACAAGCACTATAGCAAAGTTAACTGCAGTTTCTAAATACCTCTGTATTTAAACAGGCATGTTTAAATTTACATTTATTATAATTACTGGTATATTTAAACTTATTGTGACCACTTTATGTTATGCTATATTTTTTCCTTCTCTCCCTGTCATCTGTTGAATTTATTGAATTCCTTTTTCTGTTTACTTTTTTTTTTCCTTTACTGTTATGGAAATTATTTTTGTTTATATTCTTTTTGTTGCCATCCTTAAACTTTATGTTAATCTCTTTTAAAAAAAATTTTATTTGAGTATATTTGATACACAATGTTACATTAGTTTCTAGTTTGAGGTATTCAATATAGTGATTCAACTTCCTTCTATATTATGCTATGGCCACAAGAAGTATGGCTAACATCTATCACCATACAACACTGTTACAATATCATTGACTATATTCCCAATATATGTGCCTTCTATTCCTATGATTTACTCATTCCATAACTGGAAGCCTGTATCACCCAATCCCCTTCACCCATTTTGCCCATCATCCATCTCACTCCCCTCTGATAACCATCAGTTTTTTTTCTCTGTATTTAGAGTTCTGACTCTGCTTTTGTTTACTTATTTGTTTTGGCTTTTATATTTATCACATATGAATGAAATCATGCGGTATTTGTCTTTGTCAGTCTGATTTACTTCAGTTAGCATAATATTCTGTAGTTCCATTCGCATTGTCACAAATGGCAGGATCTCATCTTTTTGTGGCTGTGTGATACTCCATTGTGTGTGTTGATCTATCAATGGACACTTAGGTTGCTTCCACGCCATCCTTAAAGTTTAAAGTGTATTATTAGTCAAATATAGTCAATTAGTCCAAAATTAGTCAATAAACCTACCTGCCACTCTCCTGCATAAGTACCTTACAACATTTCAACAACCTATAAGAAAATTTTTCCCACAGTCCACATTATTGTTGAAAATAGAATTTTACCTTGTTTTTAAACACAGTTTTAAAAAAATATTTTCTAGTCAATCATTATTAGATTTACCACCGCATTTTATAAATGTCCTTTTTCAACTATTACTCTTCTTTCTACTTTCCCTGAGTTCAATTTACTTTTTACCAAGGTGAAATTACTTGAGAATGTGCCTGTGGGCAATAAAGTTCATTATGAAAATATTCTTATTCAGCCCTTCCTCTTGAGTGATCATTTAATCTGATATAGATTTCTGGGTTTTCTCCCCCGCCCCCCACCCCCCCAAGGACTGGAAAGAAGTCTTTTCTTGGTCTCTGGCATCTTTTGTTAATGAGAAATCTGCTGTCAATCCGTCATTTATTTATAAAATAATCTGTGTTTTCTCTTTGGTAGCTTTTAAGGTTTTCTTAATATCCATTATGTCTGCAATTTTATTGCAAGTTGTCTAAGTATAGATTTCTCAGACTTATCCTGCTGAGGATGTGGCATATCATTTTTCTCTAAAGACTTGCAAGATTTTTTAATATTGGAAAATTGTTCACTACTATTCCTTTCAGAATTCTTTTTCCCTTATCCTCTTTAGCCCCTCTTTGAATTCCCTTTAGATGTATATTGAAACTTCTCATTAAGCTCTAAATATCTTATTTCTTTTCCATATTTTCCATTTCTTTATCCCTCTGTGCTACAATCTCAGTCATTTCTTCAGATAGTTCAGTTTGATAATTCTCTAATTATCTAGTCTTATGTTTAACTAACTTATTCAGATTTTTTATTTCAAATATCTTTTGTTCTGAATATCTTGTCTACTTGTTCTTTATTCATAATGACCTTCCATAGTCTTATTTTATTTCTCCTCTTATATCTGTAAATTTCTAAAAAAAAAAAAAAAAAGAAAACAAAAACCAACTTTATGTTAAAGTTTCTTCCAGAATGCTTGATTAGCTGTGAATTCTATCCTTTTTTGTGCTTCCTGAATCTCTCATGGTAGGGACTGTCTACCCTTACGTGGTTGCCCCATGTGCTTTGTTTTTTCAGGAGGAATGTTTTCCACAGGACATCAATCACAAGGAAATTTATGCAGCATTAGCCTGAGGTTATGATTTCTCAGGAATTACTCTTTTCCCAGAATGGTTCAGAGCAGGTGGCCTGCTTCATGCTCATTCAGAGACATAACCTCTTCCTAACTTCATAAGAGGTTCCTGCTTCAGTTTAGAACCTTGACTTTAGACCTTACATAAAAAATTTGTCTCCACAGGATTCCCTATTCCTCTCTTGGCTCTTTGGTTTCAATGTTAGCTCAGCACAATGGTTTAGGATTTTCTCTTCATCTGATCCCTAAAAATTTACCTTTCCTATTTTACCTTTCTTATTTTAAAGATTGACTATGTGTTTAAAGTAAATTTATTTCAATTTCAGCTCTCTAGCAGATAGACAGATGGGTGAGTACAGAGGTTTTCCTGTGTCTGTTTTGTTTGCCATATTGACCAGAAGTCTTTTCAAATACTATTTATCTGTGGCTGACTACCAAGTCTTTATTTGCAACATGGCTCTAATGGCTGAGATCTAGAACCATGCTCTACCAATTATAAATCTCCAATGGATATAGCATAATCATCTAAAGCCAGCATTTCAAAATTACTTTTTTATATTCCCCAGATCCCAACTCTGCAACTTTTCTCTCCATTTCCCTATCTTAATAAATGGTGCCACTATTGGCCAAGATGCCCAACCCTAAAACCCTAATACCATTGTGCTGAGCTAACATTGAAACCAAAGAGCCAAGAGAGGAATAGGGAATCCTGTGGAGACAAATTTTTTATGTAAGGTCTAAAGTCAAGGTTCTAAACTGAAGCAGGAACCTCTTATGAAGTTAGGAAGAGGTTGCCATGTCTCTGAATGAGCATGAAGCAGGCCACCTGCTCTGAACCATTCTGGGAAAAGAATAATTCCTGAGAAACCATAACCTCAGGCTAATGCTGCATAAATTTCCTTGTGATTGATGTCCTGTGGAAAAAAAGTCACCTTTGACTTTTCCTTCTACCTATCCCCCTCCCTACAGGGTTAATTTCAAGGAGAATGATAAACCATCCTAGTTTTCCCAGGACTGAGCGGTTCTAGCATTTGGGACTCTCACTGCTAAAGCCATGAGGATCTAAGGCAAATCAGAACCTTAATTTGACTCCTAAGTATTTCTCAAAATCCTCCACCTCCCTTCATTCAGACTACTTTACTTAACCACAAACACAAGGATTCGTTTGATGACTTTTTCTCTCATCTCCTGCCTTAATCTAACCCTTCCCCACACATTCTCCGTATTATTGATAAAGTGTTCTTCAAGGATATAAATCTGGTTTGTCTCAAATTAGGTCATCCACCAACTCCCATTGTCTCAAGGATAATCTTTAACTTTTTAACATAACCTACTGCAAATCCCTCGATAATGTGGCTTCTGCCTGCTTCTCCAGTGTCATTTCCTGATCTCCTTCCCTTTCCCACACACCTGCTCCAATCATATTGAATGTCTCATAATTGACATTGCCAAGGGATTGGGTGTTTCTGAGCCTTCCAAATAGGCTGCCACTTCTACCTGGACTGCTCTCCTCAGACCCTTTACAGGTGATTGTCTAATTTTCATCTGAATTCAGCTCCAAAGTCACCTGATTCCTCTTCCTGACCATAGCCAGAGTGAAATGTTACCTTCACACATATCATAAATTCTCTCTGCTTGAAGGTACCAAAACATTTATCTCATCATGTTGTAATCCTAGCTCTCCCCTTAATTTCTTGAGACTCAGTTTCCCGCCCTCAGTTTGCCTGGCTGCTCCTTCTCATTCTTCAGGTCCCAGCTCATCTGTCATTGGCTCTAGGAAGATTTCCTTGATCCCCCAGGGCAAGGATAGGGGTTGCTCTGATGGGATTCCATCACACCCGACTTTGCCCCTGTCTGTCCATCTGTAAATACCATCAATGGAAGAGTCACTTCTGTCTTGTTCATCTCTGTAGCTTCAGCATCTAGGACGGGGGATCATCAATAAATAACTGTTGACTTAATAAACTATAAACTACAAGTTATCACATGGGAGAAGCTGATCTCCAAGATAACTTCAGACTCTAACCTTCTGTCAAGCAGCAACAAAAGCTCTATATTTCTATAGTGACCAAGAGGCATTAGTGATGATTGTTACTTTGGAAACTATTCTGAATGTTACAGTGTCAGCCATTGCTGAGGCAAATGCATATTCCATGAGATTTTGGCCCAAAGTAGGGTTTTCATGAAGCAGAAACTGGTATAAAGAGAATAATTGTGAAGTTAGAAAGAGAAGGGACTCAAAAGTTCCTATGTATTCCTCGTGAGTATGGGGCGTGATGCATCCTCACTAGGAAACCTGCTTGTAGCCCACGGCAGGCCATGTGGTTTTCTGATAACCTAAGTACCGGAAGATTTTCTGTCTCCTAGGTCTGCAGACTTGCAGACCTAGAAAGCCAAAGTTACACTAATTTCAACTTATCCGCTGTAACTACCCTGCCACAGGTGACAGGCAAGCCCACAGGGGCTTTGTGTGCTCAGCCCTTGTTCCTATCACTGCTGACCTGGAGAACTATAACTGTTCCACTCCACAGGCATCCCCACCACCCACCCTGGCTGTCTAGACTTCAGTTTCTTTACTCACTTCTCACTTTCCAGAAATTCTCATAGTTTGTGCCTCTCTTGTCTACTTTCCCTCTGACAACACACTCTTCAATAATGGCCAATAGAATTTATTTTATAAACACTGGCAGCACCATCTTGTTTTTTCTATTCCTATATCACTTTTATCTTTCACCAGAGAGTTACTTTCTGTGCCCTCCAATTACCACCAGAGTTTCTTGCCCTTTATCCTCCAGAATACAGAATAGAGTACTTTTATATCTAAAGAGAATATGATGATTAAGACTTGTCAGTCTTTTTAAATTATTCACTAAGAATCACTCTCAAGCCAGAACTCAAACTTTCAAATGGCCAGACAAGATTAATACATTTCTTTGGGGAAGGATTACATGGTTCCTAAAGATTTTTCTACTTCTTTCTATTATTGCCATGGTTTTTCAATTTCTTCTACTTACGAAGAAGCAACTTAATGCAGAAAAACTTTTAAAGTAAAATGTAAGTCTTATGTCAAAAAGGCTGATTTTAGAACTCCTGGAGGCATGTAAATGACGGAATAGAAGGCATCATTGGGGAAGAATGGAAATTACTTCTGTGAAGGCTTATGTGTGTGTCCTGAGAGAAGAGTAGCTGCAAACAAAATGGGATGAACTATTTCACTGAAACACTGTAAGGCACTGAGGTACAAAGAGTCTTTCAAAAGGGGCATGGACAACACCCTAACTTCTACTCATACTGACTTCGATGAGGCCTGTTGGAGTTAGAGACCCTGGAGGTTGGCTGCTCACAGGTGGGCAGGCCAAATAGAAGGATGATGGCAGGCTCATGAAAGAAAGCTAGGGCAGGAGCTAAGAAGAGGCAAGAACTATGTGGTAGCTGACAGGATTTTTTCCCTCTCCACTTCACCCATTTTGCCCAATCTCCCACTTTCTTCCCTTCTGGCAACCATCAGTTTGTTCTCTGTATTTATAGTTCTGATTTTGTTTTTTGTTTATTTATTCGGTTTTCTAAGATTCCACTTATAAAATCCTATCATATGGTATTTGTCTTCCTCAGTCTGACTTATTTCATTTAGCGTCATACTCTCTAGATCCATCCATATTGTCTCAGATGGAATGATCTTGTCCTTTTTATGGCTGTGTCGTATTTTCTCTGTGTGGGGTGTGTGTGTGTGTGTGTGTGTGTGTGTGTGTGTCTACTACATTTTCCTTATCCATTCATCTATTGATGGACTTAGGTTGTTTCCATGTCTTAGCTATTATAATAATGCTTCAACAAACACAGGAGTGCATACATCTTTTTGAGTTAGTGTTTTCATATTCTCTGGGTAAATACCCAATAGCACAATTATTGGATCATGTGCTATTTCTACTTTTAATGTTTTGAGGAATCTCAAAGCTGTTTTTCACAGTGGCTGTACCAATTTACACTCCCACCAAGAGTGCACAGTGTTCCTTTTTTCTACATCCTCACTAATACCTGTTATTTCTTTTGTTGTTGATTTTAGCCATTCTGACAGGTGAGGTAATATCTCATTGTAGTTTTGATTTGCATTTCCCTGATGGTTAGTAATGGTGAGCATCTTTCCATATGTCTGCTGGCCATCTGCATTTCTTCTTTGGAAAAATGACTGCCCATTTTTAAATCAGATTGGTTGGTATTGAGTTGTATAAGTTCTTCACTTATTTTGGATATTAACCCTTCATTGGATATATCATTTGCAGTGGTATCTTCACCCATTTGATAGGTTGTCTTTTTGTTTTCTTTTGCTGTACAGAAGCTTTTCATTTTGATGTAGTTCCAATAGTTTATTTTTGCCTTTGTTGTCACTGTATTTGGAGACATATCTAGAAAAATTTTCCTGTGACAGATGTCAAAGAAATTACTGCCTGTGTTCTCTTTTAGAATTTTTATGGTTTCAGTTCTCATATTGTGACCATTCGGGTCACAAAATGGTCGTTAATCCATTTTGAGTTTATTTTTGTGTATGGTGTTAGAAAGTAGTCCAGTTTCATTCTTTTACATATTTCTGTCAGTTTTCCCAGCATCATTTATTGAAAACACTATCTTCCCCCCGTTGTATATCCTGCCTCCTTTGTCATAGTTTAATTGACCATATAAGCATGGGTTTATTTCTGGGGTGTCTATTCTGTTCTATCAATCTATGCATCTATTTTTGTGCCAGTTCCACATTGTTTTGATTATTACAGCTTTGTAGTATAGCTTGAAATCTGGAATTGTGATACCTCCAGCTTTGCTCTTCTTTTTTAAACATTGCTTGGTTATTTTGGTCTTCTTTGGCTCCATACAAATTTTAGTATTATTTGCTCTAGCTTTGTGAAAAATGTTGGTATTTTGAAAAGAGTTGCATTCAATCTGTAAATTGCCTTAGGTGATATGGACATTTTAACAATATTTGTTCTTCCAACCCATGAGCATGGAATATTTTTCCACTTATTTATATCATCTTCAACTTCTTTCATTAGTATTTTATAATTTTTAGAATGCAGGTCTTTCACCTCTTTGGTTAGGTTTATTCCTAGGTATTTATTCTTTTCAATATAATTGTAAATGGGATCATTTTCTTAATTTCTCCTTCTGCTACTCCATTTTTAGTGTATAGAAATGTAATGGTTTCTTATATATTGATTTTATATCCTGTGACATTACTAAATTCATTTATCAGTTCTAGTAGTTTTTTGGTGGTCTTTAGGGTTGTCTATAGATAGTATCATGTAATCTGCAAATAGCGAAAGTTCTACTTCTTTATCAATTTGGATGGCTTTTATTTCTTTATGTTAACTAACTGCTATGACTAGACGTCAGTACTATGTTGAATAAAAGTGGTGAGTGGACATCTTTTGTCTTATTCTTGACCTAAGGGAGAATACTCAGTTTTTCCCCATTGAATAGGTGTTAGCTGTGAGTTTTTCAAATATGGCCTTTATTGGGGTGCCTGGGTGGCTCAGTGGGTTAAAGCCTCTGCCTTTGGCTCGGGTCATGGTCCCAGAGTTCTGGGATCGAGCCCCACTTCGGGCTCTCTGCTCAGCAGGTTCCTCTTCTCTCTCTGCCTGCCTCTCTACCTACTTGTGATCTCTGTCAAATTAATAAATAAAATCTTAAAAAAATATATATGGCCTTTATCACGTTGAGCTTTTTTCCCTCTAAACCAACTTTGTTCAGAGTTTGTATCACAAATTGATGTTGAATCTTGTCAAATGCTTTTTCTGAATCAATTGAGATGATCATAAGATTTTTGTCCTTCATTTTGTTGATGTGGTTTGATGTGTTCTGTCACTGATTGATTTGTAAAAACTGAACCATCCTTGCAATCTAGGAATAAATCTCACCTGATTGTGGTGAATAATCTTTTTAAGGTATTGTTGGATTAGGTTTGTTAATATCTTATTAAGGATTTTTGCGTTGAAGTTCATCAGGAATATTGCCCTCTATTGTGTGTGTGTGTGTGTGTGTGTGTGTGTGTGTGTGGTGTTTTTGTCTGGTTTTGGTAATAAGGTAACGCTGGCCTCATAGAATGTATTTGGAAGCTTTCCTTCTATTTTTTGGAACAGTTTGAAAAGAATAGGTATTAACTCTTCTTTAAATGTCTGGCAGAGTTCAGTTGTTAACCCATCTGGTCCTACTTTTTTTTCATAGATTTTAAATTACCAATTCAATTTTGGTACTTGTAATCAGTCTGTTAAGATTTTCTATTCCTTCCTGGTTCAGTTTTGGATGACTGTATGTTCCTCGAAATTTATTCGTTTCTTCTAAGTTGTCCAGTTTGTTGGCATATAATTTTTAATAATATTCTCTTATAATTCTTTGTATTTCTGTGATGTCAGTTGTTCTTTCTCATTTCTGATTTATTTATTTAGGTCCTTTTTTTCTTGGTGAGCCTGGCTAAAGGTTTGTCAATTTTGTTGATCATTTCAAAGAACTGGCTCTTGGTTTCATTGATTTTTTCTTTTCTTTTCTTTTCTTTTTTTTTTTTTTTTTTTTTTTTTGGTCTCTGTATCACTTATTTTTACTCTGATCTTTATTTTTTTCCTTTCATTTCTTCACCCTGGGCTTGGTTCTTTATTTCATTGTTCCTTTAGATATCAGGTTAGATTGTTTGATTTTTTTTTTCCTGTTTCTTGAGGTAGGCCTGTGTTGTTATATATTTCCCACTTAGAGCTGCTTTCACTGTATCCCAGAGATTTGGGACTATCATATTTTCATTTTCATTTGTCTCCATGTATTTTTAAATTTTATCTTTGATTGCCTCATCAATCCATTTGTTGTTTAGTATTATGTTGTTTAGTCTCCACGTTTGTGGTTTGTTTTCCAATTTTCTTTTTATGATTTATTTCTAGCTACATACTGTTGTGTTCTGCAAAGATATATGGTAAGATTTCGATTTTCTTAAATTTACTGAGGCTTATTTTATGGCCTAATATCTGATCTATACTGGAGAATATTCCATGTTCACTTGAAAAGAATGTTTATTCTGTTGTTTTTGGATGGAATTTTCTGTATATATTCGTAATGTCCATCTGGTCCAATATGTCATTCAAAGACAGTGTTTTCTTTGCTCTTATTTTCTTTTTCCATAGGTTTATTTTCTTTGTGTTCTACAAACATAATACATTGACCACTGCCCATTGGACCAAGAACACTGCCATAACACAGAATACAATCTGAGTTGCTAAGGCTTGCTAAGAATCTTCAGTTTGGTTGGTTCTGTTTTATGTCAAACCGGGATCCTAAGCTTTACCCAAGGAAGTACAACTGCTTATGAGATGGACTGATGAAAGAACCCCACCCAATTGCAGTGTTCAATATTAGATGGTGACTAAGTAACCCAATCATATCTTCCTTTGAGATATTTTGAATGCAAGGCACACAACAGAAACAGAGGTAGCAGAGGGAATCAAAGGTTAAAAAAAAAAAAAAAAAAAGGGCACCTGGGTGGCTCAGTGGGTTAACCCCTGCCTTCTGCCCAGGTCTGGTCTCAGGGTCCTGGGATCGAGCCCCGAATTGGGCTCTCTACTCAGCAGGGAGCCTGCTTCCCCCCTCTCTCTCTGCCTGCCTCTCTGCCTATGTGTGATCTCTCTCTCTCTCTGTCAAATAAATAAATAAAATCTTAAAAAAAAAAAAAAACCCTAAGTCCAAAAATTGCAATAGCATCATTTTCAGGCAAGAGATCAAGGCCACAGTCTACTAAGAGGAAGTAGATACTGGAGTTCTGGAACTGCTCTTGAATCATGAATTGTACAATGGATGCTCTGAGTTCCAGAGGCCTGATCACATCACTATTTTTACTGTTCCTTACTTATCATACATTCTTAGCTTCAGTTTTTTTTTTCTTTTTCTTTTTCTTAGCTTTGCTTTTATAAATAAAGGTTTCCCGGCAATTGGAGAGTACATACAGACAGAAGTTTCTTGGAATTAAAAAGTAAAACTCAAAAGAACACACTTCTAATATAATACCTAAGAAAGCTTTGTCATATTAAAATATAGCAGTAAGTGTACGAGACAATAAAATAATATATTCCTTGTTATGCAAAGCAATAGTTTAACTTTTTAAAAACATAATTTCGAACTTAAAAGAAAAATTGCAAGAATAGTACAAAGAGCCCCATAGACCCTTTTTCTAGATTCCACCATTATTAACATTTTACAATTGCCTTATTCTTTCTTTAATTGAATATATATGCATACATATTTTTTCTGAACCACCTGAGAGCAAGTTGCCTGTATCACTCCCTATTTCTCCTTAATATTCACTATGTATTTCTTAAGCAGCATATTATCTCACATACCACAATGCAGTTACTGTATTGGTGAAATTTAAGATTGATAAAATATTATCACCTAATGCACAGTCAATATCCCAATTGCACCATGTATCCCAGTAATGCCCTTTATAGCAACATTTTCTGCTTCAGTATCTGATCCAAAATCACACATTTTATTTCATTGTCATGCATTTTAGGGCTCCTGATCTGTAACAGTTCCTCAGTCCTTTTGTTTTATGATATGAACATTTTAGGATTACATAACATTTCTTTACTAGAATATCCTCAGTTTTAGCTTGTTTGATGTTTTTTCATGATTAAATTCATGAATTTTTGCGTTTTTGGAAGGAATACTACATAAATGATAATTTGTCCTTAATGCATCACATAAGGGGCATGTGATGTGAGTTTGAAAATCATCACTTCCAGATTGCTGATACATTCTTCTGCATCCTTTAATCTAATGTTGATTCCCTCTGGCATGTTTCTTTCTTTCAATTATTGTATTCTTCAACTTTGCTTGGTTCTTTTTAGTATTTTCTATCTCTTTATTGAAGGTCTCACTGGGTTCTTCCATTCATTTCTCCAATCCTGTGAACATATTTACAATCATTACTTTAAATTACTTATCAGGCATACTGCTTATTTCTGCTTCATTTAGTCCTTTTTGAGGTTTTTTCTTGTTCTTTCTTTTGGAGCATCATCCTCTGTCTATCCATTTTGCTTGACTTTCTGTGTTTGTTCCTAAAGATTAGGTGAAATGGCTACTTCTGAAGGTGAAGATGTGGTCTTGTGTATGCTGTTCCCTGTGCAGACTGTGTGTGCTTGGTGACTTTTGTTAATTGGTTGGAACTGTAGTTATATATGCTAGTTACTCTTTTAAACAATGGTATTTTACAGAAAGAATAAAGAAAACAATAATAATAATAATAATAATAATAATAAAAGTGAATTAAGTAAAGGAAAAGAAAAAAAGAACAAAACCAAAAAGAAAAAGAAAAAAAACTAAAGAATACAAAAATTTTAAACAGTTAAAAACAAAAAAACAAAACCAAAAAAAATCCCACAAAACCCTGGCATGATTTCTGTGCCTCAGTACCACAGGGCCTAGGGTATGGGCCTGTGCACCCTGAGCTCATTGAGATCACAAGCTCACCATGAGCCACAACCCACTCTGGTCTAGGTCTTATAGGTTTGTTTGTGTTTTACTTGTCTTCTGTAAACTTTGAATTTTTTCTTTTAGTTAGTTTTTTATTTAAATTCAATTATTTATTATTATTATTATTATTTGTTCAGGGGAAGGGGAGAGAAAAGTCCCGCAATTCCTTGGCACTTTTAAACTGTGGTTTGTTTTTTTTTTTTTTTTCTCCCTGTGTCCCAGCACAAATGGGGCTGGTGTGCGCTTCAGAGGGGGCTTACTGAGGTCACAAGCTCCCTGTGACCCCCAGACCTGCCAGTAATGGCAGCAGGACCCACATATTATGGCATCTGAACTGGCCCCTTAGGATCGAGACCCTGTTCTGGTCTGTGCTTTTGGTGGGAGAGAGTGGGGAGTGTTCCCACAGTTTTCAGCCCTTTCAAACCGCAGCTTTTCTTCTGTGTCCCAGCCAGGCTAGGGCTGGTGTGGGCCCGCAGCCCCTGGGCCTGCTGAGGTGACGAGCCTTCTGTGATGAGCTGACCTGCCAGTCACGGTATCAGGACACACTACCTGTGGCGTGGGCCCCCGCCCCCTGTGGCAGGCAGACCTACTAGGGTCTGGACCTTCGAGGGGGTGAGGAGCATTCCCACAGTTCCTCGGCCCTTTTAGACCACGGCTTTTTGTTTGTTTGTTTCTGTGCACCAGCGCGCCTGGGGCTGGTATGCGCTGGCCGACCCTGGGCCGACAAGGCAGCAAGCTCCCTGGGACGACCGGACGTGCCTGTCATGGCGTCCACCGTGCTCCGCTCCAGATTTTAAGGAAGGGTTGGGCACACAAACCGCGGCGTCCTCCCACCCCTCTGACCTGGAGAGCCTTCTCAGAGCTCTGCCCAGAGTTCTAGCGTTGTCTCTTTTACATATTAGTTGCTCTTAAAAACCGCGGCTTTTTTCCCCCCAGCGCGCAAGGCCCCACGGCTCTGTGAGGGGCTCCTCAGCACTACCCCTCCCCAGGGCCGCTCCCTCTCCCAGCGTCCCTTTCTTACCACGTCTCCCTCTCTCTTGCTGTTATCTTGCCGTTCTGGCTTTGGTTGTTCAACCATCAGTTCTTTTTAGGAGGAACTGGTCTATTACTAGGTATCATTGGTGTATTCTGTGGAGGAGGTGAGTTCAGAGTCTTCCTGTGTGGCCGCCATCTTGAACTGCAGTCCGGCAGCTTTTGTTAATTAGCCCCCATGAAAGAGTCTCTGGAAATTTCTAGAAAAAATTGGAAGAGTGTTTGGAAGGGCCAGTGGTTCTTTTAATAATGGATTCTTTTAATAATGGGTGGGGCCAAGAACCACTGCTACTAGGTTTATTGTACTCAATGCAACCCCACATTTAAATAGAGTCTCTGTAAACAGAGGTTATATTTTGGAGGATCTAGCCCAAGGTTATTGATGAATTCTGAAATAATGTCCATCAGTATAATATAATAGTCATTACCCAGAAAACTGTCAGGAGAGTATCTGCATCATGACTACCCAACTATTGGGAGAGTTATGCCTGAAAATATGTGCCAATTCCCAACAGTTAGGGCAATCCTACCTGAGAAGGAGAACAGTTTGTTGAAGTTAGTTAATCTCATGGGCACAAACACTATTTATGACTTTAGACCAAACACTTTATGGCTAAATATAGCCAGCACAGAGTGAGAAATTCACAAATTTGCATGAATTCCTTTAGGTGTGAGAAGTGTCAAATGAAGAGAGGTCCTAGAAACTATGGGTAAATCAGCATAAAACCAATTTGTTACACGTGTGTGTGTGTGTGTGTGTATGTGTGTGTGTTTATTTATTTATTTAAGTGGAGTATACATATATATATATTTTAGTGGAGTCTTTCCTGTGAAAGCTCATGATAGCAACTAAGTTTGGATTGATCCAAATCTACTGTCCAGCTCTATTTCTCTGGGCAGAATCTCTTGGAATGAACCTTTGTGACAGGCAAAAGGAATAGCAGTAAAGATTCAAGGAAGAAGCAAATAGTACCCCAAATATTCATGCTTGGGACTCTGCATTGCCTAGTTCATGAAGAAGGAGATTTTAAACTTGTGTCTTCAATTGTGGCTACTGAAATGGCATCCTAGTGGCAGGTCCCAGGGGAAGGGAAAAAAAAGAAAAATTATAGAAAGTCAGTGTTTTCTGTACCAGAGGTCATACATAACCTCAAGATTAATGGAGCCTCCTTTGTTGTGACTATTAAGACAACTCATGGGTGTTTAACATTGTACCAAAATGCAGGCAAAACCACCTACCAACTGGAGATATACCAAAAGCGATAATCACAAAAAACAGCAAAGAAAGGCCAGTAATTGGGAGACGGGTCAAAGCAGGCCTATTTGGAACCTGTGACAACAGAGGCCAAACAGTGACTTGCCATTGTGGACACTCAGATTGTATTAAAGTCTCGAGGCTTTTTTAAGATCCCCACTGTCAGTGTTAATTAGAATGAGCAAAGGAGCAGAAGGGAAAGCCTAAAGGCACAGCAGCTCTGCTTCAGGCTGTTGTGGTAGAAATTGAAGTGAATATGGCCCAGCAATTTGAGGTCATCTTGAGGTTTTTAATCCTTTTAGGTGATAAGAGTGACCAGGCCCCATCCCTATTAGCAGGAGCAGGGAGGAGGATGGGCACAACTAATCTGCTCTTGACAGTCAGGATAAATACCCTCTGATTGAAAAAGAATTGGAGGGTATTTCAGAAAAGTAACATAAGTAGGTTTCTTTTTTTTAATTTATTTATTTGACAGAGAGATCACAAGCAGACTGAGAGGCAGGCAGAGAGAGAGGAGGGAAGCAGGCTCCCTGCTGAGCAGAGAGCCCGATGTGGGGCTCGATTCCAGGACCCTGGGATCATGACCTGAGCTGAAGGCAGAGATTTTAACCTTCTGAGCCACCCAGGTGCCCCCATAAGTAGGTTTCTTTCAAAAAAACTGTTGACATTGGGGGAAAAAAATACATAAAAGAACCTTAAACATAAATCAATGGTAATTAAATAATTACAAGTGAAGACTCACATAACTGCGACCCAAGACAAGAAATACAACATTGCCAGGACTCAGAAGTCTCCTATATGTTTCTTTCCATAGCCTCCGAAAATAACTACTCATAGCAAATGTTTTGGTAAAATTGCTTCCTTTTTATTTACTTTATAGTACTACCACTTAAGTGTGCATCCTTAAAATTATAATTCACTTGTTTTTTGTTTTTGAAATTTATACAGAAGTTTATTATATCTAGTTTTCTGTGTCTTGCTTTCTTTCCATTAAATATTATGTTGAGATTCTTTCATGTTTTTGTGTGTGATTTCATTCATTCCTTTCATTCACTGTATATTATTCCATTGCATGCCCATAGCACAATCTGTCTATATGTCCTACTATTGTACATTTATGCAGTTATAGTTTGGAACAACTGTAAACAATGTTACTATTAACATTCTTATATGTACACAAGAATGGTACTCATCTGCTTGACTTTATCCAAGGTAGAGTTTGCATGGTTAGTATATGTATTAATATGGGCTTTCCAGAGAAATAGAACCAATAGGATGTTTATACACATATATAAATCAATATATATAGATAGACTATCTTTCATCTATCTATTGAAAGATTTTAAAGGACTGGCTCACATGATCATGGAGGCTGACAAGTCCAAAATCTGTAAGGCGTTCCCCTAGACTAAAGACTGAGTTAATAAGCAGATGTTTCATTCAAGTCCAAAAGCCATTAGCTGCAGAATTCCCTCTTACTTGGGGGAGATCTTGGGGGAGAAGTCTTTTATTCCACTTAGGCCTTCCACTGACTGGATGAGGCCTACCCACATTATAGAAGTCAATCTGCTTTACTCAAAGCCCCTGATTTAAATGGAAATCTCTTCCAAAAACAGCTTCACAGAAACATCCAGAGTAATGTTTGACCACATATCTGGGTACCATGGCCCAGCCAAATTGGCACATAAAATTAACCATCACAGTATATATTTAACTTTTGCAGGTAATACTAAGCTGTTTTCCGAAGTGGCTATTCTAACACAGGGCTATTAGTGAGCATTCAGCTTCTTGTTAGGAGAGAGTTGATATTGAAGGGCAGCCTGGTTGGTTTTTTTTTCTCTCCAGCAGCCCCCAACCCAAGAAAAAATAAAATACAAAAGAAACAAAAGCTAGGTTGAAAGAAGGCTTTGCCTCCTCTTGATGTTCAAGTGGGCTAATGTAATTTTCAAGTCTTTCAGCAGTCAACATCAGACCAGGTTTCCACTATGAAACATGACAGGCTGGGGTATCTGTGTCTGAGGGCTGGGGCTTCTGCCTCTGTTCCCCATCAGTGAATGATGCCATAGTCCGATCAAAATCTTGTGTTTTATCCCGGACTTCTCCACCTGTTTATAGCTAATTAACCAACAATCCCTGTTGACTCCACCTCCTATGACTCTCTCAAATGTATCTGTGTGACACATCCTGTCTGAGACTACTCAACTTCAGGTAATCTCTTGCCTGGACTGCTGCAAGAATGTCCTAAGTGGACCACATCTCAGGTCTTACCCACTCCAATTCATTCTGGACTTTGATTTTCTAATAAGTATCTCTGAAATTATCACTCCCTTCCTTACAATCACTTTGTCATGGAACCAAGTCCTTCCCCTTAATATGGTTTACAAGGCTTCCAGTGACGGCAGCCCCGAACTGGTTTTTCTTTACTCCCTTCTGCCTCCTTCATCCCATATTGCCCTCACAAAAGTTCAACCACAGGACACTTCTGTCAATTCCCCAAATGATTCACTTTCTTTCTAGCCTCCAGGCTTTCACACGATTTCCTCTGCTTAGAATACTCCACGTGTCCCACCCCACTCATCTGGATCTGATTTGACTCCTTCCAATCCTTCAAGTTCTCAGCAAAGCAGAGACAAAACTCAGTGATCATCAAGTCCAATTTCATGTTCCCTCTTCTGGGGCACATAGGGAATTACACTTCTCAGCCCTAGTGATCAACAGATGAAGCCATATTACCAGCTTTTACCAATGAAATATTATCAGAAGTGATATGTGCCATGTCCAGCATGAGGCATTTGAAGCTTCTTCCTGGTTCTCGTGTCTCTTGGCTTCTCTCCTGGCAAACTCAGAGCCGCAATTTGAGAAGGCAGAGCCATAAGTTGAAGAATCAGGATCTCTGAGTGGCCAGAAGGGAGAGAGTCCCCCAAGCTCACAGCAGGCTCTGTGAGGAAAAAACCAGAAGGTATTTTGTTAACCCACTAGGTTCTGAAAATGTTGCCATAACATGGTCTATGGCATCCTCTGGGTAATACAGAAAGTGATATTAGGAGTTGGGTACTACCACAGAAAAAACCTACTATATGTCACATTGACTTAGCAGATGGGTGGCAAAGGTATGAAAGTCAACATTCAAGGCTAGGAAATTTAATTCATGTTATAAAAAGGAAAAAAAAAACAGTAAATTTTTTTTCCCTGTGACTAATGGAGTTTTGGTTCTCCTGGGAAACACTGAAAGGAAGAAGCTTAGTAATGTGTGTTGTAAATTATTTGGCTGTGTTTGGCAAGGAATTACAAGAGGAGGTGAAATCAGGAAGGAATTAAACAGAAATGAAAGGGAATAAATAGATAGTTCAAAAATTCATGACTTAGAAGAACTGGAAAATCCAATTTCTTTTACACCCCAAACAGGAATAGATGATGTTAAGAAAGTCTTTGAATAGCAAAGGCCCATCACAATTCAGTCTTGTCAGAGAGCAGATTAACTGTGAAGCCTCTCCACAGAAGTTCAAAAGAGTCTCCATTAAGAGAGTTTGGGGAATAATAAAGCAAAGAAAAAAGCAGATATGTCTTGTAAAGAACTGTAGGTATAGGTACAGACACAAGGACCTGATTAGAATCAAATAGGTATGTTTTTGAAAGAGCTGAACTGTCCAAGAAACTAACAATTGAGGGGGGAAAAAAAGAAATTGTGATTTTTCAAGACATAAAAGGACACTTGAGTGCCCATCTCAGGAGTGACAACTGTGCAGTACTCAGGGAGGGTATACTCCTCAATGCTCAATTCAGATGTAGCCACAAAGGAAGATAGAAAACAGAGAAAGACCTAAGAAGGCAGGGACTAGGAGCCACAGGGCACATGGAACCTGGGGGTAGGATCAGGGCCTCACCAAGGACTCCTCCTTATCCTCAGGTCAGGTTTCCCAGCATTGCCACTATTGACTTTTAGGTCAGGTAGGTTTTTGTTGTGGATGACTGTCCTATGCATTTTAGGATGTTAACAGCCTCCCTGACTTCTACGCACTAAATGACGGTTATCTCTTCCCCCGTTGTGACAACCAAAAATGTCTTCAAACATTGCCATGTGTCCTCTGCTGCAAAATTGCTCCTGGTTGGAACCACTGCCCTAAGTTGAGGGAACTCCATAAGGTCTGCCAAGCAGGATTTCATAGTTGCCATGGACTAGTGATGGCTGTGTTTTTCTCATTCTACTCCTTTCCAAATGAGAGAGTTGTCACTGTGGTTCCTCCTATCCTATTTTATGATTATATGTTGGGTGTAGGGTGGAAACACAGATATTCGTCTCTTTTTAGTTCATATGTCTCTAGACCAATGAAGTCCACATTCATACCTGATTTATCCAGAGATCCTGGACTCTTGGATTTGATGCTCTAAGTGGATGAGATACTGAATTAACTCCCTTGGGGAGTACATTCTGTGTGTGGAAGGAAGAATACAATGAATATATGATGACCAGAAGGATCGGTTCTGGCAGAGATAATACTATGCATTCAGAAATTCTGTTTCACATTTCTCCTTTTGGGCATGATAACTACCTTTCTCAACCTCCTTACTTGGTGCAGCTATGTGAATAGTTTTGACCTAGGAAATTCTTCTTGCAAAAGCAAGAAATAAAATTTTATTGGGTTAATCCACTTGGGTGTGAGGGCTGTTTATTACTGTAGCATGGCCTAGATAGCTCAGATGTCATTCCCCTTGTGACACCTGCTCTGACTTGCCAGCTCTGGGCCAGGTCCCCTTTTTATATGCTCCCTGCTTCCTCTAATGTCACACTTATCATGCTGTATTGTCTTTGCCTATCTGTCTCCCTTGTTGATGACAGGGATCATACTTATTTACCGTATACATTGTAGAGTCTGATACTCAAATATTTACTGAGTGAACCAAGAATGATTACCGATCTTAGGTGAGGTTGAAATTCAATGAACAGATTATACAGCCAACTGTTATATATGTTCATATTCCATGTAAATAGTAGGAGAGAAAAAGCCTTTATTAGAGCAAACACTAATGCCTTTAAAGGTTGTGGCAGATGAGGTATTTCGTTATGTTCTTCATTGATCACATTAGTCTTCATATCAGATCATGGAGGCAAGCAGGAAATAAAACAGCTCTCAAAATGCTTTGTTCTAGAAAATTCCATGATCTGAATTCAGACAGATTTAACTTTGATGACCTTTCAGTTTCTGAGATGTGAAGGAGAAATGAAAACAAAGTGCTTGGAGCAGTAGCAAGACAATTTTCTCTGCAAGAATGTGATACAAGGTGTGTTCAAGTCAACCTGCACACCATAAAACTAAATGACTTGAGCATTCAAGGGAAGATCTATTGACAGTTAATGATCTGAGGAACCATATTAAAGAACTGGTATTTAACTGGATCATTACCAAAACCCACAGACCATGTGCTTTCTCAATTGCGGTTGTGAGAAAAAAGAAACATTTGGTTATGTATGGAATACCATATTCTTAATTATGTGATTAATGTTGATGATTACACAGCACCCTGTAGTACAAGATGTACTAGATTATTTGATAAGGAGCAAGCAGTTCACTGTGGTACTATTTTTGGAGTAGATATACCAGATGCAGATGGGTCTTGAAGATAAGGAAAAAATAGCCTTCATTCATAAAGCTTTTATCCATTTAGGAAGGTGTCTGAAGAGTTCGAGAGTCCCTCTCAGTTTTAACGCTTAATGAAGATGGTGATAGATTAAAAAAAAACTGCTTGAAGACAAATAAAAGGACATTAGACAAGCAAACGTCCCAAATCACCTGGTTGAAACCTCTTTGAAATTATCATTGACCAATGCCAGTTTTATCTAGACTTTATGAAATATATTAAGTATATAGTAGTCCAGATGAGAGTGGGAATTGGTCCAGGAAAGATTTCTCCTATTACCTCTGTCCATGTCACAACTACGATTGATAGTTAAAGGCCTCTGTAAAATTCTATGGGAGAATTAAAGAACTTCATAGAATTTCTACCCTAAGAAAATTTGTGAGGCAATATTTCAATAATATAAAGTTCTTTTCATTTTTTAATTTTAATTTAATTTTTTAATTTAAATTTTACTTAGTTAATATCTTGTGTAATATTGGTTTCTGAAGTAGATTCAGTGATTCATCACTTACATACAACATGCAGTGCTCATCACAAAAAGAACAAACAACCCTCAGTTTGTTCTCTATAGTTAAGAATCTCCTATGGTTTATTTTCCTCTCTCTCTTCTCTCCTTCCCATCTGTTCATCTGTTTCTTTCTTAAATTCCATGTATGAGTGAGATCATACGATATTCATTTTACTCTGACTTATTTCACTTAGCGTAATATACTCTAGCTCCACCCATCATTGTAAATGCAAGATTTCATTCTTTTTAATGACTGAATAATATTCCATTTTACACACACACACACACACACACACACACACACTCCCTTTTCTTTATCCATTCATCAGTTGAGGGACATCTGGGCTCTTTCCTTAATTTGGCTATTGTTGATAATGCAACTATAAACATTGGGGTGCGTATGTTCCTTCAAATCAGTATTTTTGTATCCTGTGGGTAAATAGCTATGAGAGCAATTGCTGGATAGCAGGGTAGTTCTATTTTTAACTTTCTGAGAAACCTCCATACTGTTTTACACAGTGGCTGCACCAGTTTGCATTCCCACCAACAGTGCAAGAGGGCTCCCCTTTCCCTGCATCCTTACCAACACTTCCTGAGTGGTTAATTTTAGCCATTCTGAAAGGTGTGAGTTGGTATCTCATCATGGTTTTGATTTGTGTTTCGCTGATGATGGGTAATGTTGAGCATCTTCTCATGTGTCTGTTAGCCATCTGGATGTCTTCCTTGGAAAAATGTCTATTCATGCCTTCTGTCCATTTCTTAACTGGATTATGTGTTTTTTGGAGGGGGGGTGTTGAGTTTGATAAGCTCTTTATAGATTTTAGGGACTAACCCACATAATTCCTTTTATATCTGACACAGATAACAGGTCCAAGCGGATCAATAGTTAGGAAATGAAGTCAGAAATGTTTTCCCTTTTTGGAGACTGGTAGGAAAAGGAATCTGAGGGCTTTTCATGCTTTGCTGTCCTGCTTAGTTCAGGCTCCCGTGAAGGCATTAGCTGATTCTCACAAACCTCTCCTTTTTATTTTTTTTAAACTATTGTCAGTAACACCATATAAGGAAGATGAAAGGAGTAAATGCCAATGGTTTTGCGGGCAGGCATCTGTCAGTGTGATTTGACACCTTGTCTATAGGATAGAATTTTGGCTGTAAAATGGGGGATCAATTCTATTCATAGATATGCACTGACAAAATACCCCTTACGTATGTGCTTACTAGTGACAGCTTGTCATCTCAGTCAGGCAGATAGAAACCAAGAGTCATCAGTGTGGGAGCAGATCAGGACCCTAAAACTTTAAGCTTCTTTGGGCTCCTCTCCTGTGAGACAGGAGGACTGGCAGTAAATCAGGGCAGTTATTCATTTGGTATGCACTATTAAGGCTAATAAAACTGGTGGTAGGAGGGAGTATATGGGTACCTTCTGTACATGCTGTTCATTTTTTAAATAAAGGACCTAAAACATCTCTAAAATATAAAGTCTATTAATTTAAAAAATTGAAACACTGCCATACTTGTTAAATAGGCACTGCTCACTGCCTAGTAGCTGCCTCCCTCTCCTGCCAATCACTTTGAACCCTCTTCCTCAAAGCTTTTGCCTTTTCTTAAGCAGTGTCTAAGTGGCTGAGGAACTGAATAGAGGTGTTAATAGTTTCATGGGGTTGACAAGACAAAAAATGGGTGAAGGGAGTGGGAGATACAGGCTTCCAATTATGAAATGAGTAGGTCCTAGAAATAAAAGTCACCGTATAAGAAATACAGTCAATGATATAGTAATAGTGACATAACAGGACAGAGGGTAGCTATATTTGTGATGAACATAATGTATAAACTTGTCAAATCACTATATTGTACATCTGAAACTAATATAACATTGTACATCAATTATACTAAAAAAAGAATATTTTTAAAAAAAGGAAATCCCAACATTTGCACACACACACACACACACACACACACACATGCATACAAATGGACTTCAGTGCTCACAAAGAAGGAAGGGTCCTTGTAGGTGTCCAAGGATTCAGTGTGGACTCCCAAAAAACCCCACTACCCTAGGAGTGGTGGTGAACTGAGAATAGACCAGACCTCACAAAGACTAAACTATCACTTCATAAAAGCACAAGCCCTGATTGGATTAAAATCATTCTAACCACATGCCAGGAGCAGAAGTAACTCCTCTCCTGGGGAATATAATATCATCTAATGGCCAAAAACATCTCTGTAATTTTTCAGACACCTTTTCTGTCATACAATGAAAATAATTAAGCATGCAGGAATATAAGAATTGGCCAAAAACCAAGGCGAAAATAGACAGTACAAACTCCCAGGATATCCAGATATTGTAATTACCAACCATGGACATTAAAGAGATTGTGGTAACATGTTTAAGAAATTAAATAACAAGATGGAAAA
This sequence comes from Mustela erminea, assembly GCF_009829155.1. Taxonomy (NCBI): domain Eukaryota; kingdom Metazoa; phylum Chordata; class Mammalia; order Carnivora; family Mustelidae; genus Mustela; species Mustela erminea. The sequence continues at coordinate 92,659,093 of NC_045620.1, read as the reverse complement.
TTGTAGTAGAGAACTGGAAACCATAAAGGAAAGAAATGAAGATTCTGCAACTAAATAATAAAATATACTTTGGAAATACTAACCAAAATAAAGGTGGAGTAGCAACACCAATTTCAGTAGGCTCAAAGGTAAGAAATATTTCTGGAGATGAAGAGGTCTATTTCATAAGGTTAAAAGGGTAAAGTCATACACACACACACACACACACTCTCACACACACACACACACATACACACACATATATAAGTCATATATATATATATTTTTAAAGATTTTTAAAATTTATTTGACAAACAGAGATCACAAGTAGGCAGAGAAGCAGGCAGAGAGAGAAAGGGAAGGAGGAGGGAGGAGGAAGCAGGCTCCTCGCTGAGCAGAGAGCCTGATGTGGGGCTCAATCCCAGGACCCTGAGATCATGACCTGAGCCAAAGGCAGAGGCTTTAACCCACTGAGCCACCCAGGGATGTATGTATGTATGTATGTATATATATATATATATATATATATATATATATATATCTCTTAAATCTGTATGCACCTAATAATGTAGCCACATCAAAATATATGAAGCAAAATCTTGTAGAATGAAAACTCTTTATTCCTTCCAGTGATTCTACAGATAGAAATTCCAGAGGAATCCAATGAAGTTGAAAAGAAGAGGGAAGGAAAAATATTAGATCATGAATGTAGACTTAGAGAACTCAGAAACTCGACAGAGCGTAATAACATTTGTATCATAGGAGTCCCAGAAGAATAAGAAAGGGAAAAGGGCAGAAGGTTTATTTGAAGAAATTATAGCTGAAAACTTCCCTAATTGGGGGAAGGCAACAAAACATCCTAATCTAGGAGGCACAGAGAACTCCCATCAAAATAAACAAAAACAGGCCAATATCAAGATATATAGTAGTAAAATTTGCAAAATACAGAGCTAAGGAAAGAATCCTGAAAGCAACAAGGGAAAACAAATCCCTAACCTTCAAGGGAAGATAAATAAGGTTAGGAGCAGATCTCTCCACAGAAATTTGGCAGGCCAGAAGAGAATAGCATGCTATATTGAACATGCTGAGTGGGGAAAATATGCAGCCAAAAATACTTTATCCAGCAATTGTCATTTAACATAGTATTGGAGGTCCTAGCCTCAGTAATCAGACAACAAAAAGAAATAAAATACATCCAAATCAGCAAGGAAGAAGGCAAACTTTTACTTTTCACAAATGACATGATACTCTATGGAGAAAACCCAAAAGATTCTACTGAAAAATTGCTAGAACTGATATATGAATTCAGCAAAATTGTAGGATACAAAATCAGTGTACAGAAATCTGTTACATTTCTATACACCAATAATGAAGCAGCAGAAAGAGAAATCAGGGAATCAGTCCCATTTACAACTGCTCCCCAAACCATAGATTCTAAGAATGAACCTAATCAAACAGGTAAAAGATTTGTACTCTGAAAACTATACAACACTTGTGAAAGAAATTGAAGATGACACACCTATTGACTGGAAGAAAAAAAACATTGTTAAAATGTCTATACTAGGGGGGCCTGGGTGGCTCAGTGGGTTAAGCCTCTGCCTTCCACTCAGGTCATGATCCCAGGGTCTTGGGATTGAGCCCCACATCAGGCTCTCTGCTCAGTGGGGAGCCTGCTTCCCCCCCTCTCTCTGCCTGCTTCTCTGCCTACTTGTAATCTCTCTCTCTCTGTGTCAAATAAATAAATCAATCAAATCTTTAAAAAATGTCTATATTACCCAAAGAAATCTTCAGATTTAATGAAATCCCTATGAAAATACGACTAGCATTTTTCACAGAGATAAAACAAACAATCCTAAAATTTGTACGGAACCACAAAAAATCCCCAATAGCCAAAGCAATCTTGAAAAAGAAAAGCAAATCTGGAAACATCACAATTCTGGACTTCACGCTATATTACAAAACTGTAGTTGTCAAGACAATATGATACTGGCACAAAAACAGACACATAGATCTGTGGAATAGGGTAGAAAACCCGGAAATGGACCCACAACTATAAGGTCAACTAATCATTAACAAAGCAGAAAATAATATCCAATGGAAAAAAAATAGTCTCTCAACAAATGGTATTGTATAGCAACATGAAGAAGAATGAAACTGACCACTGTATTAGACCATACACAAAAATCAATTCAAAATAGATGAAAGACCTATATGTGAAACAGAAAGCCATTAAAATCCTAGAGGAGAACACCAACAACAACCTCTTTGACATTGTCCATAGCAAATTCTTGCTAGACAAGTCTCTGGAGTCAAAGGAAACAAAAGCAAAGATGAACTATTGGGATATTATCAAGATAAAAATTTTCTGCATATCTAAGGAAACAAGCAACAAAACTAAAAGGTAACCTACAGAAGGGGAGAAGATATTTGCAAATGATATATCTGATAAAGGGTTAATATCCAAAATCTATAAAGAACTTATCAGACTCAACACCCAAAAAACAAATTACCCAGTTAAGAAATGAGCAGAAGACATGAACAAGAAGAAGACAAGAAGACTCCAGATAGCTAACAGACACATGAGAAGATGCTCAACATCATTCATCATCAGGGAAGCACAAATCAAAACCATGATGAGATACCAACTCACACCTGTCAGACTGACTAAAATCAACCACTCAGGGAATGACAGATGTTGGTGAGGAGGTGGGAAAAGGGAAACCCTCTTATACTGTTGGTGGGAATGCAAACTGGTGCAGCCACTGTGTAAAACAGTATGGAGGTTTCTCAGAAAGTTAAAAATAGTACTACCCTACAATCCAGTAATTGCACTCCTAGGTATTTACCCAAAGGATACAAAAATACTGATTTGAAGGCACATGCACCCTGATGTTTATAGCCACATTATCAACAATAGCCAAATTATGGAAAAAGCCCAAATGTCTATCAGTCCATTGACTAAAGAATGGATAAAATAGAGGTGGTATATATTTGTAATGGAATATTACTCAATCATCAAAAAGAATAAAATCTTGCCATTTGCAATGATGTGGATGGAGCTAAAGTGTATTATGCTAAATGAAATATGTCAGAGAAAGCCAACTATCACACGATTTCACTCATATTTGGAATTTAAGAAACATAACAAATGAACATGGGGAAGGGGAAAAAAGGAAAGGGATGCAAAGCATAAGAGACTCTAAACTATAGAGAACAAACTGACGATTGCTGAAGGAAAGGTATGTGGGGGATGGGCTAGATGGCTGGTGAGTATTAAGGATGGCCCTTGTTGAGCTGAGCACTGGGTATTATATGTAAGTGATGAATCACTAAATTCTACTCCTGAAACTAATATTACATTATGTGCTAACTAGAATTTAAATAAAAACTTTAAAAAGTAAAGGCAATGTGTAAAATAAAAAAAAAATTCCAGGGAAATCTAAATTTATTTATTTATTTTTAAAGATTTTATTTATTTATTTGACAGAGAGAAATCACAAGTAGATGGAGAGGCAGGCAGAGAGAGAGAGAGGGAAGCAGGCTCTCCGCTGAGCAGAGAGCCCGATGCGGGACTCGATCCCAGGACTCTGAGATCATGACCTGAGCCGAAGGCAGCGGCTTAACCCACTGAGCCACCCAGGCGCCCCGGAAATCTAAATTTAAACCATGAGAATTATTGAGTGAATTTACCAGAGTTATAAATATAAAATCAAAATACAAAGGTCAATTGTATATCTATATATAGCAACATTTAGAAAGTAAAATTTGAAAAACTATCACAACAGCATCAAAGTATCAAAGTGATTGAACATCTAGCAATACATCTAAGATGTGTAAGACCTCCATATTGGAAATTATAAAACTTAATTGAGAAGCATTAAGAAGATCTAAATAAGTATGGTAAAGATATAGACCCTTTCCAAATAAATCTAGAGATTCAAAACAGTCCCAGTTTAAATTGCCACAGAGTTTGGCTTTTTGGTAAAAACTGATAAATTCTAAAATTTGTATGGAAATACAAAGGGCTAAGAATAGCTAAGGCTATTTCAAGAAAAAAAAATGAGAACTTATACTGCTAGATTATATGACAGCTTATTATAGAGTTGTAATAATACTAGGGCAAGGGTATTCAAAAGGCCAATGAAACAAAATAGAGATTCCAAAAATAGACCTTCTCATACAGAATTACTTGATTTATGGCAGAGGTGGCATTGAAGACAGTAGAAAAAGAACATTCTTTTAAGTAAACTGTTGTAGGACAATTGAATATCAATAAAGATGAACATGAATCTTAACCCTCTAGTTCATACCATACACATTAATCAATTCCAATTAGATTATAGAGATAGATATAAAAGTTAAAGGAATCAAGTTAATGGAAGATAACATAACATCTTCATGATCTTGGGATAAACAAAGATTTCTTAAAGCACAAAAAGCATTGACTGTAAAGTTGGGGGGAAAGGTGATACATTAAAAATGGGAATTTCTGGCCATCAAAAGACAAAGGCAAACTACAGAATAACTGACAAAGGACCTATTTCATCTAAGGAACTCTTACAAATCAATAAAAGAGAAAACCAATTAAAAAAATCAAACAACTAAAATAGACACTTTCCAAAAATTATATGAAAAGGTGCTCCACCACATTCTTTCATTCATCAGTAAAACACAAACCAAAATGAAAGTGGGATATCCCACCCATCAGAATGGCAGAGATAAAGAAAACTGACAATCCTATTTATTTGCAAGGATGTGAAGCACCTGGAAAACTTATGTGTGTTGCTATGGGGATTGTAATTGTCGCAAGGAATTATGTGTTTGTAAATATCTACTAAAGCTGAGCATACGCAAACTCATGACCCAGTAATTGTATTCCTGGGCATATTTCCAACAAAACTGGGTAAACATGTGCTTAAGAAATAGTGACATTGTTCTTATTGCGAAATACAAAAAACAATCAAGTGTCCATCAACAGTAAATGAGTACACTAGTATTTTCAAACAATAGAATGCTATATGGCAATGAGAATGAACTCATATGTGGAATTCAAGAAGCAGAACAGATGAACATAGGGGAAGGGAGGAGAAAATAAAACAAGATGAAATAAGAGAGGGAAACTACGAGAGATTTAACTATAGGAAACAAACAGGGTTGCTGAAGGGGAAGTGGATGGAGAGATGGGATAATTGGATGATGGGAATTAAGGAGGAGGGCACTTGATGGAATGAGCACTAGGTGTTACATACAACTGATGAGTCACTAAACTCTACCTCTGAAACTAATAATACACTGAATGTTCATTAATTTATTTTAAATTAAATAAACTTTTAAAAAAGAGTGAACTCGTTACAAACAACATAAATGAATCTCACCATTGTAATATGGGGTAAAAGAAGCTCTACAGGCGTAATTCCATTAACTTAAAATTCAAAAAACATGCAAATTGAATCTGCATTTTTAGAAGCTAAGGTAGGGTTATCTTTGGAGATGGCTGAGAGAGGGTCTCTATCATTCTGGTAATAGTCTTTTTCCTCTAGGATGTGTTTACACAGATATGTTTATTTCCTGTGATTTATTGAGTTCTGCACTTAGGATACGTGTCCTTTTCTGTGTCAGTTCATATTTCAATGAAATTTTATTTGAAATATAAATATAGATATACATTTTCATTTCAAATATAAATGGTCTTTAACTTTTCTCTAAAATATTCTCCAGTAATAGAACAGAAATATTTAAGTAGTTACACAACTTAACAGATCTGAAAACTTTCTCCAGTAATAGAAAATAGTGATTTTCTTTAAGAATTGAGAGATGGGGTGCCTGGGTGGCTCAGTCAGTTAGCGTCTGCTCAGGTCACGATCCCAAGGTCCTAGAACCGAGCTCACTGCTCCTTGGGGAGTCTGCTTCTACCTCTCTCTCTTCCCCCCACCCCAGCTCTCTCGCACCATCTCTCTCTCTCTCTCTCTCTCTCTCTTAAATAAATTAAAAATCTTAACAAAAAACAAAATGAGAGGTATGCAAAGCCCCAAAATTTTATGTCCATAAAATCATAGAAGTCCGTAAAACATGCCAATTAGTATGTGTAGTTTTTAGTGTTTATTTTTAAAGTGAAAGAATATATGATGAAACTAAACTTCTAGTGTGAGAGCAACAGAAAGCAGTCTTAAAAATGCAAGGCTCTACTTATGAGGTCTTTCTGAAGAGCTAACTGCAGAAGAACTTCTTTCAGCCTAAAGATCGATGCAGAAATTTTAGCAAAAGGGCTGATGATGACCATTGGATGTATTTCATTACAGGTCTAAGACCAAAACAAAAACAAAGATACATGTGAAAGAAAAAATATTTTGTCAAAATAGAAATAACACATCTTTTAAAATGGGAAGAGAAAAGAAATAAAAGGGAAAAGTATTACCAAATTAAGCCATATGACATGCTGATCAACAGGCATTTTTGACCTGCAAAGACAGCAGGTTTGTTTGGCTCAGTTGAATGGGAAAGGCTCATATATCACAACGTGGGTAATATGTGGAAGATTTACAATATCATTTGAAGCTGATAAGCCAAATAACAGAAGTCTATATGATAAAAAGAGACTAACAGCATTATAAAAGATATGAGTATAAAATTACCTACTAGGAAAAAAAACCACACAAGTCTTTCTAAATAACACAATCATTTTTTGAAGCAAACAGGCCATGTATATAACACCATATACATTTGCCCATAAATGTAAAAAAATACCTTCGGGAATATAACATAAAATAACATAACAGACTTAAAGCCAAATGTATCAGTCATATCATTAAATATGAATTTTAACTCAAAGGAAAATGATTTTTACATTAGCTCATGAAAAGAAACTCAAAATCTATGCTATATGCTATAGTATATATAGAAACGCACATAAAACAAAGTGTTTCAGGGACGCCTGGGTGGCTCAGTTGGTTAGGCGGCTGCCTTCGGCTCAGGTCATGATCCCAGAGTCCTGGGATTGAGTCCCACATCGGGCTCCTTGCTCGGCAGGGAGCCTGCTTCTCCCTCTGCCTCTAGCCTGCCACTCTGTCTGCCTGTCTTGCGCTCTGTATCTCTCTCTCTCTCTCTAACAAATAAATAAAAATCTTTAAAAAAAAAAAAAAAGTGTTTCAGAAAGCTAAAGCTAAAAGCACAGGCAAATAGTGACTACCTGTAAAGCAGGTAGAGAACAGTTGTTCCAGAAAGCATTGTTGAAGAGCCGTATACCCTCTCCGTCCTCCCCTTACTTCCTGTCATTTTTATTAATGTTATTGTTGTTTTTGTATTTGGGAAGATTTGCAGTTTGATGAATTCTGTTCTGGTGCGGCCTCCCTGTCTGACACCACCTTTCTAAATTCAACCATTATCAAGCAATTCAATCCAACCCAATACATATGTATTAATCGTGCCATGTAGGGAAGGGACTGCTAGCAAACCAATAGTTGAATAACATGGTTCTTACCTTCAGAGGAGTAACAGTGTAATTTCCAAGAGATATAACGTATACCAGTTTGTCTTATGAAAGGATGGCTTAGAAAGGAAGCCAGTGACTAATAGTAGTAACATCCACACTGAAGGGGGAAGGTGATGTTTCCACACCAGTGGCTTCAGGAGATCAGAGTGTATGGGGACCTGAACACAGCTGCGTTCCTTTTCCCAGCAACTCCAATGTTCTCTCCTATCAGCCACGTGGCTTCAGGCCTTAAGGGCAGCTGGATATAAATGAGCCCTGGGGCTCTGGTGGGAGTTAAGCTGAGAAGAAAGTAGAACCAGGCAGGCTGGGCTGTGCTGGGAGATCAACAGAACTTGGAGAAAGTACCAAAACAGAAGAGCCTGGATACTGAGATCTGAGAATGAGAGCAGGAATCGTTTGTAAACATCCAGAGGATGGTTCTAGAAAACCTACCATGACAATAATGAGAGTCTCAAAAGGAGAAGACAGGGCTAATAGAGAAGACATAATAATTAAAAAAAAAAATACTAGCTGAAAATTTCCTTGAGATGAAGAAGGAACTCATCTGGTTTTGTGCTGTTTAAAGTAAAAGGTCCACATATTTTCAAAACTTGCTTGAAGAGAAAACTGACCCAGCGTACTTGGTAAAAACACAGACCACTGAACCCCAATCAGATTCACCAAATCAGAGTTTTCCTTGGAACTGGATAATGTTTATTAACAACCAACTCAAGAGTTTCTTATCATTAAGAAACTTAGAAAACACTGGATCTATTTTAAACTCCTGAAACCTTACAAAGTGCTTAAGTGGCTCAGTCATTAAGCATCTGCTTTCAGCTCAGGTCATGATCCCAGGGTCCTTGGATCAAGCCCTGCGAGAGGCTCTCTGTTCAATGAGAAGCCTGCTTCTCCTTCTCCCATTTCCCCGGCTTGTATTCCCTCTCTCACTGTCTCTCTCTCTCTCTCTCTGTCAAATAAGTAAATAAAAATCTTAAAAAAAAAAAAACCAAACCCTTCAAACTTTAATGTGCATACAAATAACCTAAGTTCTTACTAAAATGCAGATTCTAATTTAGTAGTACTGTGATGGCCCAGGGACTTACATTTCTCACTAGTTCTTGGGTAGTTCAGGGACCAAGACTAGTATTTCTTGCCATAGTTAGAGATGAGATGCTTCTCATTTCACTTTTTGGTGCATAATATTAATATATGAAAAAGAAAAGGAAAAAAATCTCTACATCAGTTTCACTTAGAAAAATGGATGTAAAAATGTTAAATAAATCATTAGCAAGTTGAATCCATCAATATATCAAAGAAATAATATAGCCTTTGCCCAAGCAGATATTGTGCCAGGAATGCTAGGTTGGGTCGAGTGTTGGGAAATCTATTCATTTAATCCATTATGTCAACAAATTAGTGAAAAAAAAATTACACAATCATATCAACAGATCCTGAAAAACGCATTTAAAAGTAAAAGAAATTTATAAGACATTCGTTTAAAATTTTCTAGGTAAAATAAAGTAGAAGGAAACTATTTAAACATAAGAGCCTATTTAGCAAATTTAACAACAAATATTCTCCTAAATAGTAAAAATTCAAAGTCATCTTAATTTAAATTCAGAAACTATACAGAAATACCTCTTATCACCAATTTTAATTAAACATTGTCCTAGAAGGTAAAGGAAATTCAGTGAAACAAAAATATGCTAATGATGTGATTGAAAATGCAAAGAAAAGCAAATAAAAAGCAGAATAAATACAAAATTCAGTAAAATGATGAGGATACATACAAAGAAAGACACTCATACACATAAACACAAATACATATACACAGAAGACAATGGGTTTTCTTTGATCTAAAATAAAAAAAGAAAAGTATTTCATTTAAAATATAAACAAAACCTACAAAATATATGGAAATTATGTACCAAAAGACTGGATCTATTTTAATCAAAATTATAAAATCTTTTTGAGAGGTATAAATAAGACTTGAATAAATGGAAAGGCATACCATGTTCTTAGATTAAAAAATATATATCAAAAATGTCAATTTTGTCAAAATTCAGTAAGTTTCACACAGTTCTAATTAAAATACTACTGCAGTTTGTTTTGTTTAATTTTTAAATTGAATTTAAAATTTAAATGTGATGTCTAAAAATGGATTTTAAAAAGCATGAAATGAGCATCCAGATGAACTTGCCTTACCAGATATCGGAATATTTATTCCTGTATTAGTCAGGATAAGCTATAACATGGTGAGTAACAAATTAATCCCCAAACCTAGTGCCTTAATACAACAAAAATTCATTTCCTACTTATACTACATGTCCAAAATGGCCAGCAGCCTAGCTTATACAGTCACTTGGGTACTCAAGGTAATTAAGGCCTGTCTTCTTGTGGCTGCATCATTTGGGACTTGGTGGAGAGAATCCATGGGGAAGTCTCTCTCTTTCTCTCTCTCTCTCTCATACACATACATACACACACACACTCTTCTGTGCTTCAGCCTAGTAGTGACACACATCATTTCCACTCACAACCTATTGGCTAAATTAGTCTCTTCCTAATTGCAAGGAGGCTAAGCAAAGTAGAAGATGATATTAATCAAATACATATATACATATATACCTGGTATTGCTGTAGGAATAGACAAATGGATCAGTAGGAAAGACTGGAGAATATAACTATTAAATCACATGTATTTGTAAATTTAATCTACGACATGAATAATGGTTTAATTAATATGAAAAAATAATTTATATAATACACAATAACAAACTGCAGGTGAACTAAAGACCTTATTGGAAAGAAAGGAAGGAAGGTAGGATGGATGGATGGTTGGATGGATGAATTGATGGATGGAAAGAAAAAAAGAAAAGAAAGAGAAAAGAGAAATAGGAGAAAGAGAAAGGAAGAAAGAAAAGGAGAAGGAAGAGGAAGGAAGGCAAGCAGGAAGGAAAAAGATAGGAAAGAAGAAAAGAAAGAACTGCCAAGAAAACCCACGATGGAAAAAAGCCAGGATTTTGTAACACTTTTTTTAAACCAAGACTTGAAAACTCAAGTGCTACTAAAGTAAATACAGACTACATAAAAAATTGTTTAAGTTTTTATGACAAATACATTAATTCAAGAGATAAATAATAGCATTAGAGAAATACTTGAAATATTAATAATAGGCAGTGTTTATATCTATAATATACAAAGAACTCTGAGAAAAAAGTGACTGGAAAGCAGTCTAACAGAAAAAGGGACAAAACATGTGAATAGACAATTTATGGAAAGGAAAAATCCATACAGCCCCCCCCCAAAAAAAAAACAACTTAGAAATTCAAATTTTCTAATAGGAAAATAAACACTATGTATTAGCAGTGTTATAACATTTTACATATTTTAGAATGGAAAAGCTTAAAAGAGCTCTAATACCCACTACTGGAAGCAGTTATGAGACATCCAGGGTGGAAGAGGACTTCCCTTCGAGAAGGTTCCTTCTTTGCAACCTGTCTAAATAAGTGCGTGCTTTGCTCCCCCAGACATCACTGGAGTTTTCTCTTCAGGTTTAGGGGTGCCTGTAGTACCAGGCAGTGCAAGGTGAGGTTCATGCTGAAATTCCAGGCTTCAACAAAACTAAAATGAACTGGCAGATTTTAGCCTGGCATCAATCGGTACAATAAATTTGTAAACCTTAAAGCGTTTCCTGCCAGATGTTTTGCTTGCTCCCCTAAGAGGCGCATAACCAGACAGGACTAGTGCGTAAACGCAGCTCCCGGGAGAAGGCGGGCTTGCGCCAACAGCGAGCCTCAGCGCTGGGCTATGGTAACCATTCCTATTCATGTCGCACAGTTCTGAGTTCCCGCAGTGAAAAGAGGGGAGGGCGCGAGGGAGACAGAGGAATAGATGGCCTCCGAAGGTTCGAACCGTATCTCCTGGGCACTCTGGGCGGGAAAGCCTCCAAACTTCAGCCCATCTCGGCTTCTCCAAAACGGTTCGCACCCACCGACAAGCATTTCCCACCTCCTCCCAGCGTCCGACACCAGCTCCGCGGTTTGAAATGGCCTTGGACTTACATACGAGGCCTTGAAGTCCGCCGGGGGCGGAGGAGGTGGCTAGAAAAGGGGGACAATACTGCCCTCCAGTCCCTATGCAAACCCGCGAGAGAGTAGGGGAAGGAACCCCCCACGCCGCCCAGCCTGGCAGTAGCCCGCAGGCCCCCCAGGCGCAGAGGCAGAAGCTCCTAGGTCCTCGGGCGGTAAACTCGAGGCCGCAGTGGGTACTGGCAGAGGGCCCAGAGAGGCGCGTCTGAGCGACACACTGCTGATAGGTGGCTGCTGCGCTCACCAAGCTTCCTAGGGAGCCCAGCCCAGTCTCGGCTGTCTGCGCAGGGGGCTCAGCTGGAGAGCTCAGCTGGAGCTTTTCATGGACCTAGGGGCCAAGTCACCGAGGAACCTGAGGAAGGTATCCCCAAAGCTTAGAGTCTATCATTGCCTCCCCAGGGGAATCGGTCAACCCAGAGAAAGGACCTGGGTGTTTGGGGGTATTTCCTAAACACGATCTCAGCAAAGTAGTTTTCCGGACACCTGGAACTGGGCATCGTCACCTCCTCTCGGTAGCAGCCAGGGCGAGCCCGTGGTACACTCGGGCTGCAGAGAGGCCCGGAGCGCAGCGCTGGCACGTCGCCCCCACGTTTGCCCGACTCCCACAGCCACAGGCAGGCGCCTTTGCAGAGCTGTCGCAGCGCTCCGGGCTGCTCTCGCTGGAAGTTCTGTGTCTATCATCGGTACAGCTCTTTCGCAAATCCTTCGGTTCCGTGGTTCATTCAGCCGGCAGACGCCGTCCGGCTCAGTTACTCCGAGGCCACCTGGCGCCCCCTCGCGGAGTGTGTGGGGCGCCCGGCTTGAGGATTCCCACAGCAGGTAGCCGCAAAAGGCGAGGTGGCTGCGTTGGTGGAATGAGACAGTTGCCAACAGCTGGTTCAGCTGCGGCGCTGCGCACCAGGACTGGCGGGTGCGCAGCCCAGGTACTGCCCCTTCGCGGTGACGTCTCTGCAGAGGGTTATAAAAGCCTCGCGCGCAGCCTGCCGAGGTTCTGCTAACTCCCGAGCCAAGCAGGACCCGAGCCAGACAGGCGCCTGCGAAGCTGCAGGCGACGGCGGCGGCGGCGACAGCGCAGCAAAAGCAAAGGAAGAAAATCACCAGACGGACCAGGGGCCCCAGAATCCCCGCCATAGACTCAGAACTTTTCAGGTCGCGCTGTGACGAACACTCTCCCCTTCGCTCCCAAGTCCTCCTGCAGAACAGGGTTTTGCATTTCCCGCTGCAAGCAGAGGGAACAGCAGTTGCAAGCAGCAGCAGGTGCAGATAAGCGGGGGTCTCCTGCTTCTCGGAACCGTGACCCGTGGAATTCCTTTCCTTTTTCCAGTCCCACGCAATAGAGACGCTGTCTCCGGATTTCTGAACTCAAATGCTTCCTGACGCTTGAAAGTGGAGGAATTCGGAACCACAAGAGGCAGACCGCGCATCTAGAAGCATTTATCTTTTGAGCGCCAACTCTCCTGCTTGCAAGGAAAGAGTTCTGCCCAGAAAGAGCCTGTAGCCCTCCTGCTTGGTTAAGCACGACCCCGATCCCCGGGGCGGCTTAACCACTTAGTGAAGAATGGATAACGTCCTCCAGGTAGACTCAGACCTCTTCCCAAATATCTCCACCAACACCTCGGAGCCCAACCAGTTCGTGCAGCCGGCCTGGCAAATAGTCCTTTGGGCAGCTGCCTACACGGTCATCGTGGTGACCTCTGTGGTGGGCAATGTGGTGGTGATGTGGATCATCCTGGCCCACAAGAGAATGAGGACAGTGACTAACTATTTCCTGGTGAATCTGGCTTTCGCAGAGGCATCCATGGCCGCGTTCAACACAGTGGTGAACTTCACCTATGCTGTCCACAACGAGTGGTACTATGGCCTGTTCTACTGCAAGTTCCACAACTTCTTCCCCATCGCTGCTGTCTTCGCCAGCATCTACTCCATGACTGCTGTGGCCTTCGACAGGTGAGCCTGCCCTTTGTGGAGAAGGGAGAAGGTGTCCATAGAGGACCATAGCATTGCTGGGAGCTTCCGGGTTGCACTGTGCCTGGATCAAGGTGGTGATTGGTCACCTGTACCCTGGGGTTTTCCTGACACCTAACTGAGTCGTTTGTGCATGCGGGACTTCATCTTATCTCACCATTTCCTTATCCATTTCCTTTTTCCTTTTCTCCTTTTTGTTCATAGCCAGTCTCCCTTTCTTCACACACCTCCTTCATCCTTCATTTAGTCCTTTTTTCTTCACCCCTCCTGCGCTCATCTCTTTGACACTTTCCTTTCCACTCCTGCTTTGCTTCTTTCCATATATTCATCCTCTCATTTACCATGGAGGCCTGAAGGGGATCCCAGGTGTTGGCCAGGGGGCTAGCCCTTGGCTGGGGCTTCATTAATCCTTGCAAGCCTACTATTTTGCTGGGAAGCCTCTTGGTGCTTTCCAGTTTTAAGTATGTCTAAGCAAAATTTCTCATTTTTCACTTTTTCCTGGACATCCAGAGATTTTTCTGCTCCCACCTCAACTCTCCAATATTATTCGTATGTAAAGAGCATTTCATTAGAATCATAAAATACTCAGGATTCTAATTTGGCTCTGTCTATGCTGCTAGGAGCTCTCATTCAGGCATGAGAGGCAGCGAGGCTATTCTTCAGGAACTCCACAGATAGGGACCCAGGGAGCTGACCCAGGAGCTTTTCTAAATTTCTTTTGTCATGTAAGGTCAATGCTTTTAACCTGCCTGTATCCACAGAGAAACGTGCTTGGCAAAGGCAATTGAAAGCTCTTTCTTTCCTACAACTAACTAAGGGTTTCTAAAGCTGATTGAAAATGAAAATGTTGGCATTTTCAAATACTGGGGCTAGCATTCTGGAATGAATGGCTCCTCAGGTGGCAGGATGGAAAATTGATTATTAGAGCACAGCTTTATCTGCATTGACATTTTTGTGGGTGCTATAGATCTCTAATGTATATATCTATGTGTACACAAGTATTAAATGCTTGCCTGGGATATAAAGGTATGTTGAAAACACCTGCCCCTGTGATTCTGAAATGGGTTCTTTCAGTGGCCTTGCTGAAATCAATGAATTATGAGAAAACCAAAGAAGGACCTAGAAGAAATGTTCCCCCCTCCAAAAAAAAAAAAAATCCCAAACTACTAAACTCTTTTGGCATAAAGATTATCTATCATTTGATTTGAGGTCTTTTTCACCTTCTGTAGTCAATCAGAGAAATGTTTCCAGCTTTTGCAGTGGTGTCCAAATGCTGATTTCTAAGTTCCGTAGACATCTCCTTTATGCAACTCTATGTGCTTGATTGATATGTTGTGTGTAAAACAGGTTGTGGTGAGCCGATTTACGTTTTAGAAGTAGAAGGTAAACCAATTACTCAAAATGGTAATGAAATGAATTCTTTTGTAAATTTATCTTTTATGGTACTTTAATTTTCAGATATTAAGTTTGTTGAAAGTGAAGTATGCCTATAAATCTTTCTGCACTGACTTGCTCCTTGACTGCACAGCAAACCCTTACATTTAGAAAATCCAGAGCATGATATATGACTGAATACAGGTGCAGTGAAACCTGCTGTGATTTCAGTCTTGATGAACTTTAAATTAGAGGGAAAGTTGGTATTTTAAATGCACTTGGGCCTTGTGTGAGTTCAAGGGAGCCCTGTCAGTCCGTGTACACCTGAGCATTCAGTAGCTGATGGAGCACCAGCAGGCAGCCCTCTTGCTTCAGCTTATACAGAATTGCCATGTTCCACAGCCATGGGCTTTCTCTTTGAACTTAGAAGGCAAGAGTCAGAAGTCAGGGTCAAAGTCTTCACACCAGAATAGATAGGGAGCCAGATTTTGGCTGCCTTGACCCTGACATCTCAGGCACCGTTGTTCTTTCTCTCTAGGCAAACCCAAGACAAAGCAGGACCCTGACCCTGCATGACACCTGCTCAATGAGGAAATGACAGCAGTGAGAAATGTCCCCAGGTCCCTAATATACAGACACACCTCAGGGAGATTATCAATATCATGCTCAAGGTTAGATTCAAGGTAGAGTTTGGGATTAGGCTCCAGGGCTCTGTCTCCAAGTCCTCCAAGTGCTCCTTCTATTTTGCCTTGCTCAGCCTCATGAGCACAGTGAATTAATTTCCCCAGTCCCTGTGATGGGGGTAGCTCTACTGCATTTGTGGTCATCCACTCTCTCCCAAGAATGTTTTAGAAAGGAAAGGGGCTGTGGGCTCTCTCTGTATGAGTTTTCTCTCCTTTTTTCACCAAGTCAGGGCAAACTTTAAGGAAATGGTAAATTGTCTTTTTGTATGCTCCTTGAATTTTTAACAGATAATGTCTGAGTCAAGTCTTTAAAAACAAAAGCAGCATGGTTTTCCTGATTATAATATTAAACCTGTTCATTGCAAAAACTCGGGAAATATGAAGAATATAGGCACAAAAGTACAAATCAATTATTACTTCACCATGCAAAAATAACACTTGTTAACATCCGAATTTCTTTTTTATGACTAATTACACTACATAATTGAGGTCAGATTCTGTATAATTTTGCAGTGTACTTTTTTCCTGTTGATAGTAGTGGAAAACATGAATAATGTTTTCCCATGTTATTAACTACTGTTAATAACTGTTGGGCATTTATGTGGTTTCTAATTTTTTTTTGCCTAATGGTTAATGCACTAATAAACATTTCTATATGATAATTTTTTTGTTATCTTGATTATTTCCTTAGGGTAGATTCCCAAAAGTGGAATTACTGAGTCAAATGAAATGAATTAAGGAAAAAACCTTTTTTCTCCCAATTTTAAGGAATTGTAAACTCTGAGCAAAGTGAAGAACAAATCCGCTGTCTTATTTACTTTATCTCCTCAACATAAGGCAGAGTGCCTGACACCTAACAGTCACTACACATTTATTAAATAAGTGAATGAATGAATAAAATAATACATCTTCCCAGAAGAACATTTGGAAAATACATTAAGTTGTAAAGGAAACATAAAAAGTATCTACAATCCCGCTACTGACAAATAACCAGTTAAAATTCTGGAAAGCTAGCTTTTTCTTTTTTCCTTTTTTTAAAATCTTACTATTTATATTTATTTATTTTAAGATTTTATTTATTTATTTGACAAACAGAAATCACAAGTAGGCAGAGAGGCAGGCACAGAGAGAGGGGAGGCAGGCTCCCTACCAAGCAGAGAGCCCGATGCCCAGCAGGATCATGACCTGATCCCAGGGTCCTGGGCCCACCCTGGGACCATGACTTGAGCCGAAGGCAGAGGCTTTAACCCACCGAGCCACCGAGGCGCCTCTATACTGGCTTTTTCTATCTGTGATATTTATGCCACATACAGTTACTCATGCTTTTAAGGATGAATTTTAAATCATAATAAAGCAGTTTCAATAGCTGCTTTTTGGTTTTTGTTTTATTCCTTAATATCATATCATGGGTATTTTTCATGTCATAAAATACTTTGCAAAATGGGATTTTTAATGGGTGCATTATACTGCAGAGCTATACTCATTTATTTTACCATTCCTCTATTTATAAATATAAATTATTTCCATTTTTAATAATTACAAGTATCCTAGACATACATCTTCAAGAGCATCCCTTGTTCTTTGTTTGGAATAAACTTCTTTTTTTTTTTTTTAAGATTTTATTTATTTATTTGACAGGCAGACATCACAAGTACGTGGAGAGGCAGGCAGAGAGAGAGGAGGAAGCAGGCTCTCTGCTCAGCAGAGAGCCTGATGCGGGGCTCGATCCCAGGACCCTGGGATCATGACCTGAGCCGAAAGCAGAGGCTTTAACCCACTGAGCCACCCAGGTGCCCCTGGAATAAACTTCTTGATGTGGAATTGCTAGGTCAAACTGTCTTGGTAAACTGTGTCAGATTTCCTTCTAGAACCAAAATGTATACATAGAAAAAAGACCTTTAACTGTAGATTGTAGTACTAATTTAATTCTTTTCTGTTATCTTTCCATAGAATGGGGAACAAGATGGGGAGGGGTCTTCTTCTGACAAAAAAATACTCATTTACTGAAGGCAATGGATACCTAGAATTAAAAGTTGCAGAGACAGGGGTATTCGGATGGCTCATTCAGTTGAGTATCTGACTCATGATTTTGGTCAGTCGTGATCTCAGAGTTGTGATTTCCGGGTCATGATCTTAGAGTCGTAAGATCGAGATGGAGCTCTGTGTGGAGCCCCAAACTCAGTGTGGAGTCTGCTTGAGATTCTCTCCTTCTCCCTCTGCCCATCGATGCTCTGCTTGCAGGTTCTCTCTCTCTCTCTCTTTCAAATAAATAAATAAATCTTTTTAAAAAATGGTTGCAGAGACAAATATACCTAAACAAGAGCAGGTCTAGCTCTAATTAAACTCCAAAAAACACCAGGGATTTCACTTTTTGAAACTCTGTAATTTCTCCCATTTAAAATGAAATATAAAAATTTTTCCCTATTAGAATAATTAAAAAGCACGTGTGATGTTTCAAAAAATTGGGAGTTGGAGGACACTGAGGTGACAACTCCCCTTTGCAGGGACCCATGATGGTTGCCGGCTCTAGTACTGCAAAACAGCCTCTAAAAAGGTAGGAGGGAGGCCAGTTCCAAAGCTCCACAAGAGAGACGGAAGAGGCAAAGGCAGCCTGATTGGGAAACAAACACACAACAACAGGAGGCTCGGAAAGCACTGGAGTGATGACACTGCTTTTCCACCTGGAAGGGGCAGGTGTAATTTCAGCGATTTGAAAGGAAAGGATTGCTTACTCCTCAGACTTACGTTTGAGTGAAAGGAGACATCTAAATTATGATTGTCTCTGAACAATGTGAAATATGGTAAGGACCAAAAATACAGTTGCCCAGATAGGTAATGGTGAAGACAAAAGGAGTAAACTCTCTGAGAGAGTAAAAGAAGATCCAAGAGCAAAGACATACATAAGTAACAGAAACTTCCCACGGTTCTGTGGTATCTATCCCACTCTCCCAGTCACACTCAGCTACAAGTTCAAATAGCCTGCTTTCCAGGTCTCCACGAGACCTGCAGTTTGTCCTTGAACCCCACCTTGTTGGTTAGACTTGGATCCCATTGTATATCTCAGATTAGTTCTTCACTACCGAGAGGTCAGAAGGATTTTAGAATCCTTTGCACATATTTAGACGAACCTTACAACCCATGACCAAGCATCTCTGTGACACTGAAAATGGTCATTCACTAGAAACGTGTCCACCACAACTGACCCTGTCTTTTCAAATCCAGAACATCAAATGTCTTGGGTTGACATGAATTGAACTTGAGCTTGTTATATCTTGGATGGGTCAGTTACGCTGGAGGACCTTTCCTGGAGGGAGTCAATGCCCTCTTACTCTCTGGAGCTGTCCCACTGTACTTGTCACATCCTGTCATTACTCATGGGTACTCCCAGTGTCCTGGAAGGTCAAGGACCTTGGTTTTTCCAAAAGCTGGCAGAAATATAGGTTCAATTGAAGGAAAATGCAGAGTAATTCTCAAGGTATAGGTAAAATTTTTTAGAGAGGATGATAAAGAAAGGTGACATTCCAGATAAAAGAAACTGTTTGGCAAAATCATGGAAGTAAAACAAACAAACAAACAAAAAAACTTTGTAAAAAGTTGCAAAACGTTTGGGAATAACTGGCTGACTCCATTGAAGTGAGTTCACAAGTAAATCAGGGAATGAATGGAGAGATTGGTAGGAAGAAGATGGGTCCAGGTTTTGTTGGATTTGTTGTGAAAATACAACAATTAGTTGGAAATGCCCAACAAGCCACTTGAGATTTGTGGTTAGAGACTGAGAAGCCAGGAATGAAAATGTAGATTTAGGAGTTTTCCAACCTAATGGCTTACTGGAGTTTCAAAGTGAAGAACATCTGGGCACCTGGGTGGCTCAGTGGGTTAAGCCTTTGCCTTCAGCTCAGGTCATGGTCTCAGGGTTCTGGGATCGAGGCCCGTGTTGGGCTCTCTGCTCAGCAGGGAGCTTGCTTCCTCCTCTCTCTCTACCTGCCTCTCCGCCTACTTGTGATATCTCTCTGTCAAATAAATAAATAAAATCTTTAAAAAAGAATGAAAGAAAGAAAGAAAGAAAGAAAGAAAGAAAGAAAGGAAGAAAGAAAGAAAGAAAGAAAGTGAAAAACATCTCTTTTACCTAACATTTTTCCAGAGAAGGGGCGAAGAGGCCAAATATTCATGATAATGTCCTATCAAGCAATAAGAGGGGAAAAAAGAAGCAAAGGGATAGTGGAGGAATTGGGATATGTGGAGTGGCAAAGTGACTTGTTGGTTCTATTCATAGTGTCATTAGAATCCAAAAAATACCAGGGATTTCACTTTTTGAAACTTATCAGAGGAAAGTGGATTTGGTAATTAGAGAACATTGGTGAGCTGTGATAGGTCATACCAACCGAGTATAGTAGAGAGGGATAAAATTAGATGGCAGTGAGGGGAATGGCCCCCTCCTCATCCATCCATCCATCCGTCCATCCATCCATCCATTACTGAGGACCTACCATATGCCAAATGCTGGTGCAGTAAAACATTGCCTTTGCCCTTGTACTCTCAACTTTGGGGATTGATAAAACTCATGAGTGCCATTATAACCCAATGTAATTAATACCATGCTGAGAAAGTTTGGACACAGAGGGAAGAACTGTCCTTGGGAATCTGGGAAAGACTTACTGGTAAAATAAAGAAAAGGAAGAGAAGGAGGGAGAAGAAGAGGCAGAGGAGGAGGAGAAAAAGTAAAGCATAGAGAAAACAATGTGGAGTTTGTATTTTTTTAATTAACTTCAAGAACACTGGACTGGGAATTTTAATGATTTATTAGTGTTTGTCACTTGGAAACTAGAAAAGAGATCTCATGTTGGTAGAACTGATAATGATACCTCATATTTGCATGCTCTCTAATCTGTTTTCTCATTGAATCCTAAATAGCAATGGGGATTCTGTTTCTGCCTTGGAAAGACTATTAGAAACAATTTCTTTTAGCATTGTCCTCCTACTCTACTCCCTCATAGTTTAGAGACTCATGCAATTTGTATTCTTGTGCCTTAGACATCTGCCTACATATTCCTACTCAAGGTGGCTCTTGAGTGCTATCATCTAAGGAAAGCTGTCACTGAAGGCAGAAAAGTGATGTAAGGGTCCTACTGTGCCAGAGAGGATGTTAGAGACTCTTTAGATCATTTTCCACCCAAACAAAAATTCACACCCACAACCTTCTAGACTGGGCCATTGTAAGAATATCGAATTCTGATTAAATATTATACTCAACCTGTCTCATTTGTTAAACTCATTCCATTTTGAATCATTATAAAGTTATTCCTTTTGTTGAACTGAAATCTGCCTCTGATTATGTGCTATTCCTTTTAATATAATGCCTCTTCTATGTGGCAGTCTTTTAATTATATCCCTTCTGAAGCTTCTCTAACCCTGGTTAACTATTCCTGGTTCCTTCATTTTTCATTCTCCTTAGGCTCTACTAGCTATTCCTATTTGTTAATAGTCCTCTTCACTGAGGTTAACTAATGCCCAGAACTGAACATTACCCCATTACCATTACTCTGTCCAGCTTCATCTGCTATAGGACTGGCATCCTAAACCTGATGACTTTGTTCTCTTAGGCTCAGCACAAGTACCATCTCCACTAAGCCTTCAAATCTCAATGAAGTATCCTTCCTACCTATTTTCATATTATTCATACAATTGTCTATAACTTGTTGGTCTCTCCCACACCTACCTGCCCACTAGATTACTTTATAAGCACCATGAAAACAGGGATGCTTTATCCCTGTTCCCAGCAGCTATCCAGCTGCCTAACAGAGTAGGTATTCATTACAATGTGTGGATAATGGTTGACTTGACTGTACCTCTGTTCTACACACATCAACCAAAATCTGAAAACCAGACCCAGTGCATCAGGCAGACATCAGAGCACACCTATGATGCTATGCCTTGAAGCAAAGGAAAATTTGGGCCAAATATATGCCTATCATAGAGTTCTGCTACACTATAGAACATTTGGTTCAGAACTTCCTGTTCTAGAGTAACTATGTGTTCTAATTCATACTTATATTTTCCACACTCCACTTAACTGGAAGCCACTGAACCCGCACTCCACTGAACCCACTGGTTTCCTGACCCACACTCTGTCCCCAACAGATATTGCATCCCAGGAGAACAACTTCTCATCAAGAGAGGTGTTATCATTTCTACCTTACCTCCAGTCGTTCCAGGAATACTGGAAACTCAGTTATTTTCGGACCCTTCTATGGTTGTTGTCAACAGCCTGGCTTTCTCTCCAACACCCCTGCTAGCAACAGGAAACGAACTTTCTGTTTTACTTGTCCTTCCTGAGTCAAGAAAAGCAGAAGCCTACCCTCCACCCAGCACTCCAAGTCCTGTCACAGTAGCTGTCTGAACATATAGCACATACTATATTAAAATACTGCAGACAGAAAAATTCCAGCAGACCACCCAAGAAAGTCATTGACATGGAATACAGACTGAGGAACTGTCTTCCACTACCCAATCCTCCTCTCTTGTCACCTTGAGAAGCTATGATTCCAACTCATGAAAGGGGAAATATGAGGGTCTCTGGATGAGGAGTCCCCAGGCATGAAGAGATGCTTTAATAAATCTCAGCTTGAGTATTAATGCAATACATGAAGCTCTAGGAAATTTGTCTAAGCAGCCCTGAGCCTGATGTCTTGTTACTCTCTTTTGTAATTCTGTACTTGATCTACTTTCCAATTCAGTATTATCACTATATTTAATATTTGGGACTCTTTATGGAGTGACTTTCTTGTCTTTTATATAAGAATGTCTTTTAATGACTTTACATCTAACCTCTGATAATGGAGTTTAGTGTAGAAAAGAGCACAGGCAGTGGTCCTAGCAGTTCTTCTGCCATGTACTAGCTATGCAAATGGAGGTAAGACACTTACCTCTCTGACCTCAGTTTCCCTATCTGATAAAAGGGTTATAATAAAATACTCATAGACTATTGTTGCAAAGAGAGAGGGAAAGGGAGAAGTATGGCAATGTATGGGAAATTGCTGATTCATTGAAACTCAGTAAGAGCTCAGTTAATGGCTATATTATGATCTATAATTAACACTGGCACACTATATATGTAGAATATACCTACTCTACATACCCATTCCTGTCTCAGTGACTCTTTAATTCCTTGTACATCAAGTATAACAGGGTGAAACATTTGTATCCCTGCCCCCCCCCAAATTATAATTCAAAATCCTCCTAATTGAGAAAGCAAACCTGTTGCCAAATGTTTTCTAGCACCCTTACCTTCTGTGGAGATACACACTCTACCAGAAGCCTGGATCTAGTGCATTACAGTCCAGAAAAACTAAGTCGTTTTCATTTATACCACCTCCAAAACCACCCATTCACTTCCCACATCCTGTATGTTGTAAAATTACCACTGTCCCATGGATATCATTCGAGTATTTAATGTCTGAGGGAGAAATGTCTGAAGGTCATAGCAAAACTGTGTAAGGGAGAAATGCCTAAGGATAATAGCAAAACACTCTTACAGCTGTACATGCTTTTAGTTGATATTCAGTTTGTTAAAGTTGTTTCTTTTGCCTTTGAACACATCTTATAAATCTTGGAAGTTTTGTTTTAAGCCTAGTTAAAGTGTTAAACTTTCACTTTCTCTTGTCCTTTGACTAATACTCAATTAGCTCTTAAACATAAGAGGAAGTACTTCCTCCTAAATATTTTAACATTTTCAAACTTAATCAGATGATCTTACATATTTCTAATTAGCCACAGTTTTTTACAAACTTAAAAATCAAATAATCTTAAAAATGTAAACAGTACTTACAAAGATGATTATTAAAGTCCCTTAAATATTTCAAATCTAATACACAAATTTACTACATCTGGTTTTCTTAAAACTCCAAAATCCCTTAAAACGACTTAAAAATAGAAGAAACAAAATCTTTCTCAGGACTCACATAGTTCTGGTAAACTTAATAAATCAAGACTTCTAAATTTGGCATATTAAATTCTCTTATAGCATTTCAACCTCCTAAGAATTAAACTCACAAATAAATGAGGTTCTTATGAGCCTCTCAATATTGACTACAAAATTAATTCGTTAAATCCTCCTAAGTATTTCAATTAAAATTACAAATCTGGTAAGTCAAATTCTGTAATCTATCAGATTCTCACTTCCAATATATTAAAAAAAAGTCACCCACAAATAATATATACTGATCATAAAACTCACTACTTCACACATACTTCTTACAGAGAAGCACCATTTCTTTATTGTCAATTGAATTTTACAAAATGCCTTTCCAGGATTATAAAGTGATATAAGCAGTGATGGCAAAATCATGGGGGCCAAAGGAGCTCCTGAGGTTCCGGAATCAGGGTTGTGTTGGAGATCTGAATCGGTGTGTATCTTTCAGGAGTCCAAACTCCTGAGCCCTTCTCATAGTGGACCTCTGCCTTCGTAGCGCCCCCAGGATCCACCCACATCTTGCCAGTGGAATTGAGTAGTCCAATGTACCCTACATCTCCTTGCTTCCTTCAAGTGTGACCCTTCTCCAACTTTCATCTTAACATTTTATCATCTGAATTATGTCAATAGAATCATGCAGAGCCTCATTCCAACCCAGACTGCATTCAATCACTTTGCTACCCGAGTAGCATTAGCTGCATTCCACACCCTCTTATGTTTTTACCTTCTTATAGACTTCCATTCCAGACTGGCTCATTGCCATGGATAAAGTGACCAAAAAAAAAAAAAAAAAAAAATCATCATCTCTCCTGCGTGCTTCAATTCCTTCTTTTTTTTGAGACTTTGAGGTCATGAAAAATATGTGCCTGAACTTTTCTGGGTGTATCCTTCTTCTTCATACAAATCATCAAAAATGGAAGAGTAGTACCTGTTGGTTTTGACAAATTCAGGCTCTCAGCATGTTTCAGATCTATGCCCAGAGACGTGTGTGCATCTTATATGGAAGGTCTACATAGAAGCTTCCATTCCTCTTTGCATGAAGTCTTCAGTGACAGGACTTTTCTTCTTGGAGCCTGGAAGGTATCCGGCACCCTTGAGTCCTCCAATTGGGTCATGAGATGGTTTTTCTTCAGATCATCTTGGTTTTTCCTATGAGGACAGACTGTCATGACTTTTTTATAGCTCTGTGAGTGCTGAGTTCCCTTCTGTTCCCTTCCTTCTCAGCATCCTAGATATCAGATCATAAAAAACAAGTGATGCTCTGTTCTTATAGCATAACTCAGTGTCCTAAGCCATATATGGACTGACAAGCAACTACCTTCACAAAACACACTACTGCCTGAGCTCCAAGAGGAAGGGTCAACAGTCGAGCTACCCCTCTGCTCTGTCACAGGGTATAACTGAGACACTAACTTTGAGAAGTCTCCTGTGCACATTTGGTGGTATGTGGAGAGATTAGGAGCATAAGCTTAAATACTCACCTTGTATGATTTATTAATTAATTTTATTTTACTGTGGAGCAATGTCCTCTTGAATAATTAATATGCTCTCATAAGAGGATTTGTCTGACTCTGAAAATCTTTAAACAAAAGAAAACCCCAGAAACAGCTGAAATATTCTCCCCAGTAGTCCCAGGGAGTCAGAGGGGGCGTAAAAATGCCCGCAGGCATGATGGGAGCTAAAAGAGGAGCAGTCATGAGGAAGAAATGTAACTAGTTAGCTCAACAACTTAACGGGGCTCTTCAAAGAGAAACTTAGACAATAACCTAGAAACCCTGTGGCCGAATCCTTAACCAGCAGCCTCACTTAAATTTGTTTCCAAAGACCAATTCCTTTCTCTTTCTGCATGGCATGAAGGGTCTAGAAGTTAATATATTAAAGGCTCATCTAGAATATGAGCTGGATCACAGCCATCATGGGCTTCAGTGGGTCCAATTAAGGCACGACCAGCCTAAAACTAAGCCAAATGCAGAGAAGATATCCTCTCCCCTTTCTGGCCATTTCCCTCATCAATGCTCTAACCAGCCCAAGTCTGCATTAGAGCACTCCCCGATCCTGCCTCGTAAGTGAATGGTCCCACATTACTGCTCTGTTCTCATCACAGCCCAATCCAATTTAGTAAATTGAGTAGAGTAGCCAATTAAAATCACATCTAAGGTGAGAATGATCTGGGCTTCTACCTTCCAAGTCCCATTTGCTTTTGAAAATGGAAATGTGTCCATTCTGATTATCTACTCCTTTCAGTTACCTCTTCATGAGTAGGAAAGAGTATAGAGAACCAAGACAAACAGTCTTGAGGACTGATCCAATATGGGGTGCAAAGGGTGTTGGGATTTAGGTACTTGAGGGTGTAGAGTTTGGCTTTTACAACATGGCCCCATGTATCTACCAAGGAGAGTGTGGAAGCACAAGGGGCTATTATCATGAGCCCAGATCACTGCTGAAAGACTTTCTTCTGCCGTAATCAGAACTGCCTCAGTCCCGAGTGCCCATGAACTCTCCGTTTGTGTCTCACATTTCTCCATTGTGAAACGTGGGTGAATTTGTTTCTGTTCTTCATACTTCTTTGTAAGACACTAATTGATAAATAAGACACTTTGATAAATATGTAGTAGTTTTATAGCTTGGATATTGTAATCAGAAGGGAATTTTGGTCACAGTCCCAGCTGGTTCTATGGATCTGGTAGGTTAGGTTAAGGGCAGCAGTGCAATGAAGTCCTATTTAGGTGGTCAAGGCTGATTCTTTACCTCTCCAGCATCTTCAGCAATGGATTTGTGCTGTTCATAAACCCGGGGGTGAGGGCCAGGTTTCCAAGAGCTGAGCTTTCTGCTAGTGTCTGTCTGGACCCACACTTCATCTAGAATCTTGCATCTCTTTTTCTTTGTTTGTCTTTCCTTTCTCCCTTTCTGTCTACAACTGGATCAAAAATTCCTTGTTTGATCCCTCTACCCCTGCCCATCTCCTCCTCAGCATTTTGAAAATAGCATGACTTCAATAAATCCTATTGCCTGTAAAATGGAGTTGGATCAGACAAAACCAAAAACTGTTGTATATAAAGCAACCAAAGAGTAGATTTACAGAGCAATATTAAAAATTCGAAGTACTATGATTCTGATTCCAGAGGGGTCCTGAATATATTCTTTAAGACTATTTATGTAGGTTTAAATGTAAGCTACTTTTAAAAAATGGAATATATTTGACATATAACATCATGTAAATTTTGGATAAACTTATACTACTTTTTTTTAAGATTTTATTTATTTATTTGATAGAGAGAGAGATCACAAGTAGGCAGAGAGGCAGGCAGAGAGAGAAACAGGTAGAGAGAGAGAGACAGACTCCCCATTGAGCAGAGAGCCTGATGCGGGGCTCAATCCCAGGACCCTGAGACCATGACCTGAGCCGAAGGCAGAGGCTTAACCCACTGAGCCACCCAGGCGCCCCCTTATACTACTTTTTTAAGAAAAATAACTTACTGTTTAATATTATCTGCATAACTCCAAATTCCCTTCTGATTACATTTAATATATATATATATATATATATATATATATATATACACATATATGTGTGTATATATATATATACTTCTAAAACTATAAAGTATTATGTATTTGTTAAGGAGGATTAACACCTTATGGAAAATAAAGCATGCTGAAGAACAGAAGGAAAATCAACCCTCATTGCACCGCCCAAACACCACTATTGCCAATTCTTAAGAATTATTTCAGTACAGGAATTTTCCCCTATGCATAGGATATTTTATATAGTTGTAATCCTATGGAATATACAACTTTAATTCTTTTTTTAGGAATTTATGTATTTGAGGGAGAGAGTGAGTAAAAGAGAGAGAGCATGAGGGAAGAAAGCAGCAGAGGGAGAAGAAGCAGCAGAGAAGCCAACTCTCTGCTGAGCAGAGAGCCCAACTGGATCTGGAAACCAGGACTGGGGAATCATGACCTGAGCAGAAGGTGGATGCTTAACCAACTGAGCCACCCAGGCACAAGGGATATACAATTTTAAAAATTTAACATAATAAACATTTCATGTAATTAAATGTTATTCTGAAAGATCTCGCTTCATGGTTACAAAGTATCATAATTTAAATAACATCTCATCCTGAGACCTTGTAATTGTTTCTAGCTTTTGCTGTAATGTATCATTTGTGTGATAAGTATGTTCTAGCTACACTTGTATTTGTACATGTGTGTGACTATGAGGATGACTTCTTAAAAGAAAAGTCTATTCAGAGCACTGGACATTTAAAGACTTTGGCTTCATTCTGGTTACTTGGTCTTCAGAAAGCTTTAGCAATTTAGCAGCATGAATCAGAATGTATACACCCATTGTATGAAAGCGTTCCTTCATATTCCTAACAATTTCAGAAACATCTTTTTCAATTTAAAAGATTTAAAATGTTATTTATGTTTGCATTTCTTACTGGTGAGATTGAATATTTTGTATATTTATTATTCCTTTACATTTTGCTTTTTCATGAAAACACTTTTTTTTTTCTACTCATGACCCTAGGACATTTTTAAATTTAAATCTTTATTTTTAAGTTTCGTATTGCATTGCAAGAGCTGTGTTAAAGATACAAACTTTTGACTGTCATATGCTGCAAATAGTTTTCTATGTTTCTAGTACAATTTTACTTTCCTTTTCAGTAATTACTGTAAGTTTTTTTTTTTTTTTGTAGTTACATCCATCTGCCGTTTCTTTTATGGTTTTCCCTTGATGTCATGCCTAAAGAAGAATTTTCTCAATTCAAAAGTAAATAAATATGGGCGCTTGGGTGGCTCAGTTGGTTAAGCGACTGCCTTCGGCTCAGGTCATAATCCTAGAGTCCTGGAATCGAGTCCCACATCAGGCTCTCTGCTTGGCAGGAAGTCTGCTTCTCCCTCTGACCCTCCACCTTCTCATGCTCTTTCTCTTTCAAATAAATAAATAAAATCTTTATTTATTTTTAAGTAAATAAATGTGCATAGACAATTTCATTTGCTTTTATAGTTAGGAGATTTTTTCTTAAGTCTTGAACCCATCAGTAATTTAATTTAGATTATATCTAATATTTTAAATGACATGTATGTTTATCCTGCTGTCTAAACACCATTATCCATCCAGATAAAGTCTGGACTTATTATTTAAAATCCCCCTATTGAAAAGTCCTGTAAGAATTTTTATTGGAGATGTATTAAATGTGTAAAATTTAGAAATAAACTTTAGGAAGAATTGTTAGCATATCATGTTTTCTTTCAATGTATGACATGGTGTATATTCTATGCATTCATGCCTATATATTTTCTTATATAATTTTTTATATTATTCCTCATAGTATCCTTCAGATTTCTTTAAACTTTTAAAAATGAATGTTTTTGCTTGCTAATGGAAATGCAATAATTTTCCTGTAGTTTTTTCTAATGGGTTATTGTCAGTGTATTCTAAAGCTTTGATTTTTTTTTATAGTCCCTTTGAAGCCAGCTATCTTAATGAACCCTGTACAGCAGAAGTTCTAATGTTTTTCTTATCACTTTTCTCAGATATCCCCAATAGTCATATAAATCTATGAACCTTTATGTTTTTAAATTTTGTATGCAGTGTCTCTATGTCCTTTTTCATTAGATCTTTCAGAACAATTTTAAGTAAAACTGGTAAAAGTAACATCTTTTCTTACACCTGATTTTAAGAAAGTTTTCTCTTAATAATACTGTTGAATACATTGACTGTTGATTTAAGTCAGAAGTACAAAAATTATATCATTCAATTCTTACTTTACCAAGAAAGTTAATCAGATCTAGATATTAATTTATCAATTGTCCTTTCGGCATCCAGCAATACTTTTTTTCTATTGATTAATTGCTTAGTTTTCAATTGATGTAGAACTCTCTTAGAATAGACAGTACTCGGTACTGGACTTTGTATACTATTTGCACACTGCTAGATTGACTTGCTAATATTTTATTTATATTTTTGCATCTTTGCTGTAATGTACAACTGTCATTTCATATTTTTAGTGTTGCCTTTTCAACTTTTGGTTTCAGGGCTATAATGAAATAAGCATTTTCTGAAATTTATTATACTTTCTGAAGTAAATAAACTTTGGTGAGAAACTTTTCTTCCAGGCAACTACCTGGAAGATACTGCTTCCCTCTCTTTCTCTATTTAGCCATTATGCAGTAGTGCAGGGCATTTCCCAGGCCCTCCAGGTGAAGCAAAAGAAAAAAGAAATAACACAATAGGTTATTGATTCAGAAAAATAGTGAGAGTGAGGTCTACACAGTAGTTTGCAGGTTTTACCTTTTCAGTTTGGGAGTCTTGCCAGCCAATGCTAAATCACAGGGAAAGAACCCCAGCCACACAGTCCTTTTGAGGATGAGCAATGTAATAGCCAGCCCCAAGGAGCAGGAAGAGCCCTGCAGTGGTTCTCTGTGCACCGAAGCTCCTTAGTCAGAGGAAGAGGCTAAGCTTCAATGTTCATCTTTTTTTCTGGCACAATAAACAGTATCCCAGGGAAGACATAGCCTTGTGGGTAGACAAAGATTTTTAAAAACCCAAGAAGATGTACAGATAAGCAAAATTTAGCAAGCACGGATTTTTTTTCAGCTTGGGTATGCATTTTATAAGACTTTTAAGAAGACCATGATTAATAAAATTGCTTATTTCAGGACCTTGATAATTAGCGTTTTAGAGGGGAAAACTTAAATTGCAATTTAAAAAAAAATTAAACTTTACTTTAGAAATATCAAGTTTTATTTTTTCCAGATTCTCCCTTCCCCAAGCAATATGAATTAGACAAGCAAGGAAATACTATTGAAGAAGTATAAATAAACCTTATTTTGTGGCTTAAAAAATCATTATACACACACACACACATAATTTATTGGCTTCTGATATGTTATTATTAATATAAATTTATTTTGGCACATTTTATTTTCATCATCACTTTGCTTTTAAAACAGTCATTGTTTTGTTCCAGTAATATGAATTCTCTTATGCTATGTAGATGGAGATCTAGATATTTATAGAGAGTCAAAACCATACATACTTTTTTTAAGTTTTTATTTAAATTCCATTTAGTTAATGTATAGTGTAATATTAGTTTCTGATGTACAATATAATGATTCAGTACTTCCATACAGAACCCAGTGCTCATCATGACAAGTGCACTCCTTAATCCCTATCACTTATTAACCAACCCCCCCCCAACATCCTCTCTGGTAACAGTTTGTTCTCTATAATTAAGAGTCTGTTTCTTGGTTTGCCTCTCCCTCTCTCTCTCTTTTTTTTCCCTTTGGCTTGTTTGTTCTGTTTCTTAAATTACACATATAAGCGAAATCATATGGTATTTGTCATTCTCTGGCTGACTTATTTTGCTTAGTATAATACTCTCAAAATTAAAAACTTCTGCACAGAGAAGAAAACAACAAAACTAAAAGGCAACCTGTGGGATGAGAGAAGATATTTGCAAATGACATATATGATAAAAGGTTAGTATCCAAAATATATAAAGAACTTATAAAACAACACCCAGAAACCAAACAATCCAATTAAAAAATGGGCAGAAGACACAAATAGACATTTTTCCAAAGAAGACATACAGATGGTCAACAGACATGAAAAAATGCTCAACATCACTGATCATCAAGGAAATGCAAATCAAAATCACAATGAGATATCACCTCACACTAGTCAGAATGACTAAATTCAATAGCACAAGAAACAACAGGTATTGGTGAGGATGTGGAGAAAGGGGAACCCTCTTGCACTTTTGTAGGGAATGCAAACTTGTATAGCCACTCTGGGAAACAATATGGAGGTTCCTCAAAAAGCTAAAAACAGAACTACCCTATGATCCAGCAACTGCACTACTAGGTATTTATCCAAAGTGTACAAAAATACTAATTTAAAGGGATACATACACCACAGTGTTTATAGCAGTATTATCTATAATAGCCAAGTTATGGAAATAATACCAGTGTCAAAGGACTGCTGAATGGATATAGGAGATATGGTGCATAAATATAAATATAACTGGAATATTAGCCATTAAAAAAGAATGAAATCTTGCCATTTGCAATGACATGGATGGAGCTAAAGAGTATTATGCTAAGTGAAATACCATACATACTTTGGTCCAGGGATATAATAGTCAGCAAGAACCAAGCCTGATCTCTGCCCTCAAATAGATATTAATAAGACATTAATCCAATGATTATTCAAATCAGTGTACACTTAAAAACTGTCTTAAGAGGTATTAAATAATAATGTTATGAGACTCTGAATGGTTTTGGGCTGAGAGCTAAAGAATGAGTAGGAATTAGGAAGAGCAGAGTGACAGACAATGGTTCGTTACACATAACCCAAATACAAACTCTTGTCCTTCCCCATCCTCTACTAGAGATATTATTGATGTCCCAGTCTCCCTTGCAGGGAGTGTTGGCCATATGGCGAAGTTGTGGCCAGAGGTGTACAGGAGAATGGCTCTAGATTAAGCTGCTCTTCTGGAAAAAAAAAGACAATGTCTTCAAGAAAAATACTTTCTTTATTCTTTTCTTTTCCCCCTTCTTCCTCTCTAAAATAAGGTTAAGACACATGGATGGTAGCAGCACATTTTACCTGTAAGAACAACTTCTACCCACTAAGTTTTAAGGATCAGAAGGTTAGAAAGAGCCTGGAGCCCTGAGATTCACTGACCCACGTACCAGCCCTAAACTACCCTACCTGGCATTGGTCTTCTTGTTATGAAAACAATGAAACCTCTATTTCTTTAAACTTACAATAAACAAATTTTCTGTTATTTGCAACCAAATGTAATCCTAACTAACTAAAAGGGAAGTTGGGTGGAGAGGAAAGAGTTGAGAAAAGTTGGCTGCATTTATGAAAACCCTGGGCAGGAGGAAGTATGATGCATTGGAGGAACCAATGCTTTCCACTTACACTCGCTATTTTTCACATTAAAAATTTATCCATGGATAAAATTAAAAGAAAATGGAAGAAACATAAAATCACAATTCATAAACGCTATGGTAATTTATTACCACCCTAACTATTAATGGAGTCTGAGTAATAAAAGCAGCTCACTGCAGGCTGTGAGGCAGACAAGATCAGCAGAGAGTTGTTGGAAATACTCACTGGGAGTCCACCTTTTGTTTCTTACTCAGCAGAGCAAGTGCGGAATGCATGACCATAGGGATAATGTTGCATCCACTTCCATTTACTTTCCATAATGTTAATATTTGGTATTATATGAGGAATAATAAGTTATTCAGACAGTTAAAAAACAATGTTCTGGAATATGTTTGTCTTTATTGTTTTTACATTCTTCCACTATTGAACTTGCTCAGTTTATATTTATTTCTTTTGTATTTTTAAAAATTATTTCCTAGGTGTTTTTTCTAAGGAATTTGGAAAAGAAATATTTCAAAGTGACCCCTCAATCTTATATAAAACTATAAATCCATATTTGGTTTTGAAGTTGATAAAATTAGTGGCAGTGTGGAGGACGTTCTAGATATAAATTAGTGGCAGTGTGGAGGACGTTCTAGAGTGGGGGGAACTATCAGTAGAGATTGCAAATAGGAAGTTATTATAATAATGAGGTAAAATATTACTGAATTATGGAGCTGGAGAGACCAGATTCCATAGATTTTAGGGCAAAGTTATAAAATGTAGCAGGCTGTTTAACATTTGGAAGGCTGTAAGAGTTGGAAATGAAGAAGAGGAAGGAGCAAAGGCTTCTCTCAGTTTACTGACATGGGAATATGGATAGATGGATAGTCAAATCAGGAACACAGGAGGCAGAGCACATTAGGAAAGAACATCTACATACCCACTGTGGATTATCTACATATCCACTGTAGACATGCAATAGCATTTATTGAATCTAGCATCTATTGAACCTGTTATCCATTGCCAAAGTAATGCTGTATAACCAATAGCTATAAGATGTCATGGATATAAAAGAATAAATAGGAATGCCTGGGTGGCTCAGTTGGTTAAGCCTCCGCCTTCAGCTCAGGTCCTGATCCCAGGGTTCTGGGATTGAGTCCCGCATCAGGCTCCTTACTCAGCGGGGAGCCTGCTTCTCTCTCTACCTCTACCTGACACCCTTCCTGCTTGTGTTGTCTCTCTCTGACAAATAAATAAAATCTTTAAAAAAAACAATAAATAATTGTTTCATTTATTGGTCTGCAATGTTCAGCTGATTCGGCCTACGCTTGTCTGAATTTTGGCTGGGCTCATTCACATTTCTGAAGCCAGTGAACTGCCAACTGATCAAGCTGCCCTTGGCAGAGATGATGGGCAACTCAGCTCTGCTCATATGTCTTTCATCCTTCCATAGGCTAGACAAGGTAGGTCTTCCTGGCACTGGCAGAAGTGCAAAAGACAAACAGACACAAGCAAACACTTTTTCCATTCTATATTTTTGTCATACCTACTAATGCCCCAATGGCCAAAACAAGCCCTCAGAATGGACTTGATTCACACTGAGGGAACAGGATTCCATCCCTTTAGGATAAGGATACAGAGAAGGATAAATGATTGATATCATTAGTGCAATTAATATACATGTGAACTCTGTGCCAGGCACTGTTCTAGACCCTGAGGATACAACAGAGAACAACAACAAAAACAAAAAGTCCTTATTTTCTATTTAGAGGTATAAACAATAAACAAACTAAAAATTATGTAATTTTGAATACAATTAAGTGCTGCAATGAAAATGGTAAAAAGATGGAGAGTGGTGAAAAGTAGTGTGATATAATGATCTTGGAAGTGGACTTTCTACCTTTCTACCTACAAGTACAGCTAGAATAAAAAGCCCTGAGTCAAGAATGGGTTTGGTAATAAAACGTGGGTGTGATTGGATGGCAGTGAGGTAGGGGGAGAAAGTCCAGTGAAATTAGAGAAGAAAGCCATGTATATCACAAGTATTAGTCAGGGTAGGCTAGGATGTGCTGCAGTAATAAGTAAAGCCCTAAATCATAATGACTTAATACACAGAAGTTTATTCATCACTCACTCTGACTGTGCTACAAGTTCAATTTCTTTCTTGGGCAGCTCCCTGAAAACATCACTTGTTCACAGGCTCTTCCCATCTTGTGGCTTAGCCATTACAACCTGAGCAGCTTGGTTACTACATTAAAGGAAAAAAGAACTTAGAATCACTTGGGAGCTTTGACCGGCCCTGGTTCAGAGGTGATATGTATTACTTCTCCTCAAAATCCATTAGCATTGGGGCGCCTGGGTGGCTCAGTGGGTTAAAGCCTCTGCCTTTGGCTCAGGTCATGATCCCAGGGTCCTGGGATCGAGTCCCACATCGGGCTCTTCACTCAGTGGGGAGCCTGCTTCCCTCCCAACTCTGCCCACCTCTCTGCCTACTTGTAATCTATCTGTCTGTCAAATAAATAAATAAAATCTTTTTAAAAAATTCATTAGCATTAACAAGTCATATGGTCTGGTCCAACTGCATGGACTCTGGAAAAGTGAAAATGTGCAAATGAGTGTTCAGTGAGCATTAAAAGTTTCTGCCACAGTGAGATAAGTTTGGTTTCATTCTGTGTGTGATGATAAACCACTAGAAGATAATAAGCAGGGAAGGAGCATGATCTTACCTATACTTTCAAAATTATCAGCTGGCAGTTGTGTGGAGAATAGAGTGTAAGGAAGCAAAAGTGGAAGCAAGGTGACCAGTTAGGAGCTCCCCATTGGTGATCCCAGTAGAGAAATGATGGTGACTTAACCCAGGGTATAACGGTAGGGGTGCTAAGTGACCAGATTTGGCATTTGTTCTGAAAGTAAAAAAAAAAAAAAAAAAAAAAAAATTTACTAGTTCAGTAGATACAGGGTAAAAGAGAAGAGGAGCAATCAAGAATCACTCCTGGGTGTGAGACTAAGCAACTGGGAGAACTGGGATTCCATTTACCAAGATGGTGAAGAACGGAGAAGTAAGTTCAGGAGCAGACACCAGGAGTGATTTTGGTCCTGACAAGTTTGAGAAAGGTAGCAGACAGACAAATGGAGATACTGAAGTGAACTGATAGTTGATTTTGTTTTGTTTTTACTGAGGTATAACTGACACATAACATTATATTAGTTTTGGATGTACAACATAACGATTCAATATTTCTATATATTGCAAAATGATCACCACAATAAATCTAGTTAACATCTGTTGCCATACGTAATTACAAGAATTTTTTTTTCTGGTGGTGAGGCCTTTTAAGATCTACTCTCTAAGCAACTTTCAGATATGTAACACAGTGTTTTTAACTATAGTCACCATCCTGCATATTACATCCTTGTGACTTATTTATTTTCTGACTGGATGTTTGTACCTTTTGACTCCTTTCACCTATTTTACCCATCCCTCACACCCCACCTCTGGCAACCATCAACCTGTTCTCTGGATCTATGAGTTGGGGTGTTTTTGTTTTTGTTTTAATTCCACATATAAGTGAGAACATATGGTATTGGTCTTTGTCTGTCTGACTTATTTCACCTAGTATAATGCCCTTGAGGTCTGCCCATGTTGTCGCAAATAGCAATATTTCATTTTTTTTTATTGTTGAATAATATGTGTACATGTGTGCCCATGTATGTGTGCGTGTACATATGTGTGCCTTCTTCACCCATTCATCCACTGATGGACACTTAGGTTGTTTCCATATTTTGGCTACATAAGCTTGCAATGAATATGTAGGTGAATGTATCTTTTCAAATTAGCATGTTCATTTTCTTTGGATAAATACCCAAAAGAAGCTGGGTCATATGTAGTTC
Organism: Mustela erminea; assembly: GCF_009829155.1. Classification (NCBI taxonomy): domain Eukaryota; kingdom Metazoa; phylum Chordata; class Mammalia; order Carnivora; family Mustelidae; genus Mustela; species Mustela erminea. Next base: position 92,622,783 of record NC_045620.1, on the reverse strand, counting down.
TATTTTTAATTTTTTTGAGGAACCTCCATGCTCTTTTCCATAGTGGCTGCACCAATTTACAGTTTGACCAACAGTGCATGAGGGTTCCCTTTTCTCCATATCCTCACCAACATTTGTTGTGTATTGTCTTTTCAAAAATAGCCATTCTAAGGGGTGTATGGTGAAATCTCATGGTAGTTTTGATTTACATTTTCCTGACGATTAGTAATGTTGAGCATCTTTTCATGTACTTGTTGGCCACCTGTATGTCTTCTTTGGACTGACAGTTGATTTTTTAAAATTATGTCCAGTTAGCCAACATATAGTAGATCATTAGTTTTTGAGGTAGTGTTCAATGATTCATTAATTGCATATAATATCCAGTCTGACAGTTGATTTTTAAATCTGAAGTTCAAGAAGAGAGGTAAATGCAGGCATACATATGTGAGAGTCACAGCATATACTGGGGTTTATATTACGACCAGCTAGTGGAAAGAGTGACAGAGAAGGTTGTCACTGATTGAGCCTGAGGGAACTCTAAATTTATAAAAGCAAGAAAGAAGAGTAGGAAGAAGCAAATATAACCAAGAACGAATAGTCAATAAGTGAAGAGAACTAGTAGGTGATGTATTTTGGAAGATATAAGAAAGTTTTTCAGGAAGGAAGAAGTACCTCCTGTGTCATAAATTGCTGAGAGGTTAAGCAAGGTGATGGTCAAGGATTTGATAAGATGGGACCATCATTGACCTTGACAAAAGTAGCTTTAGTAGACTGGTAGACACTGACTGGGATAGGCTGACAGAAGACTATGAGGGGAAAATGGAATTATAAATAGGAGAAGAGGAAAAGTGTCATAGGCACAAGGGACCTATGTTTAAGGAAGGATTTTTTTTAAGGGGGATGAAATTACAGCATTACATTGTGATAAGAATGGTACAGGGACACCTGGGTGCTCAGTCAGTTAAGCATCTGCCTTAGGCTCCAATCATGATCCCAGGGTCCTGGGATCCCATCAGGGTCCTTGCTCAGCAGGGAGCCTGCTTCTCCCTCTATCTCCTGCTCCCCCTGCTTTCTCTCTTTCTCTGTGTCAAATAAATAAAATCTTTAAAAAAAAAAAAGAATGGGACAATTGAAAGAAATTTATGATGCTGGTGAGTGGAGAACATAGGAGCAAAGTTTTTGAGTATGCATATGGGGATAGATCCAGGTTTGCCTTCAAAGGGAGGGGTGAGCATACATGATGGCCAGAAGAACTATGGACATATGGGTAGAGGAAAAGATAGGCTGGTAGATCTGATCATAAAATTACATAGTTCATTTTTATTGCTTCTATGTTTCCTGGGAAATAAAAATCAAGTCCTCAAAAGAGGTGTTAGAGGTGGAGAAGAGGAAAGAAGTTGTGAAATAGTCATGTTTCAGAGCTAGGGAGTGAAGTGACTAGAAAATACTTTATGACTGTTGAGTGATACAGAAGACCGCTTGAGATTTGTGAACTGACGAAGTTTAGAGATCAGTCAACATAATATGTGTTTTTCTATAACATAGGCTTAGAGATTATTAGCATTGGGTTTTGTCAGAGGAGCGAAATGGAGAGAGGGAGGAAAGCAGAATAAACTGTATGTGCAAGGAGGGACCACAGGGATGGACCATGGAGTCCTAGCTGGAGGAACAGAGAAGCAAGAACATGAGACGTGATAGATAATAAAAAGTAAGTTTGAGGGACTGGGGATCCTGGTGAGTACTGAGAATTGTTGGACTTGGAGTACCAGAGGGCATGAACTGAAAAAATAGGAGGTGGTAGAGAGTAAGAGAGCTGAAGTAGAAATTTTGGAAATTATGTAGTTAGTGGTGATGACAAAGTCCAGGTAATGATTCACCATGACAGTGGAAGGTTGGAAGCAAATGGAGAAAAATACAATCAGAAGTGAGGAAGTCAAGGAAGTGAGTCAGGGAGTTGGACTGATCTGCATGTGTATACTTTAGTCACCGAAAGCAAAGACACGGATAGTGATGGGAACACAGTGAGCTCAAATCTCCAATGGATGAGAGGGAATAAGCAGTAGATGAGTCAGGGGGTGGCTGCAACAAGTGTAACAGATGGTGTAGTCTGCTACATGTGTCAAAGTTTCTGGGATCGGAAAGATAAAGAAGGAATAATGGTCTGGAAGTGGGGTGAGGACAGTGAGTACATCTACCCCTGGTCTGGCTGTGCAATGCATGGACAGTGAATTCATCTACCCCTGGTCTGGCTGTGCGATGCATAGACAGTAGGGGAAGTACAACCACCTGAGACTACTGTGGTGGTAGAAGTGATATCCTGAAACAACCAAGTTGCAGGTAGCAAAAGGTGAAGGGAGCCTTCAAAGAAGAGGTGAGGATTTTGCTGATGATAAGACTATGTGTTCCATGGGGATGGCAGGGTGGGAGGGTGCATGAGACTAGGGAAATGTTTTGAGCCTATTGGAGATAAGAGCTAAGGTGGTAGCTCTTGACTAGAGAAGCTCAGACTTCTGGTGGTGGTCAGACACACAGAAGGGACCGATGGGATTGGTCATGGTGATTATGAAGAGGAAGGCCCATAATGTTCCTAATTAGAGATTCCCCTTGGTACTAGACACTGAGATGACTTGTTGTGGGCTCTTGAAGGTTTTCCTGAAATTTCATGATGTTGGCAGTAAATTATTTACCAGGACTATAGAATACGTCAAGAGGGGCTTGCTCAATGCCTTTAGCAAGCATAGGTCCAGTAGGGTTTTGAAGAAGATTGTAGGAAGAGAAAACCAATTCATACACAATAGCATTGTCCTGGAGAAAAGAGACTTCGTCAATCAAGAGGGGCAGCAGAATCTGAGATGCACACATCAGACTCAATGTCTTACTTTTTTAGAACATATGTCCCCTTTACTATTTATAAATAAAATTCATAGATATTACAATCTATCTTTATACATGTTTTCAAGGGAAAAAAAGTATAATGTCCTAGGTTTTTTATAAAAGAAAAATAAGAAAACAAGTAGTTCATAATAAATTAATGTGTATTTCAATATGAAAATGCTCAGGCATACAACATGAGGATACAAGACGAGTGTGTCAAACTTAAATCTTTATTTCAAATAAAGAGACTGTGATAGTAACGGAAGCAGGCAGACACAGCAGTGGGGTCTTTTTCTTTGTTTGTTTGTTTGTTTGTTTTGGCAATTCAAGTACTGTGAACCACTCTGTCTCAGGGACATGAGGCTCTGATACGGGAAATGGGGATCAATTCTTGGTAACAAACAAAACAAAAGACAGTCTTCCCTTGTTTATATGGCAGTTAGTTTCCTAAAAAATTCAGGATATTTTTTTTTAAGTCCAAAAATACTTTTTTATGTTGTCGGCAGAATAAAAGGCCCCAAAGATGTCCACATCTTAATCCCTGGAACCCAGGAATATGTTACCTTATGTGGCACAGGGGACTCTGCTGTTGTGATTAAGTTGGGGATCTTGAGAAGGGGAGTTTGTCCTGGGCAATATGGTGGGGGCCAATGTAAACAGAGAGATCTTAATAAAGCAAGTGGGAGACAGGAGGGCCAAAGTTGGAGAGAGAGCTCAAGGTGCTATGCTACTGGGTTTGAAACTGGAGGAAGAGGCCATGAGGCGAGGAAAGCAGGCAGCCTCTAGAAGCTGGACAAGACGCGGGAATGGATCCTCTCTGAGAGGCCCTGGGAGAAAGACAGCTCTGCCAACACCTTGATTTTAGCACAGCAAGACCCATTTCAGACTTCTGGTCTCTAGAATTATGAAATAATGAATTTGTGTTGCTTTGAATAATAAGAAATTAATTCACTTTATTTATATAGAAATCAAAGCTGGTTTCTGGATTTGGGTAATTATAAGCAGGTTTTTCACCTCCATGACTATCTAGAGGGGCATTTAAAACTCATTTGGAGTGTGGGACAGTATTTTTTTGTGTAGGGCCATACCATGCCCTGTAGGACAAGCCAGCATTCTTGGCCCCCAATAGCATCCCTGAGTCATTGTCACAACCAAAATGTGCCTCTGCAAATTCTCAATTTGCAGAAGAAAGTACCTATCATCTAGAAGCAAGGAGTGTGGAGGCATTCACAGCTGAGGACTTCTTTGAACTAGAAACTGAGTTTCAAAGATACTTTCATGGATTTTTAGTTACTTGGCACTCAGTAGCCTCAAAGTGGACACTGTTACAAAGTAAAGGTCAATAAACTTTCAGTACTCTGATCGATTAATAAAGACTCCTTATTGATTTCAAGACTGTATTGAGCCTTTCCTCATCCGTTGCCCCTGAAACTGAGTCTGAGAACAGAACTTCCACTGGATAATACAACCCAACCCAGTCCAGAACTTTCAAGTTTCCCACGGAAGCATCTTTAATGGGGCGCCTGGGTGGCTCAGTGGGTTAAGCTTCTGCCTTGGGCTCAGGTCATGATCTCAGGGTCCTGGGATCCAAGCCCTGCATTGAGCTTTCTGCTCAGCAGGGAGCCTGCTTCCCCTTCTCTCTCAGCCTGCCTCTCTGCCTACCTGTGATCTCTCTCTCTCTGTCAAATTAATAAATAAAATCTTTAAAAAGAAGAAGAAGAAGAAGAAGCATCTTTAATGAAATCTCCAACCGTTTATAAAAATTCACAAGTGGGGAGGATGAATTCAGTTAAAATGGAAAAATGCGTCATTCTCCTTTCAGTCTCCATGGCTATGGATTATGGAGAAAAAAAAGAATCTTCTTTTGTATGATGACTCTTCTTCAGCACCTATTTGTTATTATCTGCAAAGGTGATGCATACTTAGCAACTGTTTTCAGAAGAGAAGTGTTAGAAGTTAATATATAATAGACCTCTGTGTTATATAGATGCAGTAACATCAATGCTACTCAAGGTTCCATTGGGGGATTCTCAGCGTCACATGCAAAGAAAGGGCTACAGCATTCAGAGGGGGTAATGTACACATTGAGAGCCAAGACTCAGAAGTCTTTGGGTTGGTAGTACAGCATGAGAGTTTGTGAGGCGTCAAGAGAGTGATTGCTTCCTTCCTGAGTTCCTGAGCCCTAGTGCTGTATTTAGCCCTCACCAGAGAGACTAGCACCAGCATATTGTTTAACACATCAGGCGTCTGTCCTCTGGAGAGGCCGTGTGGCTCCAAAGAATGAAGCAGGTTAAGACAGCTAATTACAGAACTGTTCTTTGTGTAAGAACAGAAAGGTCTAATTTCTGCCTTTCTCTCTACTTAAGAATACAGTTTGATCGTTACCAAGTCAGAGGGATGTTCCTTTTGATGAGGGAGAAGTATGATGAATGTTCTTTCAAATTAAAAGAGTAGATAATTACTGCATAATTAGACAAGACTTCACCTTATGATTTGCTCCATGCTCACCCCTATGTGAAGGTTTTTCCTGGCTCGTTATGGTGAGTGAACTCAGCTGCTAAATACCTCCATATCGTCCCATCCCTCCTCCATTCTTCAGAATCCTTCTTTAGTTCAACCAGATCAAAAGCCAGTTTCCTAAGTGGAAAGTGACCTTTACCTATTATGCATGGTTAGATAATAACCCAAAGAGAGCAGCAAAGCAATTCAGAACAATAAAATGTAGTAGAGAGCAAGAAAAGCAAAACTGAACAAGTGGGACTAGATCATACTAAAAAGCTTTTGTACCAAAAGGAAACCATCAAAAAATGGAAAGGCAGCCTCCTGGATGGGAGAAACTATATAAAATGCAAGCCATATGACCTAATATCCAAAATATATTTTAAAAATTCATGCAACCCAATAGCAAAAACAAAAGCAATCTGATTTTAAAATGAACAGAAAATCTGAATAGGCATTCCTCCAAAGAAGACATTCAGATGGTTAATAGCCACATGAAAAGATGCTCATCATCACTCATCATCAGGGAAATACAAATCAAAATAAACAGGAGATGTCATCTTACACCTTTCAGAATAGCTAGTATCAAAAAGACAAAAAACAACAAGTATTGGTGAAGATGTGGAAAAAATAGAACTCCATGCACTATTGGTGGAAATGTAAATTGGTGCAGCCACTTTGCAAAACAGTATGGAGATTCCTTAAAAAGGAACTAACATATGATCCAGCAATTCCACTTCCAGGTATTTATATGAAGGAAATAAAAACACTAATTTGAAAAGACATAAGCAGCCCCATCTTCACTGTAGCTTTATTGCAGTAATCAAAATTGGGAAACAATCTAAGTGTCCAAGTGTCCATCAGCCGATGAATGGATATATTACTTAGTCATAAAAAAAGAATGAAATCTTGCCATTTGCAACAATATGGATGGACCTTGTGGGCATAAGTCTGAGTGAAATAAGTCCAATAGGGAAAGACAAATACCATATGATCTCTTTTATATGTGGAATCTAAAAAACAAACAGAAAAACTCAAGCTCACAGGTACAGAGAATAGATTTTGGTTGCCAGAAGCTAGGGGTGGGGAGTGGGAAAAATGGGTGATCTGTTTGATTTATTTTAGTTTAAATAAATTATGCAAATTTTTTAAAATGTGCTGATTGATTAAAGACAGATTTCATTTGCCAGATTTCTTCTTATCAAGAAATTTCAAAAAGATCCATGCTCTTGGATTGGAAGAATAAACATTGTTAAAATGTCTATACTGCCTGGAACAATCTATACTTTTAATGACATTCTGATCAAAATTCCACCAGTATTTTTCAAAGAGCTGGAGCAAATAATCCTAAAATTTGTATGGAATCAGAAGAGACCCCGAATCGCTAAGGAAATGTTGAAAAACAAAAATAAAACTGGGGGCATCGGGGCGCCTGGTTGGCTCAGTGGGTTAAGCCTCTGCCTTCAGCTCAGGTCATGATCTCAGGGTCCTGAGATCGAGCCCCAAGTCAGGCTCTCTGCTCAGTGGGGAGCCTGCTTCCCCCTCTCTCTCTGACTGCTTCTCTGCCTACTTCTGATCTCTCTCTGTCAAATAAGTAAATAAAATATTTAAAAAAAAACTGGGGGCATCACGTTACCTGATTTCAAGCTTTACTACAAAGCTGTGATCACCAAGACAGCATGGTACTGGCATAAAAACAGACACATAGACCAGTGGAACAGAGTAGAGAGCCCAGATATGGACCCTCAACTCTATGGTCAAATAATCTTCGACAAAACAGGAAAAAATATACAGTGGAAAAAAAAAACCAGTCTCTTCAATAAATGGTGCTGGGAAAACTGGACAGCTATATTCAGAAGAATGAAACTCGACCGTTCTCTTACACCGTACACAAAGATAAACTCAAAATGGATGAAAGACCTCAACATGAGATAGGAATCCATCAGAATCCTAGAGGAGAACATAGGCAGTAACCTCTTCAGTATCAGCCACAGCAACTTCTTTCAAGATATGTCTCCAAAGGCAAAGGAAACAAAAGCGAAGATGAACTTTTGGGACTTCATCAAGATCAAAAGCTTTTGGGACTTCATCAAGATCAAAAGCTTCTGCACAGCAAAGGAAACAGTCAACAAAACAAAGAGGCAACCCATGCAATGGGAGAAGATATTTGCAAATGATAGTACAGACAAAAAGGTTGATATCCAGGATCTATAAAGAACTCCTGAAACTCAACACACACAAAACAGACAATCATATAAAAAAACGGGCAGAAGATATGAACAGACACTTCTCCAATGAAGACATACAAATGGCTATCAGACACATGAAAGCCATCAGGGAGATTCAAATTAAAACCACATTGAGATACCACCTTACACCAGTTAAAATGCCAAAATTAGCAAGACAGGAAACAACATGTGTTGGAGAGGATGTGGAGAAAGGGGACCCCTCTTACACTGTTGGTGGGAATGCAAGTTGGTGCAGCCACTTTGGAAAACAGTGTGGAGATACCTCAAGAAATTAAAAATAGAGCTTCCCTATGACCCTGCAATTGCACTACTGGATATTTACCCCAAAGATACAGATGTAGTGAAAAGAAGGGCCATCTGTACCCCAATGTTTATAGCAGCAATGGCCACAGTCACCAAACTGTGGAAAGAACCAAGATGCCCTTCAGTGGTCGAATGGATAAGGAAGATGTGGTCCATATACACTATGGAGTATTATGCCTCCATCAGAAAGGATGAATACCCAACTTTTGTAGCAACATGGACGGAACTGGAAGAGATTATGCTGAGTGAAATAAGTCAAGCAGAGAGAGTCAATTATCATATGGTTTCACTTATTTGTGGAGCATAACAAATAGCATGGAGGACAAGGGGAGATGGAGAGGAGAAGGGAGTTGAGGTAAATTGGAAGGGGAGGTGAACCATGAGAGACTATGGACTCTGAAAAACAATTTGAGGGTTTTGAAGGGGCGGGGGTGGGAGGTTGGGGGAACCAGGTGGTGGGTATTGGAGAGGGCATGGATTGCATGGAGCACTGGGTGTGGTGCAAAAACAGTGAATACTGTTACACTGAAAAAAAAAAATAATAAAAAAAATAAAAATAAATCACACACACACACACAAAAGAAATTTCAAGAAAGCAAAAATGGAAGAGGGGTGTTATTTTAAATGGGCTCTACATCAAACCTGAGGGTATAGAAGCAGAATTTTTTTTCCACACAAGCAAAGCTGTTACCTTTTAGTTGTGACTGGTTTATTGATTGCTAGTTCTTTAAAAATGAGCTTAAATCAGACCCACGGTCTTTATTATGAGGAAGATACATGCCCCTTGTGAAGCCCAATGGTTTGGCAATCTTAAAAACATAATTTTTAAAAATTTTCATAAAGTAATAAATTTTTTTAAATGGAAGCATGGAAGAGGTCAGTGGGACAGACTCCAGAATCACACATTATCAACACTATCAACAAATATTTGGGGACACCTGGATGGCTCAGTTGGTTAAGTGTCTGCCTTTGGCTCAGGTCATGATCCCTGGGGTCCTGGGATCAAGTCCCACATCAGACTCCTCACTGGGATCCTACTTCTCCCTCTGCCTCCTTGCCTCTCTCTCCCTCTCTCTCTGACAAATAAGTAAAATCTTAAAAAAACAAAACAACAACAACAACAAAAAACACAAATATTTGGTGACTATCACTTCACAGTTAATCTAGCAGTCAGTTAATAAATCACCCCATGACAAAGCCTCTTTAGACTTTATGCTTGCAATGCAGTATTCAGCAAAGTAGAAAAAGTTATGGAAATGTGCAAAAGCATCAGATACTAAGGTTAAAAACAAGATAATCAGGAAGACAAGTTCAGCACAGTGTTATTTTGGGAGAAGAGAAGTGAATCCCATTCTGCTATGTTTCTACAGAAATAAGTTAAAGGCTAGGATTTAGGTAGGGTGGGAAGGTACTGTTGAAGTAAAGCCATCGTAAATTAATTATTGTTGATTAACTAATTAGACTAATATAAGTTAAAGTGCATTTTACTTAACACTTACATTTTTTTTTTCTGATTACAAAGAAGATCTATTTTAGAAAATCTGGAAAATATATAATCAAGGAAAAGCCTCAAAATTACAGCACCCAGAAATAATCATGCTACTGTATTTACATTTCATCATTGGAACTTGGCTATCATACTTACAGTTTTATAATCAGCTTTTTACTTTAAATAAATTCTTAACCAATATGATTTTTGGCTACTGACCACAAAGTATCCCATTTGTATTAGTTTTCTACTGCTGCAGCAACAAATTACCCCAAACTTAATGGCTTGAAACAATACAAAGGTATTCTCTTATAGCTCTGTAGGTTAGAAATCGGATAGATGCTAAAATCAAGGTGTTGGCAGGGCTCTGTTCTTTTCTGGCATGCTGGAGAAGAATGTTTCCTTGCCTTTTCCAGCTCCTACATGTCAACGGCATTCCTTGGCTTATTGTCTCTCCTCCATCTTCAGAGTCAGAATCATTGAGTCTGATTGCCTGGTTGTCATGCCTCCCCAGGGACCAGAGTTGAGAAGGATTCTTTGCTTTTAAGAACCCACGTGAATAAATTAGGCCCATCTGATAATCCAGGATAATCCCCTATTTTAATGTCCTTAATTTAATCACATCTGCAAAGTCCCTTTACCATGTAAGATTGTGTATTTATTTACAGGCTCCTGGGATTACAACTTCGACATTTTATGGGTAGAGAGAGTATTTTTCTGCCTGCCACACTATTTGTGGTAATAATTCATTTAACCAATTACCTTTCATTGGACATCCATTTCAAGATTTTAAAAAATAATGAGTGACAAACATTTTTCCACATAAGTCTAAGCAAACTTGAGTATTTCCATAAGACAAATTTCTAAAATTGGAATTTCAAGTCAAAGATTGTTTTTCCAAATGCCAAAACTCTTGACATGTTATTGAATTTACTTCTTGAAAGGTCTGAACTCATCTCTCCAGTAGTCTATGAAAATGCCTGATTTTGCACCTTGGCAATTGGGAACTATGCACCTTGTCATTAATATTTGACAAACTGATGAGTGAAAAATTGATATCGTGCTATTGTACCAACTGCATTTCTTTGCTTACTAATAAGCCTAACCTTCCCCCCCCCCGATATTTCTGTTGGCCATTTGTATTTCTTACATTTTGAAACTGGTTTATTTAACTCTTTTGCCCATTTTTATATTGGGATTTATTTGCTTATTTCTCAGATTGGTTTCTGAGAGTTACCTCTACATTAATGGTATTAATTCTTCTTAATATAAGATGCAAACATTATTTCAACTTTGTTATTCACTTCTTAAATTTTTAAAGATATTTTTTGACATTCAGAAGTTTTGCATAGTTACATTATTGAGCATTGTTTGTTACTAGTTTTAAGGTTAGAAAGTTCTCTATCATGCCAAGATTAGGTATGGCCCAAGTCATGGTCCAAGAAAACACACTCTAATTTTTATTGGAATTGTATTAAAATATAAAATCATGGACAGTCAATTCACTCCCTCAATGTTATAAGCCTTTCATTTTTAAGTTTTCCATTTTACCTCTGTTAAGTATTCAATGTATTCATCATACAAATGTCCTGTACTTTTTAATTAGATTGCTCCTATAGTTTATCTTTTTGTTGCTACTGTGGGGAAGTATGTTTTGTCATATATATTCACTTATTAACATGAATATGTATGGTATTAATGTGAATACATGAAAAATCTATCACTTTATATCTATTTTGTAACAAGCTCCCTCCTTGCATTAGCTCAACTTAAACTACCACAAGCAAAAGGCATATTTTATAATAAGAACACCAAGACATCTTACATAACCCAAAGGGAGGGCTGCAGCTGCATCTCAGAATGAACTAAAACTGGGCTTTCCTCTCTCTTGGTTCTGGAACTCTCCGAATGCTTGTTCCATCCTTCATTCTGTCTCCCAGCAAATAGCATATCTCGGATAGCTTGAACCAAATAAGAAAGGATATAACCTCCAATGGCATTCAAATTTTACATTTTGCAATTGCAGCTGCCCATCTCTAGCTCACTACCTTGCTGTGATCTCATTACTTTACTCTTGCTCTGTCTCTTGCAAAAGGGCTTGGGAAGAAACTATTGGTCAGATCAATTGCATCCTCTACTTCTGGAAAAGTCAGTAATGGGCCAGAGGCCAAAGGCCAATAATAGCATATGTTGGAGTAGGGGAGAGATGGGGAGGGAGAAAAGGGTGCTGATTATTTGGCCAGTAGTCAAGTACGTGTTCATTACAATCCTCTTGAATTTTCAAGTTAAATAATCATGTTATTGTACTGAATTGCTCAAAGCACCTATATTAAACCATAGGAGTAAGAGTGGACATCTGAACCAAAATAAAAATACTTTTTGTAACTTCCTAATTTTATATTTTGCTTGTTGTTTTGTGGTGCTTTTTATCATCCAGAGGAAAGATCTGCCCTTGTTTCTAAGATTGCATCAAAAATGGATGTTGAGGGACACATGGCTGGCTCAGTCGGTAGAGCACATGACTCTTGATCTTGGCGTTGTGAGTTCGAGCCCCACACTGAGTGCGGAGACTACTTTTTAAAAAATGGATATTGAATTTTACTCAATCTATTTCTCGTCTTTATCCTGATGGCTGCGTGTTTTTCTCCTATGACCTAAGGATGTGACATTTTTCTTATTAATGAAGGTCTTAATATTAAGTCATTCTTATTTTAATAGAGCCTTGTGCTTATGATTACATGTTTTGAATTGGCCAAGAGTCTGTACTCACAGTGTTGGGAAAAGCGTTCCTTTAAGGAATGCTCATTTGTATGACTTTTTTAATTAAGGGGTAAAGGTGAAAGGGATATTTGTGTGCTCCATAATAGATGTTAACTGTTTGAACGGACTCATTACAGTATGGAGTTTTTTTTTTTTTTTAAAGATTTTATTTATTTATTTGACAGACAGAAATCGTAAGTAGGCAGAGAGGCAGGCAGAGAGAGAGAGGAGGAAGCAGGCTCCCTGCTGAGCAGAGAGCCCGATGCGGGGCTCGATCCCAGGACCCTGGGATCACGACCCGAGCCGAAGGCAGCGGCTTAACCACTGAGCCACCCAGGCGCCCCAGTATGGAGTTTTTGTTCTTGTTAAAAAGTCATTCTGAAAGGTATAAGCTTGATGGGAGAGTTCACTGTGTGACAGAGGGGAGGAAAGTATGAGCTGGGGAGAAGACCCTGACAGAATGTGGGCTATCTTCCTAACTCCACTGGTGGTCACTTGTTGTATCAGGAACAGAGGACTAAAGGACAGAGACCTGGAGCTAAAGGAATGTCAGTGTCTGATATTCTTTTTTTTTTTTTTTTTTTTTTAAATATTTTATTTATTTATTTGAAAGAGAGAAATCACAAGTAGATGGAGAGGCAGGCAGAGAGAGAGAGAGGGAAGCAGGCTCCCCGCCGAGGAGAGAGCCCGATGCGGGACTCGATCCCAGGACCCTGAGATCATGACCTGAGCCGAAGGCAGCGGCTTAACCCACTGAGCCACCCAGGCGCCCTCAGTGTCTGATATTCTGATCCAGAGGATAGAAGTTAGGACACCAGCCTCCAGTGAGCATCATCTCTTGGTTCTCTATCTATAAATAGTTTGTTGTGAGCAGATAGACCTTTATGCCCCTTACTCTTTCATGAGCTTATACTTGAAAAGGGATAGAAGTGAAGCTGTGGCCAATTTATGTTGAGGCATTTTCTTAGTGGCTTTCTTTATGGCAGTAGGGCATCTGAACCCTAATCTAACTTCTGACAGGCCCCTTTGGGAAGATAGTAAGATTAGCCATGCTCATGCAGTTCATCCAATGTTCCTGCTGATGTGAGGTGTAGTGCATTTGTGCCTCTAATTCAACACAAACACTGTAATAGGAAGAGCCTTGAAATCCTGGAGCAGAGTCGGGGCTAGTTCAGTATCAGGTTGTCATGCACCTAACCTCGTGCCTTGGCTTTATTCTACCCAATAATTAGTTTTGTAAAGTGTTGAAGGAGCCTAGGACTAAGCATTGTCAAGAGTCTCTACAGAGACCAAGTCTAGGCTTGAGCTGGGCCAATGGGAGTGGGTCTTGTGGAACAAGAGCCCAACAGAGAAGACCTTCTTGCAACCCTAAGAGCCACATTAACTATAGTCATGGATAATTCTGCTTAGACCATGGTGTGTTATCTGGATTGTGCTTGTGAATTGGTATTGCAGATATTTTATTTAGCTCTTTTGAGTTGAAGGAAGACCTATGAGGGCAGGCTGATGATTCATTAAGATTATACTTCATGAAATGAATTTGGAGGCTTTACCTCTTTCTCCTTATGGTTATAAATCATAGGAATCATATAATCTCTTTTAAAAAAAAAGTTTACTTATTAAACTGCCCAATCTTTCCACAAATAATTTCCAAGATTATTGCTCTTTTTAAATCACCAGTTTATGCCTGATCTGCCTTTGTATGTGCATTTATTTTTTAAGGGTATGTGTTTTTACTGAAAGATTAGAATGACAGTGTTTGCACCACTTCATGAAAGCACTTCTTTCTTCAAAGAAATAGAAGAACAATCATTTTGTACAAAATTATATAAACTGATTAACCTACATGGAGAAACTTAAATGATTCTATTTTCAATTTCATTGAATACAGTAAGTAAGGTCATGAAGAGTAATAGTGCAATACTGGGATAAGAATTAATCTCTCTTTATCTGTCTCCCCTCTCTTGCTATTAAGACATCTACATATTTATGTTGAATAAACACTCTTCTTCAAAATAAACCATAGAATACTTTAAGTGTTGAATGTCATATTTTTAACATACCTGTGCACCAGCTATCTGAGAATAAGTCATTAGGCAGTTCAGAGTTCAGTGTTCCTATCTCAACTTTTTTATCCTGGTTATCTGATAAAGATTTAAGTAAAAGCATAATAATAATAATAAATCTGGCAGTATTTGCCCTAGCACACAATCAGTGTAGAATTATATTTAATAGAATACCATGTAGGGGCACCTGGGTGACTCAGTGGGTTAAAGCCTCTGCCTTCAGCTCAGGTCATGATCCCAGGGTCCTGGGATGGAGCCCCGCATCGGGCTCTCTGCTCAGCGGGGAGCCTGGTTCCTCCTCTCTCTGCCTGCCTCTCTGCCTACTTGTGATCTGTCTGTCAAATAAATAGAATATTTTTTTAAAAAGTGTTTAGAATAGAATACCATGTAAATGAGACAATAAATTGATTATTAGTGATTATATAACAGCCTTGAGTTTGTACATTTTACCTGCTATCAGCTGATTCACATTTTCATTCAAATAAAATATTTATAGATCCTAAGGAACTTGACCCCAAAGGAAGCACAAAAAAATCTCACATTAGGACAAGTAATCAATAGCAGCTATAATAGAGAAACCCTGAATTCTCAGTAGTTTACCACAAACGTTTATTGCTTGCTCTCCCAAAGTCTGGTGGGGAGTCTGCAGAAGCTTTCCTCCATCTGATGACTCAGGAATCAAATCTTTCTCCATCTTGTGACACTGCCATTTTAGCACATGATTTCCATGGTTACCATGGCAGGATAAGATGGAAAGTGGAGTGGTATATTAGCAATCAACCATCTTAAAGTTTATTTTTTTAAGATTTTATTTATTTATTTGAGAGAGAGAGAAAGAGCACAAGTGCAGGAGTTGGGGGAGAAGCAGAGGCAGAGGGAGAAGCAGGCTCCCCACTAAGCAGGACCCTGAGATCATGACCTGAGCTGAAGGCAGATGCTTAACGAACTGAGCCACCCAGGTACCCCAGCAAGCAACCATCCTAGCTTGGAAATAACACATGTGGCTTCCATTCACATTTTGTTGGCTATACTTAGTCACACCATCTTGTCTAGCTGCAACGGGACTGAGAATTGTAATCTCTAACAGGACTGGGACAGAGAAAATAACTGGATATGGGAGAGCACCAGCAGTGTCTCCCATAAGTGAAAAATAGCACTTCATATTCAGTATAGCTAATTATAAATGGAATCCTAGAATGGAATTTTAACAACCTTGAAATATCAACAAAATTTATCTGCGTCATCCATCTTTAAAGGAAAGGGTAACATAAAATTAAGGCCCCAAAAGATGTTAAGTTAAAAAAAGTCAATACCCTGAGTGTCACCCAGACATAAATAGTGCACACACAAAAATATGCTAAAAATATAATCATATTGACCTTCAATTACAGGAAACTGTCTCCTCAACCAAGAAAGTCATGAAATATAATTAAATATGTCTGAGATAAAACAGACCTCAAACAAACCTACTCCCTTTGATATATCTTTCATTTCCAGCTGAAGTTCTCCTTTCCACTGGTATGTTTTGTTGTTCTAGTCCCATGTCTTTCTTCCCTAAAATAACTTAATATTGCAAAGTTTCCTATGAAGATAGTGGTTTTCTACTGCTATTATTTGGAAATCTAGGACCATTGGCCATTGACTTGAATTGGTTGAAGTATGCTAAGCTGTGTACCTCTACCACATTTTTTAAAAAAATTCTGTCAGTTTTTCTGAAAGACATTTATGTGGGGTCATGAAAACATACAATATTTTGAGATACGTTTGACCTTCATAAATCTGGTAATTTAAATTTTTTATTGCATGGCTATCTTCTGAGTTTGTACAAGTCACAAAGGAACAGTAGTTTATTATAAAAGGCACTTTCAGAATATTCTTTGGCTCATGTTCTGCAAATAGATTTCCAATATGCTCCTGAGTGATGTTCATGGGAAGGTTTCCAACATTTCCTTTTATTTCTTTTTTTTTTTTTTTTTAAGGATAGTCTACACTTATTAGAGCCTTGGTGGGGCTTCTCTGCTTTAGTTTTGATAAATCCATCAAATATTCACTCTGGATTAGTGATTACCTTATTCATCCACTTGTTCTTGACCCAACACTGCCCATGTTTTCCCCAATAGCTGATGAGAAGATATGACTCAAGTCCATAAGCTGAATTTATACACAGAGTGTCCATCTTTTTATTTGAAACCTTTCCTAGGTAATAGGATTTTAGGAAGTTTATACAGTTTTTACATGCTGCTGATCTTTTAGTTCTTCTTTTTTTTTTTTTTTTTTTTTTTAGTAAACATGTTTTATCCATTAACACTTCTTGTCCTAATAAATATGCCTGGTCTGCTTCCGCTTCTGTTTTACATGATTTTTTTGTTGTCTCTTTAGTGTTTTAGTAGTTTTCTTTTTTTTAACCCCCCTTCACATATGGACTATGTTTCCTTTAACTTTGTTTTCTCTAGTAATTTGAAAGTTTTGCGCTCTACTGTTATTTTTCTAGGGATTAATTTTATATTTAAGAAAAAAAATGCTTGAAACTATTTATATCAATGTCAATGCCAAGACTATGTATTGGCTAAGTCTATGAAAGATTTTTAGCATGTATTTTTAATTCTCTTTTGTCTTTCTCCCACCCTCTCAGTTTTTGTTATCATCATCATCATCATCATCATTATTATTATTATTACTATATAGCATTTTTTTTCTAGGTTCAAACCATGTTATTGAAGGGCTTCAAGGTCAAAGCAGGGAGGAATCAAAGGGCGGGGAGGACACTGAGATCCGATATCCTCAGCCTGGTTGGGATCTATCCAGCCCTGTCACAGTAGCCAAGAGCTATTTATGGAATTTTAATTCATAGTTTTCTGTTGTACTTTATGCTGTATATATTGTCCTTCCATGGCTATTTTTAACATTTGTATTAAGCCTTATAATAGTATTATAACTATTATTAAGCCTTAATTTTCAATTTAAATTGTTGTAATTGTAGCCATAACAGTTTTAGTGAACAGCTTCTCTCTTCTTACGCTATTCTGAGCTGTTTCTCTCCAACTGAATAATATGTTTAAGTGGTTTGGGGGGATTTGTTGTTGCTGTTATTTGGGGGATGGTATGGCTGGTAGACTTTCCGAGCTTTTATGTTCCTGAGTTTTTTCTGTTGGCTTAACTCATAGATAACAACTCAGGTAGACAATTCTCAGACTGTAAGATTTCGCCTCCTGTAATTTTATAAACGTGGCTCCTTTATTTTCTGGCATTATAGTAGGAGGGAATTATGAGGCCAGCATGATTTTTTTCCCTACAGGCAAAATATGTATCTTCTTGATTGGTAAACTTCTTCCTTACTCTTGAAATAAGAAAAAAAATTGTACCAGAATATCTCTAGGTGTGTATCACTTTCCCACATACATTGATTTTCCTTAGCATAACCAGTCCCAGATCTTTACTCAATTCAGAAATATTTTTCTTCTTTTACATCTCAAACATTATTTCTGTTCAAATTATTTAATTCTCCTGTTCAAAATTTCCAATTTCTTCATTCTTCTAATCTTCTTCTCCTTTTCCTTTTCGTCCTGGAACAACTTCTAAAGCTGGTTTATTTATTGCTAATTTACTTTCTCCAATGTATTTATTCTAATGCTGAATTTAATTCTGTAGCTGCCATTTTAATTCCTTCGAAATTGTTCTCGTGTCAATCAGTGTTTTTTTTCCATTCCATCCTAAGTTTGATTTCTCCCCCCAGTTAGATCTTCTCTTATTTCAACTTTAATTTCTTTGATCTCATCCTACATCTGCCTCATAGACTTCGCGTTATCTTGAATAGTTTTTAAAGCCCAAAGCAATTGTACTATAAAACTTATTTCTGGAACCTGTAGCAAATTGTTTTTTGAAAATTATGCTCTCCCCTGCCTTTTGAGTGTTATGTTCTCCCCTTCTATAATACACACTCCTACTTCATCGGTTCTAAGTTTGGGTTTTTTTTTTCCTATTTATTCATCCTTTATTCTAGAGAGGTCCTCTCAGACTAGGTTTTCCTATAAACTCCATATGTATGTATGTTGTTGTTGTTTAACTTGATTCCCCTCACTGTCCACAATGAGGGGACAGAATTCTCATATCAGATCATAAGATCAAGTTCATTTGATATTCATATTTTCTAGCTAGTTTTTTGCTATTTGAATTATTTTATTTATACAAATGTATTGCCAGGAGGAAACATTGAGTATCACTGCCTGTTTATCTTTTCATGAGCAGCAATGATTCCTGCATAGTCAGATATTCTTTTTAGTATTTTATCTAAGTAAGTGAATGGTACGTTTGCTTGGCAAATAGTAAATGCTCAGTAAATAGTTCTTCTAGTATTCAGCAGAACTCTGAGAATGCACCACAACTCTGTCAGGCTTAGCTCCTTCCAGTTGCCAACCTGACCCTCTTAGTTATAAGCACTCCTAGTCACACAGCTTTGTGAGTAATTATAGTCCCAGAATTGATGCAAGAAAACAGTAATTAATGCCAAGGAAAATGTACCAAAAACGGCTCCAATTGTTCCAGAAGTCAAATCTAGTTTAGCTCCACTTTCTCTGGTGGGAAGACTCCATGTTTTGAAAGAAAAGATCTGTGGTAGACATAGCTTTAGAGAATGCCCTACCACCCTTTTCCTTTCTCCGGCCAGTAAGCTTCCTCAGAACTTTGATTAATAGAAATTCTGTTTCCTGGCATTGAGGAATATTCAGAATTTCCAGTTTTATAGGAAATAGTTTCTTTTTTTTTTCCTGAATTATTTCTCAGTAAGTTGGACGAGAGAAAAATCACAATTTATTGGATTTTTTTAAACAAAAAGATATTGTAACAATTAATAATTCTTTTAATTTGGGTGCCTGGGTGGCTCAGTTGGTTAAGCGACTGCCTTATCAGGTCATGATCCCAGAATTCCCGGATCAAGTCCCGCATCAGGTTCCCTGCTTAGCAGGGAGTCTGCTTCTCCCTCTTACTCTCTCCCCTCTTATGCTCTCTCTCACTCTCTCTCAAATAAATAAGTAAAATCTTAAAAAAAGAATTCTTTTCATTTAACTGGGTTCAGTACTTACCAGTTGACCTTTTATAACATGCCTTCCCCATTTGAATTCTTTACTTTGCTGTGGGCCTGAGTACTTAATACTTAAAATAATGTGAATGGGGGAGGCACGTTATTTGGGATCTGCTCTCTCAACCCTTACAGATCTGGAATTAGTTAATAATCACCAAGCTGGACGAGAAATCAGGTCTCTTATTCCTTGGCCTTTCTGACCAAATTAGTTACTTTACTTATCCTACAGGCCCGCTCTCTGAAATAAAAGTACCAATAAAAAGTTATTTTACCAGCTGGTGGTTCTAAGAATTAAATAAAGCATCTGAAGCACTTACTACACCACCCTTAGAAACCGATGCAATGATTGTCTCAGTTTTATGAATGAGGAGGCTGAAGCTCAGAGATTGAGGTAACTTGTTGGAAGCCCCACAGCTGATCTGAAGCAGAGCCACTGCTGGGACACCAGACCATCTGCGCTCACAGCAGAGCCTCAG
This sequence comes from Mustela erminea, assembly GCF_009829155.1. Classification (NCBI taxonomy): domain Eukaryota; kingdom Metazoa; phylum Chordata; class Mammalia; order Carnivora; family Mustelidae; genus Mustela; species Mustela erminea. The sequence continues at coordinate 92,603,011 of NC_045620.1, read as the reverse complement.
TTCTCACTGATAGCCACAGAGCCAGCCTCTCTGTGACCAGTCTCCTCTCTACAATTCTACTTCCTCTGCTATCCTGGGCATGTTAATTTGAGTAATACTCAGTATTCAGGGCCCAGCTGCCAAATTAGATTACGGTGCAAACAGTCAGCTGACTCCCTGTGCTACACCACACACGCGGCAGGCATCTCAATAAAAATTAATTGAGGAAAATATATGGCAATCGCCCAAAGCTGACAAAAACAACTTCTAACCCTGCTGTTAAAAACTAACAAATTCTAAGGTTTGAATTTTGCTTGAGGCGGGGGGTAGAGCCCCCTGTCAGGGCCATTTCTATTTTTGCTATTGATCTAACTAGTATGTATCTTATCTTGGAAAATAGCTGTCTTGCTGCTGCCTCTCATAGCAGTCCCTTTTATTAAATCAGACCCTGGAAATACACAATTTGCATGTTCTGCCTAGGAAGAAGGCAGAGAGCAAGAGAGAGTTAGTAGATCTTGGAAACCTCATGTCCCCTTTGCTTAATAGAAACTATATAGATCAGGTAGTTACTCGGAATAATGCTTTTCCAAGAAAAGCCCAGGCCTTTGCCCATCTGAAGCTCTCAGAGACATTAACCTGAAATGAATTAGACCCTAAAGCGGTAAAGAGTGTTGGAAAACCAACTCAGGACATAGTTAGAGTCTCATATTCTCTCCATCCTCAGCTGTCTCTGCAATCTTAAATAAATTCTCACCAGAGCTAGGCTCCATTCTCTCAGACATCAAATAAGGTTTAGAGCTAACCTATGAGATTATAATGAGAATTGCACAAATCCATGAGTCTATATGCAAGTTCTTTGAGAAACAAGCTCTGAACTAAAGATCATTTCCATGGGGACTTGGACTCAGAATATTCTTTCCTCCCTGTCTCTAGGTAGAAAGGCTGTAAATTGCTTCACTGCTGTGAATTTTTTTTCTGAATAATGAGAAGATTTTCATTCAGGCTTCTTCCCCCCGTCTTCCTAATAATGGCCAGTAGCCAGAACTGAAAGAACAAAATGAAATATTTAAATTTCTTAAGACCAACCTCTTCCTGAGGAAAAGAAATATGTTTATAATTTTTTCCTTTTTTTTTTTTTTTTTTTTGGGACAATTTCAAGTTGTGAGGGCGGTGCATACCTGTGCCTGGTCTCTGCCCTGGGACAGGGATGGTGGGGCTCCCACTGAGGTCTGTTGTCATGACCCTGGCCCTGGGCTATCTGGGCACTGCCTGGGCTGCTCATCCGCCCTTCCTTGGCACATTGTATCTAAACAGTGGGGAACCAGGTGGATACAGTCCTCCTTTTTCAGTTCTTTTCAGTGCATTCTCTGATCCCACTAAGTCAAATCCCTGTCTTTTAGGTCCTTACCTTGCTAATGAAAGGTTTATCCATGGGACCTGAGCCTCTGGTTTGGGAGTATAGGACAAGCAGTCTTTCACATTTTCTTTTTCATCTTAAGTTAATAGAAACACAGTGTATCCTCTGACTCCTTTGGGAAAAAACAAACTTGAATGAGCATAACAAAATATAATGTAGAAATACAGGTAAGCACAGAGGTTGGCAAAAATCTGGAAAAGGTCAGTGTGTCAGTTTCCTAGGGCTTTTTTAACAAGTCAGCACAAACTGGCTGGCTTAAAACAACAGACCATTTTTTTCCCCCAGGCCTAGAGGTCAAAAGTCTAAAATTGAAGTGTTAGCAGGGCTGCATTCCCTGCAAAGACTCTAGAAGAGAACCCTTATTTGCCCCTTCCAGGTTTGGGTGATGCCAGGGGCTCCTTGGCTTTCGGGCTTCATAATGTCAGTCCCTGCCTCCTTGAGATATGGCCTTCTCCTCCGTGTCTGTGTCTTCCTCTCTTCTGTCTCTTGTAGGAACACTTGAAATTGGATTTTGTACCCACCCCAGTAAACCAGGATGAGCTCATCTTTAATATCGTTAATTTCCTCTGCAAAGACTCTTTTTCCAAACAAAGTGCACTGGATCCGGATACCAGGGCATAGACCTGCTGTTTTCGGGGGCCACCATTCAACCTATTACAGTCAGAGAATAAATATTTCAGGCTTTATGGGCCATAAATGTTGTAACTACTTTATGTCCCAACATTATCAGACTAAAGTTGGCCCACTTCTTGGTGAGTTACAGACAGAGACTGGATAGGTGGACTTGAAAACACAAAGATATCTTTATTTGTACAAATAAGGAGGTCATGAGGAAGAGTGTCCAAAGCCCAGAGTCGTGACTCCCCAGAAAGGGGCAAGCAGACTGCTCTTATTAGGGCTTGGAATGAATAATCAGAGGGGGTTGCAACATTGTAATGAAGTTGAGGTAACTGTCAGGCACTTTCTGATTAATTCCTCTGCACCGCCTCATCCTTCAATGTTTCTTCTCCTCTTCCAGCAATTTTCTTAGTTCCTAAAAGATGAAATTGGCAGTTGGGCAGATGCCTCTAGAAATCTCATGAGTTCACGGGGTCAATCCTGAGCACAGGGGGTCCAGGGGTCTCACCAGTGACACTAACTACTGGGCTCTGCCATTGTAGCTAGCATGAAAGAAGCCATGGATCATACATCAGTCAACGAGTGTGGCTGTGTTACAGTAAAATCTAGTTTATGGACACTGAAATTTGCATTTCATAGAATTCTCACATATTATGAAATGTCTCCCTTTTTATTTTTTAATTAATCATTTAAAAATGTGAAAAGTATTTCTGAACCTTAGGCCATACAGAAAACAGCCCAGATTTGGCCCATGAACTAGAATTCGCCCAGCCTGGGTTCAAGTTAATAGAATGTATTTTAAATCTTCCTGACTTCTTTTAAGAGTTTTTGAATGAGCTTCTACCAAGGCCAACTACCTCTTCCATCTTCCTTATTCTAGAGGTTTCTGTGCTTTTTGACACATGTTGTGTCCCTTCTCCTTTCCAAAACTCTCCCTCCAGCCATGTGGATATGATAAAACATCAATGTGGTTTCACAAGGAATACGGTGAGGAGAGTAATATGGCAGACTTCCCACGGCAGAAAGATGATGTTCTTGACCTTGTCGACGTGTACGTGAGCTCTGTGGCCTTTCAAAACAGGGTATGGTGATCTCTGTGGAAGGAATAGATCCTTCTGCAAATGAGCAGGGCTAGATGAACTGGAGATGGGGTGAGATGAATGGGATGGTTGATAGTGAGGGAGATGGAGATGGAGAGAAGGGGAAGGGCTATGCAAGCAAAGAGCAGGGGACATGAGAAAAGGAAGAGAGACAGGATAGAAAGGGGTTGCTTAAGGCAGGGGAGGAAATTAAATGCAGAGGATGCTAAGTGAGCTTGAGGCTTACTAGGCCATACCAGGAAAGAGGGTAATTAGACCTGAGAATTCGGATTATGTCAGGAGCTGAAATCTCAAGAAGGGAAAGAGCATTCCTCAGAATGAAGGGGAGATAGGCATGGATGCCGGGACTTGGGGAAAGTTCCTAAATATTTTGGGTTTTGTTTTCATTATTTTCAAAATAGAAGTCGAGGTGGACCAACCTTCTGAAATAAATGAAGCTGTATTTACCGTGTGTATTGCTTTGGTATGGAGAAGTGGGGTCAAGATGAATCTGGGTGAGCCAAGGACCATGGTGAGAACCCGGGGCCCTGAGAAGGCAGGCTTCCCCAGGCCTGCAGCCGTGAGTGAGGCGGGAAGTGGACTGGATGCAGCTTCTGAAGCTAGCAGCCCACAGTGAGCCAGAAGGAATGACGGGGACCTAACAGGAGCTGAGCATGCTCTGGAGAGTGAGTTAAGGGACGCCCCTGACAGCAGCCGAATTGCAGGGTGGATGGACAGGGAGAGACTAGGGCAAGAAGACCAGAGAACACAGGGCAATTAAGAGCCTCTGGTCACGGTTCAGGCAGGAGTGCCCGTCCTACAGTGGTGATAAAAGGGCAGGGACAGATGGGAAACACTTGTCAGAGAGAGGCACCATGGCGGGGTGGCTGACAGGCTGGCATTTCTCACTCAGCTGTGCTGGGTTTGGTCCTGAATCCCCAGCGTTTTTTGCTTGGCTGATTATCTCCCTGGGGCCAAGCTTCCAATTAGAAATCTCCTAGAGCGAGCAGCTTCAGTAATGCAGTCCTCCCTTGTGACATGCTCAGTCTTAAAGGTCTAACTACTCCCTGGTGGTCCCCTCAGGGATGTTGTTACTTGGAGGTTTTCAGCAACACGATGTTCATGCCTCAGCAGCAGTAGCATGACCCTGATCATTGGGATCTCAGGGGAAGCCAGGAGCCTGGGAGATAGACAGCGTGGGGCTCAGCCTTCCCATGGGGCCAGGCACTGCTTAGGGCACTAGCAGGGGACACCTGAGGAAACTCGTGTCCTGCCCAGCAAGGCTCCCACCCCTGCCTTTCAATTAATCCATTAGCCAGCAGGCTCAGGCTTTCTTGAAATCTTACAGGGAGGCCAGCCCCTCACCGAGGCTGATAATGTCCTTATACCGCAGGGACACCCCAGTGGTTTTCTCGGTAGACAACCTGAATGCAGCTGAACAGTGCTGTCCACAGCCAGTATCTCCAGTAAAAAGTTAAATGAGTCTGGTTAAACGATTTACATGATGCTAATGACTTGGAATTAGCATGAGGAGGAAGAAAGGATGTGTGAGAAGTCAAACTCTTGCGCGTGGGAGTTAAAACTGACTCCTCTGTTTTGTTTGCTGGGTTGTCCTACCTGACAAGTGAAAAGGGTTAGCAGTCACATGGAAGGAAATGGGGAATGTGTTGGGTGAATTTCAGAATCTTGCTACTCTTGTTTCTTCCCCAGTGATACTCAACCACTCTAAGAACTAAGAGATTCATTTTAAAATTTTTTTCCTGATTCAAAAATGAAACAAGATGAGATCGGGAAGGAGATAAACTGTAAGAGTCTCTCAATCTCACAAAACAGAGGGTTGCTGGGGGGCGGGGGGTAAGGAGAGAGTGGTCGGGTTATGGACATGGGGGAGGGTATGGGCTATGGTGAGTGCTGCGAATTGCGAAAGTCTGATAATTCACAGACCTGTACCCCTGGGGCAAATAATACATTATATGTTAATAAAATAATGAATGAAAAATGTTAAAAAAAATTTTTTTTCCTGATTCAAAAAACAAATCCTAGTTTCTTAGATTTGGAAGAGACATCTGAGTACAGCCAGAGAGCACCGGTATTTGACAAATGGGGTCAGTGACCTTCAGTGGGTGAGTGGTTTGTCCTCAGTGAGTTACCCCATTTTGGTGTCAGGACTGTCTTCCTAGCAGCAATCTTTCATAATGTCCCACTGAGGTCTGGATGACTTTGGAAGATTCCCGTTGACCCCTGCATCCATCCTGTGCCATGATGTCTTGAGAGATTCAATTAGGGTGACTGTGACCACAGTGCCATTCCTGGCAAGCTTACCCACTGAGCTTTTGCCTATAACAAGTCTTACAAGAGGTTTTGACCCAGGGTGCCTGGGTGGCTCAGTGGTTAAGTGTCTGCCTTTGGCTCAGGTCATGATCTCAAGGGTCCTGAGATCAAGCACCACATCAGGCTCCCTGCTCAGCGGGGAGTCTGCTTCTCCCTCTCCTTCTGCCCCTTCCCTGCTTGTGCTCTTTCTCTCATTCTCATTCTCTCTCTCTCTCAAATAAATAAATAAAACCTTTAAAAAGAGAGAGAGAAAGAGATATTGGCCCCATCTTTCTTTGGGATTAATGGTCATTGGTCCACCTGCTAAGGATGCTAGAATGCCGTGTATATTCCATCCTCCAAGGGAGAACTTTTCACTATCCCCTTAGAAATCAACTACCCTAATGGGAATAGAAGTGAGGTGATTAGGAGAGCTGTGGTCTATAGGCATGTTTGGTGGTATTCATCAATCATTTATTGAGCATTAATTGAGCACCTGCTGTGTACCAACTGCTAAGCTTGCTATTCTCAGAATTAGAAGGAGTTAGACCTCTGACACTTCAACTCTTGGTCTTCTGTGTGAACTGGCAGGCTGGATGCCCTTTTCAAGGTTCCTGTAGCACTTTGGACACACATTTATTAAAGTTTTTATTTCATTGTATTGTAATGAAGTGCTACCATGCTTCTCTTTTTCACTAAACAACGAGCTCTTCAGGGGCAACTCAGTATCGTTCATCTTTGTGAACCTTATCCCTGGTGAAGCGCCTGGCATTTCATAGATGCTTAGCAAATGTAGTTTGTAGGGATGGATGAAGAAAGGAAGGAACGTGAGTCTAAGCCCATTATGTTATGATCACTTGATAGTTGTCACTGAAATGTTCCCACTGAGGGTCTAGAGAAATGTCATCCCTGTGGCCATTTGAGATCCGAACAATGGGGGAATGACAATTGAAATGTCAGCAGGTTTGGGCAATGTGCCAAGCATCTCAGGGTTATGTTTGGTGGGAGTGCTTTCCAGCTAAGTTCTGGGAAGGAACATGGTATTTATTTAAGTGCTGGCATCTACTTAGGCAAACAGGAACATATTCTGCCACCTCACTTCATTGGGGCTGGAATTCTGTCCTCTTCGTTCGCTGAAACAATGCGTGGCATTGCAAAACCTTTCAGATCAGTTGGCTTCCCCAAGAGCTTCGTCTGCGTCAGCGCAGAAGCTCATGGCAGATCATGTTTCTGTGTTAACAAGCCTGCAGAACCTGCCTTGGGATGAGAAATTGGGACTACAGAGGAAGTGATGGAGCAGTTTCTCAGGGCCATTATCTCAGTGCCATCACCTGTAACACATTTCATGTGAAAATATTGCCTGGAAGATGGTCAGAACTAAAAATAACACCATCTCTTTGTAGGGTGGTTTATAGTTTATAAAATATTTTACAGTCATGGTCTCACTTTCTTTTTCTGTAACACCCCTCCACTTTATAGATGAGGAAATTGAGACTTGTCAGGGTTTAGTGACTTCACACATTAACCAGTAGATTCCGTGTGGCTATTAGCATCATAAGAAATTCAACAATCCTCGCCTCAACTTTGGCACCCCCTAATTCCTCTGAAACTGCTGAATTGCCACGGTGACCAGAAATCCCATAGAAGTCAAATAAAATCCCATAGAAGTCAAATATCACAGATTCTCCATTTTTATCTTGCCCTTTACCCCTTTGTAACAAATGACCATGTAGACACTCTTTTTCTTAAGGCTGGCTCCTTTGGTTTCTGTGACGATGCTCCCTACTGGTTTTTCTCCTCCGTCTTAACACCCACCATCTTAGTCTCATTTACTGGCTTCTCTGCCCCTGTACACCCTATGAATGTTGGTGTTCTCCAAAATTTGGTCTTTGGTCCCTCTCTCTTTGTACTCCATGTGCTCCTACAGGATTCATCCATGTTCGTGGCTGCAACCGTTCACTCTACAGTGGTAGCTCCCAGATATCTCTTGCCAGCTCAGATCTCCATCTGAATTCAGAACATATATCCTGTGTTTTCTGCATCTCTCCACCTGGGCATGCAAGAAGAACTTGAAATTTCACAAACTAGATTGATATAATGTTGCTGCTGGATAGGATCTGCCAGTTCAGGAGGACATGGTTCTTTGCTTACTCAAGTTTCCATTATTTCTTTCAGTAAAGGAATATTTAGTGGTTTTCTTCACATTGGTCCCATATATTTCAATAAGTGTTTATTTCTAAGTGTTGTATATTTTCATGACCCTTCTGATATGATCTTGTTCCCACTATGGTTTATAAGTGGCTAGGCTGGTACATAGTTTGAAAGCTTTTGACTTTTACACATTTGCTTTGAAACTATCTTCTGAAATCTCTAACTTACCTATTTTTCAGCTGATTTTCTTTGGTTTTATAGATAGGCTGTCATCTGCAAATCATGATAATTTCCCCTTATTTTCCATTATTTATGCTGCTTATTCCTTTTTCTTAGCTTAATTACATTGAGTAGCATGCCTAGAACAATGTTACTGCTGGTAATAATGACCATTTGTGGGGTTTCTGACTTTAATAAGAACACCACTTCCATTTTTCATCATTTAGCTTAAAATCCTATCATCATTAAATATATACACTTTTTCTTATTAATGGCATGGTATTCTATCTCTATTTTACATTAGCAAATGATGTTAAATTTTTATTATTGAATGTCTTTTAGTTATCCGAAGAAACGATTATAAGTTTTTTCTCCTTTGATCTAGTTATATGATAAGGGATATTAATAGAGTTCTTAATATTGAATTATCTTTGTAGTTTTTTTTTCTAGAAAGAGTACATTTAATTTAAGAACTTAAAATTTTATTCGGCTCAGGGGACTACATTATAAATTTATTAACTACTGCTTCTCCTTCAAGAATTGCTATTATACCATATTTTATCTTCTAAACCTACACCCTCACCTCTCTTACATTTAATATATTATATGCATCTCTGTATTTTCCTTCTGTGTTTTTGGAGAATTTCTCAAACCGGACTTTTGAATCAGTGATGTGATTTTCAGTACTAATCTGTTATTCGCAGCTACCATTTATAAATAAAAATTTGAAACTCAAAGTCTGAATTTAAAAATCTATAAGATAAATTTGCATTTAAATTTTTTTAAATGTTTAAGAGCAATATTTCTCACTAAGAATATAAATCCATTTTGCTTTGCTTCTGGTTCTCTCACTTTTTGGAGTAAGCTTCCTTCCAAAGAGAACATTTGCCTGATTTCTCAGATTAATTTCCTTCTTTCTTTTTTTTTTTTCTTTTAAGATTTATTTATTTATTTATTTGACAGAGAGAGAGATCACAAGTAGGCAGAGGGGCAAGCAGAGAGAGGCGGCGGGGAAGCAGGCTCCCTGCTGAGCAGACAGCTCAGTGTGGGGCTTGATGCCAGGACCCTGAGATCATGACCTGAGCCGAAGGCAGAGGCTTCACCCACTGAGCCACCCAGGCGCCCCTGAATAATTTCCTTCTTTCAAACTGCAGAACTATTTCATATATCTGCTGATATTTCTGTTTGCCCAACTTTCTTGAGAAAGTACTATTTAGAGTTGTGAGTTGCAGTGGTTTTGTCAAAGGTCATGGGAATGCTTACTTAAATCTCAAGTCCATTGCTACTATAAACATTGGGGTGCAGGTGCCTTTTCGGAAAGAGAGTAAATAAAATGTCTTTAAAAAATCTCTAGTCCAAGGAGAAGTCTGCAGCTTTAGTTGGCCATGAAGAGTGGGAAAAAGCTACAGCAAGAGACATCTGCACAAGAGAAGCTCATTTGGTGTTGAGGGATTCCTTCCAGTGCATGGCAAAGTCTGTGGTTTTCTCGGAACACCACAGGCTATGCCCACACTTTAATAATTATCTCACCTCCTAAGACTCCCAAGACCGTCTTTCAGTGCCCACTATATTTTCTGAATGCTATGAAGGACCATGCCTTTTGTCCCAGTAACTGTACTATGAAGTCCTGGCCCTGCTTCTCAAAGTTAGAAGCATTTGTGCCAAGTAAGAATTCCCCTTGGCCGTGGAAATGAAGAATGTAATGATGATGAAAGGCAGACCCCTGACGGGGTGCTTCATTGTTGAGTGGATGCGGAATGCTTCTCTTCCCTTGTTGTCATAGGTTCTGGCCTTATAATACTTCCTCTGCAGCCAGCTCATGGCCTGCCCAGGGTGAAGGCCTTCCAAGTTTAGAAATTAGTGGGATTGCACTCTACCACATGCACCCACCACTAGATCAACCTCTCCATCACGTGTGCAGAACTGGGGATGTTGTTCCACAAGTCCAAGCAGACTACTGGCACAATATTTTTCCAATATATTAGGCAGTATAATGTTCTAAGTGTTTGGTCTCCAGAGCCAGACTCCTTGAGTTCAAATATCAGCTGCGCCATGAGCTATGGGACTGATGGACTTAGTTACCTTCCCTGTGCTATGGTTTCTTTATCTGTAATAGAAGAAAATAATAACCCAAAGTGTGGATAATGAATAATAGCACCTCCCTCATGGAGTACTATGATGCCAAATATTCCAGACAATGCCTCAGTCAATGTTAACTATTACAATAAGTGTCAACACTTGAGATTTGAGGAAGGCATCCTTCCCTGATCTTTCTCCTTTTTATATTTGTTTTGGATATTTCCATGAAAATTCTAGAAAGAGATGAGTTAAATGTGTGGGTTCAAATTTCCATCTTGTTCCAGAAATTCTAAAGTAATTGTTCTGAAATGACAGCTGATCAATTCACTCCCTGATTTAAATCTTTGAATGGTCATCTAAATAAAAGAGGGTAGAATTCAAGTTTGTTGGCGGGATTAACAAGGCTACCTGAAACGGAGCCCACCTTCTGGCCTTTTCTCTAACCTGGTCCTCTCCTGCAGTCCAGACTCCAGCCAGATCAGACCTTTTGGCTCATTGCGGTAATTCATACCACAGGGCCTTGGCTCATACCAAGCTTTCCACCTGAAAGCCCTCGGCCTTTGCCCTTCTCAACAACCCTGTGCAGTTTATTTTCTCTATTGCAATTCTGAAGTCTTGCTTCAGAGATCCTCTCCTCTAAGAAGCCCAGAATTGTACCAATGGACATTCCCCTTGATATCCACATTGCTCCCAGTTCAGTCTTCTCTACAATGTGCCTGGAAGGCTTTACTCCCAACTGCCATGATTACCACAATCAACTCAGGAACTTATTCAAAAATACAAATGATGGTTGTGGAAGATTCTAATTCATTAGCTAGGAAGATCCAGGAATCTATATATTTATAAAACAAGTGAAGTGATTCTGAGGACCAGCCAGCTTTGGGTTAATAATATATCCTCTCTGGTTAACCTGTCCTCTTTTGTGGTTAGCGTACCCTCTTGTCTGGTTTACTCACCTTCCCCTCTGGTTAGCATGCCCTCCTCTCTCTAATAGGCCAGGAATTCCATTAGAGCAGACCCTACGTCTTACCTGTCTTGTGTCCCTGGCACCTTGTCCACAGACCCTGTCTTCTGTCTATAGCTCCAGGCAGGGAGAAATGTGTTATGAAAATGAATGAACGACTGAATAATCTCTTCCCTAAATGCAGGAGCCGCCAGCCTCTTAGGTGTCTTTGTCCTTTCTCATTCATTTTTTTTACCCACCCCCATTTGACTTTCAGGGACTTACATGAAGAGCTTAAATCATTGAGACAGAAGCCATTGTTCTTAGTTTGGCAACATATACCACATTCATTCACCAAGCTTACTTCTGTCTTCTTGAGAAAAGAGGCCCAGGAGATCAGAGGAACTATATTGTAAAGCATTCTCCTAACACCTAAATATTTGGCAACTTCAAGGTTGGTGTGAGGATTGGCATGAAGAATGAAAAAACTGAAAGTCCAGAAAGCAATAGTGTGCTAGACAGGACATGGGAATAAGGTTGAGGATGCTAGAACTGAGCCCATCTCCCCTCCACAAGCCTCCACCTGCTGTGTTTCTTTAGGCAAGTCATTAAGCACTCAGAACCTCAGGGTCCTTATCCCTAAAAGAGAGATAAAAGAGGGTCACCACATGTTGTTATGAGAATAAAATGGAAGAGTATATATGAAGCACCAAGTAGACTACACCAAATGTTGCCGCAGAATGGTAGAGAGCAACCACAAGCCTGGGCTCATACTTGTGGTGGGACACAGCAGGCAGTGGGGTCTGGAACTGCAGGAAACTTCAGAGTCCAATCTAGCAAACACAACACAGTTCCAGGAGGTATGACCCCAGACCATTGAGATAGACCAAGCAAGCTACCTTCTAGGATATCCAAGAATCCTCATGGGGAGAGTGTAACACATTTCCAGCACCTAGAAGTGCTCTTCAGGAAAAGGCTCATCTCTCATTCATCTGTAGTCTTGATGCCTAGTGGAGTGCCTGAGAGAGGACCCGTGAGTATCTGTACACTGAACAGTGGGAAGGCAAAGGCACAGCTTGACAGCATTCTCTCTTGTTCTTTCCTAATTCCTTAGTCCTCCAGACTGTGTGTGATGGGAATAAGTTGATATTTACTGAGGATAGTACAAAACATTTTGTCCAGGCCCCTGCCTCCACACCTGGATGTGGTTAAGCCTTTCCAAACACAGCTCTGTCTCCTGAGTCCACACAGTTACCCACCACCCCACAACAACCCTCCTACCACCCCCCCACGCCCCCCCCATCCCTCTGTAGGGAGACTTTGAGCTTCCTGCTCTCAGGTAAAGTCATCAGTTGTTGCAAAACACCTCTATTAAGGAGGGATTCTTGTTGGAGAGGCAAGTCCTATTTAATGTAGCAAGGAAAGGTTATCCTGTAAAGCTCTGTTTTCTGAGGAGGGTGGGTTCCCTGTTCTGAGTTAGCTTTGTTCTGCTGAAACCCAGTAGATGTGGATTTGCAAGCTGGGGGAGCTGGGGGGATTCCATATTCTAAAAGGAGAACGACTTGAGATTTCTGGGGCAATCAAAATGGAGATGAAAGAAGAAAAGAGGGCCAACAAGACCGTGTGAGTTACCCAGGACCCCTCCTGTGATCTCTAAATCCCCAGTTCTTACTAGACTCAGCAAACAAAGTTAAGAGAGAAGTTTGCATCCAGGCGACTAAGGAGGAAAAAGAGATAATGTATGCATTTAAGAACTAGCCACAACAGGAACCACGAGAAGAGAGACCTTGAGGATCTCCACACATCATGGGAAAGGCTGAGATGATAAAACTGAGAATTCATCCAGATCAATCTGGAGCACGAAGGGCAGAGCAGAGTCTTCTCAAATGACTCCCACATCCTCAGAATTTGCTGTTCTTCTTGCCAACACCACAAAGAATGCACAATTAACATGCGACTTGGCCTTGTCCTCCAGGAGTTGATGGTCTTGTTGTGCAGACAACATATAAAGCCGTTGGGCACCAGGCTTTCAGGCTGCGCTTGACTTCCGGTAAAAAATTATATAGGAGATTAGAGAAAGGCCTTGGGAAGGTGAGAGTCACCCTGAGTTGCAGTTTACAAGGCAGACGCAGGATTGGTTTGGCAGAATATGGGCACGGCCTTTTCAAGAGCTCCCTGTCGGAACCCTCTCAAACAGACCAGCCAGAGAGTTCCCAAGCAGACAAAAGCAGCTCTGTCCCCAGCTGGGGAAAGCACAGGCCTCACAGGATCTGCCTGTCAACTTCGCAAGCTAATCTGCTTCCTTTTTCCTTGTGATGACTTTGAAATTCATTCTCCGGACCAACATTTCTCTGCCTCTGCCTCTATTTCCAAAACAAAACAAAAACAAACAACAATAAAACACAATGGAACCCGTCATTGCACTTCCTGCACCCCACTGTCATCTACATTTGCCCTTGGCCTTTCAAATCACCTTGAGTAGGAGGAAGGCAGGCCCAGACCACCCCCACCCCAACCCTGCTCTTGATCAACAGATGTCTACACACAATACTGTGGGAAGTAGGCTACTTTAGAAATTCGAAGTCGCAGACTTCCAAAGGCTAATGGGTGAAATTCAGTATTTCTCTTTCCACTGTGGCCTGCAAAGGTAGAGATAATCTTACAGAATCCAGAAAATGACTGCTCCATATCACAGAACTTCAATTTTCTTTTTAATGGAAATATGTTGATTTAAAAGGAACAAAACAGACTTCTGAATTATAGGTTTTCTCTCCCCATTAACAACCCTGGATGTGCCTTTAGAATTAAGAGGCCACATTTTTATTCTCGCTTGGGGGGGTTGGAGGCGTTGACCAGGGCTGTTGTTACCTAATGTCCAAAAGAATTTACCTCTTGGCCTCACTGTTTTCCCTTTCCAAATGAGATGTTAGTATCTTGGCTGTGTCTCAAATAAACGTACAATTCAGGTTCTTATTTCTCCCCCAGCGGAGCCTCTCAAATCCCTTATCATCAGCTCAACAGGAAGGAGATTACTTCGTTACCAGAATATTGAACACTGATGATTTACTTGTTTATACACAGGAGGAAGAAAGCTCTGAAATATTCGGTTTCGTGTACAATAGTTCCCGATTCTCGGGGCCGGGGTGGCGAGAGGGAGACCCAGTGTGGCCGAGGTGCACTGGACGATTTTACACAACTTTCCCCAAGCAGGGAGGAAAGGACCTAAGCCTCCGGGTCAGACAGAGGTAACCAGACCCATAGTTACGCCTTCGTGGCCACAGCCGGGAGGCGCCCAGCACAGACTCTCGCTTACTGCTCTCATTTTAACAGAAAAACTGCAGATCCTGGAGTCCGGCAACCCCGGGCTCAACATCCCCCCAGATCCCTGCCTCCAGCTAATACCTATTGGAGACACCCCCTGTGCCCCAACTCCTCACTCCCAATGTGACCTTGGGCAAATCTTTAATTGCTTTGTACCTCTGTTTCCTAAGGAGTAAAATACAGACAATAATACTGGGCGACAGCGCCATTCAGAAGACATAAAAGCCATGAAGGGTCCAGCATGAAGCCTGAGCAGCCCAGTTTTCAGACATCCCCTATTGCATGTTTAAACAAACGTTCATTTCACTTCCCTTTCCTTTAGAAGGCTGAACTAGCACTGTGTAGCGCAGGGGTGGGCAAACTGCGGCTGAAGCGCCAAATCCGCCCAGCCATCTGCTTTTGTATATGCAGTGTCACCGGGTCTCGTGGCCTGTGGCTGCTTTCACTCTGTGACAGTGAGCTGGGTAGCTGCAATAACACTATATGGCCCACAAACTCAACGATATTGACTCAACGAAATTGACCTTGAAGGAAACGTTTGCCCCCCACACTCCCCAGGCCAGTGGAAGGAGACTGGGCTTTAGAGAAACAGCAGCTCCCATGTTCATCAAGTGTGAGGCATAGAGTGGGAAGTAAACGTCCGGAACCAGCCTCCCCACCCATCCAGTGAGGATGGTATTCCTAGCCTCAGGGGCCCGGGGTGAGCAGTCGGCAATAGAAAATGAATAAAGTGTCCTGGCATTGTGGCTTGTTCTTCCTGTTTTTCTTTCATTTCATAAATGGAGGGGAAGATAAAAATATCATTTGGGAGCCAGAAGAGGACTCAGAAGGGGTCTGCTTCAGCCTGGAAGCTCTTGGAAGTACTGATTTCTCCTCCTCCTCCTAGAAATTCTGATTTGGTAGATCTAAAGAAGGGTGATGGCATCAAGCTTCTGTTTGCAGTCTCTCGGCTAACTGATGAGCTGTCTGATGTGGGAGGCAGTGATCTAGTCCACCAGACCCTCTGCGGAGGCGGAGGGCGGGGTGCAGTCAGCAAGCACGGAGCCATGGCAGCCTCCAAGGCCCCTGGTCCCAGGTGCAAGGCTGTCACCGTGGCTCAGAGAGAAGGGACAGACTACCTTCTGCTCATTCCTCCCATCGGAGCAAGGAGGCACAGCAGATGAACTTAATGCCTGCAGACACTTCATTCAGACTCCTGGCGGTCTGTCCTTTCTGCAGTTTTCTTGAGGCCTTAATGACAGAACCCTGAGGACATAGGATGTAGGGGACTGTGGCATTATCACAGAGCATCATTCTTCTGCCTGTTACTATTGAGTCCATGTCCTGGGAGGTTGTGAAGATGGGAGGCAGGTCTAAGATGACCCCAGAATTGTCATGCACCATGAGTGGTCTCTTCAAGGTACAAAGCTGACTGCCTTACTTCTCACCTTAACAACATACAATGGCTTCTGGTTCCCATCTGGGTAGAGACCCCTCCCCACCCTGCCACTGCTCTGGAACTAGGCTACCCAGATATTCACACTGCTTAGGAGCGATATGACCCTGGGTGCATTACTTAATCTCTCTGTGACTCAGTTTCTTCATATGTGAAATGTAGGTCATAACACATTCTTCTTTAGGTTGTTATGAAGGTTGAAGAGTTCATATATGTAAAGCCCTTAACAATAGCACCTGGTACAGAGTAAGCACCCAGTGGTACTAACTATTATCATATTTCGCACCATTCTTCCTCTCACTCCCTGTGCTCCTGTACCTGGAACATACCAGTCTCTCTCCCACCCCAGGACCTATGCACATGCTATTCCCTATCCTTTCTCTGAAATGACTCCATCCCATGTCAGTCTTCACCCACCTGCTCCAACTCACCTTGTAGGTCTCAGCCGAGATATCACTTCCTCAGAAATTTTTCCTGACCCTCAAGGCTATCCAGATACCCCTTTTTACATAATGTTATGGCCCTTCTTACTACAGCTATAACTGGACATTTATTTGTAGGTTTAGTCGATTACCATCTTTCACCCTCGTAAGACTAGAGCTTCCTAAGGTCAGGGGTGGTATTTATGACCCCAGCCTCTGCATGCCCAGCCCCTGCCATAGTGCTTGGCCTATTCTAGTTTCTGTTATTTACAAATGCTAAATTCTGGTGTCAGTTGGAATTCACATCAGCTAAGAGTAACTGAGGCCTGGTTACTATTTTTAAACACACAAAGGTTGATTCTATTACATAAAATGCTCCCAGAGAGAGGCAGGTTGACATTGTAAGGATGCCAGAGGCCTACAAATGCCAGACTTACCTGAAAGGAAGCAGCCAGAGAAGAACAGGTATGACCGCTCTGTGAAACCATCAGACACCTGGACTCCTCCTCCTTTTGCTCTCCCGTGCGTGGCTTCCATTCTCATATTACCTCACGGTCCAAAGTGACCACTGAAATTCCAATCGTTGCACCCATGTCTTAAGCAGCAAAAAGGGCTTGAGAGAAGGGAGAAAAGTACTCTCTTCTAGAACTCTTACACAACCTTCCACTTATATCTGTTTGGCCAGAACTTACATGACTCAGATTAAGGTTTTGTTACTGAAGAGGGAGAGAACCAAAGTTTGGGTGGGTCCACCAGCTGGCTCTGCTCTAGACAGTGATTAGGTGTCATATTCCAGTGGATGATGCACTGCATATCTGATATAAAAGATACTGTGCTGAGAGATTCTGAAGGGGGCACTGCTTTCCCAGAGGAGGAATGGGTGTTGTCTGACCCACTGGAAGTAAACAGTTGTAAATGGATGGGACTTGACAGCAAAGACATGTTGGCATGAGTAGAAATCAAACCATTATTATCCCAGGTGTTTTAATGGGTTCCACCATACCCTGCCTGGAACTTACCCCATCTGTCATCCTCACATCATCACCCTCCCCCACTTAAAGATGAAGCCAGAGAGAGATACGTAAGAGTTGAGTGAGGGGAGAAGGTTTGGGGATGGAGAAGTAATTTTCTATACGCTGCTTGATATCAGAACAACCTTTCTGCATTTTGGCCCCACCATGTTAAAAAAGAAAAAGAAAAAAAAAATCAAATCTATTGAAGCAAAGTGTCCCGTTTCATTTCAGGTGGGGAACCAGCCTTGGTAACAGGGCTGCAGTGAGATTCCAGGAGCCACTTAGAATATAAACCATCCAGATCCTTTTAAGACACTAGCTCCTGAAGTGACCCATGGCCAACTTGGTCAGTCAGCCAATCACCCAGGGAACTGCAACAACTCAGAGTAAATAGAAAAAATAAAGAAAGAAAGAAAAAGAAAAGAAGAAGGCAAGCAAGCAAACGTTGAGAAGAGAGACCTCAGAGCTGGCTGGGTAGTCATGAAACAAACAGCCATTGAAGCTGTTCAAACAAATATCTTTAATCTGTTTGTGACACCTGTCGCCTAGGCGCGGAGAAGGTCCCAGAAGGTCAGAGCCCTTCAAGTCTCAGTGGGAGAGTGAGAGAATCCTTTCACACAGACCCTCTCCCAGGGCATTGCAAAGCTGGGCATAAATCTTGTCTCTTCTGTTTACAGTTACCATTATCAGGAAAAATTCCATTTTAATGAATTTCATCAGCATTCCAAAATTGTTTTTTGTTTTTGTTTGTTTTGGTAATAGAGGTCGGTAACTAATGAGTTTTTTACTAGAAATCACTCTCCTGATCTTCTAAATCTGGGCACGAGATTGAAGAGCAGGTGTCCTTTCTACAGTGAGCGTCCATTGCCAAGGCTGGATTCCATCCTGCTCCTCGCAAGTGCTTTCCTGTGACCCCAGAAGGGGCAAGGGGTGGGCCTGCCTAGTCCAGAGGGTGGCTCTTTGCTCTGGACACAGGAGGACCTGTCCTCTTTCCTCCAACACCTAAAAATTTTCAGGTAGCCACATTTAGTGGAGAACAGAGTTCTTGGGCAAGAAGTCGTGTGGGCACCCAAGAGTGGCTTTAGTTCTCTCCCAGCTACACAAACTCTTCTCTCCTATTTGCTGATCTAACAGGTGACACTTATTCAATTTTATCTAAAATCCCCCTGCCTTCCCTCAACCCAATTTCTTCCCCCAGCCCATCCAATATAGAAATTCCAGAGCCATCACTGGTTTTAACCACAACCTGGCCTTAAGCTTGATCTTGATTTTTCATGCCTGGTGTCCTCCTATGTGTAGTGAAGGGACTGGACTAATCAACCTCTAATCCCCCTCCCCACCCTAACAGCTGACATGGTCACTGAGGTCCCGTGTGCTATTAGTGTGCAAGCATCACGGACAGACTTA
Organism: Mustela erminea; assembly: GCF_009829155.1. Taxonomy (NCBI): domain Eukaryota; kingdom Metazoa; phylum Chordata; class Mammalia; order Carnivora; family Mustelidae; genus Mustela; species Mustela erminea. The sequence goes on along the minus strand of NC_045620.1, from coordinate 92,584,618 downwards.
CCTGATCCATGGCCCAGGTAGCTTCTAGTCATGAGTTATGGTTGACCTATCAATTTCCCCTGAGGGACTATATAAACTGGCAGTTAGGACATCCTTATCTGCTGAGGTCCCTGCCTGAGCCAGTGTGTGCACCACAGGTTCTCTAGAGAGACAGGCATTCTGCTTATGCTGTCATTCACCCCACCCACCCAACCCCCTGTTGTCCACGATCTATCAAAAGCTCCAGAGGTGGCAGAACACACAGGAATGAATTACCTTTTTGCCTGTCTTTCCAGGGCCCGTCTGGGGAGTTACTCCTAACAATGCTTCTCTAGTAATTATAAAGCCCTTTAATTTATACTTTCTTATTTGATCCTCACAATGATCACACAAGATGGAAAAAACAAAAAGCCCTATTATGACTGTGACCCTTTCTGATGGGAGTGAGGGGACTTTAAGAGCCACTGGCTAAGAGTCTTATGAGGCAGGAGCAGGGGTGAAAGAGGGTCAGCCTTCGGGAGCTTGGGAGCCACGGCAGCTCTGGGCTAAGACTCACAAACACAAACCTGCACTCAGACCTCAGGGAACATCTGTAGAAACTGCTTGCCAATACGAACACTAAGTGTCGGAGAGGAGAAAGGTTTCCCAGAAGCTCACACCTGTCATGCCGAAAAAATTTTTAAAAAACTGGAACTCCGTTCTCTCTCACTTCTAGTCAAGGGAATTTGGGTTTTGTTAGTGTGCACCACCAGTAAGGGTCAATGCCAAGGCCTCTGGGCTCTATGGGAAGGAAGTGAGAACCAAACCCATGGAGCTCAGACCCACATGTCCCAAGGGGAACAACCACCCCCTCAGAAGGCCAGAGAGGAAGGCATGGACAGAGAACTGGGAAATGAGAGGTGGTGGGCTGTGGCCAGTCGATGATGTGCCTCGGCCCTCTCCGCAAACCCCTGTCTTGCCAACCCCTGCCGTCTCCACATGCCTCCTTCTCCCTTGCGAAGGTGCTTTATCCCCTGCAGCCCCCACGTTCACAGTTCGTGTGCCCTGTCCTCTGACAACACCCCGCTAGATCCTGGCATCACAGTAGCTCTGTAGTGGGCCTCTAATGATTGTCAGAAATGAGATTTGCAAAAACAGCAGTGAAACGGGATGCCGAGTGCAGGGGGAGGCCTGGGGGGAGCATGGGACAGGGAGAGGTTGAATCGGGCTCCTCTTCCCAGGAAAGTAGGGTCTTGGGGTCTGGTGCAGGGAGACCATTCATTCCAGCAAACCCTAAGACTGTCTGCTGTGTAGTTGGCCAAAGATCAGGGCCCCTTCACCGGTCTGTGACATCACGTTCAGCAACAGCCACGCTTAAAATGTCTCAGTGGAATTCACGCATGGGAGCTGTGGGGAATGAACGCTACTGCTCCGGTTTGTGTTTTTCCCGGGAAATACTATTTAAGTTGTAAACTGAGCTCTTCCGTTTGAGATGACAGCTGCTGAGCTGACGCCTCGACCTCATTGGCCTTTTGCCATGTGAGTCCCTCTGAGCACCTGACCACGGATCCAGGCAGTCGCACCCACGGCTTAGGCCACTGAAGGGTGTGTTGCTCCGGGTCCCAGGGTATAAGCTAGGCGCTGGGCCTCCAAGAAGACACCGCGTGGCCTATGGTCATGTGAATTACAAAGATGTCCTTCCTTCACTAGGAGAAAACGGACACTCTGAGAAATCACTCTGAGAGAGATTGAGGAGCTGAAAAAGCAGGAAGAGCAAGTGGGGGAGAGGAGATGAGGTATGTTCTGTGTAGAGAACTCCCTGGGAAGAGGCAAGTCCTAATTCAGGCAGCAAAGTCTCCAGCTCTGACAGTGTGAACTGGGGAAGCCCAACATCACCAGCAGGACAGGCCACCGGGTGGTCTGTAAACACAGGCCCGAGGAATGTTTACTTTCTGGAAAGCATGTTTGTCTCTCCTGGGCTCTGGCTCTGTTGGGGAGATCTGGTCCCAGCATCTTCCATATGTTCCCTTGGAGGCTAGCGTTCCCTCTGGGCACTGTCATCAACAGAGACCACGGGACCCTGTCGTTCCTCACTCAATCCTCTATCCTTGTTTTCCCGTCAACATCTGCAAGGAGCAAACTCAGAGGCCAACATCTTCTTGCTTACTAGAGGGGGACATTAAGTCAGTGAGTGGGTGGTCCCCACAGTGCTATGTTGGGCCAGGCCAGTCAGGGATTCCAAAGAATAGAAGATGCATTACTGGCTTCTTCCTGAGAAGCATCTTATAAAATGTTAGAAGTGATTATAAACAAGCCATTTCTTTTTAGGTCACCAGACCTTTGTATCTGCTGTTGCCTCCTTCGAGAAAGTATGTGGCATACTGCTGTGTATAGATGTGCACACCAACTTATCCTTCAGGGTCACATTTAAATACCACCTCCACTGGGGAACTTCCCTGGCCTCCATGCCAGAGCCAGAATGGCCTCCTGGCCACTCCCTACCCCCTGCACATTTTGACTTTTCTGCAGCACACAGCACATTTCATCTCACTACAAGACAGGTATGAGCCTCTCCCTCTAGACAGACTCCTTCACAGTAGGGAGATAGAGCCCTTCCCTGATATATCAGAGGAGATCACATGTTTATTGAATGAATGAATTTAAAAATCAATTTAAAAAAAGGCATGAATATACAGGTTTATACGTGTAGAACCACACCCATTGCTGGCAGTAGGTCTGAGTCCTGGAGAGTGCCATGATAGAAAAGCAAAGCAAAAGGTAGGGGAGATGGTGGCCAGGGGAAGCAATGCAGAGACTCTGTAGCCAGACTGCCAAGTTCAAACCCAGCCCCACCACTTGGTGGATGAGTTACTTGACCTCTGTGAGTCTGTTTCCTCATTTGGAAATTGGGGGTCATGAAAGCAACCTTCCTCAAAGAGTTGGTGAAAGGTAAAATGAGTTCATACACAGAAAGCACATAGAATGGAACCTGGCACTTCTCAAATACTCAGTACGTTAGCTAGGTGTTTTTCTAAGGGAACAGAAGTAGGAGAGAGCCGTTCCCTTTATCCCCTCCGTATTCTTTGAATGCTTACACCAAATAATTCAACAATAAAACTAACAAACAAACAAAAAGTAAGTTCAGAACTTCTGCTTTCAGTCATATGGCAGACTAGATATCCTGATTGACAATCTTGAAGTTAATTAACAAATTCTGGATACGATACTACACACGCATGCAAACATTGTAAATGCATTCATTTTCTTGCAAGAAAGTCAGGAAGACTAATGTCAAAATTTAAATGAGGGCAGAAATTCTAATTATTGGACTGGAGGTTTGTCTGGAGGGTATTTGATCTCGACTTTGACTCACAAGGTAAGGTATGGAACAAGATTCAAAGCCTAAGACCTTCCTGTCATGTGTTGTCCAACAGAGTAAGTTTTCTTAAAGTTGAGAAGCAAAGAGCTACTTACTCAGTATGAAAACAGACCTGTAAATAAAATGCCTACCTTCCAGGGGCCATAAGGAAAATTGCTCATCTCTAACCTTAGTACAGAGTAAACAGAAAAAATATATATATTCTGAAAGTTTGCAGCAGAAAAGGAGCACACACATGGGTGTGCAGACCAAATTCATATCAGTTGATTCATCTAAAAAAAAAAAAAACTCTCACAGAAATCTAGCTCACAGTGGTCCCAGCCTGGAAGTGTTCCCAGGTTCTTGGCAGAAACTACTGCAAATCTCAGAAGGAACCTAACTTCCACCCAGACATCAGTGAATTCTCACAGATAAAGTTCCAAAGTAAATCAGCAGGATGAAGTCAAAATGAACAGATAATGAAACAGATCAATGTGAGTGAGAACCTGCTGAAGCAGACCCAAGGAGACTTCAGCTATTGGAGTTATTAGAGACTGAATATAAACTATGTGTGTTATATTATGTATACAGAATTTAAAAAGCTATAAATAAGAAGCTTGAAAATATGAGGACCAAGTGAAACATATAAAGAATGACCAAGCATGTTGAAAAATAAGTAAATCAAAATTATAAAAATGAAAAATAGTAAGAGTTGAAATGTAAGAGGCAGGTCTAACGGTAGATTAGATTTGCTGGAGAAAGTCCATGAACTGGAAGACTGATCCAAACTCAGTATCCAGAATGTAGCACAAAGACACAAAAAGATAGATTTAAGAGAAAAAGCTAAGTTGTCTAAGTTAGTCAATAAGTAGTCTCTGTTTCTTTTTAATGTTTTACCCAATTTAGATACAGTGAGATTATAGTCCACCCCAGTTTCACACCAGTCCATTCTCAGAGAGAGTACAAATTATTTACTGAAAAATACAGATCCATCAAAAGATTTTTCCCACAAGTGAAATATTCTTAAGAGCAATTCAAGAATTCCAAAAATTAAATTGTGCACGACCTTAAAAGCTTTCATCATTTACTTTGTGCAGTACCTCTCTTGTCTTTATAGGGATAAATTTCTATCATTTTTTGTTTACCAGATTTGTACTCAAAAATTTTAACTTTCTAAAAGCTTCAGAAGAACATATTTTGGGACTCTCCATTAAAAAGATTTGCATTAAAGGGGCACCTGGGTGGCTCAGGTGGTTAAGCTTCTGACTTTGGCTCAGGTCATGATGTCAGGGTCTTGGATCGAGCCCCACATCAGGCCTCCACACTCAGCAGGGAGTCTGCTTGTCTCTCTGCCCCTCCCCTTGCTCATGCTTCCTCTCTCTCAAATAAATAAATAAAATCTTTTAAAAAAGATATTTGCATCAAAGATATTCAACTAAACAAAATGCAACCAAGACTTAGAAGACTCAGGTGCAAAAAATTTAGTGCTGTCCCATAAAAACACTTCCAAAATCCTATTACATCGTATTCAACATCAACTTTACTACCAAAGTAGAAGAAAACTAGTTTAGTTACTCTGCATCTACAAAAATTTTTGTAAATTTCAATGACTTCAGCTTCTATTTTATAATTGGTAAAATACCAGAACTTGTTTGGCAAGTTATATGTCTCTTAACCTATTCCAAATATATCTCTGTTCCATAGGTTTCTTAATTTAGTAAGGACATTATTTTTATCACATTGTATTCACATTAATATCAAAACAAAACAATTTATCTTCACTGTTGAAGTTTGAAATGAATTCATGGTAATATTCACAATGCCAATTTTTTTCTACTCCCCCAAACTTTGATTCCATGAATTAGGTTACGAAAGAATTGAACCATTATTGAAACTACCTGATTTCCTATTTGAAAATCTGATGACAGTGATATAAAAATAGAATCATTTAGCTGCTTGCCAAGTTCCTCTGCTAACCGAGACAAGATTCTCATAGTATCCCTTGAACTTTTGCATATGCACGAGAAAAATTAGAACTGAAAATTAGTGAAATTAATATAGAATGGTCATTTAATCTAAATGAAAAAGTCATGCTTCCCAACGTAATGGGCAAACACACTATTTTCACTGTATATGTCCACAGCTCTGAACACATTTGGCTTAAACTAACTACTAAATTTTTTGGTGTGGATGCTGCTCCCTCTATCATCCGATTGGTATCTTCTGGTTTTCACATGTTCAGTGGTAACACTGAAGCTCCGTAGAAGGTAAATGTCTGCAAACCCTTTGTGTAGGTCACACATTCATCATTGATTTTAATGAAAAGCAGAAATCAGACCTGCAATTTTCATTAAACATATACTTCTGTTTGCTTATAACTCATTGCTGTCAAAGAAGATTTTTAACTAAGAAAGCACTGTCACCAGCCAATCAGTCAATACAATAAATAGTTGTGGATTCGCATGTACAATAAAAGGCAAAATCACAGTAGCAAGGGTGTCCAAATTACTCTAGACAGTAATCTGCTCATTTTATTTGATAGTTTTCCAGGCTTCACATCAACCCTGCCACCCATGCTCTGGTGACCTGGGCATTACAAGGCTGCAGGCAGAGGACACAGAATAACTGACTGTTTATCAGGTGGTTGCCAGGACCAGCAGCACTGAACCACAGTCCCACCACTCTCTAAGTCCAAGCACACTTCATTTCATCAGTGATTGTCCTGCCTGATGCACTTGAGTGGGCAACGTAATCAGGGCTGGGACTAGGGTGGGACAAGTGAGACATTCACCTTGGGTGCAAAATGTAAGGTGGCACAAATAATTCAGCAATTAAAATTCTAAAAGTATGCTAATGCAATATTTTAAAATAGAAAAAAACTAATGCAAAAAATCTACGCTAAGCAGAATATCAAAATTTTCAATAAAGACAGGGTCCAACTTTGCATTTGTACAACCCTGTGAGTGCCTCGCTCACGAGATCCCACCCTTATCTGGTGAATAAAGGAGGTCTGTAGGAGAAGAGAGGCTGCCCTGGAGGACAAGAAGAAGAAGGTGGGAACGTGCCATTCTCTGAATCCCTCTAACCCAATTCTTCTGTCCCTGTTGCCCCTGCTTTAAGTTTTCAAATCCGACCCCACCTCTGCAGGCAAAAGCCTTCAGAATATTGCACTTGGTTTGGATCTTTACTATTTTTCCCCCATAGTTCATTTCAGGCCTTAGTCATGTGTATTTTGATGGCACCCTGCCTGTAGACTCTATAATCTGAAATCACCTTTGAACCACATGGATCCTTTGATCACACATGGGGCAGGACAGCTCAGACATCAGTTAGCTACATCTCTCCTTCTATTAACTCTAAATTGTCCCAGGCTCTCAGTTCCATCTGTCTTTGAATCTATTTCTTAACGATGTTATTGCCTATGCCATTGTTGTCAGCTGGTTCTTTTTAAATTGAATCCGACAGTGCTGTGAATCTATGGTGGGCTTAGAGGCCATTCATAGAATTGTGTGTAGCATAGCAGTGAGGACTCAAGGGGCTTTGCCATTCAGAAAAAGCTTTGGTAATATGTGAGCTTCAGGTCATCTCTGTTGGCTACTCAAAGACCTTTTTGGTTATAGTTATGTGATGCTTGAGCTTAGTTGAGTGGACAAAGTTATTGGTCAAGTGATATGGCTAAACAAGGATTTTGATGATTAAAGAAATGTCTTAGAAGAGAACCTCACCTGATGCCCCAACAGGTGTTCTTTGAGCTGGAATGGGGCGGGGAGGAGGAGGGGAAAGGATGGTGCAACCTCTTGTTCAGAGGAAGAGCTGGAGGGGTGATATCATGAAGCAAGACTGAATTCTCTAATGGCGGTCGGTGTTGAAGTCAGTCAACAAACACTTATTGAGAATTTATGTAAGGGTTTAATGTAAAGAGATGGGAAATTCTGAAGACCCAGGTCCAGTGAAGTCCTTCCTGTGGGACCCGGATGTCTGTATGACAGAAAACACTGAGCAATAATTATTCCTACATCCTAATCTCACATATGTTCAGATTGGGAAGAATGAAGGTGTAGTAAGTATGTAGGTCTCCTACTGCATGTATTTTTATTCAACAACCGTTTATGGAGCCCCTGCTATGTGCTGACAGAGTTCATATTCATTTATTCAATTAAGCTTTCGCTGAGTTTTTACTCTGTCCTCAGCACTGAGAGAAGCCAAGCTTGAGTAAGTCACAGCAACTGCCACCTGCAAAGAATCTGTCCAGGTTGAATTAAGACAATGTAGACAGGCAAATAAACCGAAATGGGATCCACACAAGGTTAGAGATCCTCAGCAGGAAAGGCAAGGCACCGAAACCCAGTCACAGGACATGATAAATGGGCCAAAACATGAAAATAAGTAGGAGTCCACTAGAAGGAGATTAAGGAGTAAAAACATCATGGCTTAGTGACCACTGTACTCAAACTAGGGCTAGATTCTGGGGTCACGGATGGCTGCTGATCGCTTCACTAACTCCTTGTGGGCTGTAAGCTTTATCCACCCAATGAGTTTCAGTCAGAGTCCTCCGTCTGCCAAGCCGAAGAAGAGTGTTTCTGAAGAGAACACCGTGTCCTCCTTTGGTTCTAATTCCTCCTGCTCTTCCCTTCTTATCAATTAGACCAGAGATCAAGAAACCGTGGGGCCCCAGCCAAGCCCAGTCCCCACCAGTTTTGTAAAATTGCCTTATGGGCACACAATCACACTCAGCAGTTGCCTTGTCCGCTTTCCCACTACAAAGACAAAGTTGAGTAGTTATGACAGAAATTCTGTGGGCCACAAAACTTAGAATATTTCCCATCTGGCCCTTTACAGAAAAAGCTCTCTGACCTTTGAGCAAGACTATAGCAGCTATGCTCTCAGCTGTCACTATTCCTCATCATTTGAACCTGGATGCCGCCCGTTGAGGGAAACCACCCTGGGAGGAAGTGAGTGGAGCTGAGGGAGGGCAGGGACAGGAACTGGAGACAGAGCCTGGGAGGTGAGATCTCTCGGCAGAGGAAAGACATCCTCTCTGCCCAGCGACGTAGGGCTGGTATAAGAGGACATTATGAGGATACTGGGGCCGATCAGAAGATTGGAGTTCTTTTTCACAATAAGATTGTTTCACTGTGCCTTTAAAAAAAAAATGTGTAGCCTTATACTTTGCCAGATTTCAGAGACTCTGTGGAGAGTTCTTTTTATAAAGCACGATCGTGCAAGAGGAAGATAGCGCCTCAGGTGTTTGAGCTGGGAGGCCACATACAATTCAAATCAAAGCGGACGACCGACCCTCCGTGGGACTGCAGCAACCTGAGGAGGAGAACGTAATCCACATCCCACACAGCCCCCCGGACCCCTGTCTCTGGCAGCCTGATGATTAATGCGTAAACCAGGAAGACATTTCATTGACTGCCTTCTGGTCTCTTAAGCACAATGCAGTCAATAAATATTTATTGAATGCATTTTCCTAAGGCTTGCAGCACTTGCTCCATGATAAGTCATAACTGAATAAGCAAGAATCGTTCAGGGCTGTTACAAATAAATATATAAATGTATGTTAATGGAATCCAAGCTAGGAATGGTCAGCAGGAAAGAAAATATGCATCCGTCTACGGACAGGACATGCTTCTTGGGGTGAATAAGAAAGAAGCATGTCACGTAAGCTCTAGAAGTGAGAATTGCCAAAGAAAGAAGGGAGAAAGGTTAAAAAAAAAAAAAAGAAGAAGAAGAAGAAAGGCATAGCAAGAGATTTATAAATGGCTCTATTTTGAACAAATGAAAATACATACTTTCCTTTAGGGCCAAGCTTTTGTATTCTCTCTGGCTTTATGTGGGTAACATTTTCATCTGTCACTGAAATGGCTCCTCTGCTCAAGAAATGGCAGAGTTAACTGAAATGAGCTCCCAAATTGTAATTTTTGCAATAAAGGTAAAATATGGCTATCTGCAGCCCACTTGAAGCTATAGTACCAATATGCCGATGCAGTTCCCCCTTAAGCTCCAGTCACATTAGATTCTGAATGGCGTATCACCAATTGGGGCACAGGCATGGGAGGTAAGGTACGTTTATTTAAGACTGAATGCTTATCCTGAGTTAAAAGCAAATTAAAATCTTGCATTTGAGATAATGTTAAAAGGGGACAATGTAATTAGCCCATTCTCCTCTGTGCAGTCTTGTCACGCTCCTGTAGAGCCTGAGAATGCACAACTACGGTGAAAGCAGAAGCCTGGATGGTGCTGGAAAGGAAAGGCATCTGCATAGCTAGGTGTCTAGCTTTGTAGGGGAAGGATCTTGCCTCTGGGAAGTGATCCAGTAAGCCAGCCTACAATTAATGCAAACATCATTAATGACCATCTAGATCCAGCCCTTCACCAGATTGGAAAGGACTCTAGTGACTGCACAGTTCACCCCCATTGGCTCTGCTTCTGGGTTCCCTGTCCACAGCCACTCCACGACGGAAGAGGGAACCAGTCTTCATTGGCTTTAGGCAGCAAGAAAGAGGCAGAATCAGGAAGGAAATCAAGACATCTCAGGGTTCTTTTCAGGAGACCCCCGCAAGGGTGGAAGGAAGGTCATCAGGTCTACGGCATAGCAGACCTTCCTTGGAAGCAGCTGTGGCCCCTTGGGGTAATCTAAAGAAGACACACAGGCTTGATTCATGGCATTTTGAGAGTTGTCTTTGCCCCTCTGGTGCTGGCTTTGCCCTGTCAGGTGCTCTAGACAACAACTGAATGATAGGTTTTATGGTCACCAACTCAACCGAGGAAACCTGCCAGAAGATTTATGGCTTACCGCTCACCCTCACCAAAATATCTGTTCCAAGTCTCTTCTGAATTCCACTCTCTCCTGAATTCTAGACCACCTGTCCATTTTTCCAAAAGAGAGAGAAGGAAAAGATTCTGTGGGGTTTCTTCCTGAAGGTTATCACTTCTGATCATGTATCTGAAGACTGACCTGACATACATAGGCTTACCTTGAGAAGAAAGCCTAGATGGCTAGGAAGAAAATGTGGAGAAAAGTGTTTTAAAGTTTAGAATTATAAAACATCACTTAAAGAAGGCTTTACGAAAACTGAGCCAAAAAGCTCCTGGGCAGGGAGTCAGATCTAATCACAGCACAGGGAAGAGAGGAAGGCTTTGAACGCTTCCTGCCCTTTAAGTAGGATGCCCAGCAGACTTGTCCCAAAACCAGCTAAGCTCACCTCTTCAAGCGCCTCCAACAGGCCCCCTGCCATTCCAAGACTTGATTTCCGCTGCTGCCTCCGTAGGGCTCTAAGGCGTTTATCAGATTACCACTTGAGGTCACATATCCTACTGTCGTGTTTTGTGGTTGCTTATTTATGCGCCTGCTCTCCCCAGAGAAATGAGGAGCTTGGAGCCGAGAAGGAAAAGCTGTGTTCTGTGTGCGGCAGGTGCCCGGTGCGAATTTGTAGTGCACATGCTGAATGAAATTGCTTTACTTGTAAAGCAATTTACAAGTAAATTGTAACCGTGGTCCCAGTTCTGGCCTACAGATCCTGGGAGTCCAAAGGGTGTAGAAAAAGAATTATGCGGAATTATGTGCAGCCAGCTGACAGCTGGGCTGCTATTTGTCTGCTCTTTTCCCAAGATTCCATTGGCCATTCTGTCCCATAGAAGCCAGAAATACCTGCATATCAGAGAACCAATGTAAGGTTTTGTCCAATAATATTTAAACCCCAAAGGCAGTGTGAGACATAATTTCTGCTTTGATAAAGAATGCGTATTTTAAGGGATGGATCCATAAACTTTACAAGAAAAAATAAACAGAGCAAGATGCCTTTTAAAATGGAGGATGCAGAATTGATGTGATTATAATTGATAGCAAATGCTGATTGGAATATTTATTATTCCTAAGATCTCTGCTACATTTCAGAGGCGGCACAAATTCAAACGTGTGGACACATTCATTCGGGGCTCCATTCCAGATGAGAGGACATGGGGGAGTGGCTCCGAGTCCTGAGCCATCACTCACGTTGCTTCCCTCTTCCTATGAATGAGGTTTCACCCCCACCCCAGACTTTAATATACCCAAGTGTGTCTGTCTCAGCAGGAGGAGACTGTCTTTCTCCCCATGAGGCATGCATTGTTAGCCACACACTGACTTCTAGATGTTCAAAGAACAGATGAAGATTTCACCAGGAGCTGGTATTTTCTGTTAGGCTACTATTTCTCATATTTCATTACCCCTCAAATGGTAGAGGCTGACATAAGATTGCTAGCCTTTTAAATGGCCACATAAAAACTTTAAAAAGCCAATATTTTTATCAACAGTATTCCTTAATTCAAGAAGGATAAAGATAGTCTTTATATTGAATAAATTGACAACATTGTTCTTGTCCTTCTAATTCTACCGTATGCCTCTGATGTACATTTGGTTATCATGTCCCCAGCATGAGCATCCTAACAACGAAAATGTCTCTCTTAGAATGTTGCTTGATGGGTTCTAGATATTTGAAAACCTGGTTGTCTTTTCTTACGGATTTTAGGGTTTTATGTCCTAACAGTCATAACATTTAAGGATAGAATATGCAAAAGTGATCAGAAAATAGTCGTAAAAGTCATCAGAAGTCAAATGTTTCCCTGGAATTTTTCAATGCTAATCCCCAATGCAAATTTTGGTGACCAAATCAGAAATTTGTCCTTTCTTCTCTGTTCCAGGTACATGGCCATCATCCATCCCCTCCAGCCCCGGCTCTCAGCCACGGCCACCAAGGTGGTCATCCTTGTCATCTGGGTCCTGGCTCTTCTACTGGCCTTCCCCCAGGGCTACTACTCAACCACAGAGACCATGCCCAACAGAGTCGTGTGCATGATTGAATGGCCTGAACATCCCGACAAGATCTACGAGAAAGTGTGAGTAGGGATGATTCCCGGGTGACGCCTTCTTTGTCTTTTCTTCTTCTTTCTTTCCATGTTCTTTTGTTGGTTACAATTTAGCGTCTGTCTAGAAGCATTTCTCATAACCAGTTTGATGTTAGGCTGATGTGTCCATCATTATCAAGGAACTCTTTGTGTCCCAAATACTACTCTGGACTTTGAGTGAAAATTTTAATATATGTAAGACCTGGATCTTGTTATAGCCTGCCATCCAAGCGTTCTTCCATATCCTCCTGCGGGTTACCGCGACTCTGCCCCACCAGTGTCTGCATTGCTTTGCCTGGGAGTTTGTCTCTCCAGAACGCTGCTCTGCCCTCTTGTTCAGCATGCCAGAAGGTGGGAGAATTATCCTTGCTCCCAGCAGCTCTCAACAGCAGATATCAGTTGGAGTATGAACACCAGCTCCCTCAGCCCACAGGTGGGATGTCTCTGAGGTGTATGTTTTACACTGCATCCAAGGTTTTGTCTCAGGGTGAAGCTCCAGTCACCCCCGCTGACACCCCCTTCTCTGTGGCACGGCTCTTCTCCCTACTGGCATTTCTTTCTCCTTCTAACGAACTCACTTGTGCTTGAATCTTGATTTCAGGGTGTGCCTCTGGGGGAAGCCAAGCCATAGCACGTATCTTCCAGGGTTTTCTAGGTGGAGAAATAAGATACACATTCAAAATGGATGGGAAGGCAGGGCCAGTACAATGAGACCTTAAGAGTTACAGGTTTCCCTACAAGACATGCCAGCTTTTATCTTCAGGGGCCTGACTGATCGCATTAAAGGGATTTCAAAGAAATCCTGGCAGTTTTCTCCAGGACTTCTCCTAGAGGCTACACTGAAATGGCTTATTCTTTGTTTTGTTCTGCTCAGGTGAGTGGCAATGTGACATTTCTATCACTGTCAGTTTCCTGGGCTCAGAGCACATTGATCTGTGGGTTCTTTGACAGTTCTCTGTAATTCTCCAATCTCGGGTTTATTATGTGAATCATAAGAGAACACTGGCGTTAATAATCAGATGATCTATGTTTTAATAACAAGATTGCCATTACTACTTCTATGACTCCGGGCAAGGATCACAGTCCCCCCTCATTGTTAAATTGAAAGTGATAAGCACTGCTTCCCATAAACAACTGCTGTGAAGTGCAAACGAGATAATGTATCCTCGCCTTGTAAGCTATTAAATGCCATACGAAAGGTAAGATATTGTTATCGAACCAAATTCATCAGATAGCGGTAGAATCATTACAGGCCTTTAAACTCATTAGGCGGTAACATGAGACACTACCTGTTGGCCCCCAAGATCTGAGGGTCTGAAAGCCTGCTGCAGAGAGTTCCACGGAGCATGGAAATGGGGCTTGCCAGAAAGCAATACATAAAGTCCAGGCTTTGCCTCCCAGACACACAGGCAGTGGGATTTAATCGATCAAGCAGTGGGGGGATTAATGCTCAGCCTAGAAGGAGACATTGAAAATTATTCTTCCAAATGAAACTACAAGCCTGAGTGGGGTCTCAGCGGGGGAAAAAACAGAGCTTTCCAAGCTGTACAGGGCCGTGAACGTGTTCAAGCCAGAAGGTTCCCTCAGAAGGGAAAAATGAAAGACCCTGAATTAAAGCCCATTCTGTAAGCTGCTTAGAAACTGCCTTTGACTTGGTTCACGTGATTTTTTTTCCAAGTCTGCTCACCTTCCTACAGTTTTGTTTCAAAATACAGTCCATTTATCTTCCAGCAAATTCCAAGTTTAACATGGAAACAAAGGTATTTACACAGATCTCTGGAGTCTTGCCCAAGAAATAGTAGTTTTTAAAGTTTTACTCTGAAACATTTTTCTGTCTTTTGCTTGTTAATGATGAAGAAAGCCCTTTGAGACTCGATACAGTATGCTGATTGTCTTCTTTCCTTGCAATGAGAATTTAGGGTAGCTGGACTAGAAGCATGCTTAGGTTTGCCATCATTGTTTATTTCATGATTTTTTGAACTTCTTCCTTCTTTTTATTTGTTCATTTTTACAATTTTATTATTTCTATTAAGTTTTTAATTTTAATTCTGGTATAGTTAACATACCATCTTAAATTAATTTCAGGTGTACGGTAGAGTGATTCCACCGTTCTATCCACTGCTCAGTGCTCACCATGCTAAAGGCTCACTTATTCACTCATCTCTCCACCTTCCTCTGCTCTGGGAACCATCATTTTGTTTGCTATAGTTAAGGGTCTGTTTCTGGGCTTGTCTCTCTCTTTTTCCCTTTGCTCATTTGTTTTGTTTCTTAAATTCCACACATGAGTGAAGACAAATGGATAAAGAAGATATGAGATACACACACACAAACACACACACACACACCGAGGAGTTTTATTTGGCCATAAAAAAGAAGGAAATCTTGCCAGTTGCAACAACACGGTTGGAGTCAAAAGTGTAATGCTAAGCAAAATAAGTCAATCAGAGAAAGGCAATACCATATGTTTATTTCATGATTTTAATCTTAAAAAATGAGTCTGGAGAACAGCATCTGATTTTATCTACTCAAGATGTGTAAAATGTTTACGGATACAGTAGTAAGTTGAAAGAATATGTATTTGTCATCCACATACGATGTCTGTGAAGCAAACTTAAGTCGAGTGCGTAGTAAGCTTTATGTAAGCCTATTTCCTTTTTGTCAATATCCTTCATAATGCCTTATGATATACTTTTAGAGAATTTAAGTTTTACTAGCTCTAACCTAAGTACTTCTGCTTCTGCTGGGACTGATTGCCATTGTCTTCTGCTGGGACTGATTGCCATTTCCACAGCAGACAATAATCCCAAATTTGAAACCAGAAGGAAACTTTATTTAAGGCAGTATAATAATTAGGTTAAGAACATGGGGTCTGGAGTTAAATGAGGGCTCAACTCCCAGCCACATCACTGTCTAGTTGAGTCATCATGGTCAAGTTATTTAAGCCTCTAAGCTGAATGGAACATTCCACATAGAGGTATCGAGAAAAGTAAATAAGGCACATGCTTAGCCCAGTGCCAAGCACATGGGAAGAGTCTGGCGCATCACTCGTAGATCTAGCTACATGGGTAGATGACTGGCAGGAGACAGTGTGGTGGGCAAACGCTTAGGCCCAATTTTCCTGATGAATAATTTGTGCCAGCTAATTATATAAAAAGGTTTTGTGAAAAATCTTAGATCGCTGCATTCACCTTCTGGCTACACGCTGAACCTCCAGCCCTGATCATTCATCATTCAGGCTCTTTATTAATACATGGATTAAATTAAGCACTATTAAAGAAAGGCAATCCAATAAAAGAGCAGGCAAAAGTTTTGCATATGCACTTCGCAAAAGGAAATGTCCAAATGACCAGTTAATATGTGAGGAGGCACACAACTTCATTCATCACCAGTGAAATACAAATGAAAACCATAATGACATCTTTCTGCCCACCCATTAGACGGGCAAATGTTAAGAAGCCTGACTCAACTAAGCATTTAGAACTTTCGGTGAAATTAAGAAACAATGAGAACCTTTGTAGACTGCTAGAAGAAGCATACATCGATAAAACCATATTGGAAAACATTTTGTAGTATCCAGAAAAGCAGAAGCTATCCACACACTACCACCCCACAGTTTTGCCCAGGGGTAACTTCCCTAGAAAAATGCATGCACATGTGCATCCAAACACAGCTAGGGTATGGTTCATATCAGCATTGTTCTTAATGCCCCAAACTGGAGGTATTCCAGATGTCCATCATCAGTTGGATGGGTAAAAAACTGTGGCACAAGCATGTAACAGAATACTATGTAATTAACACAACGAACAGAATGTAGCTCCATGCAACATGGCTGGTTCTTACAAAGTCTTAAAACAAAATGAGGAAAATGGAAGTACATCTTTAAGAGCACATTAGTACGTGGTCGAACTATAAATGCAAACAAAGTAGTAGTCACCATGAAAGTGAAGACATGATTCTCTCTCATGGGAAGGAAAGGTGTGTGGCCAAGAAGAGACACTTAGAGATGCTTTTGAGGGGCTGACAAAATTATATTTCTTGAGCTCTGTGGTAGTAGCGTGAGTGCTTGCTTAAAAACCATTCATAATACCAGGTGATTTTGCTCATCCATTTTTTCTGGAAAGTATGCTTCATATTTTTTAACTGTAAATTAAATGCTATTCAAAGGATTTTGCTTTTACAAGCTTTCAAGAAACTGCTTGCCTTGGGATAACCCCAGAAGTTCGTTCCTTAAGAATTATCTTCTGAGGCACGGAGCTTTGCCTAGAATGATATTATTCATAAGTTTTTACTTTTGAATAAGCCAAAGCATGGATGGACCCCACTGCATTCTCATGCTTACTTAACCTCGTTCATTTTGCCTTGCTGACTCCTACCTTTCAGCCCACCTGGAATTTGCCCAACTGGTCTAAGAGCATATGGGACAAATGCTGTCCCTGAAAGGAGTGGCAAACGTTGAGTAGAGCATAAGGCCCAGACAGTCTCCACAACCTCCACCCCTTACTGCTATATTCATAAGCATGTACCTCTGGGCAATAAAATGCTACCGACAGACTTGGTCAGTTTCCTGGAAAATCATTTCAAACTTTATTTTGCATTTTTAAAAATGAGCAAATTTTGAAGTATACTGAAAATTCCTATAATTTCTTTAATCATCTGTATGCTCATCTTTCATGAAAGGCTCTAACATTTTGATGAATATTCTTCCAGTCTCTTACTCCCTCTCTAGGGAGATACTGTTCTTAGTTTGTTTTGAAGTGTCTTACAAGCACACAGGTCAACACAAATACAGATTGCTTCCCTCTCTGTAACACAAAATGTAGCTCATATTTATGCACATCACTCTGTATCTTATTTTTAAAATTTAATGTGTCTTAGAGATATTTCCATATCAGTTCATGAAGAGCATCTCTATTCTTTGTCTCAGCTACACACAGTACTCCAGGCTACAAATGTACAATGTTATTTAGCCAATCACACTTTGGGTGGACTTTGGATTATCTCCAGCCTTTTGCTATTCCGGAGCACAGCCATGCACATTTATCATGCAAGGCTATCTATAGCAAAAAATTTCCAAAAATGAAATTGCTGAGTCAAAGACATATAATATTTTAATTTTGATATTTGCCCTCCATATCGAATGGTGCTAATTTACATTCTGAACCAGCAGTGTATGGAAGTCCTGGTTCCTCTACAGCCTTCCCAACAGAGTAGTGTATTGTCAGGCTTTGAGATTTTTGCCCATTATAGTTAAAATTTGCGTTTCTCTTTTTACAAGTAGGGTTGAATATCTTTTCATAATAGGAATAATTTGTATATACATCTTACTATCTGTTAATTTCATTTACCATGTCATGAATGATTTCCTATGTCATTAAACATGTTTCTACAACCTGTTATGAGTATATACATAAACACATACATATATGTTTATATGTGTGCATAAATAATAATTTGGGGGGCACTTGGGTGACTCAGACAGTTGAGTGTCCGGCTCTTGATTTCTGCTCGGGTCATGGTCTCGGGGTCATGAGATCTAGTTCTGTGTCAGGCTCCTCACTCAGCGGGGTGTCTGCTTGAGATTCTTTCCCTCTCCCTCTGCTCCTATACTCTCTCTCTCAAATAAATAAGTAGATCTTTCAAAAATGAATGATAGGGCACCTGGGTGGCTCAGTGGGTTAAAGTCTCTGCCTTTGGCTCAGGTCATGATCCCAGCGTCCTGGGATCGAGCCCCGCGTCAGGCTCTCTGCTCAGCAGGGAGCCTGCTTCCTCCTCTCTCTCTGCCTGCTTCTCTGCCTACTTGTGATCTCCATCTGTCAGATAAATAAAATCTTTAAAAAAATGAATGATAATTTTGTTAACGAATCTGTTCTTTGAAAACTGACTACTCTTTGAAAATTGAGCTCTTTCAGCTGACTTAAGATAAGAGACTAAGCTTTAAAACAAGCTGCTTCTAGCTCCATCCCCAGATCCCTCCGAGGACTACTTCAGTGTCCTCTGCCATCCCCAGCTTATGTTTACAGCACACGATTAGAGGAAAATATCCTAATGTTGTAACAGTCATGAAAATGAGGACGTAGGCTCATTATTAATGTAATAATATCATCATCTGTAATTGAATGCTGCCACCATGTGCAAGCTGGCTTGGCTTTGGCTGCTCTGGTGAACTGTGACACTGCCCAGGGAGTCCTATGAAGAGGGAATGGATGGACTGGTTTCATGGGTGACCAAAAGGGACTCCTCCTGGCACAGAAAAATGCAAGGGAAAGGATGAAGTATAAAAAAGAAATACATCGACCTCCCTGTTCTACTAAAATGAGGAGGAATGCACCGTAGCTTTCAAAGTTAATCAGAGCCAAGCCCACTCTTGAGGATGCTGTACAAGCTGTCAGGTTGCAGTGGTCCCAGAAGGTTCCACAACAATACCCCCGAGGACAAGTAAGATGAATGAGTCCACACTTCTTCATCAGAGGGCCTACCACCAAGGCCAAGAAAAAGCCTGTAATGAGGATGAAAAATGAAAAAGACATCCAAATGAATGAGATTTAGACAGTGGGGGAGTTCAGTTTCCTGAATCATTTATTAACATTGGTCATATATCATTTTCTATTAATTAGACCTCCATGTACCTAACTTTGCAGTAGAACTGTGGCAAGAAGTAAGATATGCCTATTCTGAATTCCAAATATTACCAATAGTACTGGGAAAGGAGGCAATGCAAGAAAATAGCATCATTCATGACTTTAATTACCTGGAAATTTCGTGGATGGGAACTTGAGTGTATATATTAACTCTAATATAATTCTCTATAAATACTAGTCTTAAGAAAGACTATAAAAATGTGCTGGTTTTTTTGCAGCATTTTGTCTTTTATACATTACAGCCCATCATCAGAAGTTAGCTGAAATTTTTATATTGATACATATTTTTTCTCTCATTAATAATAATGAAAATTGAAAATCAACTAACTGAAAGCGTATGAGGGGAAAAGGGAGTATCAGAAAATGTACCTGAAGCATTACTTCTCAAATGTTCCACCTTCTTGATTATTTCACAAATAAACGAAGGAAAAGAAATGTGAATCCTTTGCCAAGCTGCTCCAGGCCTTGGCCAAAGGGGTGTCAGCGTATTTGCGTTTCCAGGACTGATTGTTTATGCTAGCTGTTATGATTAATCTCCTCCCCTGACACCTGCTACATTTATAGATACAGCCCAGGGCCCCTGGTATTGTCTCGGCTGTTGATGAAAAGCAGTTAAGCCAAGAATGAAAAGTACATCGACACTTCAGCGAAAGATGGTTGCATAAAAACAATCCCTTAACCTTGACTCCCAAAAAGAAATTAAGAGTGAGCAAAGGAGGAGGAGGAGGAAACTTTAAAAAAAAAAAAAAGAAGAAGAAGAAGAAAAAAGAAAAGAAAAGTCAAAAAAAAAGAAAAAAGAAAGGAAAAGCCTACATTAATACAGAGACTAGGAAGTTTGCCATACAAATGCCAGAAATTTCACTCCGTTTCTGGTAGATACTGTGCAGACAGAGCCAAGGACTAGCATGGGCAAGACATAAAAGAGCAGCCCCTAATTTGGAGGGCACAGTGTAAGCCTGAGGAAGATGGGACCCCGTAGTTTGAGATTCCTTTGAACTGCCACTATCAGCTTCCAGAGACAGCTGCTCTTAGACTGGGCACAAGGCGCACCCAGGCTAGACAGCATAATTGATAGTAAGATAAAAATGGATGATTTCCTACAAAACTGTAAATATCAAATTGATGCAGCTTGAGGGGAAAGGAATGAAAATACTGTTCAACAACAACATTTATGAAAGGCACCGGGATCAAAATTTGTGCAGAGAAATTCTTTCAAACATAAGAATTAAATATAAGCTCTCCTAGAGTTCAAAACCATATGGAGTACTTCCTAAGTTATATACACACTTGGCACAATGTGATTGTGAAAAACTAACAAAGAGAACTCCAGAAACCTTCAGGCCAATACCATTTATAAATATATATGCAAACATCCTAATTAAAAGTCACGAAAAAAGTCAAAATGATATTAAAATAGCACTGGCTTGTTTTTGAGCATGACTTTTTCCAGCAAATAAGGTTAGTAAGTTATCAAGAAATCTGTTGTATTTCTTTTAATTAATTGGTCAAAGGAAAGCATCATTATTTGTTTCAACAAATGTCAAGATAAATTTATTAAAATATAGTATCTATTAAAGGAAAAAGTAGCTTTTATCAGCAAAAATCCTTGAGAAAATAAATGTATAAGATCTCCTTTACAGCAGAAACAAAATTAAAACACTTTGAATATTTAAGAAATAAGAGCTATATGAAGAAAATTAAAACATTGTGCTATTTTAGGGGTGCCCGGGTGGCTCAGTCAGTTGAGCATCTGCCTTCAGCTTAGGTCATTACCCCAAGGTCCTGGGATCGAGTCCTGCATCAGGCTCCCTACTTCTCCCTCTCCCACTCCCTCTGCTTGTGTTCCCTCTCTATCAAATAAATTCTCAGACAGAGATCACAAGTAGACAGAAAAGCAGGCAGAGAGAGAGAGAAGGAAGCAGGCTCCCTGCTAAGCAGAGAGCCCGATGCAGGGCTTGATCCCAGGACACTGGGATCATGACCTGAGCCGAAGGCAGAGGCTTTAACCCACTGAGCCACCCAGGTGCCCCAATAAAATCTTTTTTAAAAAATCATGCTATTAGACTTTACTGAATAGCAGAAGAGAATATTTGAGAAACATTTCACCTGATTCAAATGCTGGAAATATCTAAGAGCATATAGGAAACAGTTTCCTTTCTATCTCTTTTTTCCCATTTGTAAACTGGCCATTTGTAAAGCAGCGTTATTCACAGGAGTCAAAATGTGGAAACACCCTTCTATCTTTACATGATTTCATAAAGCTATCAGTTCTCCACAAACTTCCCACAAGTATGTTTAGGTAACCGAGAAAGCAAGTCATTTAAAAAGAATAAATAGATAAAAATAGTTCAAGAAAAGATGGAACAAGAAGAATTAATTTTGATGTCAGCAAAATACTGAAAAACAATGATAAGAAGAGACTCGCTCTTCCAGATATGAAAATATCATTTCTGGGGATAGAATTAATTAAAAAAAAAAAAAAATCACACACCCATACACACACACAGAAACCCAAGACTATAAAATATTGTATTTAGTGTATGCTACAGATGGCATGTCAAAATCTGTAAATTTGGAGGGGACCCCGATCAACCAAAATTTTGTAGAATTCTCTAACTCAAATGATTTTATAGGTAACTGCATAAGCCACCACCGCCTGCAGCTTGGAGAGTAGCAACATATGTTAACACGCTGAAGCCTCCGAGAGGCTTTCCATTCAAAAATGTTTTATTTATTT
Source organism: Mustela erminea (assembly GCF_009829155.1). Classification (NCBI taxonomy): domain Eukaryota; kingdom Metazoa; phylum Chordata; class Mammalia; order Carnivora; family Mustelidae; genus Mustela; species Mustela erminea. Next base: position 92,563,038 of record NC_045620.1, on the reverse strand, counting down.
TTATAGGAAATATATTCATGTGGTTTAAAAGTACAGCTATTGTAAAAGGGTAATCAGGAAAAGATTTCTCCCCTCTAGCCACTGCTCTTATTTTCTTGTGAGCTTTCTAAAGTTTCCTTGTGCTTATCTTAAAAAAGTTTGTGTATATGGTCTTGCTGTTCTCTTTCTTACATAGAATAGATAATACAACCTATTCTTGCTTTTTCCTTTAACAACTCATCTCAGAAGTCCTTTCTCGCCATATGGAGCAAGCAGTCTCATTTTCTTCTTCTTCTTTTTTTTTTTTAATAGCTGCATAGTATTCTTCCTTATGGGAAAACATCATTTATTTTTCTGGTATGATTTTCATGTATATTTGAACTCTTCCTACTGTTTACTAGTTCAAATTATATTGCAATGAATAGACTCCCCCCTGATTAAGTATTGCAATAAAAAGACCTGAAAGTTTTGCTTAAACCTTATGTTTCCCAAGCTTATTTGATCATAAAATCCTTCTTTTGATGAATCCCATTAATATCCCACAGAACTATTGCCCATAAAACATGTTCTGGGGAAAACTCCAGGCTAATCCTTTCTCACAACTTAAGACCAATATAAATTCCATGTATAGATGAGATGGAGAAGAGACTTTTCCTAACACCAAAGTCAAGGCCAAAATGAAAGAAATTGCTGGTTTGAATACAGATATAGAGATAAAGATATATTTCCTAAATTCTGTATATCAAAGAAACTCCATGAAAATACACTGTATGAGACAAACCATCAATAAAATTAACAGAGAAGCCCTAAATAATCAGTAAGAATAAGGTGTGGTTTTTTTTTTAATCAAAAAACTAACAGAGCATAAAAGAATACGAAAAGGTATATTCCCCTAAGGGATACAATTTTCTCTTTATTTGATTGGCCCAGATTAAAGTTAATGAAAATGCTAAGTATTAACAAGGTTACGGGGAAGATGGGCACTGTGTTCAGGAAGGCAGTTTGACAATATCAATCAAGATTTTAAATATACACTTGATTGTTTTATTTCTTAAATTCCACGTATGAGTGAAATCATATGGCATTTCTCTGTCTCTGACTTATTTCACTTAGCATTATACTCTCTAACTCTACCCATGTTGTTGCCAATGGCAAGATTCCATTCTTTTTTATAGCCGAATAGTATTCATTGTATATATATTTATATATACCACATCTTCTTTATCCATTGATCAATTGGTGGACACTTGGGAGCAAAGGGAAAAAGAGAGAGACAGAGACAGAGAGATTGAGAGAGAAAGAGAAAGAGAGATAAACCAAGAAACAGATTCTTAACTAACATACTGATGGTTTGTTCTCTGTAGTTAAATGGTTAAATAGGTGATGGGGATCAAGGAGTGTGTTGTGATGAATGCAGGATGATGTGTGGGATTGTGGAATCACCCTACTGTATACCTGAAACTAACCTAACACTGTCGTTTAACTAACTGGAATTAAAATTAAAGCTTTAAAAGATTAAATAGACACTTGATTTGGATCAGCAGTTATACTCTTAGAAAGTCAGGAGGGCTAGTGTAAGAAAGTCAGGATGTATGTGCAAGATATTGATATCCACATGATTAATAAGTTTGTAAAATTAGAAATAAATCCCCAATCATAGGGGACTGAATAATAAATCATTAATAGATCATTCACACAAAGAAAAACTATGCAGCCATTGAAAATAACATTGCACAAGCATGTTAATTAACATGAAAATATATTCATGATACTCTGATCAGTAAATAAAATGGGTTTCAGGGGCGCCTGGGTGGCTCAGTGGGGTAAGCCTCTGCCATTGGCTCAGGTCATGATTTCAGGGTCCTGCGTCAGTCTCTCTGCTCTGTGGGGAGCCTGCTTCCCCCCTCTCTCCGCCTGCCTCTCTGCCTACTTGTGATCTCTCTCTGTGTGTCAAATAAATAAATATAATCTTTTTAAAAATGGGTTTCAAAGTAATGTGTATAGTATAGTGGCGTTTCTGTGATTTTTTAAATAAAATGATTATATGCATTTATGGTTAGATATACAGCATTTACATGAAAGATATACAGCAAAGTTTAATGCTCAATTATTTTTTATTTTCTTGGAGGCAGGGCTATGGATCATTTAAATTTCTTGGTTTTTGCTTATCTGAAATTTAAGTTTCTTCAAACTAAATATAAATTATAAACTACACTGCATTTTAAGATTTAAGAATGGGGAATTTTTAAGGCATCCACTTCTAGAATAAAAATATGATCACTCGAAAAATATCACTAGGGTAACTAAAAATGAAAAAAAAAATGGTTCAGCTAATTATATACTTATTAGACCAGAATCATCTTCTTCCAAATTCTTCAGACATTATTCTGTGGTCTTCTGGCATGTAGTTTTGCAAAGAAATCTGATGCCATCTGATTTTTTTCCATTTTAGATAATTGGTGTTTTTTGCCTGTAAACATTTGAGATTTTTCTTTATGTATGCCAAAAAAACACACCAGAAAAATAGGTAAATTTAGAGGTTTGTATTGTATTTACCTATCATTATTGAGAGCTTCCATCTTAAGTCAAAGCTCAAGTTTAGGGATATTTTCTTCATTAAGAAATTTTTAAATTTCCTATTCTCTGCTCTGTTCTCCTTTTCTATTTGTTCCTGGTTCAGTTTTGGGAGGTTATATGTTTCTAGGAACTTAACCATTTCTTCAAGGTTGTCTGATTTCTTGGCATACAATTTTTCATAACATTCCCTTATAATCCTTTGTATCTCTGTAGTGTTGGTTGTTATTTCTCTTCTTTCATTTCTGATTTTGAGTTCTCTCTCTTCTTTTTTCCTTAATGTAAACTAGCTAAGGGTTTATCAATTTTATTGATCTTTTCAAAGAACCAGCTCCTGGTTTCATTAATCTGGGTTTTTTTGTTTTGTTTTGTTTTTTAGTTTCTATTTCATTTATTTTGCTATAATCTTTATTATTTCCTTCCTGCTATGCTAGTTTTGGGTTTTGTTCTTTTTCTAGCTCCTTTAGGTGTAAAGTTAGGTTGTTTATTTGATATTTTTTCTTGCTTCTTGAGGTAGGCCTGTTTTGCTATAAACTTCCTTCTTAGAATAGCTTTTGCTGCATCTCAAAGATTTTGGACCTTTGTATTTTCATTTGCATTTGTCTCCATAGATTTTTGGATTTCCTCTTTGATTTCTTGGTTGACCTATTCATTGTTTAGTAGCATGCTAGTTAACCTCCCTGTATTTCCATATTTCCTTGTGTTCTTTCCAGATTTTTTCTTAGAGTTGATTTCCAGTTTCATAGTGTTGTGTCTGGAAAAGATGCATGATATGACTTCATTCTTTTTGAATTTGTTGACACTTGTTTTGTTGCCTAATATATGATATATTCTGGAGAATGTTCCATGTGCACTTGAAAAAAAACATGTATTCTGCTGTTTCAGGATGTTCTGAATATATATGTATTCTGCTGTTTCAGGAATGTTCTCAATATGTATGTTAGATCCAACTGGTCCAATGTGTCATTTAAAAGTACTGTTTTCTTGAAGATTTTCTGCTTGGATGATCTATCCATTGATGTAAATTGAGTGTTAAAGTCCCCTATTATTGTATTATTACCAATTACTTCCTTTACGTTTGTTATTAGCTGCTTTGTGTATTTGGGTGCTCCCATGTTGGGTGCATAAATATTTACAATTGTTACATATTCTTGTTGAATTATTCCCTTATAGTGTCCTTCTTTGTCTCTTGTTTTAAAGTCTATTTTGTTCAGTATAAGAATTGGTACCGTGGCTTTCTTTTCACCTCCATTTTCATGATAAATGCTTTTCCATCCCTTCATTTTCAATCTGCATGGGTCCTTAGGTTTGAAATGAATCTCTTGTAGGCATCATATAGATAGACCTTGGATTTTTATCTCTCCCATCACCCTATGTCTTTTGATTGGAATATTTAGTCCATTAACATGAGAAGTAACTCTTGATAAGTCTATACTTATTGCCATATTATTAACTTTTTTATTTCTTTAGTGATATACTCGGTTTCCTTTCTCTTTATTTTTTGCATATCTATTACTGATTTTTGATTTGTGATTACCATTAAGTTTGTAAATAACGTCTTGTGCATATACTTAGCCATATAAGTTGATGGCCACTTAAATCTGAACCTATTCTTACTCCTCCCCCATATTTTAGGTATGTGGTGTCATACTTTGTATCCTTTTACTCTGTGAATCCCTTGACTGATTTTTGTAGATGTACTTAATTTTACTGCTTTTGTGCTTCCTACTTTTCTTACTCCTATCTCTGGTCTTTCCTTTCCGCTCAGAGAGCCCCCTTTAACGTTTTTGTAAGTTTGATTTAGTGGTCATGAATTCCTTTAAGTTTTGTCTGGGAAACTCTCCTTCCATTCTGAATGACAACCTTGCTGGATAGGGTGTTTTGGGGTTGTAGGTTTTTTTCTTTCAGCACTTTGAGTATATCATGCCACACCCTCTGACCTGTAAAGTTTCTGCTGAAAAATCCACAGATAGCCTTATGGGGTTTCTGCTGTACATAACTCTTTTCTTTTATCTTGATACTTTTAAAATTCTTTATCATTATTTTTTGTCACTTTTATTACTATGTATCTTGATGTGGACTTCCTTGGTTGACTTTGTTGGGGGAATCTCCGTGTCTCCTGGATTTGGATTTCTGTTTCGTTCCTCAGATTTGGGAAGTTTTCAACTCTTATTCTTCAAATAAATTTTCTGCCCCCTTTTCTCTTTTTTCTCCTGTGGAATCCCTATAATGTTAATGTTATCATGCCTCATGGTATGGCTGAGTGCCTTAAGTCTATTTTCTTTTTTTTTTTTTTAAGATTTTATTTATTTATTTGACAGACAGAGATCACAAGTAGGCAGAGAGACAAGCAGAGAGAGAGAGAGGACGGGAAACAGGCTCCCTGCCGAGCAGAGAGCCCAATGCAGGCTTGATCCCAGGACCCTGGGATCATGACCTGAGCTGAAGGCAGAGGCTTTAACCCACTGAGCCACCCACGCACCCCATATTTTCATTTATTATTATTTTTTTTTCTTCTCCTGTTCAGCTTGATTGTTTTCCATGACTCTGTCTTCTAGGTTGCTTATCTGTTCTTCTGCTTCCTCTAGTCTATTATTTATTCCATCTAGTGTATTTTTAATTTCAGTTACTGAATTCATCATCTCTGATTGGTTCTTTTTTATGTTTTCTGTCTCTTTGTTGAGGGCCTCACTGAGGTCCTCCACTCTTTTTTTCAAGTCCAGGGAGTATCTTTACAAACATTACTTTAAATTCTCTGTCAGATATACTACTTATCTCCATTTCACTTAGGTGTCTTGCTGTGATTTTTGTCCTGTTCTTGCTTTCATTTGGTTATATTCCTCTGTTTCCTCATTTTGTCTAACTCTCTGTCTGTTTCTTTTTTTTTTTTAAGATTTTATTTATTTATTTGGCAGAGAGAGAGAGAGAAAGAGAGCACAATCAGGGGGAGCAGCAGACAGAAAGAGAGGGAGAAGCAGTTCCCCACTGAGCAGAAAGCCCAACATGGGACTCGATCCTAGAACCCTGGGATCATGACCTGAGCCAAAGGCAGATGCTTAACGGCCTGAGCCACCCAAGCACCCCTCTGTGTTAGGAAAGTCAGCTCCATCTTCTGCTCCTGAAAGCAGTGACCTTATAAAGAAGAGAACCTGTAGTGCTCTGCAGCACAATGGCCCCAGTTCACCTGAACATGGCACTTCATAAATGTCTCCCATGTATTGCATCTGCCCTACTGTCATGGCTGAGCTGCTTTTGCCTTCAGTCCAGTCATCTGCAATGGCTCTCTTTGTCTATTGTGGGCAGGGTCCGGTCGCTGTGCTGTTTGTGGGCTAGTCTGTGGCTGCCTTGGGCTTGAGTCAGACCAGGCATTTGCCAGAGATGCAAGAGCACTGAACTGCAGTGTGTTTTCCCTGTGTTGTGCTCCGAGAAGCTTTTGTTGGTGGGTGGGACCTGCAGTCAGACCAGATGTCTGCCCCCAGTCCACAGCTAAGGCAGGAGTTAGACTGGTATGCATGGTTATCTTCCCCTCTCCCCGGGGCAGTCCTGACAGTGACAGGACAGTCACTTTGGGGTTTGCTAGCCCCTGTCAGGACTGCTTGCACACTACCAAGCTTGTGGCACCATTTTGGATGGGCTTTTCCAGGTTGGAAGGGGCATATTGGGAGGACATATTGGAAGGACATATTGGAAGGAGGGGGCAGGACCCACTATTAGCAAGCTAGGAGGAGAGTGTTGACACTGTGCTGGTTCCTGCAGGTGTCTGTGTATCTGGCTGGGGAGGGAGGCGGGGGAAGGAAATGGTCCCCACTAGCTCTTTTGTTCTTGGAGAAGTCTCCCAATACACACACTGCGATTAATAAACAAATCTCCTTCCCCTATAACCCAGGTGTTTTTCAAACTGCTGCTTCTATGCTTATATCTCCATGGGGCTGTTTGTTATGCTGTCTCTAAGGGTAGGGATTCAGTTTCCTATCACCCTCCTGGTTCTCCCAGAGCCAAGCCCAGTGATTTTTAAGTTCCAGGTGTTAACCTCTGCTGATTGTAAGAATTCACAAAATCACCTCCTCTGTTCTCAACGCCAAATGTTATGGGGATTTGTCCTCCCAGTGTGGATTCCCTGTGCCTGGTGGTGCCTGGGGTGGGAGTCTGCTCCTCTCTCCATTCATGTCTACAGTCTCCCTCCCTCCTGCAGACAGACCTGCAGGTCCATTTGGTCCCGACCACATTTCTGCCCTTCCCACACTCTTTGATGTGGCCTGTTCTACAGTTAGTTGTGGAGGGTATGTTCTGCCAGTCTTCTGGTCATTTTCTAGGTTATTTACCCTAATGTGGGTGATATCTAGTTGTATCAATGGAGTGAGGTGAGCCTAGGACCCTCCAATTTTTGCAGTTTTGATTCTGTAATCATGTTTTCCTTAAGAAGTATTTCCTGCCTTTTTCACAGATACAACAGCCTCCAAAATCTTGTTTTAAAAATAAGGGATTGCAGGTTTTTCCTGCTATCCAAAAGTAGAGCATTTCTGTGAAATCCTTTGTAAACTGAAATGGCATAAAGCAAAGAAGCAATTACCATTAATTTACTTGGAAAATTTTTTTTGAGCATCCCCAGACCCAAAAATGACCTCCCTTAGACTCACTGATACCTTAGGACACATCTGGCTAACTGATGCACAAAATAGATTGAGATAAAACACACTGCTCACAGACAAATTTTGAAGCTATGGAGACTTGAGGCTGAGACGCTGAGTAGTTCCTAGGGAAGGAGCTTGGCACGTCTGCTCTTGCTGCTGAGAGTAAGTACTGCTATCAGTTCACTGCAAAACAAGCAGGGGAAGCTATTTTTGCTTTTTGCCTTTTTTCGTAACAGTGAACATCCTCTTCAAATTTCTTTCAGTTACTGAAAACAGGTAATGACCTCTGTCTTCTAGAAAAGTGGGAGATACATGTACCTCAAGTTTTCATCTGTTCTTGAAGCAAGATCTTTCACAAAGAGATCTTTTCTTCTCTACCAGATTGGTTCCCTTTGTCGGTTCTATCAAATATCAAATCATTTTCTCTTTTTGCTCATCCTTAGAAAGTGTAGCCCAATGAGGGGAGTTTAAATGGGTTTGGAGTTGTATGGATCCCTCCTCAATCTTTCAATGACAGATAGAGGAGAAGGAGGTATGGGTTTGCTCTGATTTTTCTCTTCCCTGCTTCTTCTCCACTGTAGGGGGCAGCCCAGAGATACTCAGAGCTGGGCTCCCCCTTCTCTAGTCATAAGCTCATCTGGACCCAGCTGTTCAAATCATTGGGAAGCTGGGCTCAGAGGACCTGGCAGTTTCTTACCTGGGACCTACTGTGCATTCTAGAACTAAAAGCAGGTTCAAAGTCTAGCCTTACCCATTTCCTCAAGCTCTCCCTCAGCATCACCCTGCAGTCTTCTGCACTGGGACAGCTTCCTGACACTTGTTTTCTCAAGTGGGTCATTTTTCCTCCATCTGGCTGCACCCTCCCTCCGTCAGGTGCTTAGCAACTGGAAAATCTTTGCCCTGTCCAGTAGGTGACACCCTGCCCTCATTTCCACAGCTGAAATGGGTTTTTACATTTCTTTGACAATTTCAAGTACTTTTCCAGAAGGAGAAGTAATTAACTATATTGGGCTTAAACTAAAATATTACATCCAAAATTCGAAATGATTCCCTTTATATTTTTCAACTAGTACCTTAGCAAAGTAATTTGTTTTTTAAGTTCCAGTTACTTTTATCTTTTATCTTTACTGATTCTAATAGTGTTTAAGCTGACTTTTTTTCCTAAAAGTGCAAACATATCATGGGTAAATAAATTTTTTTCTCCATCTTTCTCGTAGTTACATCCCTTATTTCTGCTTCATGTTGTATTGTAATGACCAGAACTTTTACAGCATTAAATAATAAGGACTTTGTTAACTTACTTACTTTTCTGAGCATGCCTCCAGAACTTTACTATTACGTAGGATTTGGGTTATTAGTTTCACAATTAAGTTTAATATTGGGAATTTTATTGAGAAGATTGTCTCAACATTCATACATTTTATTATTTTAAGAATTTTATTCCTAGCTTGGTCAAGAGTTTTATCAAAATTTATCAGCACATGTTGAGAAAAGTATTTTTTAATGTCTACCCTATGGATATAAATTATTGTAATTCTAGTCCTGTGTCTCTTAGATAAATCAGGTTTTGGTACCCAGCTTTGGGACACTTTTGAAAACAATACTTGTTTTTGAGATAGTGTTGGAATAAGCAAAGGAACTCACCCATAAAAGCAGCCTAGCTCTGGAGTTCTTTATGGGACGATTCTCTAGAACACTCTTTAATTCCATCACTGCTACATTGAGTATTTTTGCTTTTAAATTTGTAAACATACATTTTATGAAAAAAAAAATCTATTTCATAGTGAGTTTCAACTTAATAATATACAATTACACACTGTCTTAAAATTTCTTATTTCTGCTTCCTCTATTTTTATTACAAAATACCTGCCAAAAGAGATTACTTATCCATTTTTGCTTTCATTTATTTACCTCTGCTTTCATTTTTATTTTCTTCCTCCTGCTCCTTTTTAAACTTATTTAAATGTACATTTTCTGAATTTCTGAGTTGAATAATTAGTCCACTCATTTTCATTTCTCAAATAGTAAAGCCATCTACCACACAGATCACTTTGTCTCCATTCCAGTAGTACTGATACACAATGCTGTCATATTCTTTATTTTTTAAGTAATCTACCATTATATCTTTTTTTCCTTCACCCAGCAGGTATTTAGAAAAGTTTTACTTTTTAAAGTCCAAGATATATGGAGCCATTCCCTCTCTCTCTCTTTCTCTATCTCCCTCCCTTTCTTTCTTTCTTTCTTATAAAAAAACAAAACAAAACAAAAAAAAACAAAGATAAGGACATATAACAAAGTTTACCTTTTGGAAGTTATCAAATGCTTTTTATGGCCTGAAATATAGACACTTGAGAGGATGGTACATTCTCTACATGCAAGATTCAAAGTTTGATAGTGAATCATCTAATTGTTCTGTTTAAATCATTCTTAATGTATTTTTGATAAGTTATCCTATCATAGAGTAACCGTGATACCTTAAAATCTTCCATTATAATTGTAATTCTGCTCAGTTCTCCTTATGTTTATAAAAGCCTTTTGCCCTGCATGTGTGGAAGCTACTGGATTTGTATTTGCTATATTTTCAGCAATAGAAAACATCCTTCTTGTGTGTGTTTGGAGATTGGTAAAGACGATCTCTTCAGTTGGGAGGCATTTGAATTATTGTTTTACTTTCTATACTTTACATGCACTTTAAATACTCATTTATATGTATTCAAATTTTAACAAAAATGTTAAAGAGAAAGTCAAGCAAATGCGCCCATAATAAAACATTTATGTAAAATTTTAAAAAGAGAGAAGAAATTATCCTTCTTTCTCTGTTTAGGGCTTTTGGCCATCAACACTACTTTCTGTGGTATTCACAGTGCAACTCCTGTTTTGCTTGCTTGATGTAAGCACTCCCAGCATTTTTAGTTTCCGTTTTTCTGCATAATTTAGTTTTTCCTCTTATCATCTGGTTGTGAGAATGCCTCTTATACACAGCATACTTTTCTCTTTTGAGAGAGAGAGAGCATAAGTCGGGGAAAGGGCAGACAGAGAGAGAGAATCTTAAGCAAACTCTGCACTGAGCACAGAGCCTGAAGCGGGACTGATCTCACGACCTTGAGATCATGACCTGAGCTGAAATCAAGAGGTGGAAGCTTAACTGACTGTGCCACCCAGGTGCCCCAGTACTCAACATACATTTGATATTGGCTTACAGCTTCGCGTAAGAGTCTTCTTGTTTTTGACAATTTAACATCTCATTGTCATTCATCCATACATATCACATTTAGTATTATTTCATCATTTGCTTTCACACTTTCAGTTTTTTAATGTTTCCTCCTTGTTGTGATTTTACCTTTTAGATGGTTTCCTTGGCTGTTACCTTTGGTAGTTTATAAGATAAAGATCTTTTATTTCATTCTATAAATAACCATCTTAAAATTTTTAAAAGCCATTCCTTACTGTTTTTAGCTATTGACATTTATCATGTCAATTGACATTATATTGGCATTTATTGCCAAAAAGTCAATACAGAATTCATTTTTACTTCCATTTATAGGAAGAAGAACCTTGCCATAGTCTATATTCACCTTTCCTTGATATCTTTTCTGTTAGTAATCTTGGGTTTCTAATGCATACTTTTTATAATATAGTCATGTTCAAAGTGTGGCCAAGGGACTCCTGGAGGTCCCCAAGACACTTTCAAGGGGTCCATGAGGTCAAAATTATTTATATAGAAATACGAAGATGCTATTTGTCTTTTACTCTCATCCTCTCCTGAGTGTAGAGGAAGTTTTCCAGAGGTTCCATAACATGTGATGTCACAGCAGACTGAATGTGAAGGCAGCTCTGAGACTCCAAATGTCTATTCTTAACTCAGATATTCAAGGGGTTTATAAAAATACAAGACAATGCCACTCTCTTTACTATTTTTTAAATTAATATAGATAGTTTAATAAATATTTCATTTATATTAACTTTTAATGAGTTTACTAGTGCTATTTGTAAAAAATATTTAATTTAGAACATTTTGTTTTATAGAAAAGTTGCATGGATAATACAAACAGTTCCCAAATACCCCACCTTGAACATGAATTCAACGTTGAAATATTATTATTAACTAAAGTCCATAGATTTCCTCAGTTTTCCCCTAATATCCTTTTCCTATTTCCAGAATCCAACCCAGGACATGGCATTACACCTAGTCATCATGTCTCCTTAAGGTTCTCTTTGTTGTGAAGATTTCTCAGACTTTCCTTGTTTTTGATGACCTTGTCTGTTTAGAGGTGTACTGGCCAGGTATTTCATGGACTGTCCCTCAACTGGGATTTGTCTTGTGTTTTTCTCATGATTAGGCCAGGACTGTTAGTTTAGGGGAGGAAGACCACAGAGGTAAAGCGCCTCTCTCATCACATCAAGGGTACATGCTCTCAACATGACTGATGTTAATCTAGATCACTTGACTTGAGGCAGTGTTTGTCAGGTTTCTTTACTCTAAACTACCCTTTTGTCCCCTGTCCCATGCTGTACTCTTCAGAAGGAACTTAACAATGTGCATCCCACACTTAAGGAGTAGGGAGCACAGCTCTCCTAGAGGGCAGAGGATCTACGTAAATTGTTTGGAATTCTTCTGCACTACAGATTTGTCTTTTCTCCCCTTTTATTTATTTATTTAACCGTTTATGAATATCAGTATGGACTCATGAATATTTATTTTGTAGTTACCTTTATAGTGCCTTTGGGTTGCTATATTTAATTCATTGCTCAAATTGTTCCAGCTTTGGCCATTGGGAGCTCTTTTAGTTGGTTCTTGTATTCCTTTGACATGTCTCATTGTGTCACATGCCATGCACTATTGTGACTTGGGGTTTTATTCATTTTGTTTTATTTTTAATTTTTGTTTCCATTGTGTTGGGTTTTAAGCACGTTTATACTTTGCGGCCCTACAAGATGCTCCAGGCTCATCCCGTATACTTCCTGCTCCAGTCCTACAATCAGCCACTGGAGAATGGTATTCGAAACCAATATCTGGGCTTTAGATGTGTTATTGTTATTTTTGAGTGACTAAACAAACACCAAAATTTTCTCAGCTTTTGTTTCTCGTGTCGTAACTATTGGTAGGTAGAATCCATGTGAACAAAACCTCTTTGGGATGCTCAGTAATTTTTATGAGTGTAAAAAGTGCCAAAGGCCAAAAAGATTGAGAACAACTAACATAGACCCGCCTTCTTAAAAGTGTTTTCTATTCTATTTTATAATTACGGTTTATAAACAGATTTATGGTCATCTCTATATTGTGTTTTAGTAATAGTCACCAGTTACTATTAGATAAGTAACATCTATATATATACTAGCCCTAGAGGGCTTCCTGGTTTTGAATATTCATCATTTCGATTCATTGTCCTAGGACATGTCTTTTGGTAGTTTCTTTGCAGAAAAGAATACTTTCATGCATATTTGAACATACTTTTCTCTTGTATATACATACAAATAGCAGCTTGATTAGATATATATTGGTGGAGTATCCTGTGTCTTTTTAGGTTTTGCAAAGGTTGCTCTTTTGTTGTTTGAAGTCAAAATGGTTTCTTCTTTGGGGACTAGCCTGAAATGTATTCCAAGACACTTACAAATTATATATTAATCTAGGAAATCAAAAAAGATTAAAAATATTATTTTTGCCCATAATAGAATTGTCACTGTCAAGTTTCTGGCCAATATATATTTTAGATATTTAAAAAAATTTACCAGTGGCGCAATCGGTTAGCGCGTGGTACTTATAAAAAAATTTTAACCTTATTATAATGAGTATTCTTTTGACTGCATATAACGGAAACTGACTTTGCATACTGTATCAATTAGCACCTGCTCAGTAACAAACCATTCCAAAACTTTGTGATTTAAAGTGATTTAATAATAACAACTATTCATGTAGGTCACGATTTTGTGAATTATTTGCCTGATCTGGTTTGTGTCAACTCAGTTGAACTCTGTGTGACTTTCTCATAGATCTTCAGTCAGCTCTGGGGTCATCTGGCTGCCGGATAACCTCTAGCAACCCTCCTTACTCGCATATATGGCACTTAGAAGATTGCCAGCCAAGGTGACAGGGGTGACTGAAGCATGAGTTTCTCATCATCCAGCAGGAACACTCAGGCTTCTTCACATGGTGGCTGGATTCCAAACGAAGCAAGAGAGGACAAACCCACGGCATCAGGGCTTTTCAAGTCTCTGCTCACCCTGCATTTGCTAACATGTTGTTGCCCAAACCATATGGCAGAAAATATGTACAGGTCTTTATTTCCAGGTACTGAAGAGAGCTTAGCATTTATTTCTTAGGTGAAGTTCCAGAATTAAGATGATGATTTACCCAACATGGGTCAAGAGCTCCCTCCCAAAGTAATCCACAATAGGACCACCATTTACCAGCCATGTGAGGTGAACGTGATAACCACTACACTACGGAAACCATTTACCAGCCATGTGACTTTGGGAAAGTTGCTTACCCATGCTTCCGAAAACAGGGGGTAATAATAATACCTACATCATGAGTTACTGGAGGATTAGATGACATAGTCCTGCATGGAAAGCCTCTAGAACCATGTCTGGTACATGGTATTCATACAATAAATGCAGATGGTCCCTAATTCTTAATTTGTTTTATTTAATTATTATTACAAATATGATAGATCTTACAGCACTACTGCTGGGAAGACTTATAAAAAAAAGATAAAGCATCTTTGTTTATTCTTTCATCTCTATCATTCTGATCTCTTTCATCCTAAAAATCTTTTTTCTTAGTAGCTAGGATCTCTTGTAATCTCACTTCTATTCCTATTATGTACCACACCTATATTTTCACCTTGTTTTCATTTTCTAAGTTATTCTCAGAGAATAATCAAGTTGTCCTCTGCCTAATTCAATTTTCTGCCTTGTCCAATATGTTATTTACTGTTCTTTTTTTTTTTTTTAATTCAGCAACCATGATTTTCATCATGGTTGGCTGGATTTAGATGTTGGAATTCAATTAATGAGTGTTTCCTTTTGTTCCTTAAAGACAGCATCTTATTATTTCTGAGTACATAAATTAGCTGTTTCACCAATGTTATTTTTTTTTCTTGTAGTTGTCTATTTCAAGGAGCACGTATTCATATTGCTAAGGATGTTTAGTGAATTGGGGGTTGCATCTCTAAATCACAAAATTACTTCATAGTTCCCACAAATGTTCCTTTTATTGATTTATTCTTCTTGAAAGAGGAGAACTATGGTTATTCAGTGTGCTTATCATTTCATTCATTCACTTAGCAAATATTTATGAACACTTACTTTATGGCAGGTACTACGCTGGAAATACAACAATGACCGAGATTCATTCCCCACTCTCCATCCTCTTAGAGCCTATTGGGCAATCAGAGAGGTAAAGGATATACCTCTTGTAAAGACAGTGGTAAGTGGTAGGTGTTACAGGATGAAAAGTCTACAGTGCCGGGAGACCATAAAGAAGGGTGTCTTTAACCTGAGATCATGAAATGTTCAACAGACCAAGTAGGTAATTGGCTGAGTCCTGGGAAGTTGAGTCTGAGTTAGACAGACAGGATGCGGTGGGGATGGGTTGGGGGTGGGGGTATGCAGGGTTCAGTGGAAGAAAGAATTCCAGGTCGAGGCAAGATCATATTATAAAAAAGAAATCACATGTTATGCTTAAGAAACTGAATTTTAGAAATGATAATTGCTAACATTCATTAAGCACCTATGGTGTTCTGGGCTCTCTGCCAAGAACTTTACATGCCTCATCTCATTTCATCCTCACAACAGCTCAGAAAGATAGGTAAAATAGCCAAGATTTGCCAGGTGGTGGGTGGCATAACCAGAATTTGAACCAAGGAATTCTAGATGTGGGGCTACTCATTAGCTATTATGTCATCCTGCCTCTCTGGAGAAATTCAGAGTATTTGAGTGAAATGGAGGGAGGCGGGGCAGGGTAGGGTAGGGAGTAAGTGAAGAAATAGCAGGCTAGAGATCCCATAAACCCATTGAGGAGTTTAGAATTTACCCTGACAACAGTGGAGAGTAGATGCTGGAACTGGAAAGCCTGAAACAAAAGTGGTTATGAGGCACCTCATGACATGCATCCCAGTGGACATATAAGTCCAGCTCATGAGTGAGGTCTGAAATAGAGAAATAAAAATATGAACCATGAGCTCATAGATGGATCTACAACCTTTGGGACAGATGAGTCACTGGGGAAAGCTAACCAGAGAAGAAGGTCTGGACAAAGGTCTGAGAAAGTCAGCAGAATAGGAGGACTTAGCCAAGGGGACTGTGAATTAGTGGCCAGCAGAAAGAGAAAGAAGTAGGGGTGTAGAGTCATGGAATCATAAAATGAAAGGCCCCGGGAATTGAAAATCAAGTCAGTGTGGTTCAGCTAACCTCTCCCAGTGTTAGCATTTGGGGCAGCATCAGACAAGAATATGAGTGTTGGGGTTCATCTAGGGATGATGAGGTGCTGTCTCATATAATACAGGGTGGAAAGGGTAAGGGAATTGGCAGCAGCTGCAAAGGGTATTTTATTGATGGACAAGGAAGGAAATAAAACCTGAAGAGGCTGAGAGATAAGACGAAAGTGGCAGGCTCAGTTGATCTGAGTTCCCACTGAGACAGAACTGTGACAGTTCTGGCAGGTGACCCAGGAGGATGGACGTGGTACGCATGGAGGGGATGTTTGAAATCCACATCTCAAAAGTGGTGCACAGTCCAGATGTGACCAGGAAGCAGAAAACTGAGACTGAGGAGACAGAGGAGGAGTCTGAGAGCTGAGATACCAGAGTCCTGGGTAGTCTTCCTCAGGAGAATGAAGTCAGCATGATAAGATAGAGGCCAGATGGAGGAGAAAGCTTCCCCCCCCCCCCCCCCCCCCCCCGCAGAGCCAAAGTCCTCAGTGATGAGGGAAGGATGACCTGGAGGCTGGAGGGTGACAGCAGTGAGGGAGAGAGGTTTGTGGCTGGAGGACAGAGGGAACGGTGGTCTGGAAGTGGTGACAAGGAGACAAAGGACCCTCACCCCACCTCCTGGTTCTGAGAAGAATAAGTGTGAGAATGAGAAGAAAAATAGAGAGCAGAAGTACAGAGAGCACATGTTCTCCGTGGCCAGCGAGGGTTCCAGTAGGGCTGGAAGTGAAGGAACCTCTCTTAATCTTCAAGGATAGATGGGAGTTTACTTGCCCCAAAGGAGAAGTTCAAAGACAGAGCAGGAGAGTTCAAGAGGGAAGTGAGAGAGATTAGATTAGCTAATGGGATGAACCCAGAAGTAAGGAGATGAGATAGAGTCAAATCATAGAGTGACCTTGACAGTTGGGAGCAAGGTTGACAGGAATGTGGGTTTCAGAGATGATGCCTGGAAATCTCTGAGCAGACAAGTCACTCTGTTAAGACCCTGTGGTCCCAAAGTTTGGCCAACATGAAGGCAGCTATTCCCAGAGGTTTCCCTTCTTCGGACTCACAGGAGAGCTGCTCTCTTTGCTTCCTCAAAAGTATCTCTGGAAGTTTTAAGGGTGTTTATTATGGTAAACAAGATCATTTTTTTTTAAATCACAAATCAGAAACTACCTTAATTTTCCGTGATAAGTACTGGCTTGCTTATACATTAGATTAAACAGCCACTGAATTGTTTGGGACAAATTTGTAAGAACATGGGGAAATGCTTATGTTGGGGTAGATAAAAAAAAGAAACCAAACTGCAGGATGATGATGACAGCTACACAAGACTAAACATTGGAAGCAATCTATGCATAGCTTTCTTTCTTTTTTGGGAAATGGAATATGTCAAATTACATTTTTTTTGGAAAATAATGCCCCTAGTAAGTACTCTTATCTCTCTGCGATCTGCCCTACATTTCAGTGATTTGCAGATTTTCTGTGGTGTGTTTACTACTTAGTTAACAGAATATGTGACGTATTCAGTAGCATGCTGGAGCCAGCTTCCAACTCTGCACATCTCTTCCCAATTCCTTGTTTGGTGATTCCATGGTGTGGCTTGAAATTGGCCAGAGCAAATGTATTTACACCACAGAACGCGACCAATTAGGGATTTTTCTTTACAGAGAGCTAAGTGTTACCAACATACCACTAGCTGTTGCCACCACCAGGGACCCCTGAGCAGGCCAAGATTTGAGAGACTGAAGGCTCCATGTCTCTACCTGAGGCAGATCCCTAGAGAGGAGAGCAACAACTTGTTCCTGTATTAGCTGAGCAATAGGAAAAAACAAAATCTGTCTCTCAGATTTAGTGGGTAAATAATGGCCATTTCGGGTGGTCCCCCAGGGAACAGATAGCAGTTGCTGGCTCATAGCAAAATGGGAGTGAGATGGGTACCCGAGACTGGCTTGGCATCCCCACAGTCTTGACTCTTGCCCCTGTGGAATGATCTGTCATTGCTTTTCCCTTGTTGAGTTCCATGGTTTTGTTATTTATTTTAAAAGATCCAGCCTACCTCTTTCCCTGAATGTGCTACTTACGAGGAGAGGGGATGTTTGTTTCAAGTCTCCAAATACTCACATACTCACACACTTCAAAGAACAGACAGTTTCATCACCGACAAAAAACAAAACAATGCTGCCGGGGTGTTGCTGAAAACCCAAAATGCAAAAGGATCAAAGACAAGTTAGTGAGTTATTTCATCTAGTTCTCTGGTTATCAAAAACATTTTGTTGTTGTTGACCCTGTGTACCTACTCAGAACAAAAGATTCTGAAGAACCAACTCCCTTTCTTAACTTGCCCACACTCATCACACCTATGAAAAGTAAAGTTAGCTAGCTCTTTGATTATGGTCAGAAAGTATCTATTTCCATTCTCTCCCCTCCAAGTGAGCATGGAAATGGCAGTGTAGAACTTGGGCAGTTCTTTCAGAAGTTATGTGGTAGTTTACATGTGGTAAAGAAAAGGAGAGAAGATAAGACTTAGTCTTCTGAGTCAATACGGTAAGGGAATTTTTTTTTTTTTTTTTTTTTAGCATACAAGACTTGAACACATTATCAGACTGAGAGGACAAAAATATTCTAAGATAGGGATAGATGTTGATGGATGAAACAGTTTTGAAGGAGATGTGCTAGAATGGGACTGCGAGCCCCAGTGGAGGGTTTGGCCCTGGAGCAGAGAGGAACACCATCTTCCCCTGAAACAAGAGAGAAGAATGAGAGGATGTAGAAAAGCATAGAAGTTGAGATACCATGTTGGAAGTTCTTGATAATTCTCCATGAAGTGGGAAGCAACGTCCTCTACAGAGAGAAGTGAAAACCTTCTGGAATATACAACATAAGCAATGTGAGCCCCAACTGAAACAGCTTTGCAGCCATGCATGCACAGTAATGAAGAACCCACACCTATTCGTGGAGTCCTATGTAATTCACAAAGTATCATTCACACCTTCTGTCTCATTTGCACAGTAGCCTATAAGGAGGAGACACAATTCTTGTATCCATCTTCACACAGAGAATACAGCCCAGAGAGATTAAGAAATTTACCCATGTTCACACGGTTAGTAACTGGTGGAGTCAGAAGTCAAATCCAGATCTTCTAAATCCAGTTCCTGTGCACTTTCATGCTATCAAGGTATTTTTTTTAAGATTTTATTTATTTGACAGAGATCACAAGTAGGCAGAGAGGCAGGCGGGGGGGGGGGGGGAGGCAGGCTCCCTGCTGAGCAGAGAGCCCAATGCAGGGTTCGATCCCCAGACCCTGAGATCATGACCTGTACCAAAGACAGAGGCTTAACCCACTGAGCCACCCAGGCGCCCCTATCAAGGTATTTTCAACCTGGATTCTGTGGTGCATCAGGAGTTCTGAAGAGCATCCTTTGGCCAGCTGATGTTTGGAGAACAAAGGGTCTTGCTTCCTAATGCTCTACTTCAACTAGAGTATCACGCTTCCTTTCAAGCATTTCACTCTCCTGTCAAACCTCCTGCTCCATGGTGTTCAAAGAGCAGTGCACGGAAGGAGACAGTGCCTAGTGAAAAGGAGAGGCATTTGTAGATTTTATAATGAACTGCTCTCCCCAGGGCCCTGAAGAGTACTCTTCCATTTGATTACCGATGAGAGAAACCTTCACAGCTAAAGAGAATGTGACCTTATACGTATCCTTCCACCCACCCCAACTCCCAATTCTGCTTGACCCAAGCCTTAGAAGCTGTCAGGATAACAGACCCACAAAATTATCCCCAAACTTGAGACCTTTATCCCAACAAAATCTTATTTCTCATGCACAGCCTTTGTGCTGGGTCCTCCTCCTCGCAATCCTGGGTCCTGAGTAATGAAGGTTCTGCCATCTCACATTGCTTATGTTGTATATTCCAGAAGCTTTTCACTTCTTTCTGTAGACGACGTTGCCTCCCACCTCATGGAGAATTATCAAGAACTTCCAACATCCTGGGTAATGAAGGTAATGAAGGTAGTTGCACCACCTGGAAAATTTTCAAAGGCACCAAAGAAGAGGGAACGGGCAAGGTGCCCTGAGTGGAAGTGATGTATCACTTCTGCTCATATTTCTGTTTGGCGGAGCTCACTCACAGGGCCCCAGGTGACTACAGGGAGGTCAACATGAAGGGAAACACACAGATACTGGATGAGGATGGATTGTCCTGACTCAGAAGCCCTGCCCTTAGAGGGAGCCCAACTTTTTTACCTGAGCACTCAAGGCTTTCCCCAGTGTGACCAGAGTGAGTCTATCCAACAGACCGCATGGACCTCCACTTCTGCAAAACCGATCCACTCATTCCAATGCCTAAACCTCAGCCGCTACTTTCTTCCCCACAAACACCCTCCCTCTCTGTGTTCAAACTCTATCCTCTCTCAAAATTCAGGTCAAATATGCCCTCTTCCATGAAGTTATCCCAAACTCCCCACTTTTTAATAAGTTCCCTCCTCAAGCAGCCTGTGTGGTATGTTGCTGAGGTGTTAGCAATCAAACAGAAAGTGGCAGCCATAACTGCACAAAGAATTTCTGCCCTACCAAATGCGAGGCAGAGACAGACTCTGCAGGGACTACAGATGGGCAGGCTGAATGCTGCAAGACTCCTGTCTATTCCTCCTGGACATTGAAGCCTTTCATCTCCAACACCTGCCCCACAGCCCTTTGTCAGTGCCTTCCACCAGCTCAGTTTTGTGTTTGTTGAGAATTCCACAGGGTGATTAAGAGTAGATCAGATTCATCCTGCTCCAAGTTTAACGATGGAGAAAATCTAGCTAAGAGAGCAAAACTTACAGCTGTCGCCGACAAACCTTGTAGTCCCTTCCACTTCCTAGTCTCTAACTCTTAGTTAGAGACTTAGATCTGTGAGATCTATGCTGCGTAGATACTGTGCAAAGATGAAAAATGAAACTCTTCAATATTCACATAAATCTGTTCTCTGCTCTGTAGAGAGTCATGTAGGAGGAAATGGAAGATTAATTTGTGAGGAAGAAAAAAGTCAGAATAACATCCCTAGGCTGTTATAAATTGTTAATATGAACCTGCAACGCATTCACCCTTTCTCCCGTCCTCTCCTCCTCTGCACTTTTAAAGGCCCCCATGCCCAGTTAGACAGTCTGCTTTCTGTTGCATGCCACCCATTGGTGGTGGGCTTTATTGCTCACTAAGGTCTTAGAAACAAATTTACCTTCCTACACAAAAAAATAACTTGGCCTGTAGATGACAAGAACTACTTGAAGACTCTTGATCATGAATTTTCTTATTTTGAGAGCTTTAATTCCATTCCTCCATTCTTTAGCAATTCCAGGTAGCTTTCATGTTACCCCTTCCAGATAAATTCGATTTCCACTTAATCCTTGGAAAGAACCCTCCAGACAGAGGTAATCACACTGACATGGTAGATTCTGGCGGACAGTCCAGGATACGGAGTGTTGATCTGTGAGATTGGTGTCATGAACCAGGTAATGGAGGACCCTCCCCGCCATGTCAGTCCAGGGAGGAGGGCTCCAATCCTCCGAGTCAGACCGTTCTGAGTGGTCTTTGAAGACCTCTTCACCCCCACTCAGGAATTGTCACAGGTGGAGTAGACATGGGCATTGGGTGGGCCTGTGGGTCTCCAGGCTATACTCAACCAGTGTGGAGTGATAGATGAGCTTCAGCTGTTGGATGTAGTTGGTTCCATTTTTCTGTACTTAGGAGGCTGAGTCCCAGGGCTACTTTATCCACATTGGATTCTCTTGATCTGTTTATCTATAACTCTTTTTAATTGATTAAATTCATTAAACTGTCCATTCTCTATGCCTTTCTCTTTCTGCATCATTCTTCCAAGTTACCAACAAAAGTTGTTGATGATGAAGATGATGATGGTAATGTATAAGGAGAATAATCTTTTTTATTTAGAACCCCAGTTACTGTCCGCAGAGAGTGAATCCTGTTAATTGGCAGGGACTTTGTTTTCTGAGCACAATAATGAGTTGAAAACAGGAGTTTGGAGGTCAAAGCTGGTGGGGAGAGGTATTTGAAGTTGGGGGAGGGATGGAAGACAGGAACCAGTGGTACTTTGGGAAAGGTAATGCAGAATGTAGACATTGAGTTGTTTGCTACCATGTGTGTGATTTAAACACTCTTCTACCACTTTGTATGATCGTCAGGGAGGGGTGTGTGTGTGTGTGTGTGTGTGTGTGTGTGTGTGTGTGTGTGTGTGTGTTTTCTCTTGAGAGAACTGGAAAGTCTGCTACGTTCTGCATCAAAGTTGCATTGGAACAAAAACAAACACCCTGTACAAAGTTTCAGTTTTGCAAGACGAGAAGAGTTCTGAAAATAGATGGTGGTGATGGTTGCAGAGCAGAATGAATGTATTTATTACCACTGAATTGTGGGCTTAAAAATGGTTAAGATGATAAAGCTTATGCTATGTGTATTTTACTACAATTTAAAAAAATTTTTTTAAAACACCACACGCTGGTGCTACCCTCATCTCCTTATTTAAATTTCTCCTAATAATCCTTGGAGGTAGATGCTATTGCCCTTATTTAATGGGTGAAAATAATTTGTAAATTGAAGCTTATAGATCTTATGTAACCTTTCCACAATCATACATATTAGTGAGTGGAAGGCTGACTTCTGCCCAACTGCCAGCATCAAGGAGCCCCTGGAGGGTACAGCCCAGCCCACGCAGCAGTCAGGTGTCAGAGTCAAGCAAGAAAATGCACATAGATTCCTCTCATTGAGTTTTGGAATACAACTCAGAGTTCACTTCAGACTATTTATTGTGCCCAGATCTTTCATTCATGTAATAAAAGTAATATAAAAGAAATATAAGACAAAAGACCATGTAGAGTTAGAAAATGGACACAACCTTAGAAACCAGACAGACTCAAGAAAGACTCCCAGCCCTGTCTCATTAGTCACTTAAACAAGTTTCATTGTTTTTTATGTTCTAAGTATTACTTTCCTCATTAATACCTTCTTTATAGGATCATTGAGAGGATTGGAAATGATGTAGATGAAGGGTCCAGCAGATACTTGTGGCTGGGGACTGTTATTATTATTGTTGTTGTTCATGGACCTTCCTATCAAACTACTTATGATCTCTTAAAGGTGAAATCTGGGGAGGACTGGAAGATCATGTAATTCAGCTTCTTCTTATAAAATGGAAAGACTGAGGTTCAGAGTGGTTGGATAATTTCCCAAGGTCACCATTGAGGTTATGGCAGAGTTAGGAGTAGAAGCCCAGTGGGAAATTATTTTTCCACCTCCAAACATGGAAGCAGTGGAAGATTACAGTAAGTTCAGTGTTCTAATCAAACACTGAAATGTATGAGAAATCAGGAGGAGGCAGAATCAATGCAAACCAGGAAGAAGCTTGGGCCAGGACTGGAACTTGAAGGGAGAGTAGAACACTAACAGACAGAGGGGATGCCCATGATGAGCTTACATTCCAGCAGAGGCGAACAAAAGAATAACAATAAATCAGTCATTACAAAACATGTTAGAAGGTAAAAAGTGCTATGGGAAAAACAAAGCAGAGTGCAGGGATGGAATGGGAGTTCAGGGAAAGGAAAAGGAAGATCCCACTGTGCAGTAGGATGGCCGGATCATTGAGAAGGGAACCTTGAGCGGAACTGAAGGACATAGAGAGCACATTTGTTGTAGCAAATGCATGGATGAGTCCTCACACTGTCCTTATGGACAAAATGATTCAATAGAGACAATTAGCTGAACAGTAATGAAGATATGATAGAGGTGAGTGTGGTGAGGAGCTGCCATGTTTAGTGTATTCATCTGAAGCCAGGCAATATACTGTGCTTTCCAGAAACTTACCCTAAGCACTATAGTTGTGGGGGAGGGTAGGATGTGGAGTGGTGTCAACAAAGTCAATACCTAGTCTCCCCTCACTGCTTCCAACCCCTGCGTTAAGAATTTGACCTCTTGGCGCACCTGGGTGGCTCAATTGGTTGAGCGTCTGCCTTCCGCTCGTGTCACAATCTCAGGGTCCTGGGATGGAGCCTCATATCTGTCTCCCTGCTCAGCAAGGAGTCTGCTTCTCCCTCCCCCTCTCCCTCCACGATCTCTCTCGCTCTTTCTAAAATAAATAAAATCTTAAAAAAAAAAAAAAGAATTTCACCTCTTTTGGCCTCACTTTCTTAATTTATCAGCTAAGACAGTGACAGCCTCTGCTCCCAGCAACGTGTTCATGTGTTTCTATAATTCATTTCTCTAAAAATTGCCAAAGTAAGATCTTCTACATATGATTTCATTTTATGAAAGGGTTTCATTTATTTTTTTAAAGTTTGGAACCATTGCCCTAGTGTCTATCATCTCATATAAATCCCCAGATGCCCTCGAGCAGGAGCACTGATTTTCTTAGGAGGGCTCTCAACTGGCCAGTGTTTCACCATAATCTCAACCATGTGCCTGTCTGTTTTCAGAGAGGTAGGGCAAGGGGAGAGGAATAAAAGGTTAGGGCAAAGACACAAGTTCCACACATTGATGAGATCACGTTTGAGCAGAGTCCTGGAGGAGAGGAGGCTAAGCCGTGCGCACACTGGAAAGCTGGCATTCCAGGCAGAGGACACAGCAAATGCATAGGCCCTCAGCTCTGTGTGCTAGGCCAAAGAGAGAGCCATGTGAGGAGCCTCCAAGATAGCTGGACGTTTGGCACAGTCCAGGAACTGGAAGGAAGTTCAGCGTTGCTGGAATAGGATGACCAATAAGAAAGTGGTAAGAGGCAAAGCTGTAGGGAGCAATCGCATGGAGAGGCAAAGCTGTAGGGAGCAATCGCATGGACTTCTCCTTCACTCTGAGTCAATAATCCATTGAAGGATCTGTTTTTCTTCCAATTTTATTGAGATATAATTAACAAGTAACATTATATTAGTTTAAGATGTACAACATAAAGTGGTTTGGCATTTGTTGATATTGCCAACTAATGACCACCACGGTAAGTTTAGTTAACACCACACACAGTTACAAATTTTTCTTCTTGTGAGAACATTTAAGATCTACTCTCTTAGCAACTTTCAAATACACAAAACGGTATTGTTCACCGTAGTCACCATGCTGTACATGACATCCACATCCCCAGGACTAATTTATTCTGTAACAGAAAGTTTATACATTTCGACCACTTTCATCCGTTTTCCACGCTCCCGGGCCCCGACCTGTGGCAACCACTGATCTATAGTCTGTTTCTATGAGTTCTGTTTGTTTAGATTCCACATACAGTGTTTGTCTTTCTCTGTCTGATTTATTTCGCTTGGAATGAGGCCCTCGTGGTCTATCCATGGTGTTTCAAATGGCAGTATTTCCTTCTCTTAGAGGATTGTAGCAGAGAAACGGCACAGTTGAATTACATTTCAACCAGAATGTGCAGAGCGCAGTGCTGAGCTAGGGACTCAAAGGCAGAAGCAAGGAGATTGGGACAGTCACTCTGGACAAAGATGGCAGTGGCTTGGGCCAAGGTGCTGCCATTGGAGGTGGTGAGAGGTGGTCTGATTCCTGGTGTATCTTTGAAGGCAGTACTAGCCTACAAAAAAGTCTTGCATCTATGCAAAAGGCAAGCCATGATGTACCTGCTAGTAAAGTGGTGGCAGATATGATCTCTGGGACTTAAAGAGCTTTGACCAGTGGCCTCATCTGAAACTCTGCATCAGACCCTCAGCTCTGTGTGCTAGGCCAAAGAGAGAGCCATGTGATGAGCCTCCAAGATAGCTCCCTGCGCCCGTGCTGTCTTTCGTGGGTGTGCTAAAACTAGAAACCACTATAATCAGATGGAAAATTGCCGCCATGTGCCCAGAAAGCTTGATGCTCTCCACGGGAGACTGCCAGACTAACAGGAAGATGGGGGCAGCACATGGAGAGGGAAGGAAAAACCCGAAAACAGCTGGAGCAGAACAGCTACAGGGAAAAGGGAGATTTAAAATGCAAAGAGAAGGAAATCCTAGGGACTGAAGAAAAGTAACCCAGACCAAGGGATTGAAAGAAGGAGGCATGGGATGCCTGGATGGCTCAGTTGGTTGGGCCACTGCCTTCGGCTCAGGTCATGATCCCACATTGGGCTCCTTACTCAGCGGGGAGCCTGGTTCTCTCTCTGCCTCCGTCTGCTTGTGTTTGCTCACTCTCTCTCTCTCTCTCTCTTTGACAAGAACTTAAATAAATAAAATCTTTAAAATAAAAAAAGAAAGAAAGAAAAAAAGAAGGAGGCAGTGATTGGAAGTTCGGGAGGGTGGAGGTTGCACTGTAAGTCATATCTTTTCCGTGTGCCTGCTTGGAACTGACCCAGCTACCCCACCGTTTCCCTGCACATGGCAACTACACCTGAAACACAGGCCCTTCCACTAATGGAAGAAGGAAGGGACAGGTTCCCCTCCACCCGCCCTCTATCCCCACCTCATGGTCAGTACTCCCACCAGGGCTATTCAGGCAGCCCAAGGGAGGAGCAGTAGAAACATGTTTATAAATTCATTCAACAAATACATATTAAGTCTCTATCCTAGAGATGTAACAGTGAACAAAACAAAGATTAGCCCCTTCCTCCAGGTCATTAAAAGCATGTGGCTGGGGCGCCTGGGTGGCTCAGTGGGTGAAGCCTCTGCCTTCGTTTCGGGTCATGGTCTCAGGGTCCTGGGATCGAGCCCCACGTTGGGCTCTCTGCTCGGTGGGGAGCCTGCTTCCCCCTTTCTCTCTGCCTGCCTCTCTGCCTACCTGCGATCTCTCTGTGTCTGTCAAATAAATAAATAAACTCTAAAAAAAAAATTAAAAATAAAAATACGTGGCAAAGACATCAAACAATCATACAACCACATCAACCATAGATCAACTGTGATGAGCACTTTGAAAGACAAACCCATCGCCTCCATGAGAGCAAATAAAAAGGTTGGAGGTTTCCAGAAAGATGCCCAGAGGGGGCTGCTTTGGGAAGGAATTGGTACCTGAAGAGGGAGGGAAGAAGGCCTCATTGCAGGCTGGGAGGGAGCCCTGTAGGGAAAGGCTCTGAGGCTGGGAACAGTAGGACAGGGACAAGAACCAGTGCCAGCGAGGGTGACAGCCAGGAGTCGGGTGCGGGGGACAGTGACCCGGAATGTGGCCACAGAAAGGAGCACGTCAGACAAAGCATTGCTGGCCACATTGAGAGTCTGGATTTCACCCATCCGCCTGTCACCAAAGGGGTGGCTTGGAGCCGCGCACTGCAGGACCAGCCGACAAGGCAGAGGTGAGCTAGAGCAGCAAGGACTCAGGCGAGGCAGGACTGCAGATGAGAGAAAACCATTCTTCCACAGAAGAGAGTTTCCCTTGGAAGGATTCCAAAAACAATCCTCGAATGCCTGCCACTGAGGGTCAAGTTCCTTATAGGTCTCCATGTCCACGTAGGGCTTTGCTACATGAAAATACCACAAATAACAACTAGGCGATTCGAATCTTGAACCTGTTAGAACTGTGACTGTGTTTAAGTAACATCCTACAGGGGGATTAAGACTCGTTCGTTTCAAGAATCAGGTCTCTGCAGGGAGAGGGGATAAAGAATGGCAAGGAGGTGAGCCGAAGTCCAACTATTTACTGTTTAAAGTGGCAAGGGCTGGAGGAATCCAGGACAGCCTGGAGACAGCTCTGGGGAAGTGCTAACTAATACAAAAGGGAGTAGAATCACACATCTCTGCTTGAAGTTGTCTGGGACTCCTAGGGCTTCTTTGGGCAAGGGTTTCAATTAGTTTTGATTCAAATATGCGCATCTACAGCTCTTCTCAACAGAAAGCCCTATCAGATGTGTGTGGTGAAGGACGATCGTTCTCTGCAACCCTCTATTAACAGTCTCTTCCAAATACACCAGAGAGAGACACTTTGTTTTGCAGAGAGAGGTTTGCAGAGGCTGGTCCTTGGTAGTCCTTAGGGAGGAGCTACTAGGATCTCTCTCCCTGGATCTGTGACCAAGTTGTCTTACTTCATCCTTCTAGACCAGCACTACCCAACAGAAATATAACGTGAACTCTTAATGCAAGATACATAGGTCCTTTGAAATTTTCTAGTGGCCATATTTTTTTTAAAATGAAAGAAATGGGTGACATTGATTTTAGTAGTATTTTTTTATTGAACCTAGTATATCCATAGTGTTACCATTTCAACATGAGATCAATACAAAATTCTTAATAGGCAATTTTATATCCTTTGATTGTGGGTGTGTGTATGTGGGTGAATATTCTCCTTGAAATCTGGTTTGTATTTTATACAGACAGGACAGCTCAATTCCATGTCCGTGGGGCCAGAGGCTACCATATTGGACCAGATGGGTCTAGACAGTGATGGTCTCTCCTATCAGATTGAAGATTTTCATGTTTTACATGTTACATTGGCAATACTCCTGGCCTGTGGCACGTTGTATGTTGATCTGACAATTTCTTCTGCCTGCAGAAGACCACCCAAGAGTGTCTGAATCTGTCATGGGCATCACAAACTCAAGTGACAAAGTTGAATGAAACACTCCTTCCCTCATGAAACTTCTCCATTTCTGATTATCTTCCTATCATTTAGCTTCCATTTGCAGCCAGTGTGTGAGTCCTGCTTATTTTTCCTTGGAAGCATCTCTCATTTCTGTCCTTCCTTATACTTCCAGCACTCCGACTGGGCCCTTTCCCGCACACGTGGATGATTGAAACAGTGACGTCATCTCCAGCTGCTCCAACCTGGCAGGCTTCCTCCTGGGAGTATAGTGACAGGGTCTGGGGACGTGAGTCTGTCCAGGGTGGTTTGTTCATCTGTTCATTCAGCAAATATTTATTGAATGTCCACCATGTCCACCAAGGGCCATGCTTGACTTGAGAATAATTCACGCTTTATAAAATTGGCATGATGAGTTTTCCAAGAGTCAGTTTTACTTCGTGATAAATAATTTAAAACTCTATCTTAACAAATAAAAAACGTATCATGGAGTAGAATATAAAATCTACCTGAAGTTCTGAGATAAAACAAGAGGCTTCACAGAAATGTCTAGGCTTGACATGCATGGCTTTGGGCTAAGCTCTCAGCTTCCCTAGAGGGTACACATTCCCAGTTGCTGTGCCTCAAGAAGCAACTTTGATAAAAAAAAAAAAAAAAAAATCTAAGGCCAGTAATTGTTCCGCCTTCTCCATTTACCTTCTCCTCAACCCAAACACGCAACTGTCAGAATGAGCTTGCCACAGACCAGTTCTGTAATCACTCTGTGTTTCACCAAAGGGCTCTTGATCTCCAGAAGTTTGAGTTTTAAGGAGACAAAACTAACCCTTCTGAAACTATTAGTTTGCAACTAAATGCTCAGCCGGGTAGTGCCAACTATTCATGCCCACGTACACAGTATGTTCTCTCAAAAAACAAACACAAACAAACAAACAAACAAAAAACGTTGTGTGTAGATGGTGTAGATAAAGTATTCCAAGGGGATCAAAAAAGAGAGGTGATTTTATGGAATGAAAAAATCCGAGAAGGCTTCATGGAAGAGGTAGGGCTTCAGTAAGATACAAAGAAAAGGTCAGGAATTTAACCACATGGGGGAGTGTGGTAGAGGCTGGAAGGAATCAGCAAGGGCTGACTCCAGCCAGGTCTCCACCAAGACTTGCCTCAGTCATGCACATGGCTTGGAGTTCTTTACCAACCTTGATGGATATTTCAAGGCAAAATTCAAATCCCATCTCCTAGAGGAACATCCTCCCCGATGCTTGCAGTTAATTTCAGTGAGAAATAGCTTGCTCCCAAACTTAGTATCCTGAAGTGTAAGTAATAGGCATGTTACAACCTTTTTTGCAAGATTGGAGAGTAATGACTTCCTCCGGTGCTGTGATCTGCAGGCACCGGCTTAATTACTTCAATCCCAGCTTCCAACAATCTTCGCTGCCCCTTGTGATGCGGCAGCCTGCCCGAGGTGATGCAGCTGCTAAGGAAACGCTGGTCTCTGCCTTCTCGAAACTGCTGTGGCACTCAGATCTGCGACAAATGTTCGCAGGCCAGAAGCAAGAATGCAGCCTGAGTATCATGTCTAAATCCTAAAAAGTTACAAATCAAGCTAATAAAACATGGATTAAAATCTCTGCCCTCAAAGCTTCAAAAATTATATCTTAATACTGACCCGGAGGCCAGGTGTGAACCTTTTGCTCTTTGGAGTTCTTTGTGGGAATATGGCCTCACAGGACCACCCAGCCTCTGGCTCTCAGCCTTGCCCCTTTCCCTTTGTACCCCTACCCATGGAACACCCCGATCTCTGCATCCGAGTTCTTTCCACATGAGGCCCCATGAGCAGCTGTTCCTTGGCCACCCCACAACCAGCATTGTCTACCCTTGGGGTGACTGCCCCAATGAAAGGGGCCCACACAGGCCCCAGAAGAAGGCTCTAGGGACTTCCAGGGTCCTAAGTACAAGAGTGTGACAAGGATAGAGGTGTCACCTGGCGGTATGTCTTCTTGAACCCAAGAAAGGCATAGACTCCTCAATCCGTGAGGGTGGGCCTAAGTGGGGGTGGGCATAAGTGGGGCGCTTAACTCCCAGGACACAGGATAATGACCCCCTCTCTTCCCCAGGTCTCATGTGCTTTCCCTTTACACACCATCACACCATTTATTATACAGTCTTATTCTGTTTGCTGAGAGTACATCATGTTTCTCCAATCAATTATAATTTCCCCCAGGGCAGACACGGTGCTTCTTTGGTATTCCTCCCAGCTCCTGGCATGTGCTGAGCTGAGGGACCGATCACTGATTGACGTGCCATTGTTCTCTCAAGCGGTCTGCTGGTGACCCAGAATCACAGCACCTTCCCATTTGGCTTGGTGAAGACGTTCCTCCCTGACTCCTCCTCACTGCTCCGGGCATGCTCCTGCCCGTTTTCTCCCCCAGCCCCTGCCCGTGGCTTCCCTCCTCCAACTTTGCCCATTCAGGTATTACACTTCAGGAAGTACTTCTTCTGTGTGCGCTAATCTGTCAGCCGTTTGGGTTAAGTAAAAATTACATCAACCACAATAATACCCGGGTGCCACATTCTTTTTAACTTTCCTAAGTACTTCACATTGCTTATTTCTACGTCTCCTTCCCAAAGCCCTCAAAAGTAGAGCTGCTCCCGTTAACCCTGTCTGGAGGTATGAAAGGATAAAACACTTCCTCAAGCTCACAGGGTTAATGACTAAAAGATCCAGAGTTGAAGTTCTGGTCTTCCGTCCTCTAGAGTAAAGTATTCTCCCTAAATCCACTGATGGCTCTAGACACCACATCAGCCTCCTGAGCCCCCTAATAATGCTCTTCTGTGGCGGGGAATGCAACGTATTTCCCAAGTTCTGAGGTAGAAAGACTATAAAATGTTACTAAAACTGGCCCAGTTTTAAACTGCAAATATTCAAAGTCCAAAGTAATAGCTCTTTCTGAGCACACCCATGGTGACAGGTGCTCAAGGGAAGAGATGACGGGGTGCGTTCTGCAGTGTGTACTCGTGGATGTGCTCTGTGTGTGTTCGGCCTTCGGGGAACCCTCCCTTTTTCCCAGGATGGAGTGACTGAGCCCTGCATTTTTCTCCCTCAGAACATTCAAAGAGACATTCAGTGTTCCAGCCGTTTGAAACGTGCGTTATACTCTTATAAATATTTATAACAACTTAATTAGGAAGTTCTAATTGCATTTCGATTTCTAATTTCAGTAAGAATTATCTCTGTCCCAATCTTAATATCCTGAAGTGTAAGTAATAGACATGGAGCAATCTTTTGCGAGATTGGAGAGCATCTACTTCCTTCTGTGCTGTGAGCCGTCAGCAGACAGCTAATTACTTCAGACTCAGCTTCTGGCAGCCTTCTCTGCACCTTGTGATGCCAGCAGCCGGCCTGCGATGACACAGCTGCTTAGGAAATGTAGCCATTTCTCCACTTTCAGCCTCCTTCTCTCCAAATCACCCCAAAGACCACCATGGGATCAGTCTTCCAGAATGTTGCTACAACAGGGACATCTCCCTGAAGAATAATCTCTCAGGGGATGGATGGAAATGATTTACTCTATACTGACACGAAAATGTATTAGGTCTAGAAGCAGAGTCTGAACTTCTCCTGAAATACAAATAAATCGCATTTGAACAGAGAGGGTGGGGCGGGAAGAACATTCCAGAGAAAGAGTGAGGATGGATCAAGTGAAAACAGGAGGCAGAAAATCACAAGGCCTTCTTGGCAATGAGTTGCCCGTGGTGACTGGAGATACTACTGGTACCCGTGGTGGAAATGTTCCGTGAGAGACGAGGCAGGAAAGGCAGGCTGGACAGCAGGGGACCAGCAATGGAGGGCAGAAAGGACAGGGGAGCTGGGAGCAGAAGCTCAGGGGCCAAGTTTAACATTTGAACTATAACCAGGAGAAAGTAATCCAGTTTGGGGAAAAGAAATGTGGCACGGATGGGGAGGAAATTTCAGAGGGGAGAGACTAGACCCAAAGAGAAATGCTAAGGAGTTTATGACAATAGCCCCTTCACCTGTAACGGGTCACAGTGCAACAGTGGTCACGTGATGGGACAGAAAGGCATGACTAGGAGAAAGGGAGTAAAAAGCTACCACGTGGAGGTGTGGCACTGACTTTGGGTGGCTCTAGAGAGCAGAATTAGGACCAATGAATGCAAGGGACATGCCATGCGGCTTCCACGGAAATGCAAAGTCAGGAATAATTACTACTGGGAAGTCATGGTCCAGGCTGCCTTGTGAAATGGTCAGCTCTATCATTGGAGGGGTCTCAAGCGCAGACAGGGTTTCAGTGCTTTGACAGGAGCTCGTGGATACTGGCTCAACATCTGTGTTCACTTCCTGTGAACTTTAGAATTAGTTTGTCACCTTTTTTTCCCTATAATTCTGAGGACCTTCAGGATTTATGGTGAAACAGATAAAAAACATGGTGGGAAGGAGAATGAAGGATAAAGAGCCCTCATTTACCCAGAAACTACAAGAGGCAAGTCATGGTGCTAAGCATTTTGTATACAGCATGATTATCAGAAAAGGAGTGAATGAGTTACAATTTGCTTTTTTGATGCCCAAGGAAGATCTTTATTCCCCTGAATACATCCCTTCTGGCGCCCTGTTCACATCTCTGTGCTATTCCTGCAAGTGGTTCTTCCTAATGCTGCAAGTGGTGTGGGTGGTTTGAGTGACACAGGTTGGGTGGGACCTGGGAAAGCAAACTGAGATGCCATTGGGTATTTTGCCTACAAGAAGAGGATCTTAGTAGAAAGGAGAGGGGCACCTGGGTTGGTCGGCTAGTTAAGCGTCTGTCTTCAGCTCAGGTCATGCTCCCAGGGTCTTTTGGGATTGAGCTGCACATCAAGCCCTGTATCAGGCTCCCTGCTCGGTGGAGAGGCTGCTTCTCCCTCTCCCTCTGCTCCTGCCCCCTGCTCATTCTCTCTCGAGCATGCTGTCATTCTTTCTCAAATAAATAAATGAAAATGTTTAAAAAAAAAAAAAACAGTAAAGAGAAACGATAAAACAGAGGCAAGTGGGAATGAACAGAAATTAAATTCTTGGGCGCCTGGGTGGCTCAGTGGGTTAAGTGGCTGCCTTCGGCTCGGGTCATGATCTCAGGGTCCTGGGATCGAGTCCCGCATCGGGCTCTCTGCTCAGCGGGGAGCCTGCTTCCTCCTCTCTCTCTCTCTGCCTGCCTCTCTGCCTACTTGTGATGTCTCTCTGTCAAATAAATAAATAAAATCTTTAAAAAAAAAAAAAAGAAAGAAATTAAATTCTTACTATTATGCTAAGTGAAGTAAGTCAAGCAGAAGAAGCCAATTGTATAGTTTCACTTACTTGTGTAACATAAGGAAGAGCATGGAGGACATTAGAAGAAGGAAGGGAAAAATGAAGTTGGGGGGAAATCAGAGAGGGAGAAAAACCATGAGGGACTATGGACTCCAGGAAACAAACTGAGGGTTTTAGAAGGGGGGCAGTGAGCACTGTGATGGGTATTAAGAAGGGCACGGATTGCATGGGGCAGTGGGTTTTATACGTAAACAATGAATCATGCAACATGACATCAAAAACTAATGATGTACTACTGTATGGTGACTAACATAACATAATAAAATTAAAAAAAATAATATGAATAATACTAGATTTTTGTCAAGCCCTTATAAAAGCCAGATACTATGCTAGGCACTTTTTAAAATTTTTATTTATTTATTTGACAGAGATCACAAGTAGGCAGAGAGGCAGGCAGAGAGAGAGAGAGGAGGAAGCAGGCTTCCCGCTGAGCAGAGAGCCCAATACAAGGCTCGATCCCAGGACTCTGAGATCATGACCTGAGCCAAAGGTGGAGGCTTTAACCCACTGAGCCACCCAGGTGCCCCTATGCTAGGCACTTTAAATGAGCAATCTCATTTCCCTCTCAGAAACTCCCATGAGGAGAACTATAATATAATCTCCACTTTTTAGATACATAAATTGAGATTTAGCAAGTTTAGAGAATCACTCAAGGTCATACCACCCGCAAATTCAGGCAAAATCTGTTACTCCCAACTCAAATGAGATAATAACTAAGAATCCAAATGGAATCCAGACAGGGACACTGCATTTAGCCCTGCGATCCCAATTTAATTATTAGTTTTGGTGTTCATGATCACCACAGCTTGACAGCTGTGAACTACTCTTCTTCCCTCCACGACTCCTCTGAATTCTCAGTAGATTCAGGCAGCTGAAAATTTAACAGGAGAGTGAAGAGACCAGGGCCTGGGTCTGGGCTGCTCCTCGTGGTGCCCCCAGCGTCCCAGACCTGTTCCACAGTAAATACATGGAAAGAGGTTAACGGGTGAAGGAATGAATGCTCGTGTTCCACTGTTGACTACAGTACGGGGCTCTGCCTGGGCGTGACCTCCTCAGACCCCTTGCCAGGGTATCCGTGTATTTATGTTGTTGCCAAGTCAATCATCAGATATTTGTGGATTTTTGTGGCGCCCTGTCAGCCATTTACCAACAACCTCTTCTCCCTTCTAGCCCCTTCTGGAAGTGTTCCATCTGATAGGAAGAAAAATTCATAGCCAAACCTTCTGACCTCTTAAGGCAGATGTGCCAGCCAATGTAGATTGGTTGGCAGAAAAAGCACAGTCTCTGGTCTCAGAAGACCTGAGTGTGAATTCTGTCAGTACTATTGCCCAAAGTCTTCCCTCCCTGAGTCTCAGTAATCAGTAAAATGAAAGTAGTAACACGTGTGTGGTGGGATCCTTGTGAAACTGCTTGTACAAAGCATCTAGAATCCAAGAGACACCTGGTATGTATCAGTTTCCTCCCCTCTTCCTGCGGAGGAAAATACTCAATTAACAAAAGAGTCACCTCTCCAAGACTTGGAGTTGCCAATGTCTGTGAGAGCTGGGGAGCCCGAAGAGGTGAGAACCCAGCCCCCATCACACTGTAGAGATGAGGAAGACATACAGAGACAAGGTTCAGGGAGCCCAGTGTTGCACCGATGACCAGCCAGGCCAGCAAGACCAGCCCCTATGACCACACCAGCCATGCCCCATTAGTCCCCTCACGCTGCCCTTGGAATTGCTACTTAGAGAGGCCAGACTGCCAGCTTTCACAGATGGCCTCTTCCACGTTTGGAGGGGCATTTGCTCTGTATGAATACCAGCCTTCCAGCGGAGTCAGCTTGGACAGCCTTCCTCACTCTATCACCTCCTAATTCACTTTAAGAGGCAAACCAGACGTGGAGCTCCCAGAAGCTGGATCGACCGGGCTGTGCTTCTACTCCATTAGCCCTTCCGCTAACAAAGTGTTTTATCAACTTCTGTATGTGTAAAGCTGCCTGGGATGGGGGTGGGGGAAATTGGGGAGGTGAAACCGTCAGGGAAAAAAAAACAGCAGGTGATAGATTCTCCTGAGACATATGGAGTAAAGGGCACCAGCTGCCCCTGGACTGAGAAGTATCCATCATGTGACGAGGTCTTTTCCCAGATACTGCCTGGCAGGAGAGTATGGGTATTTCATGGAATCCCACCGATACAGTCCGGTCCCTTTTTTTCAGATATGAGAAACTGAAGTCTAGCAAGAGGAAGAGACTTGTTCAAGGTCACAGAGGACGGAAGAGCAGAGACAGATCCAAGCACAAATCTGCATCCACCACTTACTTGCTGTGTTAAAAATCTCCTGCCCAGTGTGGTTGTCCACCTATCCATCTATCCATCTCTCCTAGTAATTATGTCAGGTTTTGCTATACACCCATAGTATAACATAATGAAACTATGTTGTACAGATTCAAATAAGTTCTAACTCCCTGGTGGTTTTATTTCTTTTTAAAGATTTTATTTATTTATTTGACAGACAGAGATCACAAGTAGGCAGAGAGGCAGACAGAGACAGAGAGAGGGGGAAGCAGGCTCTCCACTGAGCAGAGAGCTTTATGCGGGACTCGATTCCAGGAACCTAGGATCATGACCTGAGCTGAAGGCAGAGGCTTTAACCCACTGAGTCACCCAGGTGCCCCTGCCTGGTGGTTTTATAGAGACTCTCTTGATGGCTAACGTTGGACATAGGATATCAAATATTCCTAATTTTTGCCTTAATGTCTATTTGTCTGATGTTCACATAGTGCCTCTTGCTTGGAATGTTTCCTTCTGTTCTTTATCTGTCATCTTTCTGTGTCCTTATGTTTTGTGTGTATCTTTTATAAAGAACATTTAGTTGGATTCATTGTTGTTATAGTTGTTTTTAAAATATAATCGTACCATTCCAGCTTTTTAACCAGTTAATTTAGTCTCTTTATATTTATCATGATCATTGACATATTTTGATTCATTTCTACCTTTTTATTTTCCTAGGACATTTATTATATATATATTTTTTGGTTTTGCCAAAGAATGTATATAACCCATACATAATTCAAGGGACATGTTAATAATTGAACACGAGAATCTGGCACACGTCTTGTGCACTAGAGCATTAGTAAGCCACAGAAACTCTCTTGGCTTCCCTCTCATTCCTAAACAACAGACTGCTTAGTTTTGCTTGATTTTCACCTTTATAGAAATGGTGTCTTACTTCATGTAGTTCTCATGATTAGTTTAAAATTTTTGTTTAATATTTCATCTCTGAGATTCATCTGTTATCATTTGTGGCTGTGGTTCAGCAGTGTTAACCGCTGCATATTATTCCGTGTGTAAGTACTGCATAATTTATTTACCCACTCTCTTACTTGTTGTCACTTTGGAGGCTACTGACGTTTTGCAGCTGAAAACATTTTTATGTATGATTCCCGAGTTCCAAGTGAAGGGTTTCTCTAGGGCACGTATCTTAAAGTGAAATTAACTTGGGTTTGTACATGTTCAACTTTGTAAGATAATGTCTTTAAGATCATCATTTTTCAAAGTGAGTGTAGCAACATCCACACCCACCAGCAGTGAGTAAGAGCTCCTATTGTTCTATGTCCTTGCTAACTCTTGGTGTTGTCAGACTTCTTTATTTTTGCCTCTCTAGAAAATGTGAAATGCTATCTTGTTGTGGTCTTAATTGGCATTTTCCTGAGGAAGGAGATGACTGTTTCAAGAGGAGGGAGAGTTCAGCTGCAGAGAATGCTGTTTCCAGCTGTAATGGTCTATTGAGTCACCCCTCTCCAAAGTGTCTGCCACTTAATATGAGACAATGTCTGCACACAAAGGAATGGATTTTTTTTTAAAGATTTTATTTATTTACCTGACAAACAGAGACCACAAGTAGGCAGAGAGGCAGGCAGAGAGAGAGAAAGGGAAGCAGGCTCGCTGCCGAGCAGAGAGCCCGATGCGCGGCTCAATCCCATGACCCTGAGATCATGACCTGAGCCGAAGGCAGAGGCTTTAACCCACTGAGCCACCCAGGCACCCCAGGAATGGATCTTGAGTAGTGTCTAATCAGACCAGTGAGAGAGGGGACATCTAGGAAAAGGAGTCGGTTCACAGGACCCCGCATGTAGGATGACCAACCATTCTGATTTGTCTGCAACTGATGGGTTTCCTTGGATTCAGGACTTTCTGCTTTAAAACCAGAAAAATCCCAGGCAAACTGAGACAAGCTCCTCACCTACCCACACTACACATACTTATGTCCTCCAATCCTAGTAGTCCTAACACATTTTATTCCATGCAAGAAGCCTAATTCTCATGCATACACACACCTAAATCAGGCCTGGCCTCTCTATGGCAGATGGCGGCAGACAGCCTACAATCTGAAGCCGCCCTCTCACCTAAAAACACGCCCCCAATGGCCCATCCCTGTTCTTAGAGAGTAAGGTGAATAAAAGAATTTTATTTCTCACTTTAAAAGAAAAGTCTGGATCACATTGAATTTTAAGCTATTTTCCCAAAAAAAATCCCTATTTCCCCAGTCTGGGGAAATGTAATGTGTCAAAAAAAGACATGTCAAAAACGATACAGGCCCTGGGGCCAATCTGCTGGGAGAATCAGCCACATGCTATAGAGCCACATTACGTGGACACGCAGTCCACGCTGTGCCTCCCCTACAAGGCCTGGGTACACCCACGAGCTCCTGGTGGCTGCCTGTGTCTCATAGCAGACTGACTAGGGCTCTGGAGGTGGCATTTCAGAGAACAAAGACCACAGGGACCCTCCAATGTCAGTTTTTCCCTCTCGCAGCGAGTTCTGACAGCACTAGTCCACACTGGTATCCATGGTTTCTTACCTTGCAGATAAACATGGTGCCTCTTGTGAGCTGGGCTGCCGTTTAGCAGAAGCTTGGTAAAGAGTGTAACATGATCAATGGTTACCAAAAAATAACTAATTAGTAATATAAATTCTAACAGGTGTGGCTTATCTCAGACACTTAATGTGCCATATTATTCCAGGTCGCTTTCTGTTCGGGCAGGGCCCAGCATGGGGAGAGGCCACAACAGGTGTCCTTTATTTACTTTAGGCATTGTGAAGTTGCCTTCGGGTGCAAAGCCCTTGAGTAGGAAAGGGCTTTCCAGCTGGGCTGAGGGGATGCTGTTCTGTCCGTGTCTCTTGGTCCTATACGAGCCTGTGGTAAAGGAATTTACCCAGAATCCCGTTAAATGACCAGATGAGTGAGTGTCTCAGGAAGTGGCAGGGGATGTCCTTCTCTCTCCTCCTATTTCCCCTCGAGCGGTCTCCAGACACAGGAGCCTATATCAGCCCACCCGCCCCACAGACTGACAGCCCCCTCCTCCCAGATGTTTTGCGGCAGGGACCACAGCCAAGGTCCCTGGCAAATCTGTCTCTGGGGAGGAATTTGGACGACTGCCCTACATGAGACTTCAATTAGGATTGACACAGTTTTAAACTGGTGACTTTGGGTTCCCTCAAAACAGGTGGGCGTCCACCTGACTCTGGGCAAGGAGGGCCCCAGGGGCACCCTCATCTGTGAGC
Source organism: Mustela erminea (assembly GCF_009829155.1). Taxonomy (NCBI): domain Eukaryota; kingdom Metazoa; phylum Chordata; class Mammalia; order Carnivora; family Mustelidae; genus Mustela; species Mustela erminea. Next base: position 92,524,077 of record NC_045620.1, on the reverse strand, counting down.
AACCACCACGCCCTCATCCTTCAGTCCATCTTGTCTCTTTCGGCCTCTGTGTCCTTCATCCCACTTAGTAACTGGGCTCACACCAGTTGCCTCTCTGGCCGGCAACAACACCAAGTGCGACCCCTGGTCCCACACACCTCATAGATGGTGGTCAGACAGAAGATGCAGCCACCAAGCCTGGTGACCCACCTCAGCCAGTCACCACCCCCCTCACCCCTCTTTCTCCTTCCCTCAGAAATAAAGTCACCCTCTTAACTTGCCATGGGAGCTTACACACACCGAGGATGCGGGAGCTGTCTGCCAGCTGGGGACCCCCCTCAGCAGCCAGTCGGGGGCACCCGGGAGCAGGGCAGTGCTGCGGTGGGGAGCCAGGAGGTGAAAATGGCATGGACGGGCAGCAGTTCGTCTGGTTGGTGACTGGAGACAATGACACACACAGACGGCCTTGAGCAAAGGCCAGATTCTCAGTGGTTTCCAAACACCCTGTTCGCATGCCATGAACAAGTTGTCTCTGTTGATGTAGTGAGGTTTTTTAACTCAAAGGCCTGCCTTCTATGTTGAAATGATGCCCTTACATCTTTCTATTGTTAAAATATAATTTACTGAATACAATGATGATGACAGTTGTCACTAGCTTAGCTGTGTCTCCTTTGTTTTAGCTTAGGTTAGCTTTCCTTAGGTTAGTATTTGTAATGTCCTTACTTGATACAACGAGACTGAAGGGGAAAAAAACCTACATCAGTCCCCAAGTTTTGTTTACCCCCAAGTTTTCTGTGAAGTGGAGAAGTCCATGACCACAGACTTACCTTACCTTGTGAACCATCTTCAGGGCACCGGCCGTGCTCCAGGCACTCGGAAGCTCGGGGTGAGCGTGTCCCCACCCCCGACACATCCTCACTGTGGTGGGGAGTGCACCCGCCTTTCGGCCTCTCGGGGTCTGCTGTCAGGAGGTCCTGCTCAGCAAGCAGCAACCCCCCCACAACCGGTGTCCTATCAGATGATGTGACCTGCAGTCTGCTAATTTGGCAGCCCTGAAAATCAGTCTGCCTCGAATCTTCTTTCTCCTGGAGAACGGCTTACAGATCAGCATGGTTAGCCTGCACATGCCTCTGAGGCTGTGCCTGCCGACAGAGGAGGGGCCTGGGCCCCACGGGGGCAGCCCCTGCACTGGACAGAGCTCCCTAAGGCGAATGCCCTTTGGGGGTCCCTGGGAGACAGCTGGCCGGCCAGCTGACCCCAGAGACACCTATGTGTGCCACAGACACCCGCTGTCTCTCAAACCACAGCCAAGGTCCCCAGCAAATCTGTCTCTGGGGAGGAATTTGGACGGCTGCCCTACATGAGACTTCAATTAGGATTGACACGGTTTTAAGCCGGTGACTTTGGGTTCCCTCCTAGAGCGCTGTAATCCTCACATGTGGGTGGGGCCACCTGCCTGAGGCACCTGCCTGAGGCACTTGTTCAAATTCACGTCCTAGGCCCTCCCTCTAAATCTCCGGGGGAGGGCCCAGGAATCGTTTTTTGTTTTTTTTTTTTAAAAACATGTCCATGCTGATTTTTTTTTTTTTTTTACACAATCTGAGAATAACCACCAGAGAGATGAAAGACAGCAAATGAGTTTTCATGTGGTGGGCAAAGCCTCTCATCTTTCTCCTTCTAGACCCAGGAAGCCACCTTCTTTCTTATCTTTAAAAATGATTTTTGTTGTTATTGTCCGATTGGCTCTGACTTGTAGTCAGACAGAGTCTAGAATAAACCTGGGTTGTCCTAGTCAGTTTGGGCTTCTGCAACAGAAAACGTCGCATTGGGGTTCTGCAACAAGAAACATTTATTTATCACAGTTCTAAAGCCTGGGAAGTCCAAGATCAAGGTATTGGTCGATCCAGCTGCTGGTGAGAACCTTCATCCTGACTTACGGAGGGCTGCCTTCTTGCTTTATCCACACATGACGGGGACAGTGATCATCTTCTTGTATCTCCTCTTACAAAGTCACTAATCCTGTCACGAGGGCTCCATCCTCATCATCTAATTACCTCAGAAAGGCCCCACCTCGTCGGACCATCCCGTTGGGGGTGAGGGTTTCAACATGTGAACTGGGGGACACGAACATTCAGTGCATGGCAGGGGCCTTGCTGGAGAGTCATAGTGAAAAGCAAAAAGGTTTTGAGGGTGGATCCTTACTGGTCCTCTTCCCACTCCTGATTTTCTGGGACTGCAGAGAGAGGAAAACAAGGAATGACCTCCTCCACCCACCTGCCCATGGTTCCCCAAGGGGACAGTGGTTCCCTCAAGGTTCTGCTTTTTACTGCCATGTTCAGCAGAACACAAAAACCACCCGCGTGACTGGGCCAGCCAGGAGGGGTTAGGTGAGGGTCGTCACAGTGAGGAAGGACATGGAATGGGATAGAAATGCTCAAGAGTCTCTTAACCCTTCAAGGCTTCACTTACTCCCAGTTAGTGTACCCTGTGGTACCCTGGGGCCTCTTGGGACCCCATTTTCACAGTGTGAAAGCAGAACAGTAGAGTGGAAAAAGAAAAAGATTGATTAAAATCCCAGCTCACACCAATGCTAATACTCCGACATCAGTCAACATCAAATCTAATTGCAAACCTGACGGGATAAAACCCCACCTGAAGAGAATCGGTGTGGGCATTAAACAGGGTCATGTGTGATGACTTGCTGGCTTGCAGCTGGGGCTCAGTTAAGGGTAGCTCCAAAAATGTGTGGACCAAGGCTTTGCTCTCAACGTGTTCCGGCCTCCCTGGCCTCCCCTCCCCAGCCTCAGCATTCCCACCTCATATTCTTACATTTCCTCCCCTCCCACACCTGGCATCTCCCAGGAATGGTAGCGAAAGTCAGGGAGCCAGGACACGTATGGCCATCTTCGTTTGTGTGTGGCTGTCTTCACTCATGCCACCAATGACCTTCCAGGGGAGGGGCCTTGAGGAAGGGTAGGACTGCTCTTGGTGCCACCGGGGAGAGCATCCCAGTAGCATAAATAAGACCATGGTGCTGGGCTGCACTGCTTTCCCTGGTGATGGTGGGAACTCAGCCCCTTCTCTTTGCAGTGCAATGATGAAGGAGTCAGCAGATTTTATGAGCCCAGGTAGTAAATATTTCAGGCTTTGCAAGACCTACAGTCTCTGCCACAGCTCTACCCTCTGCTGCCGCAGCCCAAAAGCCGTTGCCGACACACTCAAATGAATGGGCATGGCTGTGTTCCAAGAAAATGTTATTTATGGTCCCTGAAATTTGAATTTCATGTCATTTTCACATGACATGAAATAACCTTCTTTTGATTTTTTTTTAACCATTTATAAAGGTAAAAATGATTCTTAGCTCACAAATCCTGTGCACACAGGTAGTGACCCGACTTGACCTGTGGGCAGTAGCTTGTGGCTCCTGCTGTGAAGGGCTGAAGCGTGGGCCCCGTAGCTTCAGGGGACCCAGGTCCACGTCCGACCATTCCTCCCTACGACCACTACTCTCCAGATGCTCAGCTATACGGGAGCTGCCTCTCTGTGTCTCAGCTTCCCAGCCTGCAGAGTAACGATAAAACTAGGGGCGTGTGTCTCCTCTGGCCGCTGGGAAGAAAGTCTGGAACCCACGAAACTCTTCCAAGGCACAGAGGAGCACCAGAGTGCAGAGCACCGGTGTGGTGGGAAAAAACTTGAGACTCAGGGTCATCAGATTTAGGGTCTAGTTTGAGATCTGCTGCGTGATCTTTGGAGGGAAATTCCTTAGTTTTAAGTAAAGTTGGAATGATTTTGCTCACTCTGGGTGGGGGTGGGGCATTGGCTGAGAGAGGGAGAGGATAGGTGGTGGCGTGAGAAAATGACAAAATAAATACAGCTGCACTTGGAAAAGTGCACTTGCACTTGGAAAAGCTTTGTATCACCCAGGCCCCAGATCTCGGTTTCTAATTTTTTTCTCCAACAAAAGGAACCGACTCACACACATACACACACCAATACTGTTGGAAGCAAGAGACATCGCAGGGGTGGGGGTGGTGGTGCAGGAATTAGAAGAGCTCCCAATGGCTAAAGCTGGGGCAGTTAGAGCAAAAAACTAAAGTAGTATTGGATTATGACTGAAAGTATATGATACATATACGTGGGTCCATATGGACATAAAGGATTGAATAAATTAGTAAATGAGAAAGAAGTAACAAATGTTCTATTTGTCCCATATTATCCCATGCAGAAAAATTCCGAATAAGTAGCTACTCCACTGTTAAGGAGGGAAGTAGAACTCCTTGCTCCTTAAGTGTGGGCAAGTGCCTGGTGACTTTCTTCCGGGGAGCCCAGTGTGGGAAGGGGCGGGGAGGAGCTGTCGCCGGAGGAACCTGACAATGCCTCCTCAGGTGACCCAAGTCAACACCAACAGCCATAAGCCATGTGGAGGGCACGTGCCCTTGATCTTCTGTGATGAGAATGGTACCATCCTTTTTCCCAAGCCAATGCTGCTCTCTACAACATAGAACTCCTGGGCCGCTTGCTCAGACTCTGTCAGGGAGAACCGCCTCACGCACCCCCGAGGGCACCGTTCACACAACTGTCTGCAAATGGCGTCCTGGGGCTGTTCCTGTGCCATGGCACGTAAGTGCTTTGCAGTCTTTGTGCCTGAGTGTTATCATCTGTAAACAAAGATTACTGAACAGTAATTATTATCGCCTGGAGGCCCGTCCGTACTAGCATCTGTCCGGCCCCTGTCAGTACTGAAAGGGGCTGTTCAGTTACACGTACACTCTTTACACCACGTTCTACCTGGGCCCCCTTTGAACAATGATTGTCACATTTTGGAAAACCATTTTTTTTTTAAGATTTTATTTTTATTTATTTGACAGACAGAGATCACGAGCAGGCAGAGAAGCAGGCAGAGAGAGAGAGAGAGAGAGAGAGAGAGAGAGAGAGAGGAGGAAGCAGGCTCCCTGCTGAGCAGAAAGCCCGATGCGGGGCTCGATCCCAGGATGCTGGGATCATGACCTGAGCCGAAGGCAGAGGCTTTAACCCGCTTAGTCACCCAGGCACCCCTGGAAAACCATTTTTAACCAAGATGCCATCTCTCTGGAGCCGCTTTCCATCCCAAACACAGTGAACGCGTGAGGCTGCAGGACTGGGCCAGAGGCAGGGCCCCAGGAATGCCCTTGCCCTCAGCGCCTGCTCCCCTTGCCACCCACCCCACCCCTGCCCCTTCTGTCTGCGGATCACAGCCTGACTGTGCCCGGCCTCTCTATCCAAGCTCTGCCTCCGGACGGCTGACTGGGTGTGTCTGCTGCCTGGGCTGCTTGCCAAACACTAGTTGATTATGCTGCAGTGAAGGTGTTTTGAAGATGTGATTAACACGTACAAGGAGGGGACCTGAAGCAAAGCAGACCATCCTCCACAAGGTGGGTGAGCTTCACGGTCAGGGGCAGGCCTTCAGAGCAAGAGCTCAGGGTTCCTGGAGAGGGAGCGACTCTGCTCCAAGCCTGTGGCATGGACCCTTGCATTCCTAGCCAGAAGGCCTTCGAGTATGGGCCCGGCGCCCTCCAGACGGAGGCCAGGCCCCTGTCTCCCAGCTTTCTCTTGGTTCCTCCAGTGTGCCCAGCTCATTCCAACTCAGGAGCTCGTGCCTGCCCTGGTCTCTGTGTGGACCCTCCAGCCCACACCCTTATATGGCTGCCTCAGCCTTCCGGGCAGCTCACCAGATAGTCCTCGGCGTGTGGGGTCCTCGTGTTCTCCAGCACCACCCCCACTAGTTCCCGTACTCAGCTAACACATGCATGGTTTTATATCTGTTTGTTCGTATATCTGTTTAGCATCTGTCTTCCCCACTCGAAGCTTCTTGAGGGCAGGCACCGTGTCTTTTCCACTCACCAAGTATCCCTAGATTCTAGCACAAAGTCGGGAGCTCGTTACCAGTCGGATGGCTGAGTGAATGGAGCCCAGCAGCAAGGGCACGGCTCCTTCCACATGTTCCTCCCCCATGACTGAAGGTGCTGCCTCAACACAGGGCTGGCCTCCAACCCAAATGGGTGACTTTGTTAACAATATCCATATACGCAACCCTTACGAAGCCGAAGTTGGTATGACCCAGCACCTAAGCAGAGTCAAGTTCAGGAAGCCTCGTTTAATAGGTAAAAGTACTGAAAACAGGAACTCTATTAAAATGTAGCCAAAACAGCTGTCCCCAGCAATAACCACCAACAATTCTTTGTCTTTTCTGACCTCCTGCTCCCATTACCCATCTCTGCTTCCCTCTGGCCCTCCCCAGTCGGAGCCTTCTTCCCATATCTATCCACACAGACTTTCTGTCTCTATGGCATAGCTCAGCTCACCTTTTATTCCAGCAATAAAGACCCCCCCTTTTTGTTTGTAAGAGGAAAAGACTTCATAAAAGATGGTTCGGAAATTACTAGATTCTCTTTGGCCAGCTTGGAGAGGCATGAGAATCTGTCAAAACTCTCACGTTAAAAATGTTTGTCCTCTCACATACGACTCACAGCAGACTTCAAATTGATTAATGTAGTCTCCTTGAATATTTCTTGTGAGACAAATAAATTGCATTGCTCAGTTTGTTAACGGAAACTAGAAGTTGGCGGCCTGCGTAGCTCGTGTTGTGGTGGTCTATTGTCTATGCTAAGAGACTTTTGGCTGAGGAGCAGAAAGTAGGGTGTTTGTCTTTCCCACATATTTCAGCCAACCGTGAGCCTCTTTGGGCTCAGGGGTCAAGACAGGAAAAGGCACTGCAGATGCAAGAATGAATTCAGTTGTACACTGGAAGCTAAGACTTGGCCACATTCCAAGTCACCCATGTAGACGAAACTGAATGCCAGGGCTGATGTTTTAAGCTATGCTATTTTTCAATAAATTACCTGTCATTATGAAACACTGTGGATAATGTTTGTGTTTGATGTATGTGCTGTTCATTCTTAGAAAACTGTGGTTTCCCGCTCTGAGTGACATTTATCCATTCTTCTTCTGAGCTCATCGGAGCAGAAAGAGGAAGAAAAAAAAAAAAATCAAGGACTGAAATGGGAGAACAGATCTGTTTTCTATTCCCATTTCAACCCTGAGTGACTTGAACAAGGCAATTACCTTCCCTGTGTCTTAATTTTTCCATTTAAAATGGGGTTAGCAATCTCAGTCTTTTACCCCAAGTCCCAGAGGTAATGACACGAAGTCAAATCCACTTTGCTGAAACAACTTTACAATGAAACTGCTGCACCCAGGAAACGTGAGACTTCTGCCTCTTTTACAGACAAATAGCTGTTGACACGGTTCCACGCTTGATGCGAGATTTCATCAGAAGATTCCACCCAAAGAAAAGGAAAATGGCCACTAACTGGCCATCTGTTAGGAGGTGTTGTTGCTAAGATTTGCCTTGTGAAGAGGCATTATGTTGCAGGCGCAGCAAGAGAAGTGGGCACTCGGCATGAGGGCCAAGAGTCTGGGAACTTAGTCTAGACAGGGTGGGCAAGCTCTTGTGACTAGGATTGTTTTGATTATTGTTAAGTGTTCTTCAGATCCCACGGACTAGAGGGAGGGTAACCACCAACCAACACCCACATTTCTGGTGCAACTTCTATCAGGAAATGTTTACTGATACCAGTTGGCACCAACGGAAGCAGTTTTTAAACAATGCCCCACCAAAAAAAAAAAAAAAAAAACACAGTATTTTCAAACCTCGACAGAATGATCAAGAACCAGCATCAGTGCTGCTGCGAGAATCTGAGCCCTCCCCACTCAGCATTTGTTACAGGCTCCGCAGCCAGGGCAGAAGCTCATCCCAGATCTGTCCCTGGTGACTCACCCAGCAAGGAGGGTTCTGCTGCAGTGACAGTCTGCCAGCCTCAAGCAGAGCAGAGCACAATAGAGTTAACTATCTGGAGGGGGGTTGCGGGTGGGTGAGTTATATCAACAAAACATTTATCAGTGCTCACTGATCCTCAGAAAAAAAAAAAAAAAAAAACATGTCACAGACAAATGCAGTCTTGTTCTCAGTGCGGTTGTAATAAACCAAGGAGCCTTCCAAAGCTCATGCTACATTGGTAAACACTGGACCAAAGTGCATCCTGGAAAATGGCCTCATGAGGGATTGGGGGTGAGGTGTGCAGGGTGCAATGAATGCAAGCGGATAAAAGGATAAAATGCGTGCCGCGGTAACGCGGTGTTAGGAAAATGCTAGTAACCCAAGTGAGCAGTTGATTGGTCCGTACGCCGGTTGCAGTTTGGCGCCACCTGGCGGTGATTGTCTTCGCAGCCCTACCACGGGGATTCCTGGAAGAGCTCCAGGATTGGGTGGCATCCGCCAGACAGAGAAGATTGAGCAGGGAACAGAGTACTCAGGGGCTTCTTGTCTGTCTCGCTGCCTCCTGAGACAGTCTCCCTCTCCCCCACATCCCCTACGCCACCGAAGCAAGAACCTTCCCCCACCATGAGAACTCTGTGGACACCACGATCTCTGACCAGCCGCCTTGGTCCCACTCTGGAAATCAGCCCTCCTCCTTCATTTCCTCCAAGCCCCACTGACACGGAGCTGTTAGGTGGGGCATATTTTACAGGGCGTTAGAGGAGTGAGCGTAGAAATCAGAGAATTACGGCAGAAGACAGGATTGGACTTCCTTGAATTTACTCACAGCTACCCTAGTCTTTGCCATCTGGTGAGCAGTTCTCACCACAGGCAAATTCTTTCTCAAGTCCCTTGCTTCTGGTCCTGGGGCTCAAGAACACTTCCTCTCTCTCTCTCTCATGCTTCCTTTCTCATCTTTCTCTTGCTTGTTCCTTGTACTTTTGATGTTCTTCCCCTCCTCCCACCAGAGACAGGTTTCGCATTTTTTCTCCCTACCGCAAATAAAGCTTCTAGCCTATCTTTTCTTGTCCCCAACCACAATAAAGTCCTCAGCCAAACCAAGGGCCATTTGATTTAGTCTCTCCTCTCAGCATTGGGAGTGTGCAGAAGCTTTGGAATTCAGGGTTTATTTTTTTCTTTGACATAGAAACTTACGGAAAATTTCAGGTAAGGGTTATTATCTTCCCATCTCTACCCCATCCCCATTCTGCCCCTGAGCAAACTAGGAGGAGAGGTGTGGCTGAGGGAGCTTAGTTTCTTTCTGCTGGCGTCCCTTGTTTACATATCTCTTGTTAGAGCATTTCCAAACTCTGGAGCCATTCCTGGCAACACATCCTCTTTTGTTCCCTTCGTCTGGGAGAGCTGACAAAGAAAAAATCTGAAACCAGGACATCGTGAGAGCCAGTGCAGGGATGGGGCTGGTGAATCTGCCATGTGACATCTTCTGGAAAGCTGAAAGCCTGGCTGCAAATAGCTGAAATTATCCCCTGACCCTCTACTTAAGAAATGTGAAGCTCTGGGGATATTTTATTTTGGAGAACTGAGTAAAAAAGTATGAGAGATGTACTGTCATGGAGAAAAGATATACTACAAAGCCACAAAAAATGAGTGTGGAGAGGGCAGCAGATAGAAGAAAGATAGAGCAAGGAAACAGAGCAAAAGTCTCAAACAGAGCCAATCATTAAAGAAAACAATGTGGAGTTTTTTGGTCATAATACTCGCCCAAATAAATCCCTGATGGACTGAAGAGTTACAATGCAGATAATCAAACAAATGAATTAGAAACAGTGTGAGCAAATACTTTCATGATTTTGGTATTGGAAAGGCAATTCTAAGTATAGTATGATAGAAGCTACAAAGAGTTCTCGCAAATTAGTAAGGACCGTATGAATACGGATTGTGACACAGTGTTATTTTTGAAGTAATATAAAATACACTTGTGTATGCATAAATCTGAGTGTGCCTATGCATATAGGAATAGGAAGACGTTAGTCATTTTTATTTAAATTTATTTCAAGATCATAGATTATAAGGACTTCTAAAGTTTTTCTTTTTTTTTTTTCAAGATTTTTAAATTTTCCGATGGAGAGAGGGCATGCGCACGTGAATGGGGAAGGAGCAGAGGGAGAGAATCCTTGAGCAGACTCCCCACCAAGCACAGACCCCACGAGATCCTAACCTGAGCTGAAACCAAGAGCTGGATGCTTAACCTTAACCGACTGAGCCACTCAGGCACCCCTTAAAGGTTTTCTTTTAACCCTTGCCTGTATATTCAAATCCACAATGAATATAAAGTGCTTGTAACAATGAAACTGTTGATTAAAAAATAAAAATGTAGGAAATGCTCAGGCCTCCAGGCTCGGTGCCTGCAGGACGCACATTCAGGCAGATGCCAGACACACTCCTGAAGAGGGTACCCTCAGGAGAACCTCCCGCTGATGGGGGACGGAGCAGGTGAGGGTTCTAACATCCCTCCAAGCCTGAGATGCTCTCTTTCTATGAAACATTTCCCTGGTGCCACTTCTGCAAGAGTGATTAAAGAGGAACACCGCTGGGCTCTGCCTCCAAGGACCACAGTATCTAATGAAGCAGATAAAATATAAAAAGTTGCCTGGAGAACACATCAAAATTCTGACATGTATGGTTTGGATAGTGACTGCAGAAGAGATGGGCTTGATCTCCTGTCTCGTTCACTGGCAGGAGCTGAGCGACTCTCTCCAGGAGGCAGGCCCATTCCGCGGTAGGAATTTTGTGAATTCAGTGAGTTCACTTGAGCATCTGCTTTGATTGGTCAAAGCACATCCTAAAAGAGGTTGACTTAGGGGCCTTTCTGCCCCGAGCTGATGGCTGGACGCGGTCGATGGAGGTTGGATCCTAGCCCCTCTCTGAAGATCAGGGAGAAGGACATGTGCTCACATGACTGTGACCCAGAGGAGATTGGTCACCAACAGGGGAGGGTTCTCGGGCACTTCAGTATCCCCTGCCTGGCCCAGCAACACACAGATGGCATCTTTTGGCTGCTGCCCTCCCCTCCCTTTCATGACCCAACATTTTAGGAATGGAATCTCCACCTACTGCCCCCACGTCTTCACTCCCATCAGCCAGCCCACCTGCTCTAGCCTTTGGGGACCACCCTGAAAACACCGATTCTGCTCTTGACCTCCTATTTCCAAAACAACAGAGCAAGTTCCAGTCCTCATCCCACCCCCTGCCCTCCCAATGCCCCTCCCCCCAGACAGGCTCCACCAGCAACTGGACTCGCCCCTCCCCCCTCTCCCCTCCCTCCCTCTTCCCTCCTTCCCTGGGCTCACTCCCACTCTCCTCTCCCCCCAGGTTCCCCTCATCTTCTCAGGCTTTTGGGACACCCAAGGGCTCCAAATCGAATCTCCATCCAGGTGCTTCATCCTAGCTCCAGTCAGAGCCAGATGTCCAGCTGCCTGCCTGAAGGTCAGCATGTCCAGGTGTCCACTTGCTGACCTCCCCCAGCGAGCCTGATCCTCCTTCATGGTCCTGGTATGAGGACCTCACTCTCCCCCATTCACCCAGGCCAGAAATTGGCTAAATTGTGCCATTGGCTGCCAAGCCTACGAGCCACAGCACTCTTGGAGCCTTCCCCCACCCCCCAGGCTGCCATGGCTCTAGCTCAGGCCATTGTCACCCTCCAGCCTGGATTCCTGCCCAGCATCCTAAAGGCTGGTGCCTCTAGCCAGGGCTGCCTCCATCAGAGCACAAGCATCTGATCATGTTGTCTAAAACCATCTCGTGGTTTCCCATCACCTTTAGAATACATTATAAACTCTTCAGCCTGTCATAAAATGCCCTTAATGATTTGGCCTCTGTCTACCTTTCTGGACAAGTGTCCTGATATGTCCCCCAAGGGCCACATTCCGTTTGGCTGATCCTCTGTCAGTGCCTTTGCCCTTGCTGCTGTTCTCCCTCCCTGCGGTGCCCACCTCCTGCTGATATATCAGGGCGTGGCCCAGCACACCTCCTCCAGGAAGCTTCCGTGATTGCCTTAGTTGAGAGTCTCACTTCTGCATTCTCATTCCTCTCCAGGCACTTAGTAACAAAATACCTGCAGTATTCCGGGTAATTTTTTAAATTGTTTACGTATGTATCTATTCTTTACATCTCGTATATATTTATAAAGGCCTCTGACACCTCTTTGAGTGTCTCCACTCCACTTGAAGAGGTCATCACACAGGTAACTTCCTGTGTCACATTCCTTGGTGCTTCTCTGTGTCCCCCGCAGGCTGAGCTCCCTGTGATGAGGCCCAAGCCTTGGACACGTCACACAGGCCCAGGCATATAGTAGGTGCAAAATAAACACTTGCAAAATGTATACATTAGTAGATTGTCATTTCCATCTGCCTCTAAGAGGGCTGCGAGGGGCTTTGCATTTGGTCTAGTATCTAGAAGTGAAAGTGAACCAAGACATATATGGCATTTTCTTTCTTTTACTACAAAGAAACCACTTATCTGCAAAGAAGACAATTCTTTGGAAGGACAGAGTCAAGCAGGCATCTTAGCACTGTTGCTAAGAAGCAACAGTCTGAGGGCTGCAGGAGGAAGAACAGGAGGGGATCACTCAGCTTGTGTCCAACGAGGGGTGGCCCCACAAATCCGGGATGCAAAGAGGGCTCTGGGGACAGCCATGCTCCCGGTCACCTCAAGTTTGCAGGACCATCCCAGAAGGCGGACTCAGTGTGTTGCCGGTGACCTGGGATGGAGTAGTGAACGCTACTGGCCCCAGGTTCTCAGTGTGAGGAACTGCATAGGTCCCAGCTGCCAGCAGCAGGAGGCTCAGCGACAATGACTCTCAGCCCCAGCTGCGAGGAGAATCACAGGGGAGCTTCTGAAACTCCCGATGCCCAGGCAGCCCTCAGGCTAGGCTTCAGTCGGAAGCTCTGAGCGTGGGAGCCACACGCTGGAATTTTCCAGCGCTCCCTCGGTGACTCCAATGTGCAGCCACGATGGAGAGCCATGCGCTTCAAACTTGAACTTGCACATGAACCCCCAGGGAGTCTTGTTAAAATACCCATTCTGATTTGACCCTTCCAGGGTGGGGCAGGAGAGTGTGTATCTCTCACAAGCCCCAAGTATCGCTGATGGGGCTGGCTTTACGGCTAGTGAGTGACGCGTCACAGGGGTATTCAAGAAGTCAGTGGCTGATTACCTGGTATGGAAAATGTGGAGAGGGTAATGCATTGGATAGGAGTTAGGATGACAGCAGTGCTCATCAGTCTTTCTGTTACAGCTGAGGTCTCCCACCACCACCTCCAAACAGCACCGTCCACAGAAAGTCACACATAAACCCAGCAAAGCAGAGTTGTTTATTAGAGTGAAAACGCACACCCCAGAGCCTTTCTTCCTCCCGCCTCGGAGTACCTAGAGCCTTCATGAAGTGCGTTAGAAGATGCTCTGGATAGTATTTAATACACCCATGTATCTGATTTCAAATGCTAGGGATTATTTCAGAGACCGGAACTGTTGGTGCTTGAACAACGAGAGGACTCCAGATAGTGAGACATCAGTAGACCTGGATTAGTGAGCAGTAAGGCATTAAGGATGGGCGAATCTGCAGGATTTGGGGTGACACGGTCTGTATTCAGCAAGTTTATACTGTAAAATGTGCTGCTTAGAGGATTGACCAGAAGGGAACGAAGACGTGATGTTTGCGTGCACCTATCTTCTGCATACCAGTGAGGCCACCAGCAGAAAGTAATGATCAGAATCCGTGCACATATCTATCTCATCAAGCAGGAAGGCAGCCAAGCTATCCTTGCTGTCACAGCCTCTTGCTGTCACTCCCAGTCCTCTCTCTGACTCGCCTCTGATGCATCCCTGACCCCTCTTCTCTTCTCCCAAGGCAGATATTAATTCTGAGAGCTGATAAAACCCTGCCTGGCAGGAACCATGGGACTATCGGAGTTGAAAGCCAAGCAATAGCACAGAACCACACATAATAGGATTACACAAGGTTCCATTGGCCCGTTCCCTAAAATAATGATTTTGGGAAAAAAAAAAATTACAAGACAGGATTATCTCCAATTAACTACAAGGATATGATAAAATTTCTCCAAGAAAGTGTCAAGATGGGACAAATGTATTTATTTTCATATTTTCTACTGATGGAGTTTCATTTATTTAACTGAGAGCCATTTAGAAATTTTGATAACTGAGACATTGTTTAAATTGAGTGTTTGCAATTTCTACGTAAAAGTGGTTTATCTTGGGTGCCTGGGTGGCTCAGTCATTAAGCCTCTGCCTTCAGCTCAGGTCATGATCCCAGAGTCCTGGGATCAAGCCCTGTATCAGGCTCCCTGCTCAGTGGGAAGCCTGCTACTCCCTCTCCCACTCCCCCTGTTTGTGTTCCCCCTCTCACTGTGTCTCTTTCTGTCAATTAAATAAATAAAATCTTTAAAAAAAATAAAATAAATACATAAAAGGGGTTTATCTGAGCAAGATTTAGGGGAATGCATTTAACCTCTGATCCTTCCAAGAGTCAAACCTACAGGTTGGTTTGGGGTTTTTTTAATGATTTTGGAGAGGGAGGTTGTTGAGGGGTTCCTGGAGGGAGCAGAAGACTGTGCTTCAGGAGATCTAAGACCCCAGCTCCACTAGAATGTTCTTAACGGACTTTTTAAATTAAATTTATTGTGATAAAATATTTTAACCTAAAACTTACTACTGTACATTCACGGTGTTGTTGCAACCGTCACCACAATCCATTTCCAGAACTTTTCCATTATCCCAGATTCTGTACCTATTATCCCATCCCCTCCTCTGAGCCCCGGGCAACCTCTATTCCACTTTCTGTCTTTATGAATGTGACTATTCTAGATATTTAGTGGAATCATATACTGTTTGTCCTCTTGTGTCCGGCTTACTCACCCATCATGATGTTTGCAAGTTTCATCCATGTTGTAGCAGGTATCAGACGTTCATTCCTTTTTATGGCTGAATAATATTCCACCATCAAGTATATACCACATTTGGTTTATCCATTCAACTTTTGAGGGTCCATTTGGGTTATTTCCACCTTTGGGCTACGGTGAATAGTGCTGCTAGGAACCTTGGTGCACAAGCATCTGTGTGAGTAGATGCTTTCCTGCTTCCAAATCATCTGGGTATACATCTAGAAGTGGAATAGCTGGGTCATATTTCTATGTTATTCTTCATTATTCCTGTTCTAGAATGGACATATTAGTGCTCTACCTGATTATAATACTTTTTAACTGAAATTAAGTCCATAATTTTTGTTGTTTACAAATAAATAAGAAAGCCACTTTTCCTTCTTTAAAAAGAAAGAAAGAAAGAGGAAGGAAGAAAGGGAGGGAGGGAGAGAGAGAGAAAGAAAAAGAGGCTGGGGGCTCCTAGGTGGCTCAGTCAGTTATGGGTCCGACTCTTAATCTCAGCGCAGGGTTGTGAGTTCAAGCCCCGCATTGGGCTCCATGTTGGGCATGGAGCCTACGGGGGGGAAAAAAAGTCTGATAAGTTATGTTTACTGATCCGTTTAGTATTTTCCTAATGGTCTGATCTGATCTTTGATTTTCCAAAGGGCACTTTGTTTTAAAGGGCAAGTTTATTTTCTATTCAGGTATGGCGAGGCCAAAAGATGAGGACACGATTGCTATTGAAAAAGTAATTTATTACTCATAGTTCCCAGGACGCAGGGCCACAGGCAGAGAGAGAGCTTGGGGGGACTTCAGGAAAGACTTAATTGTGTGTTTCAGAGAAGGAATGGGTGAGGCAGGGTAAACAGGCTTAGAATTGGACATTTTGAATCATTTCCATGGTTTGGCGCCCCTCACTGCCCAAGGTGGCCCTGGGGTGATCGTGGCAGCCAGAGAGCATCCCACGGCGTAAGAGCCCCTGAGAAAACAGGTGGGGGGAGGGGGGATGGGCGCTGGGTTGGCTAGGGTGTAGATGAGAGTCACACCAGCCTGAGTTATCTCTGGGAACCAGCTAGCACAAGGAGGGACTGTCCTTTCAGGTCAGCAAGGCCCAGACGTCAAAGCACCAGCTACAGAAACTAAGAAACATGGTTAACTCACACTTCAGTGAAGTCATAAATCTCCAACAATGGGGTTCCAACAGGCTTGCAGACCTTGGACTTGAAACAGTGCTTCTCAGGGATAACCATGTGCCGGAATAACTTGGAGAATTTTCTCCACTCTGGTTTCCTGTTTCTACACTCAAGGCCAATTAAATGTGCGTCTCTGAGCACTGATCATTTTAAAAGCTCCCCTGGGGATACTCATGATTCCAGGCTTGAGAACCGTCGGTTTAGGGCAGTGTTTCTCAAAGTCAGAACCTGGACCAGCAGCAGCAGCGTGGCCTGGGAATTTGTTATAAATGCAGATTCTCAGGGGAAGCCCGGGCGGCTCAGTTGGGGTAAGCGTCTGACTTTGGCTCAGGTCATGTTCTCAGGGTCCTGGGATCAAACCGCATGGCAGCCTCCCTGCTCAGTAGGAAGTCAGTTTGTCCTTCTCTCTCTGCTCCTCCCCCATGCCCATGCACTCTCTCTCTCTCTCAAAATAAATAAACTCTTTAAAAAATAATAAATAAATAATACAATAAATGCAGATTCTCAGGCGCACCCCAGACCTGCCAAGTGGGAAAGTCTAGGCGTGGCGGAGCCCTTTGTGTTCAAACAAGCCATGATTTTGAAGCTGGCTCCAGTTTGGGAACTGGTGGTCCAGGGTAAGGAGCACAGGTGACAACTGCAGGATCCTCCCGTCCTGTCCCTCACCCAGTGCTCTGAGGCGCTGGCCCCACAAAGCTAAGTGTTTTGCATGCCAACCAAGTGTCAGTCTGCAGGAAGGACTAGTGTTCCGGGTAGCAGAAGCAGGTGCCTTCTGGAGGTTCCCAGGGTCTCCACGCCCCCAAATCTCCAAGTGGCCTCTACAGCGAGTGGGAGGAGAGGTCGGGATCAGGTAGGAAACTCAGGGTGCGCTCTCTGCTCTGGTGGCTGGAGAACCCAGAGGCTCCCAGACGAGGTGACAATCGAGGGGCCCCCGAACAGCCTGATGAGACACAAAAGGGACACGCTCAGCACCCTGTGTTGCTGAGTCTATGCTGTGTTACTTAAGAGTTCTCCAAGGGTCCTCAAGTTGCAAATTTTAATACTCAGAGGAGGCTGAATAAGTAGTAAAACTGTGCGGCAAAAAAAGTGATTGAAAACATAGTACTGATAAAGGACAGAAATGAAGTAAATTAAGTGGGTTTTCCTTATTGGGGGGAAAAAATCAGAGAATAAGCATAAACAAGAGTGGAAGAAAATACCATCAGGTGACTTTTCTCTAGTGACAAGAAGCTGGTTCTGGGGTCACAGTCCGGCCTTCTTATCCCAGCTCCTCTTTTCAGCAGCTGGATATTTGGAAAATTTCATTCCTTTCTAAACTTCAGTTTCCTGGTCTACAAAATGGGATTATGATTGTAGCCTCCTAATCATTTGTTTTCGGGATCAAATAGGACAGTGGTGGTTAAGTGCTTGGCATTGTGCTCCTCACTAAATAAAATCTAACTACCTGAATACCATACATTATTATTAGCACAGTGATCTAGAGTGAATGCCCCAAAACAATGACAATTCCCACTGATTATTACTATCAGGAGACTGAGCCTCTGTGTCAGACTCGTGTCAGGAGAAAGGGGTTACAACCAGCCAGACATGTCAAGGACCCCTTGAGAAAAATATCCTTTCTCAAAATTCAAAAAAATATATATATCTATATATATATATGTATACATATGTATATTTTTTATATATATATATATATATATATATATATATATTTATATATATATATTTGAGTCTCCTATTTTGGAAGACGCTGCCTTAAACAGAATAGGATAAGTTATGCTATTGTAACAAACCTCAAAATCTCAATGGTTTAACATGACAAAGGTTTCTTTCCTGCCCTGTTTCAGTCAAACTCAAGTCAGCTGGTGTGTTGGGAAGGGACCTGGGAAGCATTCATCCGGAGATAGGTTTCTAAGGGCCAGGCTTAGAAATGGCTTATACTTTGTGGCTTTCACCCACTGATCCTAGTTGTAAAATAAATTTCATCTCTCTCCTCCAAGCTAATTATTCTTACACCTGGAAAGCCACTGGTCATACAGAATGGGTGAGGAGAGCTCGCCAACCCTCTAGTGATTCTTGTCTGAATGTACAAGTTGGTCCACACTCCTGCACCAAAACTGAACCTAATTGTAATCTGACTGGTATAAACTGAGTGGTACGAACACCTCCTGCATTCCAGAGACTATACTTCTATTAATGCATCCTCAGGTTGCATTTTTTTGGAGGGAGAATGTGGGGAATATTGAACTTGCTATCAACTAAAATTGTCATGGGTATACAATGAATTCAGTTCCCTTTCATCAGTGTTTATTCTTCTCTTCAATCTCAACAGGAATCTCAGTTATGGAGAGAGTTTCCTCTAGTTTACCCATTTTTGTGTCACCCAACCATTCAGTGCAGGTGGCAAGCCTCCCTGGGTGTGCCTTGCCATCCGAATGCTGAGAAAGGGAGCTGCCAAGCCTTGACCGCCCCTGTCATTTCTTAGACTGACGGCTCCCATGCTGCTTGCTGCAGGTACCACATCTGCGTGACTGTGCTGATCTACTTCCTTCCCCTGCTGGTGATCGGCTATGCGTACACCGTGGTGGGCATCACGCTGTGGGCCAGCGAGATCCCTGGAGACTCCTCAGACCGCTACCATGAGCAGGTGTCTGCCAAGCGCAAGGTAAGGGAAGAGCAAGCAGCCCCGACCCACCTTGGCTCGGGCGACAGACTGGCAGGCACTGAGCCCCAGAACCTCCACAGGCATGAGACATCCCTGGGTCTGTGGAACAGTGGAGGGGAGGGCGGGGTGTAGGGAGGCGGCGGGAAGAGGTCATTCTTCATTGTATTTGTAACCTGGGTCTGCCTGTACAGGCAGAAGCTATTTCCCTCTTGCCTTAAGCGTAAATGATGGGACACCTGGGTGGCTCAGTCAGTTAAGCATCTGCCTTCAGCTCACGTCATGATCCCGGGGTCGTGGGATCGAATTCCGCATCTGGCTCCTTGCTCAGCGGGGAGCCTGCTTCTTGCTCTGCCTGCCGCTTCCCCTGCTTGTGCTCTCACTCTCTCTTTTTCTCTTTCTCTCTGGCAAATAAATAAATAAAAATCTTTTAAAAAAAAGAAGAAAAGAAAGAGTAACTGGCAACCTGTCAAGCTAGTAACATGCACACACACACACACACACACACACACTATGGTAACCACTGTTATTTGTTATTAATCCATCCAGATATTACAATGCACCTATAAGCCAAATAAATATATATTCTTTTCTTTGTTACACAATACATATTCTTTTTTATATATTCTTTTCCCCTCACTTCTTTTGTTTAACAGTGTCTATAAGATTTTTGAAAACCTATAAATCAAGGGTTTTCTCATTTTTTTCTCTTTTGTACTTCTTTACATAGTATTTCCTTGTGTGGATGCTAGTTAGTTTTTCTCTGAAGATTTCATGGCCGCTAAAAAGGAACAGGTTACATCCCCCCACTATTCATAAAACCTTCTGAAATCCCCTTTAGCCATCGGGTGCTTCCTAGCTGCAGCTTTCCAGATCCCTCCCTTCCCTCCCTTGCCCAGATACTGTCCTGGCCCTTCGCTCCCCCTCCTGCACCCCTGCTGCCTCCTGCCCCTTCCTGGATCTCTCCCCCAGAACCCCCATTCTCCCGGGTCTGCCCTCCCTCGGCTCCAGTCCCCGCCCAGAAGGATGACATAACACAGAGGTTCTCAAAGGTGAGTGCGTCTCAAAATCATCTGATGAGCTTGTCAGACACAGAAATCTGGCTTTCACCCCCCAGGTTTCTGAGTCTGTGAGTGCGGGATAGGGTCCCAGAATTCCCATTTCTGACAGGTTCCCAAAGCGGGTCCTGGAGTCATACTCTGAGAACTACTGACATAACCCAAGTCCCATGGTCCCATGTAAAAATGGTCCTTGTGGTGAAGGGGTAGGAGGGCAGAGAGCATAGTGTTGAGAAGAGGCAGATGGGCTGCGGGTCTCTCCCATCTCATGCTCTTGCCAGGTGGTCAAGATGATGATCATCGTGGTGTGCACCTTCGCCATCTGCTGGCTGCCCTTCCACGTCTTCTTCCTCCTGCCCTACATCAACCCCGACCTCTACCTGGAGAAGTTCATTCAACAGGTCTACCTGGCGGTCATGTGGCTGGCCATGAGCTCCACCATGTACAACCCCATCATCTACTGCTGCCTCAACGACAGGTGAGGGCCTTGCTCCGCGTTCGCTCAGGGGCAGCAAGATCTGTCTCTGGAGCTCCTGAGCACCCAAGTGCCCAGCCTAACTGAGCAGAACCTCTGAGAGGCAAGAGGGAGCGGGAGGGACTGCGGCAAAAAAATGACCACACTGCCCAATCCCTACTAGTTACCAACCCAGAGTGGGTTTTTTTTTTTTTCCTTTTCCAAGAAGAACCAGAAATCTGTATTTTTGTGTGAGGTCTTCTGACCTTTGAACACTTGCAACTAAGGTTGTGGGGGTTTGGGGTGCACATTAAAACAAACCTCTGTGACGCATGCATATGAAGAGGTCTGTGGGCCGCAGCCAGTTCACAGCCTGGGAGTTTGGCCAGTCAGCCCTATGGACCTGCGCACAGTGTCTGCATGTTCAGAGAGGGGGAGAAAGGGAGGCAGAGAGAGTCAGCACACACAGAGACACTGCTGGCACCAGAGCGCCATTCTCCACAGAGCATCTTTTCCCTTCACTGGTCTCTCACTTCTCTCTTCCCATCCACCCCATCACACAATTTGGGTAGCTTTCCCCAGTTTTTTCTGGTAGTTTCAACAGGACAGGGTAAGCAAAAGGCCCTGATTCAGGACTTGGCCACACCGGCCAGGAGAGCTGTCCTGGCAGAAGCAGCCAACCTTGGACAAGCAAGAGAAGGGGGAGCCCATCGGGAACGGTGGTCAGCAATAGGGAATTCAGGTTGATGTGCAGAGTCCCCAATAGGCAGCTCAGTCCCTCAGATGGGAAGGGAGGAAGGGCCAGGAGGAGGAATGAAATGTTTGTCACAGTCTTTCTAGCTTTCTGTCATCAGCCTACAAAGTGCCTTCTGTGAATGAGACACTCAGGTGCTGTGAATTTGGGGGCAGGATCCTCTTGAATGTGTCCAGATGCGCTCCGTTAAGTTAACGTACAGATTCACCTCCTTCAAAGAGCCTGATGACTTTGCCCAAGTGCTCTTGGGTTAAATATTAAATATCCCAGTATGTCTAAGTAAAGGCTGATTCTCCCAGTTTATCAAACAGGAACACTGAGGCACATGGAAGGGACGTGATTGAAGTAAGCCTCAGTCCACGAGCTCCTTGAGGGAAAGGAGTCCTAACGTATGGGTTTCCTGCCCGCTGATGAGCCCAGCACCGAGCACAGAGCAAACACTTGGGGAGCGCTTTTGTTAGTGTTGAGGAGATCCAGCGTGCGCCGAGGTACGGCGGGCAGCAGCAGAGTTCCGGGGTCATCCTCAGTCAAAACAGGAATTTCACACGAGCCTGGGGTCTGGTCCTGAATTCTGCCTTCATGACTGGCCTTCAAATTGCTTTGGCCTCAATGTCTCCGGCTGTCAATATAAACCCAGTAAAAGAGAGTCATGCTCAGGTATGCACATGTGTGCAAGAGCTGAGACAGTGGTGGGAATGTCCTCTGGGAGCAGGCTGTCCCCAAGGGTCACCTCTCCATCTGCTCTCTTGCCAGGTTCCGTCTGGGCTTCAAGCATGCCTTCCGGTGCTGCCCCTTTATCAGTGCCGGCGACTACGAGGGGCTCGAAATGAAATCCACCCGTTACCTCCAAACCCAGGGCAGCGTGTATAAGGTCAGCCGCCTGGAGACCACCGTCTCCACAGTGGTGGGGGCCCACGAGGAGGAGCTGGAGGATGGTCCAAAGGCCATACCCTCGTCCCAGGACCTGGCCTCCAATGGCTCCTCTCGCAGCGACTCCAAGACCATGACCGAGAGCTTCAGCTTCTACTCCAACATGCTCTCCTAGACCACAGGTCCTCAGCGGGCGCAGCCACCACCATCTGTGTCTTGCTTCAACTTCATGCATGGATAATGCCTTGATCTAGAAACCATCAAAAACACCCTCACACTGGGTCTTGTAAAAAAAAAAAAGTTAGAATGTTTTAGGGAAAATGTCCCATCCTGAGTTAAAAAACAAAACCTGGATTCTTCTATGACTTTGTCATCTCTCACACTGTGTGACCCAAGGCAAATCACTGAACTTCTCTGGGCTTGTAAAATGGCGAGGCTGGGCTTGATTTTCCCTGCAATCCATGCCATAATTCTAAAATTTTGTACGTGGGGCTCATTCCAGGAGGAATCCTGTAGCACCTGGATTTGCCTGGAGCCCCTGTCTTACTTCAGTGAAGCTGTCCACAGCCATGTGCACATTACCCTCCTTTCGCTGGTCTTCACATCAACCTCACATCAACCTTCTCTCGACAGGGTGAACGAAAGAAGGAACTACGTAAAATCCGAAGGAAAGATTTAACTCCGTCTTCTAAGCATCTGTGAAAAGGAAGCATGGATGCCTTCCTTTAGGCACCTCAATCTTTCAGTGCACAGAAACATCCTGAGATTGAAAAGCTCGGCTTCATCTGCATTATGTCCCTACGGGCTGTTCTGGGTGACCAGTATGACAGAATATGTCCACTCATGCTAGCTAATGTCTGCTACAGACCAAGAATCTGGAGGCCTGGGCCACACTTAATCTATCTGAGCCTCTTTTGTTATCTATGAAACCATGGGGCTGAACAAAATAACTTAAGTATCCCTTTTAACATTCAATGGTTCGAGAATTGTACGAGTTTTTTGTTTGCTTCACCAAAAATTGGTGGTCTCAAAAAGAATCGGAATAACAAGTCCAGTAACTTAATACCCAGGTCCTGGAGAGTAGCAACTGCTAACATGTGTCAATATCCATAGCAAACGTTCTCTGATTTATCCTAAAACCACAAGTACTTTCCTTCTTCTGGAACACCTTGGTCTTTGACAGAGCAGAGGACTTCATGTCAAAGCCTGCCTCTCTCCATCAGAGGTTAACAGGCCAAGTCCCCCAGCTGGAGATGCCATCAAGGAAGATAAACATAGGAACTCCCTGTGCTGGCCTTTTGGGGTATTTTAGGGCAGGGACACTAATGTGGTCTGAGCTTTTAGTAGCACAAGCCATGTGCTCAGATGTCCAAAGAACACGGAGGCTGCCCCCAGCAGCCCCACTTGTGGGAAGAGGCCACCTTATATCTTCCCTTCTGATTGTCTGAATTTTCCCTTCCTGCCCCCATGGCTTCACTGGCCACCTATCTGTAAGGGGTGGGATGACCCACCCACCCACAGGACAGTCTACCAAGAGCCATGAATTTAATCCTGCCTGTCCCACTAGAGCTTTGAGGAGTCCAGCAGGTGAGCACGCAGCTTCTTTCTGTCTCCTAGATTTGTGTTTTATCCCCAGATGTGGCTGAAAGCAGAAGTCTAAGGTACCATCCATGAATGTCCTTTTCGTGGTTTGAAGAATGGGTGCACCTGTGTTACATTTGTGGCATTGAGGAAGACCAGTGCTACCCACAGGCCTTATAGCCTTTCCCAGCCATGCAGGCTGGAACCCTCCCAGGGCATTGACAGGCCTGGGGAAGTTGTACAGCAGCAGAATAAGCCAGAACAACCCTAGAGCCGTATTCTGCAAAGCAGCATGGGAATGATGAAATAAACGAAATAAAACCAGCTCAGTGCAGATAGATGAATGGAAGACATAATTTAAGGGCAAAAAAAAAAAAAATTCAATGCCCAAAGCATTAGTCATAATTCCAATAAAGAATTGTACTGTGTGTGGATTATTCACTCCACAGGAGTGTGGAACCAGCATGATTATGAGACATACCTAAGAAGAAAGTGTCAAGGAATTGAAAACATCCTCTCTATTGAAGAGGCAAGTGTTGAATTCAACAAGGATTTGTTGAGTACCTGCTCTGTACTTAGCTCTGAGCTGGGGACACAAAACTCCTCCCACTCTTGAGGAACCTACCAGACTGGCGCTGGCTAACTCACCTGTTCTATTGGGTCCAGACTGCTCATCAGGCATGGAGGCAGCTGAGAAGCACGTTCTCCCTGGGATTCTAAAGACCCACACTCAATACCAGTAATCAAGCCAAAGGCTGGGAACTTCAGAGAGCCTTTTGCAATGACTTCATGGAGATTGATACAAAGGGAGCCACCAGTCAGTTCAGGGTAACTGAAGGGATGTGGTTGGATAGCATCATCACCGCACCATAAGGGAGACTACTGGATGGTCATGACTGGTTCAAATATGGCAGAAGATCCCTGTCAAGGGCCCAGCAAGCCTCCCCCTGACCTACTGGCCGGCACCCACCGAACTTATAAAAATGTTGTCGGCTCCCAGGTATGAGAAACACCATGATTTGCACCGTGCATGGGTCTCATTCTTACAGCAATGTGTCACCCTGGGTTTATCTCTTGAGCTTTTTCCTTGGTATACTGTTCAGTAGTAATAGAATATAAGACATTATGGGGCCATCTTTGTTATGTTACTTCCAAAATGTGGGATCCAGCGGCTGTCAATGTGTTATTTGTATTGTGCCAATGTCTCCTCTACGTTCTGTCACAGAGAGGAGCTGATTCATGTCATGGACTCACAGTCAAACCATAGTACTTGACGGGTGGGAGAACTTTCTGGGAGGGACTGAGGGCAGGAATCCTTGCCCTCCTCACCCCCACCAGAATTCAGAGACACACTGGAATGTCCTTTCTTTTGGAAGGACTAAAAGGACTCCTGGGAAAAGAGGACTCAGGAGCTGACCTCATTGACCTGGTTTTCGAGAAGAGTCCTGTAAGTAAGTGGACAGGGTTCATTCCTGAGGTTTCTATTATCCAGCCTCAAATCCTGGAAAGAATTTTCATTCATAAATAAAGTGTGTGTTTGACTCTCTCCTGACTCTGTCTCATCTCCAGGGAACCTCCAGCCCCTACAAGATGCTGAATGGGTTGGTATCATGAACGCGGCTAACTTGCATAGCCAGAAGGATGGAACCCAACACCCAACAAACTTAACTCTGTGACAAACTGGGATGGCAAGTGGTGATGGATGTTTGCAGGTGGGGATCTGGGAAGGGAAGGTGGGGGACTGTGCCAAGTGACCAGCAATGTCACCTGTGAACAGAGCTGTGTCCATGCAGTTCCTCCCAGACAGACACCAAGAAAGAGTTAGAAGTGCAAGAGATTTATTGGGGAGACACCAGGGAAGGGTCGGGGGAGAGGACGCAGCAGCAGGCACAGATCCTACCCCTGTGATGAAAGGGGGTGGGGAGGATAGGCAGGAAGAGCCTCAGACTTCGGTGCAGCTCGAAGTCGAGCCCTGCAGTGAGTCCTAAGCCACTGCTGCTGAGGGCTATCAACTGGTTCCCCACCTTCCAGTTCTCTTTTGAAGGGACATCAGAGCTGGGACCCCCATGGCTGCCTGTGTTTAAAAACACATGTCAGGAAACCACTGGAAGAATTTGAAATCTTAATGGTAAAGTCTGTGGACCTTGGCAACCTGCCTGCTACTTTCCGGGACCACCCTGTACCCCTCACCTGTCAGGCACGTCCGTCAAAGAGCAGTGGGCAGCCGTCAGCAGACGTGCAATGACAAAGGTTGGAAAGGCATTTGAAACAGGGAGTTTTGAGGAAAATATGAATAGTTACCCAATATGTTGACTATCAGACACAAATAATAAACATGTTTCCATGTAAACTAAAGCATCTTAAACTGATATTCTTGTATAAGCTTCAAGGGACCCAAAGACCCCTTCAAGATTTCCACAAGTGACACGTAAGACATAGCATATGTATGTGCGTGTGTCCATGGGTGTGAATAAGTGGTGCAAAACCTGAACTTTCCCCAAAGAAATCATCCACCCTCTGTTCTTCTGAGAAGGAGAGAAATGAAACTGTTTGTAGGGCAAGGGCGAGCAGCCTTGTGATCCTCAGACACAGTGACCTGTATAGGCAGCCTTGGAGAACCCAGAGCGGCTACTGAAAACCGGGAAACCGCCTGGGAACCCCAGACACCCAAGAGAGTTAAGGCTATAGAACATCATTAAAGATGTCTGTGGCTGTAAAAACACCAAATTCATGATTAAGGGGCGTGTTCACCCTTCTCCATGAAACAGTGAATATTTGTTCACTGAGGAAGGGCTAACCTGAGTGGTGGGTGACCAAGTCATGTCAGGTACGGAGTACGGATTTTCCCTGTGGAGGGAAAGTTGTTTCATTTAGTCCCGTGTGGGCACGCGTGGCCTCCAGACACACTGCAGACACTTAGCCTCTGGAGCCCCGGCTGCTTTGGTAACACGCCCTCCGGCCCTCCCGCGGAGCATCCACGTCCACGAGTGTATGTGAGAGTCCGTGAGGGAACAGGTCTCCTCAGCTCTGGAACCTGAGGGGGGATTTCAGTCAGAACCCAAGCAGAGGGGTGTAGGGTGGGGGACACACCAAACATGTTCCTCTCATCCATCTTCAAATGTGAAGGGGGCACCTGGCTGTAGAAACTGCTTTCCTGACCCCCATAGGCAGTGTTGTGAGAAACACTCATTTATCTGTGCCCAGTTGAAGAAAACAGAGAGGAATGGTTCTGAGGCCGTGGAAGGGCCTATCTCACAAGCACCAAATCCCACATAAAATGGCAGCGACTCTTGCTCCCGGCCTCCCTCTCAAGCAGCGTAGCCAGCGAGGAGAAAGGCTGCTGAGGAGAAGCAAGCGACTACCAGATCTCAGCACTGGCATGACTAGACGGGCGCCTGCCTGGCCCTGTTTCTCTCCCATGGCACGTTGGCCATGTACATGCCCCCAGCTACAGAGATTTCCATGTAGACAGAGTCAAACCCGGGTCCCCTGTACTGTGTGCACACGTGTCCTTTCTCTCTTTCTGCCCTTTTTATTTCCAGTTTCCTTTCTTTTGTTCTCCACTCCGTAGTCCATCCCTGGAAGCCCTCACTTCCTGACGTGGCCCCTGCTGAAATCTCTAGGTTTTAAGGCCTCAACCCCGGATGCCTTCCCAGTGCCCTCATTGTTAAAGAGAGGGTTTGGTGTGACAGAAGGCCCACCCCTAACAAATCCCCCTTCCCATCTCCCCAGATCCCCCCGCTTGCCTGCCCCACATACCCACCCACCCACACTTACCCTTCACCCTCCAACCCTACCTCCCCTCACCCACTTTCCCGGACTGAGCTGCTTTCAGGACAGGACTCCCGAGTCAGTCCCTACACTTATAAGCAGCAGCAGCCCTTGCAGATCCGACCTCCAGGCTGGGAGGGAAGAGCAGCAAACTCCAGAGGGCTGCCGGGTTCCAGTGCCATCCACTCCAAGCCATGTCAACGTATGGATTTGGAGAACAACATTAACGCATGAGGAGACCACCAGAAGAGGAAGGCAGTGTGAATTCTCTGGGGGTTGGGCTGCTCCTTGGCGATCCATACCTATTGCCCTCTTGTTCCCTCACCACCACCTGGAGCAGTACTTGTTCTGGCAGAAGAGTCCCACGGGGTAATCACTGTTGCTCCACGACACCAGCCACCTGAATTGGTCCAGATGGTCAGAAAGAGATGCTGTGACAGCTAATGATGAACGTGTTCAGATATCTGGGGACAACCCAAACACTTTCTCAAAAAGGGAAGCGGGTCTTTTCAGATTACTTTATACCTATAAAGATTTGGCCGCTGATAGTTCAACTTTGTCCACTAAACATTTGCCTGACTACCAGGATGTTGCAGGTGCCCCACTGGGGATTCGAAAATAGAAATTTCCATAGCACTGGGTCCCTGCTCTCAAGTCCAGGATGCTAGAAAGCACACTTGATGCCACACTTCCCCAGATGTCACTAAAAGATCACGAAGTCTTCAGCCCAGTGTTTTTGTCAGTGGCAACACGCAATCACTCACAGGAAACGTTTGCCGGCTGCAACAGCTTACTTCCAAAACCTCCCAAGTTTTCTTGTATCTAATGGACACCCTTACTTTTCAGGGTTGCGAAGTTCCCTAATCCGAGGCATCCCCTTTCTACTGTTAATTTCAAACCCTCCCAAGTCAAAAGGTAGTCCCTTCGCAGTCTGGAATAGGACCGCCACCCTCTCCAAGTTCCACATGGGTGCCCCAGGACTGCTCTCTGCTGCCCTCTGGAGGACTCTATAAAAATGCTCTATTTAAAAAAAAAAAAAAAAAAAAAAAGCGCTCTGCCAGCTGGTAGGATGCTTGCTTTGAGGTGGCCAAGAAGTCAATGCCATGAGTATGATTTTCCTGTGCCTGGGCATAATTTGGGTTATAGATTTGAAGAAAGGAAGACACATAATAGAATACAAGGGGCCTGGAAATACAGACTTTTCATTATGGACATACATTCATTTGTGCTTCTGTTCCCACCAAGAAAACTCCCGATATGATGATGGGAGCCAATCATAGGGCTCCACAATGGTCTCCTTATGCCCTCTCCCTCCTCCCATCTCTGATCTTAAGACCCCACATTCCTTTTTTTTTAAGATTTTATTTATTTATTTGACAGAGTGAAAGATCACAAGTAGGCAGAGAGGCAGGCAGAGAGAGAGGGGGAAGCAGGCTCCCCACTGAGCAGAGAGCCTGATGCAGGGCTCTCTCCCAGGATCCTGATATCATGACCTGAGCCGAAGGCACTGGCTTAACCCACTGAACCACCCAGGTGCCCCTGAAGACCCCATATTCCTAATCATGGCATGCATTCTGCCAACTCTCAAATGCCCCACAATGATCTTAACGCTCCAGTGGGAGCTGTTGTACTGGTAGAATGCAGAGCAGTGGTTGGCATGCCCATCACCCAGGGATACGCAGAGGGCAGGGCCCAGGCTCCCAGCAGACCACCTAGAGATGCCATGCAAGGTCCTCTCTTTAAGAAACAATAAGTTTCTCTGCTTCTGCTGCTGCTGCTGATGCCAGGCTGGGGCTGGGCAGGATAAGTTGTCCGTCTAGAGCAATACCTGTGGGGCAGGAAACATTCCTTTTGTATCAGATACTTGGGCTTATCAGGGCCACTCTTGGCTTCAGTCTACACTGGCCTTGGATTTGGAACTGGGCACCCTGGCTCAGAAGCATCGAGCCCCAGCAGCTTCTTACCCCTACTAGGTGACTGTCATGGATCTTTCCATAGATTTCCAGGGCAGAATTCAGTCTCCATATCTCCTAAGGGATGGTGCGTAAATCCTGGCGACTGGACTAGGCAGAAGAGGATAACCCGCACTCCAGGGGTGTGCTCTGGGAGACCTCTCTTACTGCACTGGCTGCAGGATTCCATGGCCTGAACACGACATGACTCTGTCAGCTAATTTCTCAAAAAGAAGATGGCATTGAGGTTCCATACCTGCATGAATCTATCCCCTAATTACCATCAAGGCAGGGTGAGTGAGCAGCCTTGTTTGATAGAGGAAAAGAGCCCATGAGTGAAAGCAGAAACGTGTGCTCCAGGGAAGTTTGAAGGTTTGAAAAGTAGAAAAACAGAAGAGTTGCTTCCTTCTCTCTCCCACCTCAAATGTCATAACAAAGATGATGACAACCGCGGTAACAAGTATTCTGCTCTGGATCTCCTGTGCTAAATAGTTCAGACACCTTACCAGGTTTCACCTTTACAGGCCATGAAATCAATATTGTTATTGCTCTTAATTTAATAGGAGAACAATGGAGCATACAGAATAACTTGCTGGAGATCCAACCAGAACTGACTCTCAGAGCGGCCTGATCACAAAGCTCCAGGTGGGAGCAAGACCCCCCTGCTGTCTCTTCCATTCCCACATCTCCAGGCCTCTTTCCTCTTAAAGGTGCAGCAGCCCAGGCTGGAGGGACTGCCCCAAAACACACTGCCAAATGTTAATTCAAGACATGGTGCTTCCAGGAGCAGCCAACTTCCACAGCCCCATCAAATCAGCAGAAAAACATTTCAAGGAGGGGACTTGTCCCCCTGTCCTCTGTAGTCACCCCTACAATTAGGCAGGATATGTGGCCAGGTTCTAACTCTGATTTGAAGACTGCTTATCAAGGATTTCCAGCTGTAATTAATCTTGGCACATTTAGCCTGTGCACAGAATTCCCTAGACCTGAATTTCCCTGGAGGACACACCCTTCTTTTAGAAAGATAAATGTGACTGGGAAGGATATCTTCTGTTTAAAACTAACAACTTAAAAAAATCTGTGTCCTGTCTATGAGGCCAGATTCACCTGCGTATTGGAGGTAAGGGTGAGGACCACTGGACTGGCCATGGAAATGGTGCACAAAGGGAGGGTGTCCTGGCCAGCTTGAACCAGATCATTGCCCACAGATCAACTAAGTCATGAAAGAAAGGTGAGTTTAATCCCCCCCCAAAAGAGTAGGAAGTTGAAAATTAGAGGGACTAAGCCAATTGTTTTAAACCCTAATGGCATTTAAAAAAAATCACCTGTGGGCTTATCAAGAGCTAGATTCCTAGCCTCATTCCCAGAGATCCTCACTCAGTAGATGTGCATTTTAACAAACACATCAGTGGCTCTGATGCAGATGGCCCGTGAACCACTGGGCAGGACAGACAATAGATGGGAAAGTTGATGAGGAGGAGTTTTCACTGAAAAGAATGAATTATAATTTGGTGAATGGAAGCAGTTCCTAACACACAGTCTTGCTCACTTAGGGTAGACTCTCAAAGAACTGGGCTTCAGCACATAGTTGGGGGCAAGGCCCCAGGGTCAATGCCACAAAGGGGAGGGCGACAATAGGAGGAGATGGAAGGGGGTTACATCTCAATCCACTTTTCCCCTTTGCCATGTCTGAGCCCTCATTCCCAGTGTTTCCTTCTAGAATTCCAAAACTGTTGCCACAACACGAAGTAACTTACTATCCTCCACCCACCTCCTGCCCCTGTTTTTGTCTTCTTTCATGCAGGTTTGCAAAATCAGAATTAGAATGCAAAATTTTTACTTCCCAGATGTCTAGGGATGTGTCATTGCTTCCAGCCTCTGGAAGGCCCCAGGGTTGAACTGTGTCCAGCTCAGGATGGAACTGTTTTTCCTGAATTCTAAACCAATTCCCAGAGCATTTTATGGGAAAGCACTTTATTTTTATATACCCAACACACATTCCAATTTTATGACTTTTTCAATTATTTACAACTTTCCCCTTATGTTCAACTCAGATTCATATCCAAGCAAAGGAAGAAGTCTATATGTCAGAGCAATGTTGTTTATGTGCACAGTGGCGGGGGGGGGGCGGGGAGGTTGATCTATAAAAGACAAAAGCAGCAGAAGTTGGATGTATTTTCTTTTTACAAGAAAAGAGACTATAAGTCATAGCTATCTCCAATCTGACCCCTTTTCAGGTAACAGACAGCGTGATGGGCTACTAGACATTGCAAAGACAGAGGCAGTACCCGGCATGGGCTTGAGAGCTGGGGTAGACAGTCTCTGGAAGCCCTTTCTTGCTCTCATAACCACAGCAGGGCTAACTGTGAGCTTCCCCGAAACTCACCCTTTCAGCAAACATTTATCGAATTCCTAGAAATGTTCCCTCATAGATGATGAGTCATTTCAAAGAAGCAATGTTGGTGCTTTGGTGCTTGAGAAATACTGTCTGATGGTCCTTGTGACAAGCACTATGAAGCTTCCTTCGGGTCTGGGTGTGCCTAGCTCTTGAGCCATGCCTTCTCCACCCCAGGCCCTGTGCTGGGCATCAGAGAGGTAATGAGAGGGAGAACAGGCATGGGTCCCACTGGCAGGCAGCTTTCAGGCTAATGGAAAGACGTAACATGCTGATCAAATAACCCCACAAAGGAGGGCATAATTAAAAACTGAGAAAAGGACTAGTAGAGAAAGAAAGCTTTGGGTACAGAGGAACTGGACTCAGCATCTGAGGGCAGGGGAGCGTTCGTTCTCCAAGGTGAGGCCTGAGGATTGAGAGTAGCCCAGACAAAGAGGAGGGAAAGAGCATTCCAAGAATGGAAATGGCATGGAGAAAGGTTGGGATGCAAGGGAATATGGCATATCTGAGGGACTGGAAGCACAAGACCAATGTGTCTGGCTTGAAGAGGGAGGAGACATGGTGGAAAGTGAGTCTGGAAGAGAAGGAGGCAGAGGGCCTTGGAGACACTTATGGGCCTCAATAAGCGTTATGGTTTTCAGTCTCAGAGCAAAGCTAGTCAGCAAAAGATTTAGGTTCAATGTGCTTTTGGGAAAGACTGCACCAGCTGTAG
The DNA here is from genome assembly GCF_009829155.1 of Mustela erminea. Taxonomy (NCBI): domain Eukaryota; kingdom Metazoa; phylum Chordata; class Mammalia; order Carnivora; family Mustelidae; genus Mustela; species Mustela erminea. Next base: position 92,491,945 of record NC_045620.1, on the reverse strand, counting down.
GAAGAACAGTTAGGAGGTGACTGCTGTGATCCAAGTAAGAGGACATAAGCACAAGGGGATGGATTTGAGAAGCATCTAGCCTCTCTGAGAAATATCTGTTTGTTGACACACTTCACTGGTTATGGAGAAAGGGGCGGTTTCAAGAGTAAATTTGGTGTTCCTTACTCGGGTGATGGGTTGAATGATAGTGTCATTTACTGCAACAGGGAACACTGGGATAACAGCTTGGAGAGAGAGGAGAGGCAGAAATATTCCAAGTTGAATGCAAGCTAATATTGAGACAGCAAAGGAGATATCCAGGAAACAGTTGGACATGCAGATTTGGATCTCCGGGAGCAGACTAGGCTGAGGAAATCGATTTCCAAGTCAATTACAGATGACAGTTGATCCTGTGGGCATGAAGAAGCTTGCCAAGTGTGATAGCATTGGGTAATCAAATGCGACATCTCATAGCTGGATGGAAGAGTCGAATTGTGCTGAGAGAGAGAGAGAAAAAACAACCAACAACAGGGGAATATGGTGTCTTGGAAGCCAAGAATGAAAGACAACTCTTCAAGGGAAGGATTCTGTGATGTTGAATGGGGCAAACAATTGAGGTAGAGGAGACGTGGAAAATGCCCAGTGGGTTCAGTGATGATAAGATCAGTGGTGGCCTTAGCAAGAGCTGTTGGGAGTGGGGTTCTGGAAGCAGTTCACAGCGAGCTAAGGAAGAAATGGCTGATGAAGAAAGAGAGACCCAAACCTTCAGATCTCCTCCCAAAAGACTAATTTAGATGGAGAGGAAGAGAAGCTTCCTCTGGTAGCTAGAGGGAATGTAGGACCAAGGAAGGTACTTTAAATTTGTGTTTGTTATTTAATAAAAGAGCCTTGGATGTAATCCAGTGCCTAGTGGAATGATCGTTTTGAGCAGGGGCACTAGAGTATATAGGAGAGAGAAGAGAAAACTGGTAGCGAACAATTTCTGGGAAAGCAGGAGGCTGGTCTGCAGAGACTCCAGCTGGATGATGAGAGACAAAGGGTGGGGGTCAGTTAGGAGATTTGAAAGCAGGATATCAGAAAAATTCCTCTAGCTGATTGTTTCAATTATCTCTAAGAAGCAGAAAGCAGGGTCATCACTTGTGATGGGCAGGAAGTTGGGGAACAGGGCTATAAGCTACTGGTTAGGGGAAGCATGTAAGAGATTACAAAGAGTCATTGCAGATGGTCCAGAAACTCTGATTCAGCTGTTCTGGAGTGGGCCTCCTGATCTACATTTGTGACAAACACAGCCAATTCTGAAACACATGGTTCAGGGACCAGGCTTTGAGAAACCCAGCCAATATTTGGGGATATGTACCTTTTTTCATCCCGTGAATCTCACCATGAAGAATGAAAGAAATAAGTGTTTCCAAGAAGATTGTGCTGGTGTACACGATGATCTTTCTAATTCTATGTCCCCAGAAGGCTTCACTCCTTTTGAAGGGCTGTTTGACCAAGGCAGCTCTGAAGCTATTCTTGACTGTATGTGAAATTGAATAAATCTTAATTCAGTTCTGAGGCAACTCAACATTAACCCAAACTTAGTCTTTTATTCTGACATTAGGCCCTAGTTCTAAAAACTAGGGATGTATTTTGTCCCTAAACCAGGCCCCACTCAACTTAATCCTTCTGTTCCAAGAATTACTGTAAGTGACAGTGTTAGTCATTATCTGGTTTATGAGGATTCCAAGGTATGACCCTCATCAAAAGGCAACAATACACAAATATGCACACAATTAATCTAAAATCTGAACATAATACCTAACCATAAAGTTCAAGCAAGATGGATCAGAGCAAGATTTACCCAGTTTAATTTTGGAAGAAGAAGAATGGCACAAATTTTGAAAAAGTGCTTTAACTATGCGAAGATCAACTTGCCACATAAATCATTTCTGTCCATGAATTTGAAGACTGAGAAGGGAAAAGTGAATTCTACAAAGGATTTTTTGTGGTTTTCAGTCATTTTCTTAATGAATTTTTCTTCACTCTTTGGTTGGCCAACACCCATTTACCTTCAAATCTCTTATTAAATGCTACTTCTTCAGAAATGTTCCTCCACACCCCTAACACTAATAGGCCCCCCAGACAGATCCCCATCATTATTTTCTATCATTCCACCCTGTTTTTTTAAAATCTGGATCCCTGTTAGACTGTAAGTCCTATGAGGAGCCCAAGTTAGTATCATGATCCAAGATACATCCATTTCCTAGTACAGAATCAACACAAAGGGCTGATTTTAGATTAATTAGATTAGCTCAATAAATACCTATTGAATAAATAACTGAATATACATTAGGGAGTCAACATTCTCCCGTCCTTGCTGGTTTCTAGAGCAACATGTTGGGAGACCCCCAGCTGACACAGCTACATCCAGGCAAGAGATTCTTTTTTTTTTTTTTTGAAGATTTTATTCATTTATTTATTTGACAGACAGAGATCACAAGTAGGCAGAGAGAAAGAGAGAGAGAGAGAGAGAGAGAGAGAGGAGGAATCAGGCTCCCTGCTGAGCAGAGAGCCTGATGCGGGGCTCGATCCCAGGACCCTGGGATCATAACCTGAGCCGAAGGCAGAGGCTTTAACCCACTGAGCCACCCAGGCACCCCCAGGCAAGAGATTCTGAGGCAGTGGCTCTCAAACCTTTGTGATTGCCACTTAAAGACGCACCAGCGGACAAAAAACCATAAGGATAACACAAGCGCATTTTGAGGGAATCATGCAGACATTAACTTTAGCAATACTTCGATGCAAATGTAAACCATAACACATTGTAGGATTAACCAAACAACCCTCAGAAAAAGAAATTAATACTTTAAAAATCAACAAGAGTTGCCATTCAGTTACCGTCCCAACAAACTTGGGATGCTGCTGACGATGCACGGATAACAAACCATCCCACTCTCTGGTCTTGGCAGCATTACTCGACGCTGTGGATCCCACTCTCTGGTCTTGGCAGCATTACTCGACGCTGTGGAGTGTCCAGGCTTACTGGTAGACTGCTGAATTAGAAACCTCAGGAAATTCTAGTATAGTATTAATGTGAGTTTTTTGAGTACCAAAAAACAGTAGTACACCTAGTAGTTATTAGTAAACAACTTACTAAAAGTCTATGGAATTGCCTGCCTTGCCTATAAGAACTTGGGTTTTTTTATTCATCCCCTGTTCATCTCAAGGACCCTCGTGGGTTATCAGATGACTCAGAATCCTATCTGAGTATTACTGGTCTAGGAGATATGCAATCCAGCCATTTCTCTAGCTCCCCTCCCTTGGATCCAGTGAGGACACTAGGCCGTCCCCACACTTGGACCACATTAGCTGTGGCTCCTGCCAGCCACCTTCCCTAAGTTCTATTAATATCATGTTCTTGGTTAGAGCTGTTTTTAGAAACAACTAAATGAAATCCACTTTTGTAACGTTTGCTACAAAAGTCACTATGAATATTACCAATTTTTTTTTATTATGTAACTTACATATAACTTTTATATAATTATGGTGAGGACGACAGTTCGTGTTTGGGTTTGTTACATGCCCCTCACAGTTCTAAGGGCTCACATGTTTTGTTTCATGGAGTCTTTGCGCCTCTCTAAGGGGGAAGGTACTCGCATTAATCCATTTATCCACAATGTCACACCATACTCCTTAATCTCTGCCTGAGAACTTCTTTTCGAATTTACTGCCAGAAAAATGTTCACTCTATTGGGAAACTGGTGTACTCCCTCCTTCCTGATCATAAGTAGTGTAGTATTTATTGCTTGGCTCTTATCCCTGGATTCCAGGAAATGTGCCAGAGAGTTTGGGTCTTGTATACCGGCTGGTACCGTCTTATCATCAGTACATTATTTCCACTTATTTTTCTGTGTACTGACTTTCTATTTCCATTTTATTTGCCTTTGTCCTCCTTGCTACTAATTACCCTCAGAACTTTTTGGAAACAAGAAAGGCAGAAGTCAATTTAGTTAAACAAACAAAAAACATATACCTTGAGTTTAACCTGAGAGCACTATGTCTGAGAAATCGGTGAATGGAGATTGAGACCACAACCCCACAACTTGGGGATGAGTTTGAAACCATTCCGGAAACCAAATATCTTTTTCTGAAACTTCTAGGATATGGTGACTGTTCATATACTTTTTTTAAAAAAGTACAGTTACTAAATACCATCCAGGGAAAGCCCTGAGTAAAAAAATCCTTTTGTCCAGGACATCAGAGGCCTTTAAAGAGAATGGAAACATGCTGCTATTACAGAAACCAGACTGGAAGCAGGTATCTTTGTCACTGAGCGTCTGTTATATGCCTCTTCCTGTAATATGAATACACCATTAAAAGAACATATTTTATTTATAGAATAACTTGACCTTAAACATGCATGTGTTGCTAGGGGTCAGGGTAATGACCACACTCTGTTTTTTCTCTGGCAAATGAGCACAGCTGTCCATAAGGGTGACCATATGAGAAAATTTAAAAAAAAAAAAATGCATGCAGAACAAACAGGGCATACCACAACTCGTTCTTTTTATCTAAAAAGGGTTTGGGGGACGCCTGGGTGGCTCAGTGGGTTAAGCCACTGCCTTCAGCTCAGTTCATGATCCCAAGGTCCTGGGATCGAGCCCCAAATCGGGCTCTCTGCTCGGCAGGGAGCTTGTTTCCCTTCCTCTCTCTCTGCCTGCCTCTCTGCCTACTTGTGATCTCTGTCAAGTAAATAAATAAAACCTTAAAAAAAATTTTTTAAAGGGTTTGGTATTGCAGTTTCCCTCAAGCAATGGGTCTAGAACTGCCAGCAGCTATTTTGACAGCTAAACGCCAGATAAATTTCAGCAGCTATGACAACCATGAAATATGTCCTACTTCCCCTTAAGACTCTTTAAATTCCTTGGGAGAAGATGGTTTCAAGTTTAATAATAAATGTAGTCACTGTTCAGATTTCATCTGAAAAAAAAAAAATCTGAACACAAAATAATCAAGAGAGAAAGACATCAAAACTTGCTGTATTTCTTTTTGTGTCTCCAGTTAGATTTTCTCAGCCTGTTTATGCTGCTGTTCAGGGCAAACCTTCTAGAATTCTGGACATCAACTCCACAATCACTTCAATGGCTCTGACTGTTCTTAGAAATAGTGCTCACCGTCTGAATGTTGAATGCTCAGAATCTCTAGCCTCATCAGTGTTCCAAAGGAGTTCTGAGTCTTCCCTTTGAAAGTTTATGTCTCAAATGACCGGTCTGGTTTATCATGAATTTGTAATCATTTTTTAAAACCTGATGTGTTCAGTTTACTTTCTCTTAAACATCAGAGTGCTTGGTTAAGATCTGGGAGTATGCATCTGATTTAAAGAATTTCTTATCTAATAAGATAACTCTATCTCCCCACACCCCCCACCACCACCACCAAAGCAAAAACCACACTTACATCCTTGGAATGAAGATGTAACCAATATTTGCATCCAAGAAGAATGACCAAGGCTCTGTTCTTTGCCCCTCTTCCATTTAGACCTGCACTTCTCAACTATAATATGCACATGAATATGTATGTTGTACCTATGCATATGTAAATTTTGCATATGAATATATAATGTGCCAGAAGCGGGGCTGAAATCTGCCATCCTAACAAGCTCCCAGGTGATGCTGGTGGTGCCGTAGCCAAAAGCACAGGGACTGGAGCAGTGTGCCACAGATGTCATTGTAAATGTTCTAGTAGCCACATTAAAAAACTAAAAAGGAACAAGTGGAAACAATTTAACAATATATCTTAACCCCACACATCCAAAAATTATCAGTTCAACAGGTAATCAATACAAATTTTACTGAGATATTTTGCATTCTTTCTTTCATACTAAGTCTTAAAAATCAGGTATGCATTTTACAGGTACAGCACATCTCCAGTTACACTCGCCACATTTCCAGTGTTCAGTGGCCATGCTGCTCCACCGAACAGCATAGGTCCCGAAAGCCTCACTGTCTTCCCAGAAGGAATTCTGGTCAGTAGCTCTTGAGTGTTAGACTGATGGATGTTGGGCTGGGAGATGACTCCCGATGATGTCATCTGGGTAGAGACCGGCAGTTCTAATTTGGAAGATGAGTTTATTCAAAACCAGTAGAGCCTCCCTGGGTGGTAGGAGCCTCTAATGTTTAGGGAACAGATAACCCTCCACATTGTCTCCTGGGTCTTGGCACTTCCTGATTACAAATTAAAAGAGGCCCAGAATGAAAGATGGGGCACATTAAGTTCTGTGAGACAGGAAACATTAAGCCATATGTAAGCAGTGAGGGGTACCACAGAACCTACAGTCCTCACTTAGGAGATTGGAGTTTTATTCTAAGAGCTTTGGGGAACCATTGAAAAATTTTAAACAGAGAAACATGGTATGATCAGGGGTTTTTTTGTTTTGTTTTGTTTTGTTTTTTAGAAAGATCTTTAGCAATAACAAAAAAATTTACTTAGGAAAGTTTTTCAGAAATCCAGGCAAAACATGATAATGATCTAAGTTAGGAAACTGGTTCTGTGGTTGGAGGGGGAAAAAAGAGTAAAATGGATTTTATTGATAGGTCTTGTTGGTTGAGAGAGAAGAATCCAGGATGATGAGTGTATCAGGAAGCACCCCAGGAGGAAAGCATCTTTGAATCAGGAGAACTCAGGGAGGACGGATAAGGGCATTGTTTACGAAAGTGCAGGGGGGCCACCTCTGGCTCTGAAGATATAAGAGAAGGGAGCAATGACTGGACCCAGAAGGAGAGGTTGGTGGACAAGGGCTGTAAGAGAGGAACGGTGACCGCAGTTGGACCCACACAGCCAGGCAGAGACAAGCCAGCAAAGCCAGGCTAGACTGGAAGTTAGGTATATTTTACATTTAAGGGGCAAACTGCCAAACTGCAGTTTCATCTGTTCCAGAAAGTTTGTTCTGTATTCTCCCTACCAAGAGTATACAAGAATTCCTATGTTTCTTACTTCTTATAAACAATGTATATTACCCATCTTTTTTTAAAATGTTGCCTGTTGTGATGGTTAATTGGTTAGACCATGGACCTCAAACATTTGGGCAAACACCAGTCTAGATGTTGCTCTGAATATATTTTTTAGATGAAATTGATATTGAAATCAGTAGAGTCTGAGAAAAGCAGATTACCTTCAATAATATGAGGACTCCCAATCAGTTGGAGACCTTAGGAGAAAAAGACTAAGATCTCCCAAGGAAGAGGGAATTGTGCCTCTAGACCACCTTCAGACTTGAACTGCAACATTAGCTCTCTGGGTTTCCAGCCTGCCTGCGGGCCTTGCAGAAGTCCCTGAAATCAAATCTCTCTCTCTCTCTCTCTCTCTCTCTCTCTCACACACACACACACACACACACACACACACACAACTAGTTCTAGGGTTTTGGTTTTGGTTTGGGTTTTGGTTTGGAAAACCCTGACTAATACACCAATTTAGCCAGAAATTATATCTCAGCTTAGTTTCAATTTGCAATTTTCTGATTATTAGTGAGGTCCACATTGTTTATAGTTGCTTTTTTTTTTTTTTACCATTTTCATTCCTTTTTCTGTACTTTCCTACTGAGCATTTTGATGGTTTCTTATAGAAGTTCTTTATTCATATGTTCATTTGTATCTTTCTTTTGTAAGTTGTAATATTTCTCACCATCTGTCCTCTATCACTGATGTGATGAATTCTGTTGTCTCTAAGCTTAGAAGTGCTCCCAAGTCGATGGGGAAGAGAATCTCTCTTACCTCTCTATCCATTCATGCCCAAGACCATTCAGAGTTGCAGTTTTCTCTAGGCTGGTTTTTCCATCATTTGATTATATCTACCTTCTATTTTTTTTAAATGCTCAAAGTTTACAATTTATAGTGCTTTGTGGATGTATTTCTTATACTTTTTCTGACATTTCAATAGGCTTTGGGGAGGGCAGGGAGATAAAAGTGAGTGCCCAGCCAACCATATTGAATCAAAAAATGGGGGAATCACTTCACAATAAAAGCAGGCGGAGAGTTTTCAAAGTCTCTATGACTCAGCTGGTTATATATTTTTAAACCCACTCAAGTAACAGAAGCCAAAACCATACAATTACCCTTAACTTGCTGTGAGGAAGGAACAAAACAATAGCATGCTCTTTTAAAAGTGCCATTAAGAGCCTGTAAGTGGTATACTATGCAAAGAGAACTACAGGAATATGCCTTTGGAAACCCAAGTTTACCCCAGAGTGGTGGTGACAGAGTCACTGGGAGAGTTAAAATAATATACAATTATGCATACAATTAAGACAATTTTTTTCTTGTGGTTTTCATGAAATAAAGAAGCTATATTTTATTGAGGAAAATACTACTTTTTACATTATATGTAATTTACAAACAAGAATTCAACATACATGAATTCAGGACTCCCTCTCTAAACAACACAGAACAATTGGGAAAACCATTCACAGATACTAGGAGATAAACAGCAGGTATCCAAACCCTGCCTGGACTGAGGAAAACAGCATTTATAGGTGAGAGAGGATACAGGCGTAAGATTTGTCTCCTGAGTTAGAAACAGATAGCCAATTCTACTGCCACCTCGTAACAAACCCAGTATACAGTAGAATTCTAGCATGACTGCTATAAATGCCTGTCTCCCATCCCAATCCAGTAGATCCCCTCCATTTTTCTTTGGGAAAATCTTGGGGGAGCTGTCAGGCATATTGCCCCTGCTTTCCTCTGACAAAGAGGTGGGTACGTGACACAAGTTGACCCCAGGAATGACCGAGCATTTTGCAATGCAAAATGAAAACTCACAAATACAAGGCTAATATATAAAACTTAATCACTTTCCAATATACCAGCAATGAACAAGTGAAATTTGACATTGAAAACATAACTGAAAAGCCCATTCACATTTGCATCCCCTCAAATTAAATACTTACATATAAATCTAACAAAATATGTATAAGATCTGTAGGAGGAAAACTACAAATCTCTAATGACAAAATCAAAGAAGAACTAAATCAATGGAGAGATAGTTCATGTTCATGGCTAGGGAGACTCAATATTGTCAAGATGTCAGTTTTTCCTAACTTGATCTACAGACTTGATGCAATCCCAATCAAAATTCCAGCAAATTATTTTGCAAATACTGTAAATTAATCCTAAAGTTTTTATGAAGAAATAAAAGACCCACAATAGCCAACATGATATTGAAGAACAAAGTTGGAGGACTGACACTACCCAATTTCAAGACTTACTATAAAGCTACAATAATCGAGACAGTGAATTATTGGCGAAAGAATAGACAAATGGATCAATGGAACAGACTGGAGAGTCCAATCTGTTAGATTGGAGAGTCCAATTTGGGGGAACAGACCCCCCAAAATAAAAATCAGCAGCTCTTTGACAAAGGAGCAAAGGCAATACAATGGAGCAAATATAGTCTTGAACAAATAGTACTAGAACAAGTGGATATCACAAGCAAAAAAAAAAAAAATTAATCTAGACAGACTTTACAGTCTTCACAAAAATTAACTCAAAATGGATCACAGATTATCTTTTTATAGTATTTAATTTAAACTTATATTGTAGTTTCTAAAATGCTGATTTACAGACCACTTCCATGTTTACATATGTACACTAATGGAAACAAAAGAAAAAAAGAATCACTACCATCCCTACAAAAAGAATGGCTCCTTTTGTAACAATTTTAAATATAAACCAAAAAACCATAGAACTCCTAGAAGATAAATAAAAGAGAAAATATAGATGACCCTGGATAGGGCAATGACTTTTTAGATGTAACACTAAAGGTTACATCATTAATTATTAATATTATTTATTACTATTTTATTATTAATTATTAAATAATAATCCATGAAAGAAATAATTGATAAGCTGGACTTCATTAAAATTAAAATAGCTGCCCTGCAAAAGGCAATGTCAAAAGATTGAGAAGACAAGCCACAGATAGGGTGAAAATATTTGCAGAAGACATCTAATAAAGGACTGTTATCCCAAGCAGATGATTAAAACTCGACAAGTTGATAAAAACTCAACTCAAACAAAAAACCCTATTTAAAAATGAGCCAAAGACCTGAGCAGACAGACACCCCATCAGAATAGATATATGGATGGCAAATAAGCAAATGAAATCATACTCCACCTCCTACATCAGCAGGGAAATGCAAATGGAAACAAGTGACATACCAGTAGACACCCACTAGGACAGCCACTATCCAGACACCCCCCAGCACCAAATGCTGAGAAGGACATGCAGGAACAGGACCTCTCAACCCTTACCGGTGGGAAGGCAGCACGGCAAACCCACTCTAGAAGACGTCTTGGCAGTTATTTTTACAAAACTAAACACACTCTTCCTGTATCGTTCAATCCTTCCCGAAAGGCATTAAAAACTTATATCCACACAAAAAGCAGCTCATGGATGTTTAGAACGACTTTATTCTTAATTGCCCTAACTTGGAAGTAACCCGGATATCCTTCAGCAGGCGAATAGAAAAATAAATTGTAGTACATCCGGACAATGAACTCATTCAGCATTAAAAAAATAGGGACTCTCAAACCAAGAAAAGATAGGCAAGAAGTTAAAATGCATATTATCCTATGGTGAAAAAAAAAGCAGCTGGAAAAGACTACAGACTGCATGATTTCACTCTATGACTTTCTAGAAAAGGCAAAAGGATGGAGACAGTATACGATCAGTGGTTGCCAGGGCTTGGATGGGGGGAGGTGGGGAGGGATGAATAGGTGGAGCACAGAGGACTTTCACGGCAGCAGAAATCCTCCACAGGATAGTGTGAGGATGGCTACCTGTTGTTGTATGTACATTCATACAGGTTACACAGAACGTACAACATCGAGAGTGAACCCTAATGCACCCCTCGGAATGGGCAGGTTACGACGAATCAGTGTAGGTTCATCAGCTGTAACAAATGTACCGCTCTGATGCTGATGCTGATGCTGATCCTGGGGGTGGTTAGGGACGTGTGGGGTCAGGGGGTGTATGAGAAACCTCTGTGCCTTCTTTTCAATATTGCTGTGAACATAAAACTGCTCTAAACAAATTAAAGTCTTACTGAAATGAAAATGCAGGGTCCCTTTATCCAACAATTATTAAGAATTTCCAGATGGCCAGAGCAGAGCGTTAAGTCAAGCAAGCACTCTTCGAAGCATGGTCGCATGCCCATGAAGCCAACCTCTTTGTCCCATTGGATTCCTGAGATGAGAGTCATGTGGGGAGAAAGTGGGAAGCTGAGTCACGTCCACGGCAGACCTCCATGGGGACACCCATTCATTCCCCCAAGCAGACCCCAGGGACTGCCATGGTTTCTGCCTTTTGCTTTCCAAGACTTCGTTGTTCTGTTCTCCAGCTTTGCCTATAATTCTGTGAACTCCCACTTCCTTCCAATAAATCCCTTTTGATTTTGTTTTGCTCTCTCTTTCCTTGTAAGTTTCTGTGGCTTGCATTAAGAGAGCCTAATTAACCAGCAAGTTAACAAGTCTTCTTTTTTTTTTTTTTTTCCACAAAGCTCAATTCTAAGCACAGGAAATGAAGCAGTGAACAATCTGTAAGATTCTTGCTCTCACAAAGTCTCCTTACCATTACATAAACAAGTAAATAAATAATTTCAAACAGTAGCAGGTGCTATGGAGAAAATAACCAGGACCAGGTGGTAGAGAGCAGGTTAGAGGGGAGGCAGTGCTCCTGCTCAGGCCTTCCCGCTCGCTGGGCCCTCTGCCTGCAACGCTGGTTCCCAGAAGTCCCTTGTGCTTTTATCTCACTTTGTCCAGCTTCTAGTGTCACCTTCTCAAGGAGACCTCCCCCGCATACCCGACCCAAGGTGCCACTTCCTCCCCTCCCTGTTCTCATTTCCTCTCTCCTTGCCCTGTTTTAATTCTCTTCCGAGTATTTGTCAGCACCTGCTACCTGATAACACGTACGTGCTTACTTACTAAGTATTCCACTCTCCCCTGCTAGATCGATGCTCCCTGGGGAGTAGGGCTCCCGTCCGTTCGTCCATGGCTGTATCACCACACACAGAACAGCAGCTGGCAGTGAGCGGGCCTCAGTCATAATCATTGAAAGAATGAATGACTCAGAGTGGTGAGAGGCTTTCTGAAGAAGCAAATTTAAGGCTGAAACCTAAAGGAGGAGGAGACAGCTATGTGTAGAATGTTCCAAACAAATGTAGCAGCAAGTGCAGAAACCTGAGATGCAAACCAACTTCTTGCGTTTAAAGAACAGAAATAAAGTTACCTTGGCACTCACGTCTCCCCAAGCTGAGATGAAAAGAGGCTTAAGGGTTACTACGGCAGACCAGACCATCTGGACTTGGACTACCAGGAGCGATGCCCCCTGTCATCCTCTGGGGTCCCCAGGCAGGGGGAGGACACCCACCACTCTCCCATCGCATTTTCGGGGCCTCGTGGAGCCCAGGCTGAGGTGGCAGCTGGAGGGAAGGCTCAGGGGCTGGCTGGGGCCGCCAGCATGGCAGCTGGCGGTTGGCCAGATGCAAGCAGGATGAAAGAACGAGGGCCTGCTTAGTTAGGGGCTGCTGTCAGAACCCGCCAGCACTTCAACTCCACAGGATGCTGTTTGTGGGGGGCAGGGTTTAAAAAGTGATGGATCATCAAAGAGATCAGAGACACAGAGCACAGAGATCAGTGGAATGTCTGTAGTTCATGGTGGGGCTTCTGAAATATCAGATTACTTCTATGTTGGCATAACTCAGGTCCTGCTTTGTGAGACAGAAATTGGCTAGAACCTGACTGTACCATCATGGGACTGGTTAGTAAGAGGCATACGTGCCGCCAATTCTCTATCCCTCAATCATGACAAAAGTGTCTTCTTGGTCATAGCACTCCATTGCTGCTGAGCCCAGAAAGTGACCCCAAACCCTCAAAGTACTGCCCCAGACAACCACCACTAACTGAATGAAGTTAGCAAATGACATGGCTTTGCCAATCCTGACCTATAGTCTGATGCCCGGAAGTCACCAAGACATGGTTTTAAATCCCTAGGCAGTAATTTTTAAAAGTAAAGTCTTCGGGGGCACTTGGCTGGCTCTTGATCTCCAGGTTGTGAGTTCAGCCCTACACTGAGTGTAGAGATTACTTAAAAATAAAAACGTTTAAAGAGAAAAAAGTGGAGTCTTTCTACCTATAGATCTGAAAGCTGATGATTTTAGACTTCTTTCCTGAAGTATAACAAGCAGAAGGAAAAGTTGCCCAGATTGTAAGGTCACAGCTAGAAATGATTTGTCACTAAGTGAATACACACATGCAACAACCACACAAGTCAAAAAATAGAGTATTGCCAGCACCTAAGAGCTCCCCTACATCCCCCAGTTCCAACCGGCTCAATCACTTCACCATCCCCTCCCGAAGGGACCACTATCCTGAATTCAGGTTCCACAGGTAAGTCCTGTCTGTTTCCAACTTTATATAAATAAAAGTATATAGTATGTATGCTCTTGTGTTTGGCTTCTTTCAGCCATTATTGTTGTGAAACTCATCAATGTGACTTTGGGAGGGTGGGGCGGTGTTAAGTGATAAAACACGTGGGGCCCTAGAGGCCACCCTAAGAACCTGAGCTTTCATTGCAAGCTCAACGGGAAGCCAGGATGTTTGTTTTGAGCAGAGATGGGACACAGAGACTGAAGTTTCCAAAGGATCATTTTGGCTGCAGTGTTAAGAATAGCCAGTAGGGGCGCAATGGCGACCACGAAGAGACCAGTGGGGAGGTCTCAGAGCAATAACCCTGAGAATGAGCAGGGTGGGAGCTGCCGGTTGGGGAAAGAAGTGATCTGCTTCTGGTTATATTTGGAAGGTAGAGTCAAGTCAGTTTGCTGGTGAATTGGAGGTCAGCATGAGAAAGAGAGAGGAGACAGTAATAATAACTGCAAACTTCTTGACCTGAGTTACTGCAGAGTAGAGCTAAGTCCTCTGAGACGCGGAAGGCTGCAGAAGGGGCATATTCGGGGCAGAGAATCAAAAGTTCTGTTTGAGGCGTATCAAATTTGAGATGTCTGATAGTCATCCAAGTGGAAACATCACACAGGCAGTTAGTTATATGAATATGAGGTTCAAGAGAGAAGTCAGAGTAAAGTCACCCTCTTGAAAAGCATCAGCGTAACAGATGGAGTTTAAAGCCACAGGACATCACCAGGGAAGTGAGAAGAGAAGAAACCGTGAGGCTGGCATTTGAGCTGAGTGCAAAGGATGAGTGTGATCTCATAAGGAAAAAAGAAAGAAAAGATATGTCAAATATTAATACTCAAGCATTAATATTTGTTTAAAAATGTTTTAAAACTAAGTGCTTCACATAGATTACTACACTGTAGTGTCTGTACCACACCTATGAACTTTGACCTTTAATGTCCCACGTCACCTGCATATCTTAGCAGCGGAGCTGGCCCAGGTGGTCTTACTAGAGGAAACCAAGGAGCTCTGGCTACCCGATGTATGAAAAATGAGCAGACCCTTCTTCCAGTCCATTCCTCCACTCTTGACTAGAAGCTACCATCACGTGTTTTGAGTAAGCCAAGTCCCTGTCCCCTCATGCCCTTGTCCCACCCTCCTTACCTGCTCAGGAACACAGTACCTCACTACCCAGGAGAAGACCTACACCATGATGGACAGTTCTATATGTTGACTTGACAAGTCCATGGTACCCAGTTCTTCAATCAAGCACTACGTGCTGCCAGGTGTTGCTGTGAAGGTGTTTTTCAGTTGTGGCTAAATCTATAATCATTTGACTTACGGATATCATTCTTGATTATGTGGGTGGGCCTCATCCAATCAGTTGAAAGACCTTAGGAGCAAAAAGACTGAAGAACTGTCTTCTGCCTGAAGACAGCTGCATTGGTTCCTGCCCAAGAGTTTCCACCCCACTGGCCAGCCCCTACCCCAAGTTCAGACTTGTCAGCCCCCACAATAACATAAGCCAATTTCTTGAAATACAGTTCTTTATATATGTGTACGTACCTACACACCCCCCCCCACACACACACACACACAAACACCCTAGTGGCTCTGTTTCTCTGGAGAATCCTGACTGATGCATGTACCCGGCTAGCTCCTGGGTTTGTTGAGAAGAATTAGCCTGAGTTCCTTACCTGTCCTCAGGGTGAGCAGTGGCAGGAACTGCCCACTCCGGGACTAGTTCTTTCAAGTATCCCCCATTAGCAGACAGATGCTTCTGTAATGGGGTGGCTGGATGCAGAGATGCCGGTGCATCTACATCATCATTGCCTGTGAAGTTTCTCCTCCAACTGCTTGAAATCCTTTTGAAATGCGGTCTTAGTGATCCTATGGGACAGCCTGGAGACAGCCCATCATGGTTGGCATAATTTTAAGGTTCCAATTGGTTTAAGGAGGAAAACAATCCTCATTTCCTATTACATGACCTGGGGCTCTATCTTATTATGTAGCTTGCTATTAGAACTCCAAGCATTGAAATTGGTAGATTAGGTTCCAGTATGTACTTTAGGAATTTTCCAGAAGGTCGCAGAGCCTAATGCTTAGCCATTTCTCTCCTAAGACGACACTGCATTCCCAAGGGTGTGTCAACACCCTCCAGCCAAAGATCACCAGGATACGCCCATGGCTGAACACATTGGGTTTTATCACATTGCTGCAAGGGAGAACAACACACGCTGCCGATGACCATGGGGCGTCTCAGTAAGAGGGTGTTAAAAATAACATTATAGACTTGGAGCTTTGGTTTGGTGATTTGGGGGAGGGTTTAAAGAGGCAAATATTCACTCAATGGCAGAGAACTGTCAGAAAGTGTAGGCAATTTTGTGATGGGTATCTCAGTATATCTCATCAATAGGGAGCTCCGGCTGGAGCAGGGACTAAGCTCTCGTCGGGGAGGAAGCAGGTGACATTTATTAGCTGGAATAAGGAGGTGTATCATATTATTTAGGCGGCCCAGTGGCCTTCTCTTTGCCTAAGCTCACATAAAATTATGAAGTGGCCTTGGCGTGTTTCATGCCATCCTGTTCACAGAGAGGCCCTATCTGATGTCGGTGTTTATGTCTGATAGACAAACGTGCCCCAGCCTGGGTGCCTGGTCACCTCCCAGCAATACCAAGGCTAACTGGGCAGGCCAGTTTTCAGATGTCAGGGGTGCTTTTTTCCTTGGATAAGATGAACACCTAAAAAATACTGGGATTCCGTAACTACAGAATCTCTGGTCTTCAGGAGCCCCAAATAGCAGTTTGAGAGGAAGAACTTTGCCTCTGTACAGTGTGAGGAGAAGTAGGGGAGTGACCGCCACTGTCCCCATGATAAACACAGACCACGTGAGCACACTGCTGATGCATCAGGGGCAGCTTGCCTGGGATAAGGACAATCAAATGGTTACCCTCCAAAAAACAATTTTCTTCTCTTTTTTTCAAATCGTGTCCTTTTGTCATTGTTGCCTGAGACTGTTTACCTGATACTAAAGTTCTACAGAATAAATGTCCAATATCACCATCCAGGGCCACATTACTACAGAGGTGTGCATTTCTGTGAAGATGCCCCCGAGTGTTTGTAATTTTGATGAATATATTTTTTCACAAACAGCATGCTGAGGAAGAAGAGTGGCTATCGTGTACTTGCAAGCCTACAACATATGATGCCTCAACATGGGAAGATGAACAGACACAGTGGGTAAAAAGAGAGCCAACGGTTCTGTCATAATGTTTTGCAGAAATATGATACTGAAATTAACAATCACAGCAACAACAGATGAATGGACCAATTTCACCAAAACCTATAATCATTATTCAGCAAATACTTATCAAGGGTCTATTATGAGCTAGTCATTACTCTATATGCTGGAAATACACTAGCGAACCAGACAGGAAACATTTCTCTTCTTGGGCAGCTTCCATATGTGATATATATCATGGACTAAGTGCTGTGAAGGAAAATAAGTTCAGCCAAAGGCATAGAGCTGGGCTCTGGTAGCCCCCAAGGCTAAATCGTGCCAGCCACCCATTTTTGCAAATAAAGTTTTATTGAAACACAATCATGGCTATTTATTTTCTATTGTCTAGGACTGCTTTCACCCTACAGTGGCAGAGCTGAGTAGTTGGAACAGGCAAGATGCATCCCACAAAGCCCCAGTGTTGGCAGCACATGGTCTCTTAGGGCAGGGGAAATCCAAAGTCTCCTGGGGGTGCTGGATTGATTACTATAGGCTAACCCCTGTAACCAGTTAACCCCAAAAAGTATGGCGGCTCAGACATGATAGAAATTTATTTCTTGATCACATAATAGTAGCGCGCATGTGAATAGTTTGCCAGGTCTTTCAGGCACCCAGAATTGATAAGGCTTTCCTTTCCTCAACACATGGCTTCCAAGGTCACTCTGGGGGTTATCTCCATTCTGGACAGCCAGGAAGATCAAAACACATGGTGTATATCTTCATGGGAGGTTTTATGGGCCAGGCTCAGAAAAGGCTTATATCACTTCCACTAACACTTCATTGGCTAGAAGCTAGCCACATGGACGTGTTCGACTGCCTGGGTTACTGGGACATGCAGTCCCTGTCTGTTCTGCACTATGTAGGAAGAAGGGCACAGATTTGGAATGATGGAAGCGATGACAGCTGGCTATCTTTGCCTCAGATGGGATACAGTTCCAACTTCCAGCAAGAGTTAGCAATTCATTATTGTATTATCATGCATTTTTTAACACTGAAGTCAATATGTATCTTTGTTATATGTTTCTTAGCCACTTATAATTTCTCCTATCTGAATTTCCTATCTTTGTGTTCTTTGTTCATTGTTCAATTGAGGGTCTTGGAATTTCTCAATCACTTTTTTGAGTACTTAAATGATTAAAAAATCCTAAGCTCCATTTGGTTGTTTTTGTTGTTGTTGTTGTTTCATTTTTACATAGTTTTTGAAAGGTGGAAGATTTTTAAATTTTATGTAACCAAATCTGTTTTCCCTTTGTTATTTGTTCTATTTTCTACTTGGAAACCTCTTATTTACTCAAAGATTAAATACATATTCACCTGTTTTCTTCAAGTATTGTAAGGCTTTATATGTACTTTTTTCAAGTTTTATTGAGATATGATTGACATACAGCACTGCATAAGTTTAAGGTGTATACATACATATATTTTTAAGTCAGGTTCTAAGTTCACCATTTTTGAAAATAACTAATTTTATCAACACCAGCTGTTAAGTGGTTCATCTATTTCTTATTATGATGCTCTATTTATTACATTTTAAGCTATTTTGTGTTCTAGAGTATGGATGTTTGTTCATGTCTTAAATAAGTACCATAACACTTTAATTGTTTTATTTTTATAGTCTTTTTCTTTTCTTTTTTTAAAAAAGAGTTTATTTTTATTTATTTGACAGACAGAGATCACAAGTAGGCAGAGAGGCAGGTTGGGTGGGAGGCAGGCCCCCTGCTGAGCAGAGAGCCCAAGGTGGAGCTCAATCCTAGAACCCTGGGATCATGACCTGATCCGAAGGCAGAGGCTTTAACCCACTGAGACACCCAGGTGCCCTTTATAGTTTTTTTTTTCTATATTATGTTCGTATCTAGTAAAGTAAGTCCTTGTCATATAACTTCTTTTCCAAGTATTTCTTAGCTGTATTTACTCATTTATTTTTTATAGTTGTATTTTTTCTCATCATAAAAATAATAAATATGGATTTATGTGAAATATGTGAAAATAGAAAATCTTTAAGTGACTTTTATAATTATTGTGTTAAATTGCTTATAAATCCCTATAAATATTCTAATTATGTTTTTATTAAACCATAGGTTAATTTGAGGACCTAACATCTTCAAAACCTTGAAAATACTCCTCATTTGTTCTTTTCTTTTTTTTTAAGATTTTTATTCATTTGACAGAGAGAGACATCACAAGTAGGCAGAGAGGTAAGCAAAGAGAGGGGGAAGCAGGCTCCTGGCCGAGCAGAGAGCCTGATGTGGGGCTTGATCCCAGCACCCTGAGATCATGACCTGAGCCAAAGGCAGAGGCTTAACCCACTGAGCCACCCAGGTGCCCCCATTTGTTCTTTTCTTTTCTTCGGGAATACTTTTTAGTTTTCGTCATATCAATCTAGTACATTTCTTACAATTCCAGTCCTAGGTATTTCAAATGTTTAGTAGTATTTAAATATGATATTTTTACCACTTTATTTTTAACTGGTTTTGTTGATACACTGTAAAGCTATTAATGTTGTAACTAGTCGTATAGTTTTTCAACTGATTTTCTCCAGTTTTGTAGAGAAATCATCATATCAGCTCAAAATAATGATTTATTTTTATAAACAAACTTACAGCTCTTCTTTTTCTATCTTTCTTTTCAGTTCCTGCCTCACTGCATCCCTAGAACAGTGGCATTGTCCGGTCCATGGTCCCCAGAACCCTAGAGTCCCAGGAATTGGAAAATGCTGGGACTTGATCTTCCTCTCATAGGTTCACGATTTACACTTGAGTCATATAGTAAAGAAACCTAGTTAAACTTATTTAACCCAGCATAACCAAGCATAACCCAGCATAACCCAATACCCCAGAAAACTTCCATTAATCTACCTCAGGACAATGGCAATCAAAGTCTCAAATATCCCCAACCTGTCAGCATATGTCCACTTAGCTTTTCCTACCTAGAAATTCTACAATCGCCTCTGCTCGTAAAACCTATGTTCATGGATTGAAGCTAGAATAATTCTGGATAACAACTTCCAAACAATGTTGAAAAATGGCTGTGATTTTAAAAAGGCATCTTTTACTCTATTAATGTGATGTATTGTAATAGTTAACTCTGTTGGTTTATGCTTTCTTTTTTTCTTAAATAGACTTACTAGAGGTTTATGTAATTGATTGTTCTTTTAAAAGAGTCTGCTCTTTGATTTATCAATTCTATGATTTTCGTAGATTTTAATTTACTAATTTCTGCTTTTAGCTTTACTGTGTTTTCTTCCTGCTTTCCTTGAAAGTACTTTGCCATCATTTTTTCTAATTTGGGGAGTTAGGTCCTTAGTTCATCCATTTCCATATTTTCAACTATATATCAAAGTGTATGGGATTTAGCTAAATGCCAAAATGTTTCCACTGCAAGAGAAAAGGGAGAAAAGGATTAACTCATTAAATTTCAGGCTCATTGCTTCTCTCAGAGAATGCAATGCATTAAACTTTATATAAAAAAAAAAGCTAATATAGGTAAGAATAGAGAACAACTGGTTTTGGTTTAAAAAGTTATGAGATATGAGCTCTGGGCAAACCAAAGTCATGAGACACAGAAGCACTCAGCTGACATGAATATGCATCACAAGGGTTCTTTTGGAAATAAAGATTGGCCTTTTATTCAGCTCAAATTTGTCTTGTGATTTTTTTAAAGACTGTTGATTTCTAATTTAGGTTCCTCAAGAAGCCAATCCTGAGGCCGGGAATTCCCAAATGGTTTACTGGCGAAGCAATCTTAGGAAACACTGCTGGAGAGGAGTGGGCAAGTGAGCCCAGGCAGAAAGGAAGCCACCACGAGGAGCATTATCAAGTAAGTTCCATCCGAAGGACACGGGAGCTCCATTCTGCTGTGGAGCTCTGGGGGCCAGTGTACAGCACATGCCTCAGAGCTGTCCTAGCCCCGGGTGATGGAGCTGGGGTATTTATTCAAATATCAGCTCCCATCAGTTGGTTAAGGGCCACTGAGGAGAGGGGCCACTTGTACAGAAAGCCCACAGGTAAGGAAATATTCATGCTGGCAGTCAGAAGTCAGACGGTGGGCATTAAGCGATGAGGGTGAGGGAGATGGTGGGGGTGGCGGTGAGGGGACGGGAGTGTCCTGACAGCTAGGCACACAGGATTTCCTGCCCCTCCGCCTGCAATAACTGTCTCACCAGGCTTGATAACAGTGCTGCAGTCACCGATGGGCAAATTTACTTTCTGGGAGACAGAAGACTTTAAAAGGGATCCGTTCCTAGTCTAGATGAGAGCATGACCTGCTCTCGGCTCATCAGCAGAGAAGCAGCCTCTGAAATGCAACTGAGAAGGAGTAAAGTTGAGCCCATGAATGCTGTCCAGGAGTGGCAAAGCTGCAGGGGTGAGGGGGATGAAGAAAGTCCCTCTTCAAAGTGAGGAGACATCAGAGATCTCTGGAGTTGCTGCTAAAGGGATGCCCACTTCCGGGGGTGGAAGGGACAGGGAAGCAGAAAAGGCAGAGACCAACTGCACTTTAGTGACAAGTGCATTGTCCTAACAAAAGCTTCACTCTTCCAGGCCCGGCTCATGTTGCAAGATCCTAAACCATAGCTTAGGGAAACCATCATCTCTCCTATTTCTAGATCAATATAGATGGACTTCAGTCCATTTCTGCAACTCTAAATAGGGGTGGAAATAAAAACTGCTACTACCCCCAGGGAGTAGTTGTAACAACGGATTAAGTGTAGGGAAAGCCTTTTGATTAACAACCACTTGCTAATAAAAGCAAGTTGTTCTCGCAAGACTTTGTCTGACTTAATTAGTGTGGCCCTCTAGTCTCCAAAGCACAATGCCAATGCAATGCAAATAAAACAGACTTGACCCCCTTTTCATTGCCAGTTTGGAGAAGAATAAAATCTAGGTTCCAGGCAGCTCTGTGACACTGATGAATTTACCCTCCAAAGTGGTATTTTGAACATCGAAATGTGTTCCCATCATCATGCCCTTTTAGTAAAACTAGTTCTCTTCCGTTTGTCAGTGGAGTTTTACAAAGTACCTACTACAGCCACAGTAGAATCGTCACCAATAGCCCGGTCTTTATTTTGCCCCGAGGAACTCTGAATAGTTACCATCAAAATGCTTTTCCTCTGCATAAAGTATTTGACCCGGGGCCATCAGCCCCTGTCTGCTTTTTGATGAATGGCTTCCTCAAGGAATGCCTCACGCACCAATTTGCAATTCTGTATTTTTCTCCTCATTCCTAACAACAAACAAAGATGTTCTCATAGAATTCCTTTCCTGACTTCAGCTGAAATTAAGAGGCCACAGGAACACTGTACCTGTCTCGGTTTCTGCACCACTCAGGTCTGCCCACAAGCCTTGCTTCTGCTGGAGCCAGGTCACTACCACCAGCCAGGTCAGGTCACTGCCCTGCCACCAATGCCATCGCAGCCACAGATTGGGAAGCCCCACACACAGGGAGTCCCCTGCAAACCAGTCAACCACCTGGAGAGACCAGTGACACAAGCCAGAAGTATGGTGGAGTGACCTCTCAGGGTGTGGGAGACAGAGTGGGACGTGGAGCTGAGGGCTCATTTCTTTTCCCTTTTCCCCTGGATGGACTATTTGCAGACTCTGAAAATGTCTTATGAAACCAAGCAATTAGCTGTGCTTGTTAGGACTCTGTGATCAGCCAAGTAACACACCTCCTTGCATTTTTTTTTCTCTCTCTCTTTCAAATCGAATTTTTTTAAAAAGCACATAACATAAAATTTACCATTTTAGCTAATTTTAAGTGTACAGTATGGTAGCATTAACTATGTACACATTGTTGTGCAACAGAACACTAGAATTTTTTCATTTGCAAAACTGAGCCTCTCTACCCCTTGAACAACAACTCCCCTTTTCCCTCCTCCCCAGCCCCTGGGCCCCACCATCCTCATTTCTGTTTCTCAGAACAACTACTTTCAATCCCTCATCTCAGTGGAACCATGAAGTATTTGGCCTTTTGTGGCAGGCTTATTTCCCTAGAATACTGTCCTCAAGGTCCATCCATGTTTTTAGCATGAGACAGGATTTCCTTCTTTTTAAAAGCTTAACAATATTCCACAAGTGCACAAGTGCAAGGTGGTATGAATATTAACCCTGTACCCCACTGATTCCACACCATTTCTCTTCTATCCTCATGCAAAAATCCCGAATTCCTTGAAGCTCGCACACCATAGGTTTTTATCCTTCTCTGGAGAAAAGGCAATGAGGCCATCTTCCTACATTTGTCATCCACTGGTCACCCAGGTTTGCCCAGCTGTTCTGGCTGATGATTCTGGGGAGTCTTTCTACCTTCACTTCTCTGCACACATCTCTTCTTTGGCTCCTGCCTCATAACACATCCTACACCCTAATACGGAACAGTGGCTAAGGGCATGTGGTCTACAGCCCAAGCGTGTAGGTCAAGCACCACCTCTGTCTGTCTCTGTGATATGAGATATGCTCCTTGAGCTCTCTGTGCATCAATGCCTTCTCACATATAATGGGGATGAAGTAGTAATATCTATGTCATGGGACTGGTAGAGGATTAAATGAGTTAATGTATGTAATGGGCTTAAAAGATTTCTTGGTCCATAAGTGCCTAGGAAGTTTAGCTAACATTATGATACATTTTTATAATTATCTTTATGAGAATATTTTCCATCCATATAGATGAATCCTACACATTAGCCCTACAGTTTGACAATCTTAGCTACATAGATCCCCCACTCCACTCTCATTTAGGCACTGTATTAGTCTGTTCAGGCTGCCATTACAAAATATCACAGACTGGGGACACCTGGGTGGCTCAGTCAGTTAAGCATCTGCCTTCAGCTCAGGTCAGAATCCTGAGGTCCTGCAATGAAGCCTGGTGTAGGGCTCCCTCCTCAGTGGAGAGCCTGCTTCTCTCTTTCCCTCTGCCTGCCGCTCTGCCTACTTGTGTTCTCCATCTGTTAAATAAATAAATAAAATCTTAAAAAAAAAAATCACAGACTGGGTGGCTTAAACAATAGGTGGTTATTTTCTCACAGATCTGGAGGCCAGAGGTCCATGGCCGAGGTGCCAGCAAATTCAGTTTCTAGTGAGAACTCTCTTCCTGGTTCATAGACAGCCACTTTCTCACTGTGTCCTCAAGTGGCTTTTCTTCCATGTGTACAAGAAGAGAGAACTCTTTGGTATCTTCCACTCTTCTTATAAGGACTTCAATCCTATTAGATTAGGGCTGCATCCTTATGACTCATTTAAACTTAATTACCTCTTTAAAGGCCCTATTTCCAAATAGGGGTTTAGAGCTTGAATATATGAATTTGGGGGAACACAATTCAGTCCCTAACATGCACACATTTCCAGGGTCACAACCTGAAAATGTCATCATCTGGAAACGTTATACCTTCATTTCCTGTCCCACAAGCTCATTGATATCCTCACTCTTACCACATCTGTTCTCCGACTTCCCCAGATTCCTCCATTCCTCTCTATCATTACCTCCTCAGCTCCCTATTCATGTGCTTCTTTTTCCAAAACTCTTCTCTTGGACCCCATAACTGATGCCCCATAAGTCTCTGAGCCCAGGCACTTCAACATATTTATTGCCTCACCATTTCTCTCCAAAGACTCTGTGTTTCAGAATTCACAGGTGTACTTCAGAGCCACACCCTGTCTCTCCAACTGTTGAAATAATGCCCAGCAAGATGTCACCTATACTTGAAGGAGGTCCTCCAGGACACTCAGAGAGGTGCAGTAATCTAGGAGTCCATTTGGGCACAGCCAATATTTCATCTTTCAGTTCTCTGCCAGGACAGCAGCATAAGCAAATAAGCCAAGGAGAGAATTAGCCCTCATCACCTCACAGAGCCAAGGAATAGAATGGACTGATTCCTGATGCTCCTTAATTGTCCCGCCACTGGGAAAATTGTGATCACTCTGTTTATCTGCCCTCCTCCCCACCTTCTGTTCCTTCTCAGTCGGCTTCTGTCAGCTTCCGTTTCCTCTTAGGTAAAAATGTAAAGACTGATACCTCTTAGGAGACAAAAGAAAGTAGAAGCAGATAATATATGTAAAATAATACTAGTCCAGTAGCTGAGACATGATGGCCCCTCAATGAATGCTAGTTCTTGCCTCATTTCTTAACCATTCTTAGAGCATTTGCATCTTTTGTATTTATTTTATATTTATGAAGGACATACAGGAACATAACTTTGGATAGGAATATAAAAGGAAAAAAAATCATTAATAATTCCACCAACTTAACACAGCTATGTCCCATTTTATATATTCCCTTCCACTCTTTGATTCAATGATTGCGTATTTTCCGGGCACTGCAATCAAGAGTATGCATAAAATTTCACACCATTATGTTTTTATGTTTATTGTCTCGATAATTAAAATTTTCATGACTGTATAATATTTCATCAAGGGACTATAGTATGATTTAATTAACCATCCCATCATTGAAGAGTTAAGTTGGTTCCAATGTTCCTTATTATAATAAGGAAGTGCAATAAACACTTCCGTGCCATTAATTCTTTTCCTTATTTGAGATTATTTCCTTCAGACTTATTTCTGGAAGTGGAATTTCTATGTTAAACATTGTAAGTATTTTTAAATCTCCTGATGCATTTTGCCAAGTTGCCTCCCAAAGCATTTCTGCAGCCTCTACTGTCACCAATAGTGCTTGAGTGGGAGTAGAGACAGTTTTAAGTGCTCAGTTATCTTAAGAATTTAGCCCAGGAATGGCCAAACCCCTCAGGCCACTTGACCTGAAAGAGAAGGCAGTGTGTGTATAGCTTCACTATCACAAGGGATTTTCTCTAAAATCCCTACTCTCCAGAGATATCCCATCGTCTTGCTTCTTGCTTCGTTCTATTACTGGAGTCACCTTTTCTGCACCAATCCTGAATTCTTGTCATCTCCAGACGCAAGCTCTCTTGTTGATCTTGTAAACAGAACAGCTTTGAACATTCAGTTTTATGGCAGCTCTGGTTACTCATTAAAAAGGTTCAGTTTTGCTGGGCTGAAATCCAGAGGGAAAGAGGTACCAGAATGGGCAAGTGGCCAAGGCCATCCCACCCAATGACACTTTTGTGGGGTCCCCAGAATCCAGGAACAAGTCTTTAACTCTGCAAGACTGAACACTCAGTTTTGCCGGATCTCCTGCCTTAAGGGAAGGCCAGAAAAAAATGGATTCACTTAAACCAAATCCAACCAAGTGGTGACTTTTGTTAATGATTAGAGTGTGTACATGATGTACAAATTTGAGATGTTGAGCTCCTAAAAGTATATGAGGAGGGGAAATAAGTGGGTCAGTCAGTCTGAAGGGATGGAGAGGAAGTAGGTGTTACCCATTTGGTAACTTGCTAAGATGGGGAAATCAGGGGCTAAAGATTAGGGAGTAGAAACATGGGATCTTTCCAGACCTAGGTCACATGGCCACCTGTAAACTAATCACAGGCAAAGGAAGAGCACAGGATTACCTCACTGGTCTAGACAATCATTTGTTTCTTAGGGATGTGCCCAATACCCTGAGAATAAAATTCAAATTCAATCACTGAGGAAGAAGTAGAGCAGCCAGTGGGGGATCACACACACTGGTCATGAACACAATAGAGTCTCTGCCCTCATGGAACTTACAGTTAAATGATGGCAACAGGCAGGAAACAACCCCTAAATGTATTATCTCACATTGCACTCACTGTTATAAATGGAAAGTTGGGTTTTATGAGACCAAAAAACCTCATTAAGATTAGACTGTAAGGGGGCGCCTGGATGGCTCAGTCATTAAGCGTCTGCCTTCGGCGCAGGCCATGATCCCAGGGTCCTGGGATTGAGCCCCACATCCAGCTCCCTGCTTGGCAGGAGGTCTGCTTCTCCCTCTCCTACTCCCACTGCTTGTGTTCCCTCTCTTGCTGTGTCTCTCTCTCTGTCAAATAAATAAATAAAATCTTTAAAAAAAAAAAAAAGATTAGACCGTAAGGTGAACTCCATCATTCATTACTTCCACCTTCCGTTGCATGGCAGCAGGGTGGTTTTCCAAGCCGCCTGTTACATCCCCTGAATTGAGTCCACTGTGGTAGGCAGAATAATACCCCCCAAGAATCCATGCCCTAGTACCTAGAACCTGTGAAATGCTATCTTACTTTACAAAAGGAACTTTGCAGATGTGATGAAGTTAGGCATCTTGGAATGGAAATATTATTCAGGATAATGCACACAGGCTCAATGTAATTACAGAAGTTCTTGTAAGAGGAAGGCAGAGAAAGAGTCATGATGACAGAAGCAGAGTGATATGACTATAAGCCAAGGAATGTGGGCGACCTTTAGAAGCTGGAAAGGGCCAAGAGCAGATTCTCTCCAGGTGCCTCCAGGAGGAATGCAGTTCTGCTGACACACCTTGATTTTAATCCCAAAAGACCCCACTTCAGACTTCTGAACTCCCAAACTAGAAGATGATAAGCAGTGTTGCTTTAAGCCACTAACTTTGTGGTCATTGTTACAGCAGCAGTGGGAAACTAACACATCGAATCAGTCCCAGTTCAAACTCTTCTCATATGTGTCCACCTCTAATTACCTGCTGATGAAAGCCAGAGAAAGCATGTCACCCAGGAATTTGGAGGAAGGGGTTCATGTCGATCACTCTGAACAGCTTTAATCCAAGGGTAGGTGACAAAAAGAATTGCTATAATATTTGCATGAATCCTTCCTTTTCTTCCCTCTAAAGAGATGTAAAGAGAGCTTGGTACTTTACAAGTATTCTCTGAGATAAAGTCTGAGGAGACAGTTACGTTTTTCCATCTGAGCTGAGCTTTCTAAGTGCTCATCCTCCAGGATATATAATAGGGAACATGATTTAAGGTCATAACTTTCCTGTCAAAGAAACATAACAACAGCTAGCGGTATTTTTCTAGCAATTCTCCAGAGCTGATGCCTGTGCTGGATGTAGTCCATCTCCAGAGGAGGACTCTGACCTGCAGCTCTCCTGTGAACTAATCCTGAGCTTTCTCTTGTCAACTGAATGAAGATCAAGAGGCAAATGCTGAGAAGGTCCTTGTAGTATTTGGGATAAAAATCCAGTGGAAAAAAGGCAACCAACCATCATTTGGGGACAGAAACTATTATTAGAGCACAAGTCTAGGGGCACCTGGGTGTTTCAGTTGATTAAGCATTTGCCTTCAGGTCCTGGGATTGAGCCCCATTATCGGGCTCCCTGCTCAGCAGGAGGTCAGCTTCTCCCTCTCCTGACCCTCTGCAGTGATCACGCTCTCACACTCTCTCATTCTCTTTCTAATGAATAAATTTTAAGAATTTATTTAAAAAAAAAACCACAAGTCTAACAGGCAATAAAATAAGTAGAAATGGGACATTTAAACAAAAATTTAAAAACTGCTAATAAGAAGAAGTACAAAGTCCCAGTGAACAAACTCTCCTATTGAGGGCCCAAAATGTATTTTGTGGAATTCAAATAGCAAGCAAAAGCCTTTATCTCCGCTCCACCCTTCCTGCCCAGCCCTATACCACCCCGTTGGCATTGGCTCTTGACATCTCTTGCCTTAACTACGAAATAGCTTTATAACTTATCTTTCTGTCCCATCACTTTCCAGTCCACTTCCCACACTGCTGCCAGAGTGGATTTTAAAAACAAAGATCTTATCAAATCACTTCCCTGCTAAAAAACGATTTGCTAACTCCCAACACCAAGCGCACCGGGTAGGAAATGGCACATACCTCTCTGCCTGAGCTGGCCCAGCTCTCATCCACACTGTTCATTACCTTCCGCCCACCACCCAACCATACTGAGCTGTCTGAGCTTGCCACATTGTTTCAAAACTTCGCACAGTCATACATGCTCTCCCACCTATCCGGAATGCCCTTTCTCCCACCCCACCCTAAATCCACCTAGCAAATTCCAGTTCATTCTTTCAGAACAAACACAAACATCTCTCAATGGACTTCTTGGCTCATTCAGACTTGATTATGCTGACCGCTGATGGCTGATGTGACATCTACCTTAGCTATTATCAGGGCGTACTATTGTTGTTTTTCATGTATCTTTCTTTTGAACCTGACCACGAGTTTCCTGAAGAAAAGACTCTAGCTTAGTCACTGCTTTGTCCATAACAGCCAACAGAGACTCAGGTACTCAGTAAATGCTTACTGAAAGGAAATTAGTGAAAGATGGTTTGGTCACACATAACAGAGACACCAACAAATATTTGCGGGAATTATTTTTTTCTCACATACTTAAGAATGTGAGGAGGTGGGGGCATCATCCAGGAGAGCAAAACATCCCAAATATATCCCTAGCTGACTTACATCTCATTGGGCAAAACCATGTCATGTGGCCGCCATCGGCTGCAAGGACAACTGGGGAATGTTTGTTCACTGGGCACATTGCCACTTTAAACAAAATCCGTCTTTTCTTTGAAAGAAATAGTGAATGACTACTGGGTATACAATAAGCACAGAAAGCATGCGTGAGAGCCTGGGTGAGAAGATGTATCTTAACAAGGCACCTGAGACAGTAATTCCTTTGCAAAAGGCATACTCCAAGCTGAAGGTCATGGTGCCCAATCCAGGAATCAAGCACAGGAAATACTTCCTCTAATGGTTCTCCCCCAGTTGTAGAACTTTTTAAAAATGCAGATGCCCGTGCTGAATCCCTGTGCCACAGGATCAGAATCGCAGAGGTCAGGGATCTAAAATGTCAGTCCAGCACGTACAGCTGTATACAGCTGATAAAATCAGATGGTGTAGCCCTGAGGACATGTGTGGCTTATGAAAACTCCAAAAGCATTTCTACGACATGGCCAGTGTTCAGCCTCTGCCTGAGACTCTTGCCCTTTGGTTTATGCCACAAAGTCAAACCTCAGATGGGAAGATGAGAGCACAAGGCAATGACTTAATGCATATGGAGCCTGGAGCCCTTCTGCCCTAGCTCCCCCCCACTAGCTGAGCAATCTTAACTAAATTAGTTAATGCCTCTGTGAGCTTCCTCATCCTCAAAATGGGATAATGCTAGTACAACCAGCATGGGACCATTCAGAGGATCAAATAAGATGACATCTATATAGAACCTGGATTAGGGCTGGCACATAGTAAGTATTCAGTAGGTGTTAGGTGCTAATGTTAGCATCCTAGATCTGCCAGCAGAGTGGAAAACTTTCTTTCCATTTTTTTTTAAAGATATCTTTTATCAAGTTAAAGAAGTTCCCTTGTATTGAAAATTGAGAGTTTTTATCACAAATGAGTGTTGATTTTTGTCAAATGCTTTTCTACATCTACTGAAATGGTCCTTTGATGCTTCTCTTTTATTCTGTTAATGTGATTATGGCATTGACTTCTTGAATGTTAAGTCAAACTTGCATTCTCAGAATTAAATCCTACTTGGTCATGATATATTAACCCTTTTTATGTTGTTGGATTTGATTTGCTAATTGTCAAGAATTTTTGTGGCTATATTCAGGGGGTTATTGACCTGCAGTTTTTTTCTTGTAATGTCTGTCTAGTTTGGGGATCAGAGTAATGCTAGTCTCATAAAATGGGTTGGAAAATATTCCCTCCTAAATTCTGAGAGAGATACACAATTGATTTTATTTCTTCCTTAAATATTTGCTAGAAATCACCATTTAGGCATGGATTTTTCTGTGTAGAAATATTTGTAATTATATGTTCACTTTACTGAGATGTATAGGACTAGTGATTTTATTCCACTAGAAATAAAAATCTCTGGGGTGCCTTCGTCGGTTAGGCATCAGACTTTTGATTTCAGGTCATGATCTTGGGGTACCGAGATTGAGTCCCACATCAGGCTCCTCACTCAGTGGGGAGTCTTCTTGTCCCTCTTCCCCGCCCCCCACCCACTCAAGCACTCTCTCTCTCTCTCTCAAATAAATAAATAAAAACTTGGAAGTAAGAGAAATAAAAATCTTAGCATCTGTGAAGTCCTACCTTCACTCTTCCTTGTCAGGGACACTCACAGTTACCTGAACCACCTGGCCAAGACTTGCTCTGTGGAAACACACTGCCTGTGCAATAGTGTTCACTGGAACACTGGAGAAACCCCAGCCAGGTATGGGCTTGAATGCAGCTTCCCTACCAGCATAGTTCATATGGGGAAAAGATGAACCAGGAGGCTGAAAGTAGGTTTACTTGGGCCCCGGCTAGAGCCACAGATGCTACTGAGACACTGAATATTGCACAATTCTAAGGGGCCCCACTTGCCTTTGATATATTATAATTTGCATATTCTCTACAATGGTTTCCCAGTGGATGGCAGAGAAGGATCTCCTCTAACCGGTGAGGCCTACAGCAGCCTTGAAGAGGCTTCTGTGGCTGAGGCTGCACACAGGGTCAACCAACACATTCCATCATTCAACGAACACTTATCATGTGTCTCCTATGTGTCATACACTGTTCTAGGAGGTGGTGTTTTCCTGCTGCATGTGTTAGGAAAATAATTCATCTCAAAATAAACCCAGATATATTACTGAGTCAAAGCACAAGTCAAAAAACTTTCAAGATAAAACAGAAGTCTTCAAAAATGGTTATGTTCCCCCCTCCCCAACCTTGGGCCTCCAGACCACTAAGAGGCAACAAATCCTTCTTTGTTTGAAGGTATCTGTAAAGGAAAATTTCCTTAAGGGAATAATCATCTACAACAACAACATCAAAAGTTTATGGAAATCAGCCACCAACTGTAGTATGAATATTTTATCCAGTACACATGGAACATTTGCCAAAGTTGAAAATTTACTAGGCCATAAAATAAGTCCCAATCAATCTCAAATGTCTGAAATCATAAAGAATATATCTTCTAGCCTCAGGAAAATAAAACAAAAAGAATTAATTAAAAGGTAATGAGGAAAAAATACAAATTAAGCAATATATTTCTAAAAAAATAAAATAAAATAAAAACACTAGGTCAAGAAAGAAATCACAGTGGAAATTAGAAATCATTCTGGGGACACGTGGGTGGCTTAGTGGGTTAAAGCCTCTGCCTTCAGCTCAGGTCATGATCTCAGGGTCCTGGGATCGAGCCCCACATTGCAATGGCTCTCTGCTTGGTGGCGAGCCTGCTTCCTCCTCTCTCCCTCTCTGCCTGCCTCTCTGCCTACTTGTGATCTCTGTCTGTCAAATAAATAAAATCTTTTAAAAAAATAATTCTGAATGAAATGATAATTATAATATAACATATCAAAATTTTTAGGCTGCAGCTAAAATAATAC
This sequence comes from Mustela erminea, assembly GCF_009829155.1. Lineage (NCBI taxonomy): Eukaryota > Metazoa > Chordata > Mammalia > Carnivora > Mustelidae > Mustela > Mustela erminea. Next base: position 92,460,051 of record NC_045620.1, on the reverse strand, counting down.
TTAAAAGAAAATAGCTTTAAATACTTGATTTTAAAAAGGCTGATTAACTAAGTATATATTAACCATTGAACTAAGTATATATTTCAAAAGTTAAAAAAATTAGCAAATTAAAACATATTCAAAGCAGGATTTGCCTGGTACACAGTAAGTACTATACATTTGCTAGCTGTTATTATTATTATCTAGCTTAGGAGGGAAAAATGGGTGCAACATATGTTACGTGGTCTATCGAAACTTACCAGACTCTCTGCATTGGAATTTGGGTTGAAAGCTCTATATAGCAATAAAAGAGCAAGTATATATTTTTTTAAAATTCAGTGAAGCAAGGAGCAATGGCTAAGATGTACAATAAAGCTAAACTGCCTGGGTTGGACCCCAGGATCTACCATTGACAAATTACATGACTGTTTCAATTATCTATCGCTGCATAACCAACTATCCCAACACTCAGCTGCTTAAAACAACACCACTTCATTTGCTCACATTTTGCAGGCTGGGCATTTAGGCAGTGCTCCACAACCAAAGCTCTGCTCTGTGTGGTGTTACCGTGGCTCCGACAAGATGACCTTCCCCATAGGACCCAACTTAGGTAGGGCTGTCGGCTGGCACACTGTGGGTCTCCTCCTCGTGGCTTCTCTCTCCACATGGCCCATTACTGTATGGCTTCTGTCTCCAGCAGGAGAGCCTGCACCTCTCGACACAGGAGTCAGGGTACTAGGAGAATAAAAACCGACACTGCAAGGCATCCTAACGCCTCCATCAGAAGGTGCGCCATATGCTTTCACTGCATGCTATTGGTTAAGGCAAGTCATAGACCAGTTCAGTTCAAGAAAAGAAACAGACTCCACTTTAGAAGTGACAAAGTCCTATTGGAAAAGTATGAGGAGATTGTGGTCAACATCTTTGAAAATAATACACCCCGGGACCTTGAGCAATTTACTCATACTTTCTGTACCTCGGCTCCCCATTTGTTTGAGGAGATAACACTAGGAGATAATTGCTAGGTTAAGGGTTGTAACAAAAATTAGAAGTGAGAAAAAATACGAAGCACCTAGAGGTGTCTAGTACAGTGACTCTCAAAACTTGGTGTGTGCAAGAATCACCAAAGTGGGGAGGGGGCACTTATTAAAAAGAGATTCTTGGATCCCATTTCTGGAATTTCTGACTGAGGTGTTCTGGGGTAGGACCCACAAATTTTCACTTTCACCAAATTTTCAGGTGATGCTGATACTGCTGGTGGTAGACCATACATTAAATAGCACTCGGGTATATATAGTAGGCACTCAAAAACTGTTAGCTATTTTAATTTTTTTTTTTAAGATTTTATTTATTTGACACATAGAGTGCAGCAGGGGGAATAGCAAGCAGAGGGAGAGGGAGAAGCAGGCTTTCTACTGAGCAGGGAGCCCAACGTGGGGCTCCATCCCAGGAGCCAGGGACCATGACCTGAATCCCTGGAGCCAGGGTCCATGACCTGAGGCAGATATTCAAATGACTGAGCCAGCTATTTTTATTTTAAAAAGAAAGAGGAGAAAAAAGATTAGAGACAGCTTTGCTATTTAGACTCTGAAGGCACTTTCTCCAGGCTCCAGGAGATACTTTCTGAGTTATAAACAAACACTTGAGGAATCTCCACACTGTTCTCCAAGTGGCTACACCAACTTGCATTCCCACCAACAGTGTAAGAGGGTTCCCCTTTCTCCAGGGAAACTGGAAGGGGAGGTAAACCATGAGAGACTATATGGACTCTGAAAAACAACCTGAGGGTTTTGAAGGGGGGGCGGGGTGGGAGGTTGGGGGAGCCAGATGGTGGGTATTAAGGACATGTACTGCATGGAGCATTGGGTGTGGTGCAAAAACAATGAATACTGTTATGCTGAAGAGAAATAAGAAAGAAAGAAAGAAAGAAAGAAAGAAAGAAAGAAAGAAAGAAAGAAAGAAAGAAAGAAAGAAAGAAAGAAAGAAAGAAAGAAAGAAAGAAAGAAAGAAAGAAAGAAAGAAAGAAAGAAAGAAAGAAAGAAAGAAAGAAAGAAAGAAAGAAAGAAAGAAAGAAAGAAAGAAAGAAAGAAAGAAAGAAAGAAAGAAAGAAAGAAAGAAAGAAAGAAAGAAAGAAAGAAAGAAAGAAAGAAAGAAAGAAAGAAAGAAAGAAAGAAAGAAAGAGGAACTTAGAAGCAATTCAAAAGGCCTGGGGGCGTGCCTTGCAGGGCTGGGGCTGGGGCTGGGGCTGGGGCTGGGGCAATCCAGGAGGAAGGCCGCCCTCAGAAAGCAGGCTGAGAGGGTTGAAACTAAACAAAGTGGAGGGCCTTTGTAAAGGGAACATGCGATTAGGTGTTCATCAATCACAGTCACTGTGCAAGCTGTTTAATTTAATGGATTATTTTTTTTTAATCAGGCAGTGTGGCAGAACTATGCAGGAATAAAAGAATATTCATTCTGACCCAACTCCAGGCCTCCAAAGCCCCATTTTTCTCATCTAGAATCAGGATGCCAAGCTTTGTCAGATCTCGGTATCATCCACCAGCCTGGGCCTCTTCAGGTTGCCATGGTAACAGAATACCCTCATCCTTCTGTTTTTTTCTCACAAAGTATTCAAAAGAATGAAATGCCATGACACCAGGATTTCTCCCATTTCTCGGCTGAATTTCTTTAGAGCCTGCATATTCTCAAGAGCAGATTCACAAGTTATTGGGGGTTGGGCCCCCTTTGGCAGGTAACCCTTATCAAAAACCCACCATTGTATTCTGAAGGAATGTTTGACATTGCATTTCAGCTCTGGGAGGCCTTGACTTTTGCGGACTGAGTCCCATGTTCCCTGTGGCTTTGAATGTATCTTGGTTTTCTCAATAAGAAAGAAGTATATGCAGTTTTACTACCAAATTTATTCCAGCTCTATGCCGTATCACCCTGCTCAGTAAAAATCCCAAACAACGAAAAGGAAAACACAATTTGCCTTAATTTCTGACACTGTAAAGATTGTTTGTTTTTAAGAACCAGTCTTCATGTTTAATTCTATTCTAAGAGAATCCTCAAAGTTGTGTTATTTAGATCCCCTATGCTGGTAGCTCTCACATTTGAGCCTACAGCAGAATCACCGGAAAACTGGTTAAAACACTGCCAGGATGGGTGAGGAGGATTTCTATTTCTAACAGGTTTCCAGGGGACGTGGATGCTGCTGGTGTGGAGACCACACTTTGAGAACCATCGACAGTCACTGAGGCTGGTTAGGAAGGCTCTGAGTAACCAACGATGGGCAAACTCCTGGACTGTGCCTTTGGAAAAGCACGAGCAGGTGGGGAAAGGGCTCTCACAGTTATTACGTGCAGGTAGAAGACACTGGCTGCACGTCTGCACTCCCTCCTCCCCGACTACATAATAGGTCACCTGAGGCAAGTCAGGGAAGTTCTCTAAGCCTCAATTTGACCTTAAAAAAATAATAGTAATATGCCCTTACTTAACCTTGCAAAGTTATTATTCCAATTAAGTAAGATAAACTGTGTGAGGCTGCTCAGTCAGCGGGAATAGCCATACAAATACAAATCGTTAAGAGCTTTGCTGCCAAGACTGATTATTTTTATAAGAGCTAAAGTGAAATTCTAGTCATCCTTCAAGGCTCAAAGGTTATCTTCCAGGGGCGCCCGGGTGGCTCAGTCGGTTAAGCGTCTGCCTTCAGCTCAGGTCATGATCAAGCCCCACACTGGGCTCTCTGCTCAGCAGGGAGCCTGCCTCTCCTCCCTCTGCCTGCCTCTCCCCCTACTTGTGCTCTCTCTCCCTCTCTGTCAAATAAATAAATAAAATCTTTAAAAAAAAAAAAAAAAAGGTTATCTCCTCAGGCACATGGTCCCTAATGCCCATGGAGAGAACTGATATCCTTTCCTCATCCAAACGCTCATGTTACCTGATTTATACCTCCCTTTTGATGATTTTTGTCAGGTGTAAAATGCAATGTTAAATGCCTGTCTCTCCCATATAAATTCTGAGCTCCCTGAAGATGTGGCACTTGGAATTTTTTACCTTTCTGTGCCCCAGACTCCAACTTCCTTCTTAGTACAGTGTTGTACACTCTTAAGCATTTAATATACTTGTTTGAACTAATAAATAAATGAGTGAAAAGCTTAAGATTACATATCCCTGATTTCAGATGAGATTGTGTCTACCTACATTCATCCAAACTCACCATCCAAATATATATATAAAATATATGTGCTAGATACAAAATTATGTGTGTGTACGTGTGTGTGTGTGTGTGTGTGTGTGTGTGTACATACACATATACACAAATACTAGAGTGAGCTCAAGAAACAGAAAACTGTGGGCATCATGGCTGGCCTGACCTGGGCTTCCAGATCCAGCATGGCTCCTCTCCTAGTTGCTACGGCTCAGGCACCCTCAAGGTAGACTTTTTGGAAGATGGAAGCAAGCTTGATAGTAAGCAACTCCCGTCCCCAAACCAGGTGATTGACCTCAACCAGGACCAGCTCTGGGCATTGGCCTTGCTATGCCGTGGGCATTGGCCTTGACCATGCAAGCCTAAGTGGGGTCAGAGAAACTAGAATTAGTGAGGACTATGGTTTTCAGCTGTCTTTGCCACTAGAATTCTGCAAATGCAGAACTCCACCCCACCCTCTTCTTGAGGATCTTGGTTATAAGAGAAGATTGAGTGGAAAGTGAAGATCAAAACACTGTAATTAACATGAAGCCCATCCAGGAGTTACCAGATGCCTCTGACTAAACCAGGAAGCTCCCACATCTTGTCAGCATATTGGCTTATAGAGAAGAAAAGCCTGATGAGGCCCTCCCATGAGCAAGTGTAGATGACTTGCCAATAACCTTGGCCTCAAACTCATTAGAGAACACCAGCTCAATTTACACAGTCCTGACATAATAGGGGTTGCTTCTTTCTCTCCATTTCTGGAAACATCTTCCCCTAGGCAGCATGTTTATCTGGAATGTTTGGCCTGGGGTTCAGAGGTTAGAGTCTGATGAAAACCTAGGCAATGCTGGCCACAGAAGTTTGAGAAGTAGGGGAGATAAGTCCTTCCAATGGCCCAGTCAGGAACCTTACCTGAAGGAAGCCACGGGTAGACCAAGAGGGGTAGACCAAGGGCCATAACAGTGGACAACAGAAGCACCTGCTCCTCATCCTTGCCCACAGAATTATGCAGGGGTAACCTCCACAGTCCTCCCTTCCACAAGGCTATGAACTATCCATATGCATAAGTCTTCTGTGGATTTGTTTTTTATGAGACTGTCTCTGACTTTTCAGCACACAAAGACCTAGCCATGGACAGCAGGGCCTAACACCTCTGGGACCCTGACCTGAGGACCTAGATGGCCTTCCTCCCTCTCACTCCCACTGCCATCCTGTTTAATGGCAACAATGAACAGAAACTACTTAAACAAAATTTACAAATCTGATTTACATTTTTTTATATTTTAATTAACCCCATTTTTATCACCTAAAGTTGAGCACTGCTGTGTTACTATTGTATAAATATTCCCAGAAATACATTTCCACATTTAAAAGACCAGAAAATTGAATACCTAGGAGGTAGCTAGGAGGGCTGTCATTTGTAACTGTCACTCGACCCTTCTAAATCCAGCAAGATAAATGAGTTATGGAGAATTTTCTTTATGTTCTGTACTTTCAGTATCTGTTCACCTAAAATAATTCTTGCTCTGTGCTGTAAAATATGAAGAAAGAAAATGTTCTGGTTATTTTTTTTTTAATTTAAATTTTGTTAGTTACCATACAGTATGTTCTAGTTATTTTTTCAAGTACATTTCTGGTAATATTTAGTATAAAAATCTCTATAAGATTCTCTCCCAAAAAAACGTGTTGACTGGGGCCCTGAGGGATTTTTTCAATCATCCTCAGTGTCCTGGGTCCTCTGACACTTGTCCAACTTTGGTAGATGCATTCCCTGCCGCCTTGTCTGCCATTTTACAGCCTTTAAGGAACTGGCCAGAGGGATGCACAAAGCCTTGTGGGTTGTCAGAGCCTTGATTTTTTTATTCTATGAAGTAATTTGAAAGTTGTTTCTTCAAACCAGCTAGAAAGCTATTTCTGAATGTGACCCAGATAAAAGAAGATAAAAGAGAGCACTTTGATGGTATCCATGAGAAGAAAACTCATCCAGTCCAAGGCACTTTTGATCAGCTACACCCTACTTGGCCCAGAAGAAATAAGGAAGAGAAATAAAATCATTAGAGATAGATAAAATGAGCGGCATTTTCTGGCATTTTGCCTGAGAGGAAAGCAAGCATTAGATAGCTACTTGATACTTTAACTGTTAGAGCATTTCTGGCTTTCCAAAGTCATTTTACATGTCTTATTTCTTTGTATTCTTCTAGGAAGAATGATTGTTATCATCCATGTTATTGTTGTCCAAATTGTTATTTCTGTTGCATGGAGACCAAGGTCGGGACCAGAAGAATCTGATAAATTACCTAGCGCACCTCGGAGCAAGTGGCTTCATCCTCAAGAACTCTTCTATTTGATGCTTCTGTTTTACACATTATGAAGTACGATTTTCCCCAGGTCCCTCTTAGTGAGCTCAACTAAAGATGGAACATGATTGGAAAGGGAGGAACATAAAGGACTGGGCAAGAAATGGGGTGTAAGGAGAGCAGAACAATGGTTCAGCATGCGGGCTATGAACAGCAGTGACCCAAGCATGGCAGAGGCCGTCACGTGGAGCCAGATCAGCCCATGAACCTCACAGCCAGCTGGACAGGGGATGGTCAGGTTGTCTAGATCTAGCCAGGAGATTCTAAGAAACATGGGGTTTGCTGGGAAATGGTGATATACCACTCACTGTGCATCCATTTGTGGTCCCCCACCCAGACTAGGGTATATTAGTGAAAACTCTTTTGGTGACAGACAGAAATTTTTCATCATTATAGAACATTTTGGACAGTGCTGGTTTAGACCATGTTTGCAATTATCTAGGCAGTAGATGATAACAGGGCTTGAAGGCAGTAGGGTGACTCAGAGCTAAGTCATAGCACTTGCTCATAAGAGAGTAAGTAGCTAAAAAGAAACTACGTAGTGAACACTGGAGGGACATCTTTCCCTTTTGCAGACAGTGCAATTCTAATTCAAAAGTCCTTTTACAATCTCTGCATTGCTGGTGCCCATCCACTCCTTAAAGATCTTAGAAGGTCATCTGGCCATCCCGACAGGGAGGGAGAAGGGATAAGGGGCTCCTCAAGGAAGGAAAAGGAAGGAAGACTCTGCTCTTGCACCTGCCTCAGGATGTGAACCTTTCCCCCCAAAGCCTTGCGTTTTCTTCTCTCAGAATGAGGGTGAATGGTAGAAAGGCTCCATTACCCACTTACTGGGAGTCTGGTTTGGAGACCACAAAGAGGTGCTTGCTGGCATAGCACCAGCCTTTTTTTTTTTTTTTTTTTTTCATGAAACCCTATATTTCTTAGACTCTTCTGGCTAGATCTTCACAACCCAACCATCCTGTGGAATATAACATCTCTCCTTAAATCCTAGTTGCCTTTCCCATATGATTTTAACTCAGCTCAGGAAACTCTTTGGCCTACGAGATCTAAGCAAGTGCCAAGACACCAGAGCCAAAACCCATGATGGTCTGTGACATGACTATGAAGGGTGGAGTCAGAAGGAAGCAGGATGGTACTGAAATAAATAACTAAATAAAAATACGTAGCTATCCAGGTGTGAATGATTAGAAACAGAAGATTCAGTCAACAAATCAGAGTCCAGGACCAAGCATGGAACATGGGAAAAAAACGGTATGGGCAGCCTAGATGCAAGGTGGGCAACCAAACAGAGAGCCCAGGACCCCTACACAACGGAGCCAGGGTCCAGTATGTCAGGGTTGTCATCTGCCCACAGTGCCTCTTCTATGTCTGTGGCCACACTGCCCTTTGGCCATAACAACTGATCACCTCCTGGGCCCAGTACAACCAGTCAGTGATACCAGAAACTACATCGGGGGTTTCTCTTTGCTCCCCGCATCTCCTCTCCGATTCCACCATAGCCATGTTCCTTCAAGAGTACATAGCCCAAACTCCTAGATTATTTGGCCACCTCATCTACTTGGAATATAGCTGAAAGTCAAGTCTGAGAAAATATAACCACACACAACCAAAATAATAAACAACCAAAATAATAGTGTTAACATTAGCTCACTCTACTTATGGGACTAGTCTTCAATCTCTCACTCAGAGTTCATCAATCTTACTCTACACCGTACAGTAACAAGCTCACCTGTCTGAATTACCAGTCCAGAGCAAACAGGAAGCAAAACATCAGGAGAGAAAATCCAGCGTTATAAAAAGCCAACAGGAGGTCAACTCGAAAAACGCAAGTTGAGGCCATTAGCCGATCATTAAACTGTTCCACTTCACAACAGTAGCTCCTGGTAATTAATGCACAAAATGACAAAACTACCTCCAGTTTTTTCTGCCCACATCACAGATTTGGCATACATAGTCATTCAGAGATTACAGATACTGGCTTATATGCTAAGCTATATCTCTGTTTTGTTTTGTGTTTGGTTATGTTAATCTCGAAGACAGGAAGAATAAGCTGCTTGGTTCCATCAAGATCTAGAGGGGACGGAAGCTCCAACACTGCATATGGAGACGTCCTGAGCTACATTCTGTGAAACGAGGCCCCAGCCACAGAGAGCGGGATCCACAGCACCTGGGGGCTGCGGGGAGGGAGGTGTGGGCAGTTACTGTTTAATAGGTGTAGAATTCTACACAAGATGATGAAAAAATTCTGGAAATGGATAGCAGTGATGGTTGCACAGCATTAGAATATAATTAATGCCACCAAATTTTATACTTAGAATAGTCAAAGTGGTAAATTTAATGCTATGCATATTTTACCACAATAAAATTAATTAATTAAAGATAAAATAGTGGCCCGGCCAATGGGCTAGAGACGGAGGTGGGGGAAGAAAGAAACCTCCAGGGAGGAGACCTGCAAGGCACGATCTCTACCATGCAGTTTGAATGCTCCTTTCTGTACGGTAATTACTGCCTCTTCTCACTACATTTCCAGTGAAAGCCTGCCCTAAGCTGGGGAGCAAAAGTGGGCCGCTCTGGGGCTGTCACGTAACAGAGTACAGTGGTCACCTGGGGAAACCGTAAAGAGATACTGACCAGCAGAGCCTCTTTGCACAGGGGCCAGAACACAGGCTGAAGCTGCAGGTAGGAACAAAGGGCTGCGGAGGACACATGGGATTCCCTGGAACCTCATGGGAATGTTAAGGGAAAGGATTATTTCACAGGCTACACCCCCAGAGCCCCACAGGCCATGAGCCAGGGACTGAAACCTGCACTCACTGGCTAACATCCTAACCTCGTCCCTGGCTCCAGCATCTTCTCAGATCTTACCAGCTGGGGCCCCACTACCCGCCTCACTTGCAGTCTCTTGGAGATGCCCTGAACTTAAATCTAACGTTGCCCAGTTCTCCTGCAGCTGAAATATTCTGGTAACCTCCCTCCCCCAGCCATGCCCTCCCACTCATTCCCCAGCCCTTCTTGGGTCCTTACTTCCCTCACTCCTGGCATAGCCCCCAGAGCCAGCTTTGCCTGAGCCCTAAGAAGGGCCACAATGCTGCACAGTGGCTGTCACCTCTTCCTCAAACACTGAACACCTGTTGGTCCAGAACTCCATTTGATACGACCCTCTCAGCTCCGTTGCTCACCAAGGGCTCATGTGCACACTGGACCGTCCCGTGGCCCAGGTGTCACAGCCTTTCTCCGCTTGGTCCTGGAAGCTCTCTGGAACAGCATGGAGCTTACTGGTCCCTGGTACTACTCTCTGTGACCCCTCCTGGGTGTGGCTGAAGCCTCTAACACAGCCCTAGGTGCTGTTCCATCACTTTTCTTCCGACTTAGGTCCTAATGGATGCAGCCAACCACAAGGTGCCTGCATCAGTCGGGGTCCCTAAACTGAGAGGACACTTCCAACTTCAGACACTCTGTGAGCTGTTTGTTAGGACTATTTATGAAGGTGTAGGTGAGGGGTAGGCAACTCACAAGGAATAGAGTGATATCCCTAAGTCACCAACAGCCTCTGTCTCGCCCCTAGGCCTGGAAGGGTGAGGGAAGATGTGGTTAAAGGAACCCAAAGATGGGGTGGCTGAGATGCAAGGGGGGCTGCCAAGAGCGAAGACATTTGGCAGCCGATGGCAACCCCACATGGAGAGAAGAAATGTATACTGGCTTCCCTGTTCTTCCGCTCTCCTGTGGGGCTCCTCACCAACTGAACCCAATCAGTAGCTGGAGGGCAAGCAGCCCAGTGAGGTGGGACATGAAGGCTGGCTTCCCAGGGCACAGGCGAGTTGGGGGGGAAGGGTCCTGCCCGGTGCCCCTCCACTGGCACCTGACCACTACTCACCTGCATGGTTCTGGCTCCTATGGACCCAGAGGGCTTAGTGCCAGGTAGGAGGGGGACAGAAAAGTAGGGAAATCAATGCTTTGCAGAATCTCAAACCCAGATGTCTAGATACAAACCCAAAGGACAAAGGAAGGAAAGAAAGCAGATTAAAGATCCTGGCCACATTCCAATGTCCCCTCGTGGGCTTCAGCTCACTCTCTCATTCCTCACCCACTTACTCACTGGCTGACTCAAAAACCTAGCTAGCAACACATTTTTTAAAAATTAATCTATAAAGACATATATATGCAGTTTCTAGAAAAAGAAATACAAATGACTTACAAACCTGTGAATAGATGCTCAATCTCATTTATTATTTATGAATCGCCAAGGTACTATTTTTTTTAACCTCTCATACTGGCAAAGATTAACACATTTGATGATACACAATAGCTGCATGGTTATGAGGAAACCGTTGGAAGCAATACAAATTGGTGCAATTTCTTTGGAGGATCATAAATTTAAGATTTACATAGTGGTTAATTCAGTCATCTTACTTCCAGAAATGTATTCAATAGATACCCTCCCCCATGCAAGCAAAAAAATGAACAAAGATATTCACTGCAACATTGTATGAAAAGCAAGGGTTGGAAAAATCCTCATTGTTTACCAATATAGGAATGGCTAAATAAATGTTTGTACAGACAGTTGAACACTACATAACAGACATAAAAATAGGCACATGGGTGTGCTGGGAGGGGAAGGGAAGATCTCTAAGACAGAGTACTAGGTAAAAAGTAAAGGGCATAATTGTGGGTATGATATGGCCCTATCTGTGGAGGCTTTTGGGATTTGGGGGAATAGGGGTTGTTTTTTAGATGGAGCCAGAGTCAGTTGAAATAGGGTGCATGAAGAAAGTAAGTTAATTCTTTCCCACCACTTCTGCCTAAACTCACACAGTGGATTTCTTCTTACTCTGCTCTTCTCGAGCCACTACTAGATCATCGAAAAGCTACCAGTCACATTCACTTCTAAGGAAAACCTCATTTTGAAAATTTAACAATCCATTCAGTGTAAAACTTCTTGTCAGGCCCAGCTGGTTGTCTGCAGGTGGGTACTGTTGGGAGTGGGGGTGAATTTGATTATTTCCCTTCCCCCCATCTCACCTCTCCAAACCACCACTGGCTACAGCTACTGCATCCCAGGGATGCAGGGGAAGAGGGTCTAGAGTGAGAGGGTGGTTTCCACAGCCGGTACAGAGGCTCAGGAGCCAGTTTCTCTGAGTGTGACAGAGACAGAGCTTCCAGATGCTGGTTTTATAGAAAGCTGTTATGGGTTTTGATTTTTCTTTTTCTCCCCTCCTTTTTGGAGCATCTCTCACCGGGGACCCATGGGCGTGGAGCCCTTGAACAGGAGCTGCATCTTGTCTGGCTCCGGACAACCCTTCCCTCTCACAGACTCGTTCTGTTGGGATCACATAGTCCCACCAGAAAAGCCTCCAGGGTGGGAACCAAACAACCCCAGGCTGCTCCCCAAACACAGCTGTACCCCCAAAACATGCACCTTTGTCCCACAGCTACTGAAAATGCATCTCAACTGGAGCATAGCTACCCCTCTTCACTCAATGCCCTGGTAGACAGTTTCAAATTAGCCTTTGCACCATCTCCAGGGAGAAATAGGTACTACCTTTCTTTCTAATAAATGGCAGGCAATGGGTCCGGCTCCCTGGGAGATGGTCTTAAAGCCGTGCTCACTTGACCAAGCACACTGACAACACTCTCCAAAGAAATCTCTCAGCCTCTACACCTTATTGTCCAGAGGGAGAGTTGCTGAAGCAGCAACTTATGATCTTATGATCTCTTAGCATGACCTACAAAGGCAGTTAAACCACTGCAAACACAAGGCATCTATGGTGCTGTTGCAGGCTTCGGGGATCTCACTCAAAAGGGAGAAAGAGAGCCATTTCAAGATCTTTTTGCATGTGCATATACCCATGCATTTTTTTTTAAATGTTCTGAAAGGATTATACAATAAATAATCCACAGTAATCAACTGGGGGTGAATTAGGGGACCAGGATGAGAGGGAAATTTACATTTCATTGTATCTGCTTTTATATTTTTAATAATTTTTATGTTATTAAAAATTTAATAAATTTTATGCTGTTAAATATTACTTTTCAAACTAAACAAAAATCTAGTTGATACATTTTAAAATATGAAGGAGATTTATACACATCAAGATCAAAAAGACTCCTGTGATAAAATGGTAAGTGAAACACCAAACAGTTACAAAGTATATAGAAGAAATGATCTCATTTATAATAGCAGTCAAAGAGACAATATAAGACATGAGCAAAATCTGAAGGAAGCACACTTTCAAATTCTAGTGAGGGATATAAAAGAATAATTGAATAAATGGAAAAGTATATTCTGTTCTCAAAAGACTCAGTAATTTAAAGATGTCAGTTCTTCCTAAATTAAACTATAAATTTATATGATCTCAGTAAAAATGCCAATGGCTTTTGGGCTCAGACAAGCTGATTATAAAGTTCATATAAAAAATAACAGTGAAAGACAGACTAGGAAAACTCTTTTAGACCCAGCAGATAGCAGAACGTTTGATAGCGTCCTGGTAATTAAATCATTTGGGAGACTCCTGAGCAAATACAGCCATTGAAACACCACCAAAGGACAGTGAAATAGTAAACAAATGTGTAAACTGAAATCCAAAGAGAATGGTAGGAACAAGGGAAACTATAAACTGGGTAGGCCTTTATGGAGTAGAGGGAGTTAAAAATGAGAAGGGTTTGCCCCTACAGACCCTGGTAAAGCCTCAGGACACAGAGGAACAATTCCTGAGGAAAACGGAAATCAGGCAAAGGGCTGAAAACATGCAGCTTGGTTGAAAGTCTATTTACAGTAAGGTTAGCATCCCCTGGGTCCCTTCCCCAAGCCTGCCAAGATAAGGAATGTCCCTAATCTCCCACCAGATGCCATTGATTTATTCTCTAGGAAAACTGAAGTTAAAAATGAAAATGATTTTCATCTAGCTGAGCATCTAGTCTATACCCAGCAAAACTATCAAGTCAACATGAGGCTAGAATAAAGATATTTTAAGACATCCAAGGACTCAGGGAACTGAGGAAGTGCCCGTGATATTGTGATTTATGAGAAAATATGTGTTTTGTTTTTATCTCTGTTCCTGGCACAGAGTTCCTAAGACCCTTAGAATTTCCTGAATGAAAGCAGGATCTTTGTTCTAGTGAGGGCACTCTTGGTGAGCTGCTGCATGGGAGCTGGTCACCAGAAAGACAAAGCCATGATTAGAAGCTTGGAATTTCCAGCCCCATCCTCCTTCTCCAGAGGTGGGGGAGCTGGAAATAGAGTTAATAATTGATCAGGCCTATGTGAGAAGCCTGTGTAAAATCTCAATAGTAGGGGTTCTGAGACCTTCCAGGCAGGTAAACACACCGACATACAGGAGGGTGACACACAGGACCCTCCCAGACCGTGTCCCATGCATCTTTTCATCTAGCTGTTCATCTGCATACTTTATCATATCCTTTAATAAACAGGCAAACATAAGTGTTTCCCTGAGTTCTGTGAGCCACTCTAGCAACTTAGTCAGACCTGAGGACGGGTCATGGGGACCTCAGATTTATAGCTGATCATCGTCAGAAGCACAAGACCTGGGCTTGTGATTGGCATCTGAAGTAGGAGGCAGTTTGGTGGGACTGAGCCCCCAACCTGTGGGATTTGATGTGATTTCATGGTAGATAGTGTCAGAATAGGAGGACACCCACCTGGTGCTGGAGAATTTCTTGACAGTACCTCACACACACCTCCCCGTGTGGGACATGAGAAGGGCTCTGAGTGTGCTAGTGTGTGAGAGGGAAGAAGACACATGCAGGGGGAAGGACTGAGGATTTTCCTCAAACAGGGCCTCTCAGGCTTTCCTGAGCATGGGAACGACCTGATCATCTTATTAAACTGTACGTTCTGATTCAGAAGGTCTAAGAGTCCACATTCTTATCAGATCCTGGTGATATTGGTGCTGCGGGTCCCTGGACCATATTTTAACAAGAGACCACAGTAGCAGTAGTACCAAAGCATGGCCAAGGGACTTCAGGGATCCCTCAGAGCATTTTAGGAATCACTGAGGTCTTTGTTTTTCCAGCTACATCTGTGTTGAGACCAGATTTTCTTCAGATGCTTCAACTATGAGCATCTAGCTGTCTTCTACCAAGCCAGACATCAAAGAAATTTTCAAAAACTATAAAACAAGGGCTCTCTTCTCAGTAATCGTTGTTTTTTAAAAAACTATATTTTCATAAAGAATGTTCTTATATTAGTTATGCAGTGTTTTTTATCACTGTTATTTTGAAATGAACTAATGAACATTTTAAAGATCTCTCTGTGGGCACCTGAATGGCTCAGTTGTTAAGTATCTGCCTTTGGCTCAGGTCACAATCCCGGGGTTTTGGCTTAGGTCATGATCCCTGGGTCCTGGGATCAAGTCCTGCAATGGCCTCCTTGATCAACAGGGAGCCCGATTCTCCCTCTGTCTATGGCTCCCCCTGCTTGTGCGCTCTCTCTTTCTCTGACAAATAAAATCTTTTTTAAAAATAAAAATAAAGATCTCTCAGCTTTAGCTTCTAACATGGTAAATATTGATAGGCATAACCACACTGATGAATGTTCTTTTGGGTCCCCAATAAGTGTTAAGAGTATCAAAGTCTCCTGAGAACACTACATCTGAGAACAGCTACACTACAGAATACGTTCTAGGAGGAAGACAAGAGCTCTAGGAAATGGGGACCCCAACACAAGGAAGATGAGAGGAAGCCCATGGCATTTTTTACATGATGAGAGCTGTACTACATTTTTCTTGCTGATGTACCAAATTACCACAACTTTCATGGCTTAAAGTAACACAAGTTCGTTATCGCCCAGTTCTTACAGAAGTCCGAGCACAGTGTGGCTTAGCTGGCTCTCTGCTCAGATCCTCATAGGCCAAAACCAAAACACTGCAGGATGAGTTTCTTTCTGGAGGGACTCTGCTTCCAAGCTTACTGAAGCTGTTGGCAGAGTTCAGTTCCATCTGGTTGCAGAACTGAGGCCCCTGGCTCCTTAGGCTCAGTCTCAGCTTCCAGACCACCCTCCAGAGACCATTCCTTGGCTCCTGGCTTCCCTCCCTCACCTTGAGAGCCTGCAACAGCAAGGCAAATCCGTCACGCTTCTAATCTCTTTGCCCTCCCTGTGGCCCATCTTTCCTGCCACATCTCTTTCTCTGCCCCCCCTCTTCCGTTTTTTTTTAAGATTTTATTTATTTGCCAGCCAGAGAGAGGAAGAGAGAGAGAGAGAGAGAACAAGCGGGGGAAACAGCAGGCAGAGGGAAAGGTAGAAGCCGACTCTCCACTGAGCAGGGAACCCGATGCAGGATCCTGACTTGAGCTGAAGGCAGATGCTTACCCAACTAAGCCACCCAAGTGGCTTTTAAGGGCTCATGTGGCTACATTGGGTCCACCAGGATAATCTCCTTATGTTAAGGTCAGCCGATTAGTGACCTTAATAATACCTGCGAAGTCTCCCTACCTTGAGTTGTATTTGCCTGAATAACCTGTGCATGGGAATCTTGGGGACCGTCTTTACAGTTCTGCCTACCACAACAGTGAAGGGAAAGTTCCAGATGACATCAGGTAGCTGGTCTAGGCCCCAACGTTTCCAGATTGGAACAGGAAGACAGAGAAATATAAAATAAAGAAACAGATATGTTTGAGCATATGAAAAATTTTAAAGAAAGTCATGGTATATAGATGTTACAGTGTCTGGATAAACTTAGTAAGAAACTTGTAGACAGCTAGGCAAATGAAAAACCAAAATGCTTATTACTACAAAAGAAAATGAGGAATTCAAAAAGAAAAGAGGCTCAAGCATCACAAACCTCTTGGCGTGGCAGTGAACAATTTTTGCACACTCATAATACTATAAGCACTGTCTATTGACTTAACAACAACAAAAATATATAATTATGATGGGAGAGAAAGAATGGGAAAAGGTAGAAAGGACGTCAATTGATACATTCTTAAAAATTGTTTAGAAATATGGAAATAAATACTAAAGAGAGAAACTAGAATCACTGTGGGTGGCTGTCTCTGAGGAACAGAGCTGGAAGGGCGTGGATGGGCACGGCTGTTTCTCATTAGAAGTCTATCCCTACCCTCCACTCTTCACCCTACTCTGAGACCTACTCTGAGCCCCAGGAAGCTGGCCTTGCTGTTCTTTGCCCCTAATTCTGCTTGAACTCAGCCAGTGGGAGTAACTGCAGAGATAAAAGTTTGGAAGGAGGGCAGAGGATCCTGCAAACTCCCTGCTCTGAAGGGTGTTTCTGAGCAAAGGATGCAATTTCTCCGCCAAGCTTTGGCTCTCACCAGCTCTCATGAAATGTCCCCTCCCCTACCCCCTTCAGGCCTAGGGATGGTGACAGTTTCTCAAAGACCCTTGTGTCATTTAATCCTGCCCATACCTCTGAAAACTGTCCCTTTACTAAAGTCTCTTGAACTTCCTGAGGGCCTTTGTTTTCCACCAGGACCTGACTGATATGAACACTATATTATGTGACTTTTTAAAATTTTGTAGATGACCACATAATATTCTAAAAAAACAAAAACAAAAACAAAAAAATGGGCCGTTTTTTTTTAAAATGCCAAAGTCATGAATAACAAACCTGAAGATCTGACACAGATCGAAAAAGACAAAAGAGGCATGAAAACTAGATAAAAGGAATGATCCTGGATTGCATCTGGATGAGAAAAAATGATGATGAAAATTACCTTACAGGACATTACTAAGACGACTGACAGAATTTAAATAAATCCATAGATCAGATAATACCATTGCAGCAATGTTAAACTTCCTGATGTTTGTCATTGTCTCCCGGGAGGTATCGTGTCTGCAATCTACTCTTGAATGGCTCCCAATAAAAATTATACAATACTAACATGTAATAAAGAGAGTGATTAAGCAAATGCGAGTCCAGATGAAGGGAATATAGTTCTTTGTACTAACCTTGCAACTCGAGTCTGAAGTCACTTCAGAATGTAAACTTCCAAAAACATAGATGGGTTCTTTTCACAAAAGTTTTAAATACACAATTTGGAACTAGTACACAAATAGATGGGTCAGTGGAACAGCACAGAGAATCCGCAAATACACCTATCTATCCAAACACGTATGAGAGGTCACACATTTAAAGGGCGGCATTTCAAAACACCGTGTGCTGAGGGTGGGGATGGGGATGGATAATTTTTTACATGGCATCTGGAAAACCGAGTAGCCATCCCGAAAAAAAGTAATGATGGCTCCCAAGTCCCTCGATGGACCAAATGCCAGATGGATCAAAAACTCAGGCACTAAAAGAAGACAGAAACTACTAGAAGAAAAACCACGAGAGGAGAAGACGTAGCGGGAGGCAGAGGCCACCTTCCTAGGAGACAGCGTGCAGACGCCTGCAGTTCCCGTGCCTTCGCAGCCGGCAGCCGGCTCCCACCAAGCCACAGTCAGTGCCCTGTCAGGGCGTCTGCACAGAGAATGAGGGAGTGGAAGAGCAGAGAGAGGCAGCATTTCGTGGTAGGGGCAGCTCCAGCAGCAGTGAGAGGCGCTATTGGAGGCGGTCGGGCCCAGTGGAGGAGTCGTGGCTCAGGGGACAGCCACTTGTCCCCAACAGATCTGCCCTGTGGGGGTCTCTGACTGTGATGCTAGTCATCCAGCTTCCCATTCTTCCCACTTCTCCATGCTTGCTTCTTCAGCCTCTCATCAATTCTATGACCTACTTGACATTAAATTCCTTTTCTGTTTAAAATCACTCCATTTTATTTCTGTTGCTTAACAACTTAGAACGTTAATGGCACACACACACACACACACTTATAAATGGTGTTTGTTCCATATATATATCCTACAGATCACAGCTGTACTATATTATATGGTTTGGTTTTTCCCTTTTCCGCCTTAAGATTACATCTGCATGAACGAGCATGCATACAAAATTGGCAGGCGAGCACAGCAAACCGGCCACAGTGACCCCTGCGGGGATGGGGAGCTCAGTGGTGGAGCTGGACTAAAGGGAATGAGACTTTTGAAATGATCTTCTGTGTTGTTAAGGGTTTTGTTTTGTTTTTTTTTTTATCGTAATCATAGATTTACATACGCTTTTTTAAACTATAAATATTTTAACACAATTTTTTCAAACAAATCTTTTACCTGTCTCACACCAGAGCCAGAGTGGGGGCACTGAGGCCAGAACAGAGTGGCAGGCAGACGCCATCCCCCCTCACAGAGCAGGCCATCTAACGGGAACACAGGCAGGGCACCAAGCACTGATTCCAACAGTGTGATGAGCCTTAAGATGGGGAGAGATGGGCCCTGTGAGAGCCATAGAGGAAGGGCACCCACTGTCACCTAGAGGGAAGCCAGGAAAAGTTTCCCAGCCATCCACGTGGGGCCAGCAAACAGAGAGAAGAGGATGAGCAGAAATGTACAGCAGGTAGAGGGAACAGCACCCACCGAGCCACAGAGACCACAGCTCCCTCAGGAAATGAGGAGGCTGGAGCCAAGGAGGGCAAGGAGGAGCACAGAGGGACAGGCAAGGTGGATCAGCCCAAAAACCTCATGACGACCTTGTAAAGTCTACGTAAGCAGCTCGGACCCTACCCTGAGGGCCAATAGTCACAGAGGCTTCCGAGCAGAAGAGCTGGTCAGACCTGGCCTTTGGCATGATCAGCCCTAGGATTTCCCCTCCAGTTTACATCCGCCGTAACAATTCTTATTATCAGTGGAGCACACCTTCAGTTTCCTCTTGTCTTCCAGAATACTGGGCAGGCTTTTCATTTTTTTCTTTTTTTTTTAGATTTTATTTATTTAATTGACACACAGAGGTCACAAGCAGGCAGAGAGAGACAGGCAGAGAGAGAGGAAGGGAAGCAGGCTCCCCACCGAGCAGAGCCCGACGCGGGGCTTGATCCCAGGACCCTGGGATCGTGACCTGAGCCGAAGACAGAGGCTTTAACCCACTGAGCCACCCAGGTGCCCCTGGGCAGGCTTTTCTTAGTGTCACCTGGAGGAGGACAATGCAACCATCCCAGCCTGTAACCCCTGGCTCCCCCTGCCAGCCTCAACAGGCACCTGCCTCAGGGCTGATTATACCATCATTCCTGAACCACTAGCTATATAAAGTGATGAAATCAAACCTCAGATAAATCTAGGCCCTTTCCAGAAGCTTAACACAGAGGAAGCCCCTTGTGAAATCCTCTGAGGGGAGGGCTGTTCGGCCACTCAGGGCCCCGTAGGCTGCATTCCTGAACCTTAGGGCACACCACCATCAATACCTCACTCATCCTTTAAAAAAAAAAAATATACATGTATGTGTGTATACACACATACATGTATTTTATATATATATATAATATATATGTGTATTATATATGTATATATATACACATGTATATATACATATATACACATGTATATATACATATATACATATACACATATACATATATATACATACATATACACACATATATATACATATGTGTGTGTGTGTGTGTGTGTGTGTATATATATATATATATATATATATATATATATATATATATATAAAATTTATCTTACAGAGTGAGAAAGAGATATCACGAGCAGGGGAGGAGAGGTAGGGGGAGAAGCGGTCTCCCCGCTGAGCAAGGAGCCCAATGAGGACTCAATCCCAGGACCCTAGGGGATCATCACCTGGGCTGAAGGCAGACACTTGATGACTGAGCCACCTAGGCACCCTCACTCATCCTTATTAGCACAAATACTGATATGCTGGCACCTGCTGGCATATTTGCTCTCCTCTCCGATCTCCCAGTGCCACCCTGGCTTAGGGTTTCCTCTTGTCCTATGTCTAAGTGTCTGCTAATAGGCCACAGTCTATGTCGTATGCTCTGAGCTTGAGGGTTTCCCATGACAATGAGCTCTTCAGGATTTTCTCTCCCCAACTCAGTTATGTCTGGCATTTTTCTCTATTAGGACACACTTCTGACTTACAGACCTTTTCACATTTACAAAATGCTTCATGAAATAACTGTGATTCATGTCATTCACAGTTAAGGATGACAATTAGGTGAAAAAACAATTTGGTTTCTTGCTTTTAGCTGCACCATACAGCAATAGTGGCATGAGGAGGAACCCCAAAATTATCCCTAAGATTTTCAGCCAGCAATCACCTGGTGAGTATTTTACTATTCCAAAGCACCAAAGGCTCAACGTTTCTTTTTGTAGGTAAGGCAAATAAGCAATGCAATTGCCCATCATTTTGAAATACAGTTTCACAGTTACTTGCTCTGAAAGGGCACATTTCTTTAAAATGCACTGAGAGTCTTTAGTAAGTTCATTCGTTTTAGTGTAATTTAAAAAGTCAAACTTTGATCTCTGCTTTGTGTCACTCTGACGTGACATCCCTGAGATGAGGACAGATGATTTCTACAACTCTCTCTGCCCAGAGGAGGCCTGGTCAGTCTCCATTTATCATCTCTAATAAGGTAGAGATGTGCTAATTAGCAGCGCCTCAAGAAAACACCATGAAATGATGGGCGCAGACACATTTGAAAAAGCATGTCTTTCTCCACTCACTGTACTAGACTCAATTAGGGAGCAGAAAGCAAAAGGAGCTTGTTGTCTGTCTTGGGTAACAGCTCCCTGGCATCTCCAAAGAGGTCCTTCACATTGACATTAATAAGCTTAGTGAGGATGTCTCAAGCTAAGAAACCTGGGATCGTCAGCACATCAAAATGAACCTTTTCCTCAGAAGCAGACTCTCATTAATGAAGCTTGATGGTGATATGGAGACACATCTGTTTATGGTATTTCCCTCACGTGTGCTTGGTGGAGCCCTCATTTCTTATTTAGAGCTTTTGTTACCATAGGTGAGCAACGTTCAGAATAAAAACGGCTTCACTGCTCAGTAGCATTGCTGAAGACGCTAGTTGGCGAAAGCTTTCGTAACAATGTCTAGTGTTGACTTAGTACTATGTGCCCCACAATGCTGAGGGCTTTACTGCAACAATTTTGTGACCCTCCTTACGGAATAGTGACTGTTATTGTCACTGAGGCTTAAAAACGTTATTGTGCCCACAGTTCCACAGTTTAGAGTTCCAGGGAGAAGATGCTGTGGCTGAGACTTCTGGCTATTTACATGAAGTAAAATATAAAATTTATACTCCTAAAGCCAATATTACGCTATGTGTTAACCAACTATAATTTAAACAAAAACTTGAAACAAAATAAATTTTTAAAGTAAAAAAATTACGATTAGGTTTAGCTCCACATTTCAACTGCTCAGTGGCTACTGTGGCAGGTGGCTACATTACAACCACCTGGATGGACAGAGAACATTTCCATCACCACAGCAAGTTCTCTTGGACAGTACAACATAGAAGGCAATACAAAACAGTAAGATGGAAGGAGCCCAGATCCCACAGTGACCCCACAGACAATGGGAGTTGGATGGGACTACAGTGCTGAAAGGCACCTGATGGGACAGGCTGACACAACTTATCAGTGGGACCGTAGGACTCTGAGCACTGGCTAAGTTTCCAGCTAACCCTACCTAGCAACTGGTCTCTGGAACTCCTTCCTCTCTTCCATAACTAACCACTGCCCTCTACTGACTGGTACACTATTCTTCATATATTTGATCAGATCTAGTTGAGTTTTGGAGCATTTCAGCCTCTGAAATGTTTGACTTAGAGGTTCTACCTTCAAGGGGCAATGTTCCTAGTTTATGTCCAAATTCCTGGGGCGATCTACCATCGCTCACATACTGGAGCTTATCATTATGAGAAAAGGGCTTTGATCTTACACTTCTATGCAGAGCCTCACACTTGTTTCCATCACATTTTACCAGATCTTGCAAACAGGAACAACATGTTTCTGAGGTTCAAGCAACCTGCAGTCAAAGAGCAGCGAGAATTCTGTATTGCGATGGATACACTGCTTAGAAAGAGTCTGGAGGCTTCTGGGCCAGAATCCATAGGAAAAGTGTAATGATCATTTCTTAGGAAACTCAGAGTTAATCCCTAAAATTGTCACAGCCTCAACCTGATCTAGCAGAACAGAACATATCCAGGAAGTCGTGGTCTAAGGGTGGCTGCCTTCACCAAGGGTTCGGGGAGTCAGCCTCCCCCTGCTGCTTACAGCCCAGGAATGCAGGAGCCTCTGAACTCCTAGGCCACCTGAAGGCTTTATGACAGCATTCCAAACCACTTTTTACCAGACATGGCTACTTTATAAATGATGAATCAGTTCAACCATGAGAGGCCCATGAACCAGGCACCAAGCATTATGAGGATTGTACAGACAAGGAGTGTTGATACACTAGAGATCACACTGAGTAGATTCAACCAACAGCTTTGCTGACAGTTATCACTGAGGTCCTCCTTTGGTTTTGAATCTTTCTCCACACCATTGTGCCCAGTCCTTTCCTTGATGACCTTCACCAGATGACCTACAAAATCTGGTACTCCCCTCTTACTTCTTAAAGAGTGGTGGTTATTTTCCTTGACTTCCTTTCTAATCCAGACTTTCTACATTCATACTTTACTGCCCTCTGCCCTCCTGTAGATCTGTGGACAAATGGTAGGAAGGAAATTACTTGGGGAAATTTATTTGAAAAAACTAAGAGATTCTTGGGGCTCCACCCTCTGAGATTCTAATTTATTAGCCTGGAGTAGCAAGGTCCAGAAATGGGCATTTCAAACAATGGCCACAGATGAATCTGAAAAATGGTCAAGTGTTTCAGTTGGTTTCCTGGTGCTCTCCTTAACCACTACTTTCCAAGTACTTTGCCTCCCTCTTGCTAGATCACCCAGACCTTCCCTTAAAAACCAAAATTTAGCCAGGATCTAAGTGGGGGAGGCTGGGAGTTATTGTTTAATGGCTACAGCTGCAGTTTCAGAAGATGAAAAATGTTCTGGAGATGGATGACAGTGATGATTGCACAATAATGTGAATGTACTTGATGCCATAGAACTGTACACTTAAAAATAATTAAAAAAGCAAATGTTAGGTTATGTATGTTTTACCATAATTTAAAAGATAAAAGTAAAGGAATGGGTACTTCTACATGCTATAACATAAACAAACCCTGAAAACATTACCTAAGTGAAAGACACCAGATACATAATACAACAGATCTTGTGATTCCATTAATATGAAATTAACTGTGGTAGTAGTTGCACATATCTGTGAATACACTAAAATACACTAAAAACTATTGAAATGTACACTTTAAATGGGTGAACTGTATAGTATGTGCATTATATCTCAATAAAGCTATTAAAATTTAACTGATTTTAATCTAGGATCACATTTATTTAAACTTCTGAAAACCTTAAGTGACATCCCATAAATTCTGAAATCACATTCTGGTGACATATTGGGAAAAAGCATATAAATCAAAGGACTGGGGTTTAGAACAGCTGGCAAGAAAGATCAGATGGTCTGTGGGCATGGTGGCTCTCCAGTCATCATGGCAAGGACAAAGGCAAGATTATAAAACACACTAGGTTGAAACTGATCAGAGACCTTTATTATGGTCCTCATCATTCATTAGGCAACCTACACAAATCATTTTCTTTTCCTCTGCCTCAAAAGAGGCTGCATCCAAGCCTGAAATGGAAGACATAGTAGTGGAAGACCTTGTAAAGAAAAGCTAACAGGTGAGACCTCTGTTTATCCCAGTTTAGATGATGGTAGAACAGGAAAAGCACGTAAGTACAATATTCCAAACAGTCTGTTCTTCAAGGCAGAGGCCTGCAGGAGAGGGGCTGGCCAGAGGATGCAGGTGAAAGCTCACAAAACTGCCGAGCTCAGCCATCAATCCAAAGTTCCTAAAAACAAAAACAAAAATAAAAACAAAAAAAACAAAGAGCAACAAATAAAGCAAGGTGCCTCAAGAACTGGGTAAGTTTAACAGACTGGGCAAAGTTCAAGGGGAAACTGCATTGGTACCAGCAGTTCTCTAAGACCAAAATACTCATTTTGAGGAAGAGCCATTCAAAAGATCTCAGAGGATAAACATGTCACTATGGAAATTGGGCAGCTGGGAATTAAGCACACTGGTCCAGAGAGTTAGAATTAGAGGTAGGGAAAGGGCAAAGAAGTTGCCATGTTAGTTAATGAGCACTTGAGAATTCCATACAAAGCATGATACAAAATAAAAATGAGATTAAGTTTTCTAAGCAAAAAGTTTATAATCTTCTGAGAAAGTTCCAGATCAAGATGGGAGACTGAGCCCACAAGTTTGTATGTCCTCCCATCCAAGATTCCATTCAAAAGAAAATAAGGTTTTAAAAAGTATAAATAATAATGGGGTCTATCAGCAATTAAGAGATTTCATCAAAAAGCTGAATAACAGAAATCTGATTGAAGTATGTTTATAAATAGAGCAGGGAAAAAACATAAGCCTAGAATGAATAGAAGGAGCAGCAGAGGTGGGAGCCCATCTGCCCAAGAGACTCATGGACAGTCTCCAGGCAGACACAGACACCAGGAACGACAGAAAGCAGCACAGACTAGGAAGGATTAATGACTTAAGGGCCGACATGAGAAATAGTTGGCCCCACTTCCCTACATCCCTTCCAGCCTGTAGCACTACCAGAAGGACAAACATTTAAAGCTAAATGGAAAAAAAATCAGATGGCTCTCTTCCAATAAACTAAATAAATTATCTGCAGAACTGGAGAAGCCTCTGAAATGCTACTGTCCCATAGTAAGGCATTCAGGGCCCCAGCATAACATCTGGTCCCACCTCTGCCCACCCTCAAGTCCCAGTGCCAAGCAAAAAAAAAAAAAACCACCTTCCCATGTATATACAGCTTCCAAACAGCCTTCTTACTCCCTCAATCCTAAACAGAATGAAAATTACTGGGCAAACTGCAAAATGAAAGGAAAAACTAAAATTCATTTAAAAAAAAAAACCTAGAATAAAACAGATAATGCAGAGAAAAGAACATATAAGAAAACAAAGCAAAAATACCTCTAAGTTAAAAAAAAAAAAGAAACAGCTTCTTCTTGTGATAAAGGCCAAGTTCCCGCTAAAATCAAATGATAAAGCTGACTGAAATAAAATCCTTCAAGCACTGAAAGCATCAATAAAAGTGAAATCCAAGATCTAGAGAAAGCAAGAACACAAAGTAAACCCAGCCTACAAATCTGCTTTTACCCTGAGGTCATTTGCAGTCCAAAAGCCAGAGCTGAGAAATGTTAGCTGAGTCAAATCTAAGATTCTGCCCAAGTGGGAAGGTCAGATTTTTTAAAAAGTGCAGTCCCAAAAGGTTATACCCCCAGAGTAAAGCTAGATTAGAATTAAATCAGCCCCCTCACAGACTTACAGTCAGGGTTCACATGTATTTATTAACACAGTGAACCAAGAATCCTCAAGTCTTGGATTAGGATTAAAGAGATCCTGAATTTGGATTAAGGAGATCCTGAATTTACACACTCCCCTAGGTGCCTTGCAGCAGCAACTGAAAATCTTTGGAGAAACATTTCATCATACAGGCCTCAAACTAGCCAACAAATAATTTTTTCAATTACAATGACCAACACACCAAGATAACTAAGTATAAAGAGGAAAAAAGACCATGAAGCAGTATCAAAAGGAACAAGTCAGGAAAAAAAAAAAATAAGCAGCCTCAAGAGACTGTGGATATTAAACTGGACAGAGACTATAAAACAACTGTATTTACTTTGCTTAAAGAAAAAAAAAGACAAGCTTCAAAACATCTGGAGTGAATACAGTAACAAGGGACAAAATAGATTTGAAAAAAAAAAGCAAATGGAATTCACAGAACTGAAGATACAAAAACAAAAGCAAACTAAGAAATCAATAGGAAAATTTAAAGGAGACAAGACCATGAGAGAAAGAATTAAGCTAGATCAGAAAAAAAAAAACTACACAGAATGCAGCATGGAGAGGCAAAATTATGACTGTGCTTTAATATACATTCGATGGGAATCCTAATGAGAAAGAAGAAAGAACAAAGCAGAGCCATTATCTGAAAAGATACTAGCTGACACTTCTCCAAAACAGATAAAAGATATTAATCTATAGATTTAAGAAGCCTAAGCAGACCAGAAAGGGTAATATGCACATAGATACATCCAAGAGAAACTACAGAGAAATCAAAGACAAATACAAAATCTTAAAAGTAACCAAAAAATGGGGCTCCTGGGTGGCTCAGTTGGTTAAGCATCTGCCTTCGGCTCAGGTCATGATCCTGGAGACCCAGGATTGAGAAGTCTGCTTCTCCCTCTGACCTTCTCCCCTCTCCTCTCATGCTCTCTCTGTCTCTCTCACACACACTCTCTCTCTCTCAAATAAATAAATAAAATCTTTAAAAGTTACAAAAAAGGACAAATTAGCTTCAAAAGATTAACAGATTAACAGTGATTTCTCAACAGAAACAATGGAAGCCAAAAAATAGAATGAGAGCTTCAACATGATAAATAACTTTCCACCTAAAATTCTATATTCAGCAAGACACCTTTTTTAAAGACTTTATTTAATTTATTTATTTATTTGACAGATAGAGATCACAAGTAGGCAGAGAGGCAGGCAGAGGGAGAGGGGGAGGCAGGCAGAGGGAGAGGGGGAAGCAGGCTCCCCACCTGACCAACTGAGCCACTCAGGCACCCCAGCAAGATGCCTTTAACAATGAAAAAAAAAAAAAAAAAGGCTTTTTTATACCAACCCCCCACAAAAACACAGTCAGCTACCAGCAGACTCATACTAAAGGAGTTCTAAAGGATTTACTTCAGAAAGAAAGAAAACGATCACAAAGGGAGAAACAGAAATATAAAAGGGGCAAAGATAGTATAAATATGTGGATAAATTCATATATCCTTGCCTGTACAATACAGCAGTAACAGTGCCTTATGTGGATTGACAAAAACAAAACAAAAATGCATGACAATAATAGCAAGTATGGGGAAGAAGGCCTTGTATAGAGTTAATAGTTCTAAGATCCTGTTTTCTTGAGGACAAGTATAAAGGTACTACCTTTGGGCTCTGATAAAATAAGAATGCATACAGTAACTGATAAAGTAACAATTAAAATAAAGTATATAATTTCCTCAGGGAGGAAAAAAATGAAATAATAAACTACACTTAAAAAGGGCAAAAATTTGGAAGAAAAAATGAAACGTATACGAGGACAAATAGGAAGACAAAATAATATGGTAGATTTAAACCCATATATATTAAAAAAAAACATATATATTGCTAATTACATTAAACATAAATGAACAAAGTGCTCCTGTTAAAGAAAAAAAGACTGTAAGCCTAAATTCTAAAAAATAACCCCATTATCTTCTATTTACAAACATGGACAGGTAAAAATAGAAAGATTAAAAAAAAATACATACTATGCAAATACTAACAAAGAAAGCTGGTAAGTTTTAAAAGTATTAGACAAGGTGCCTCAGTGGAGTAGGTAGCGTGTCAGTCTCATAAAAGTATTAGAAAAAGTACTCTTTAAGGCAAAAAGCACCATCAGAAGTAACAATGGTTAACTTATAAAAAGTCTCAAACACTTAACTACTAATAGCCTACTGTTGACCAGAAGTCTTACCAATAACATAGCCAATTACACATATCTTATACATTATATGTACTACATACTGTACTATTACAATAAAGTAACCTAGAAAAAAGAAAATATTAAGAAAATATGGGGAAAAATACATTTACAGTGCTATACTGTAAAAAAATCCCCACATATCCACACAGTTCAAACCTGTGCTGTTTGGGACACCTGGTTGGCTCAGTCAGTAGGGTATATGACTTTCTTCCTTTCTTCCTTCCTTCCTTCCTTTTTTTAAAGCATTTTATTTAGAGAAAGAGTGGGCAAGTGAGTGGGGGGCTGGGGGGAGTGGGATCTCAAGCCCCATGCAGGGCTCAGATCTTACAGCCCTGAGATCATGACCTGAATTGAAATCAAGAGTTGGGCACTTAATAGACTGAGCCACCCAGGCGCCCCAAACATGCGACTTAGCCCAACACTGGGCAAGGAGCCTACTTGAAAGAAAAAAAAAAAAAAAAAACAGTCCACTTGGGGCGCCTGGCTGGCTCAATCAAAAGAGCATGCACTTCTGAACTTGAGCTCATGAGTCTGAGTCCCATAGTGGGTATAGAGATTACTATAAAAAATAATAAAATTTAAAAAACAAAAAACCTATGCTGTTCAAGGGTCAGCTATATTATGAAGAACTTTATGCCAACAAATCTGAAAATTTAGATAAATGTAAAATTCCTAGAAAAAGCATAACTCAAGTGGGGGGAAACAGGACAGGACTGCCTCAAAAAATAAAATAAAAACAGAAAGATCCCAGTATCATCCAAAAAAATTTAATCAATCATAAATCTTCCCACAAGGAAAATTCTACCCCAGATGACTTCACTGGTGAATTCTACCATTCAGATAAGAAATAATGGGGTGCCTGAGTAGCTCAGCCAGTTAAGCATCTGCCTTCAGCTTAGGTCATGATCCCTGAGTCCTGGAAGCAAGCAGGCATCAGGCTCAGCAGGGAGTCTGATACACAGAAAACTCAACTGTAGTTTTACCAAAGACAAGAAAACTAAAAAAATTTTAGCATATAGGAGAATGACTTCATGATCTTGGGGCAGGGAAAAAAGTCTTAAACAGGAAACAAACAGCATTACCTATAAAGAAAAAACTAATACATTTGACTATGTTTAACTGAGAACTGATTTATCAACAGATACCCTAAAGGGTGAAAAGACAAGTCATAAACCTGGAAAAGATATTTGCTTCCCATATGATGAAAAAGATTCACATTCAGAAAAAATAAAAAACAAAAAGCATACACACATACACACACACATATAATCACAGATACAGTTATAAATCAGTAAGGAAAAAGACAAAATATCCAAGATAAAAATAAGACACCACCCCACCTCAGAAAAAGGACATGCATATGAAAAGATGTCACCAGTAATCAGGACAATGGAAAATAAAAGTACTATGCAATTATCATTAACATCCCTACCAGACTGGAAAAACTAAATACCAAGTGTTGGTGAGAATAAGGAGTAATGCGAATTATCATATACTCTAGGTAGAAATGTGAATCAGGTATGCAGGAAGTTCAGCAATATCTACAAAAGAGGGAGATATACATATACTATGTCCCAGCAATTTTATCCACACACACATGCACACACCCCTAAAGAAATATGTGTAAGAATGTTCATAGTCATGAGGGAAGAGAAGGCAAGCTGAGTACAAAGCATCAACAGTGCACTGTTAGTAACAGAAAAAAAAAGTTATCCAAATATCCACATTAAAGTGGTTCGACTGTAATACTGTCACACAATAGTATGTCACACAGCACAGAAAACAAGAGATATGTGCAACCACACAGATGATCTCATAAATGCATTAACCTAAAGAAAACAGCCCCAGGACAGAAGATGATCAATGAATACATACAGTGGTCTGGTTACATTTTTAGGAAGTTCAAAAAAATATTAAACCAAATCAACTGTTTAAGGATGCATGCATATGTGGTGAAACTATAAAGAAAATCAAGTAATTACCAAAAAGTTAGGATACTGTTATGTCAGGAAAGGGGATGGAAAGATCTGCCATGAAAAAAGAATATATATGGAGTTTCTGGGGGCTGACACTATTCTATCTCTTGACCTAGCTAGCGGTTGCAATGGTGTTCGTTTTGTTATTTATTGACTTTACATTTGTCATCTGTGTTCATAAGGAAAGGCTTAGAAAAAAATATACACATAGGGGCGCCTGGGTGGCTCAGTGGGTTAAGCCGCTGCCTTCGGCTCAGGTCATGATCTCCAGGTCCTGGGGTCGAGTCCCGCATCGGACTCTCTGCTCAGCAGGGAGCCTGCTTCCTCCTCTCTCTGCCTGTCTCTCTGCCTACTTGTGATCTCTTTCTGTCAAATAAATAAATAAAATCTTTTAAAAAAAAGAAAAAATATATACACACATAAACTCATCTGCATAAAATATCTGGAAAATTACACAAGAGACTAATAACAGTTGCCTGCAGGGAAGGCACCTCTATGAGAGATGAAAGGATAGAAGAGGTAAAGGAAGTTTTCCATGTTTGGAGAACTGTTCACAGTACTGTTTTTCAACTACTACACTCAACTGATATGTAAAGCATGGGAGATTTAGCTAGGATAACACGATACATTATCAGTCTTCACGATGTCAAAGTATAGTATAGATGACACCAAGTAAATAAAAGCTACAAGTTGGCTAAAAAATGTGAAAGGAAAGGATGGGTCCACTAATAGTCATACCTTCCAAAGTGGGGAGTTAACCAAAAAAAAAAAAAAGAAAAAAAAAAGATATTTTAGTATGTTATGTAAACTGTAAAAGTAATAAAGGAACTAAAAATAATGATATAACTTCCAAAAATCAGAAAGGAAGGATTTATGGAGCAGTATAGGTTACCTAAATCTTCATTTATCACAGCAAGAAGTTAATATATAACACCTGGAGTTGAAAAATCAAGGATAAATCATATTATTTAGAAATTTAAGTCACCATCTGAAAGCTAAAAACAAAAACAAGAGTGTGGAGCAGCAGCTGTCTTTCATTATAAGCCATTAGATAACTGATTTTCAAGCATGGATATATATTGCCTTGATAAAAAAAGAAAAAAATAATTTTCTACTTAGAGCATATACATCTAAGGACATGAGAACATTTACTTTACCAGGTACAAAATATAATACTGACTAAATCTGCAATGGCTAAAATGGCCAAAATTCAGATCTACTAATATAGGCAGAGCAGATGAATGTAATTACTGAGATTATTGGATCAGCAGATGAGTGAATACATCCACCACTCAGTAAGTAACCATTTATTAAAAATCCAAGCTAAGTACTATGCCATGGTAGAGACCAGAGTAGAAAACTACCTGAGATCTCTCCACTTCTATGCCTGGCACCTTCCAATTCATTATCCAGAGGTCTGCAGTGTTAAGTCTTTAAAATGCAAATCGGATTGTATATCCTTTGAAAAGCTGGTAATTAAAAATGAGGAGGTACAGTAGGCTCCGAACAAGTTTGGAGAACTGATGGGAAGTCAGTCACAAGAAGCTGCCTTCCTCAGGGAGGCAATTAACAAGTTCTTTTTAAGAAAAATGAGTAAGTAGGGACTCCTAGGAGCCTGCTTCTCCCTCTGCCTCTGCCTGTGCTCATTCTCTCTGACAAATAAATAAATAAAATCTTAAAAAAAAAAAAAAAAAAAAGAAAGAAAGAAAAATGAGTAACCAGAAAAGTGTTAAGAAAGATCTACAAATTGGGCGCCTGGG
Source organism: Mustela erminea (assembly GCF_009829155.1). Lineage (NCBI taxonomy): Eukaryota > Metazoa > Chordata > Mammalia > Carnivora > Mustelidae > Mustela > Mustela erminea. Next base: position 92,428,271 of record NC_045620.1, on the reverse strand, counting down.
TGGCTCAGTGGGTTAAGCCTCTACCTTCGGCTCAGGTCATGATCTCAGGATTCCGGGATGAAGTCCCGCTTCCTCCTCTCAATCTCTCTCTCTCTCTCTGCCTACTTGTGATCTCTCTGTCAAATAAATAAATAAAATCTGTTTAAAAAAAAAAAAACAAAAATTGAAAGAATACTCAATAATCTAGACTTAAAGCTAGCCATGGGAATGTATCTTCAAACACATTTAAAAGAAATGTAACAAAAGAGTGAGAGGCCCAGGCTGATATACAGAACAAACGAGGAGAAATAGTGAAATAAATATATCCAGAAAGGATTCCTGAAGGTAATGAGGCTTTAAGGAGATAATGAGAATGCCCCGGTATTGTAAAGGTGAGAACGAACTAAAAGTGCATGGCTCTCTCATATTCAATCAGAATATGTGCCGGGAAAAATAAGCTGATCAGATTTAGGAATTATCAGAGAAACAGATATCCATCTGAGAAAAGATAGCTAAAATAAAGTATCTCAAAAATTTTTTACTTCAATGACGAGACTTAGTACATGAGTTAACACAAAGTTCTTAAGAACAGACAGAAGGCAATTACAATCTCCAGTGGCAAAATAATGACTTTATATAGATCGCTGAAGAAGAAAAAAGAGCAAGAAGCAACCCTTTAAATGTTGGCAATTGTTTCTGATCTCTAGCATTATGGTGAAGGGAAGATTATATATAGCATTATATGAGGGGAATGGTGATCAAAGTAAGAATCTTCTTAATCCACCTAACCCCACCAGGATCTTTATATACCCTCTCTTTTTTTGTAATTAGCAATTTTCAGGGAAAAGTTCTAGCTACCCATGAGAATCAGAATTGCTAAGTCTCACTAGATTTAACATTAGTTTTTCCCAACTTAATAGAAAATAGACAGAAAGAATTATCCCTAAGAAGAACCAGGTAGTTTTATGAGGTTTTGAACTCAGATCACGGGGCATGGAAGAGACAGGTGGAAATGGTTACCAACTGACAAAGAACTCACCTTCCAGAAAAGCAAATTCATCCACAGCCTCTATTGCATTATCTGAAACACAGAGTAAAAGGACACTTGACTAATTCTGGTCATTTGGACATCAACCCCTTTAAAAAGCCACAACCCACATAAAAAAAGGGCATGACGCTTTATGCAAATAAGGGCATTTATAAATTTTGTCCCTTGCTGTCATGAGGTCCATTTCTACTCCACCACCAAATCTTACATATCAGCTGTCTCTCTATAAAAGTAGGAAAACTCTAGGTAAACCCTGTTGCGTGGGGGGAACCTTTTTGCTCTGAAAGCCATCAAAGAAGAATCTAGCAAAATAGAAGGGAAAGCAGGATTAAGGTATACGAAAGCTTACACAGGCACAGGGGTTACCAACTAAAGAGACAGAAATCAAACTCCCGGCTTCTAGGGGAAAAAGAAGTGCCCAGCCTGGTACAACATGGCAAAAGGTACAAAGCGGTCTAGTTAGCTTTAGCAACACTTAGACTCCCTTCATTACCTACCCCACCACCTCTCCTGCCACTCAAAAGCATAGGGACTCTAAAAGCTAGGTCTTTCTCTCACTGTGGCAGTCCAACAGAAGACATCAGAGGGAGAGACCTCTGACCTTACAGTGATGGCTTCTCCAGCAGTGAGAGGGAAACCTGCCCCAGCCCTCCTTTCTTTGCCCCCAGAGACTGAATACTGCAGTGACACTCTACCCAAATCTCTCCTCTGGAGGGTTTTCCTTTTTCCTTGTTGAGCACAGCAGTAGGCATCTTTTGCAATGGTCTCCACAAACAGTTCCTATGAGGGGAACAAGGAGAATTGAATCAATGGGTTCTAGCACAATTCTGGTGAGCACTTCTATTTGAGTGGTGGGAAGGGAGTAAGGGCGGCTCTGGAGAGGTTTTCAGTCCGGGACTTCATGAGCGTCTATTATTCCCTTTCCCCCTAACGTGGTAGCCCAAGACACGTCCCCCCCTCGCCTACAGATCCCCACTCCTTCACTTGACACTCTTACAAGTTAAGTTAGACGCTTGAAATGCAACTTGAAGTCGTTGTGCAAACCCCTTATGACGAGGCAGGTCTGTCACGTCTTTCTCCTAGTCTTCCCTCCGACGCTTCGTCTCGGAATCTGACCCGGCACCTTCCTCACCTCCTTACCCCCAGTCCAGACCCTCTCCTCCTTCCTCGCTTCCCCGCCTCCCCAAGTCGCCCCAGTCGCCGCTACGCCCCGCCCCGCGAAAGCTACCCGAGGCCCCGCCCCTGGCCTCCACTCCGCCCCGCAACCCCGTGTGGCCCCGACGCTCCCGCCGCACCGCGGCTCGTGCCAGAATGAAGATGGCTTCCTGTCCCGCGAGGGTTACGTCGGGGTCGGCCTTCACCAAAGCCTTCACTCGCGCTAAAGGCAGCCTCGAGAGACGAGCCCCGGGCGCGCTCGTCGGGGCTTGTGGCTGCGGAGCAGCCGCCTCCCCGCTGGGCCCCTCCTCCTCCCGGGGCGTCCCGCTCCCCGCCGCCGCCGCCGCCATCCGGGCCCCGAGCGTGCTGCGCGCGGCCGCCGACTGTGCGCGCGCAAGCGACGCCAGCCCCTTTCCCGCGCGCGCTGGGGGCCACGCCCCCAATGAGCGCGTGGCTCCGCCCTTTACGTGGCTGGTCGCTCCCGGGACTCCCGCAGGGCGGGGACCGGCTCAAGGCGTGGTGGCTCTGAGTGTACTGTGCCGTTAGGCTCGCGTGTACCTTTCTTCCCGGTCCTGGTGAGCGCGGTCAGGCCTAGTTGACCCCGGGCACCGTCCTTTAGTGACTGAATGTGATTGAGCCGAGCTAGTGCCTGGAGGAGCTCGTCGGTCTGGAGAAACCCAAGACCCGACCTTCAAGAGAGTCTCAGTCAAGTGATAAGCGAGTGACAGAGAGGACTGAGAAGGTCAGGGGCGCGTGCGAGGCCCGGGTGTCCCCGGGAGGTCCAGCGGGCGGAAAACAGGGTACCGAGAGGGGCGTGAAATCTGGACCAGTGCTGAAGAGAACAAGATGCCCTCGAAGGAGGTAGGACCTTGGCAAGCAGAGATCGAAGAATTTCAGTCCTGACAGGAAACCACAAATAAAAATCGTAGAGGTCACAAGCCGTCCACGCTTGTTCAGTCACGAGTTGCACCAGAGCGTTGGCTCTCAAACTTTGGGTTCGCAGGCTCCCTTTACGGTCTTAGAAATTACTGAGGACCCCGAAGAGCTTTGGTTTCTGTGGTTGTATCTGTATTTATTGTATTCGAAATTAAAAGTTTCAGAATTCAATTTACGATAACTAATATACGTTAACATAAATAACATTTTAAAACAGGCTTCCCCCCACCCCCAAAAAAAGTCTTTAATAGAAGACCACTGGTTTCTCCAGCTGCTTCTGTATGTTAACGTTAGCACTTATCCCATAGATCTGGAAATTCCTCTGCATGTTCTTGAGAAATGAGAATGAAAAGGGCAAATAACCTCTTAGAATTGTTAAGAAAATAGGTGTGACTTCACAGACACCTGAAAAGGGCCTTTAGAATACACTCCACCCCTGATTAGTCCCCACACCAAAGTCTGAACCGGACATAGAGGAACATTCATATTTGCAGTAACAGTTTTAATCTAAGTCAGTTCTAATAGCTCACATTTTTTAGCATTTTCTGTGTGCATGATTCATTCTTTTTCATGTGCTCCTACATTTATGTATTTATGTACTGAGTAACATTCTCTTAATACCCTTTTTGGAGTAGGTAATATTTTAACTTTGCAGTTGAGGAAGTTAAAAGACACACGAGGTGGTTAATTTACGCACAACAGAAGGCAGTCAAGCCAAAATGAGGTTGAATTAGATAATCTCTATCTCCATTCATCAATAATGTAGTAAACTCTACATGACTAAATTAGCAGAGGCTCCCCTAGAACAGAACAAGAGGCTTGGCCAAGATTAAAATATTCAGAAATGAGGTTGTGTCACTGAAAATTTCACCACAACCTCCTTTAGGACCTCAGTCCTGAATCCCCCTTCAGATAACATTTGTGGACACTCCTGCACAGGGAAAGCTCCACACAAAATTCCTAAAGGCACAACAGACAGATTCTTGTGTCCCCTTGCAGTGGAACACTAAATGGAGCAAAAGTCTAACAGTGTCAAAGTAGTTAAGTACTAATGGCTGTCTAAATTCCGAATTAACACAAAACACGAACACTGTGGGGACAGGAATTTGTTCAGACTTCCAGAAGGATTGAGTCAAACTGGCTTTCTGGGAGGATTCTCTTTAACCTCTTTTTCTTCCCAGTTTTCCCTGTTATCCATTTATTCCCTACCTTTCTTCCACTGCTCCTCTTCCCCTCTCTTCTCTCCCCCAGTTCCTACTTTTTTTTCCTCAGTAGTTGTGTATTTTACCACTTGGCCCAGCTCCATCTTCCTTACCCTGGTTTTACTATGACTAATAAAAAGAGGTTTATTTAGACCACACAGGAGTTCTTGACTATGAGCCATGAAAGGGACTAAGTCATGTTAAAAGGGGGAATCATGGGGCGCCCGGGTGGCCCAGTTGGGTAAGTGTCTGCCTTGGGCTCAGATCATGATCCCAGGATCACTTCCGTTTAGGAGATGGCAGTGATCTATCAGGCATATTACTTAACTAATTGATCAGGCAATTCCTGACTGACTAGTTTAAGATTCCATTTCAGGGAGAGCCAGAAGTGTCTTGGTCTGATGATGTAGGGCTTAGCAATAGTGACTCCATTTGGGGCCTGTTGTCTTGTTTTTAACAGTGTGTTAAAGAGCAAGATTCAACTGAGTAAATATAAAGGTCTTACTGGCTTTATTCAACAGTTCATGAATTGTGTAGCATCCAACCCAGCAGATAGACAGAAAGCTGCTCTGAAGAGCTGTACAAGTCAAGAGATTTTTATAGACAAAAGTGAGCAGGAATAAGGAAGTTTTACTGGACATCTGCTAATTGGTTAAAGCGGGGTTAGTTTCCCTATATGGAGCAAAGGGAAGTTTTAGAGCCTGGTTAGATAACTTATACTGATCAGGCAAGCATTGACTGGTTGACCTAAGTCTTCCTTTTTCTAGAAGAAACAAGCATGGAAACTAATTAAGTTTTGATTTGGTGACATGGGGTTTATCATGAGGAACTCCATCTTGAGCCTAATCTGGTTGCTTTAACAAATGTACATATACATATCTATATATATTTATGTGTGTCTGTGTACGCATTACACACACACACACACACACACACATATTTATAGGGTCAAATGTTAAATAAGCCATAGGGAAAACATAGGGAATGCTAAGGTAAATTTAAAAAAAAAAAACCATCGGACTGTTTAAAAGGGGAAAAAAGTGTCATGAACTGGGCTGTAGAAACCTCAGGATGCAGGAATCGCTTAAATACTTAAAAGTCAAAAAGAGAAAAGCATTCTCTTTCTCAGAAACAGAAAGCATATGGAGAAATAAAAGGAAAAGGTTTTTTTAGTCTTAAAAAGATACAAGAAAATTTTACCCTTAATTTGGTATTTAAAGAAATTGTTTCGGCAGTGGTTCTCAATCTTTCCCCTCCAACTTTGACTGAAATGATAAAAACCCATGCAGTCTATAAAACACTCCATAAGTGGGCTCCTTTTAACCTCTCCAGGCCCATTTCATACCACATCCCCTCCTGTTGTGTACCCAAGCCACAGATTTTGTTTCCAGCTCTACAGCACTTCTGCCATGAAAGCTTTATCTTACCTTCCTTCAGATTGCAAAAGCCTTCCATCACTAACTCACCCTCCCAGAGAAGAGGCTAAGTTGCTCAGACCACTGAGCACCTGTCTTTCATAGTATTGATCACAGGTTGCAATCCTGCATTTACTTTTATAATTATTTGATCAGTGTTTGGCTCTTCTCTTCCCCCCACACTCCTTAGACTGTAAGCTCATTAGGGGAGTGCCTCTGTCTACTTTTGTTCATTGACTTTATGGTACAGTGCCTGGCACTTAGTAGGTACTCAACAGGTATTTCATGAATGAATGAATCATTAACTGTAGCTCATCTGGAATTGCCATCCCCTAATGAAGCATGTCAGAACCTGGAGAGAGAATTGTTATTTGAAAGTATCTACCAAGAGTTTCTAGAACAGTTGACCCTTGAACAACGTGGGGCTTAGACGCACCAACACCCCTGCACAATTGAAAATCTACACAGACAGCACCTGTACACAACAGTGCTAAACTTGCCACCTACATCAATAATGTTTGCCTCAACTAGACTAGAGATTGTGAACCCATGTGCCTTCTTGGGCCAAGCTGATAATACAGATCAGAGCCCAGCAAGCTATAGACTGGAGGCCACTTTTTTAAGCCTGCTACTTTTTTTTTTTTTAAGTAAATAAAGGTGCTTGGAAATAGACCATAACCGTATGTATTTTCTGTATAACCTAAAGGTGACTGTAGCAGGGATTTAGCATTATGGAAAGAAAGGCACTCTGTCTCAGGATTGCCCTTACTGCCATTTATACTATTTTTATGTAATCTTGTGACCAAGAAGAATCAATCAATGAGCCAATTAATAACATGTGGCAATAAGATGAAAATTACAAATGAAGAAAGTAAGTAATTTAGCATAGTACAAAGATGGGATAAAGGGTCCCTGATAAGTTGCCCTCAAATACATATTTTGAACAAAGTAGGGTAAAACTACAAGAATAGAAGATAACGTGTGTGGCTATTGAGAAACTTGGTGGGACCTCCCTCAAGTATGTGTAAACTAAAGAAATAAAGTTATGCTCTTTGAGAGTTAAGTTCTACAGCTACATAGAACAGAACAGGTATAAAGTCATCTTAAGGAGAAAGAATAAGTCTGAAAATGTAAGCAAAGAAAAAGATAAAAAGGGCCATCAAAGCAAGGCTGGCTGGCCATGAAAGCATAGAAAAAGGAGCATCACAGTGGTGGACCTCAGCAGAGCCTTTTAAGAAATGCCCACTAGAGATGGGCCCTCAACTAATGTCTGTGAATATTCTGGTGTCATTGGTATGGCCATTCTTATAGTCAAAAATGGCAGTGTCAGGCTTTCCCAGCTTAATGCCATTATAAATTTGAATCATCTAACCTGCTCCCCTTGTTCAGATTCCATGCTCACTCACTAAGCAGCTTTCTGATAATTTGCCTTTCTCAGAGGTTTGTCTTCAGTGAAAGAATGTAGCCAGGGCACCTGGGTGTCTCAGTGGGATAACTTCCTTATTCCTGCTCACTTTCGTCTATAAAAATCTCTTGACTCGTCTCAGTGGGTTAAGCCTCTGCCTTTGGCTCAGGTCATGATCTCAGGGTCCTGGGATCGAGGCCCGAGTCGGGCTCTCTGCTCAGTGGGGAGCCTGCTTCCCCCCTCTCTCTCTGCTGCCTTTCTGCCTACTTGTGATATCTCTCTTTCTCTCTCTCTCTCTCTCTCTCTCTCTCTCAGATAAATAAATAAAATCTAAAAAAAAAAAAAAAAAAAAAAAAAAGAATGTGCTAGCCATGTGGCAAGACAAGTAATCCAGACACACAAGTGGTTCTGATCCTCTTGTGAATTGGTAAGTAGACATTCCGGCTTCATGCATCTGCTCTCTGAGCTTATTTAAGAAGAAAGCAATGAAATGGATCCCCATTCATGGTATGCTGACAGATCCAGTTTCTAAACGTACAGGATGGAGACCAGACTCTTGGCAGAGGGAATGCCACCATGTGAAGTACGGGGAGACGCCAAATCCTCATCCTTTTTTTTTTTTTTAAGGCACCTAGGAATGTGCATTTTTAAAAGATTTTATTCATTTATGTGACAGAGAGAGAGATCACAAGTAGGCAGAGAGGCAGGCAGAGAGAGAGAGAATCAGGCTCCGCTGAGCAGAGAGTCCGATTCGGGGCTCAATCCCAGGACCCTGGAGATCATGACCTGAGCCAAAGGCAGAGGCTCAACCCACTGAGCCACCTAGGCGTCCCCAAATCCTCAACCTCTGATAGCCCTTGACTGCCTTTCCAGTGAAATTCCACTAAGTTTCATATCTGTCTGCCTAACTCTGAGAGCATTGATTTACAGGGAAAGAACTAGATGCAGATTGGCAAATCTCTGATCCAGGTTAGAGAAAGGATGATAGGTGAATTCAAAGCATATATGACCATTTTCAATAACCAGCTACACTAACTCCTAATACAATTGGCACCGGAAGATGTTTTTTATCTTGGCCCATTTTTAGTTAATTTGGGTTAGTAAAATGCCATTTGTGTCTCTGGGTTGTGATTACTAAATATCTTTTCATATCTTTTAATTTTCTCCACCATATAATGACGACACTAACACTTCTCATCTCATTGATTTACTAATCATTCATTCAACAAATATTTATTGAGTGCCCACCATGTGAGAGGCACCATGCCAGGCACTGGTAATATTGGGGAAATAGAGGTGATGTTGGGGAAATCAATTTCTAATGGGGAAGACATAGTTTAAATCAGTTGGGTTGGTCTGCTTGGGCTGCTATAACCAAATAATGTAGATTGGTGGCTTTAACAACAGAAATTTACTTCTGGAGGCTGAGAAATTCAAAATCAAGGTGTCAGTTGATTTGGTTCCTAGGGAAAACTCTCTGCCTGGCTTGTAGACAACCACCTTTTCACTGTGTGTGATCTCTTCTTTGTGCATGCACACAGAGGGAGAGCTCTTTGGTATTTTGTCTTACCTATCAGATCAGGGCCCCACTCTTATGACTACAGTTTGTCCTTAATTATTTCTGTTAAAGACCCTATCTCCAAATATAGTCACCTCTCTAAAGACTCTCCTTCCAAAGAAGGTCACATTTTGAGGTACTAGGCTTTAGGGCTTCAGCATATAAGTTTGAGGAGGACACACATCATTAATGGCAACTGAATCAACCATGGCAACACCTTGAATTTTGATTTCAGATGTCTAGCCTTCAGACCCAGTTTATGGTACTTTGTTATGGCACAAAACTAATACACTAGTGTTCTAGAGTCCAACCGCAGTATCAATATCCTCTCTACCAATTTTACTCAAGTAAACAGAACTCCCAAAGGCCTGCTGATACACCAGCACTCTCAAAGTCCTCATGTGGATCAGCCTTCCTCTCCACCATGGCTGTTACTTCTTTGTTAATGCATTCCCCTTAATATCTATATGATAATCATCTCCTTGGGAACTAGGGATTAAATAAGACCCAAAGTTTTGAAAATTTAATGAAATCTTGGAGTATTTTTTTGTTCTTTATTTCTGAAGCTAAGATGGTACCAAGGAAAAAAGTAGAAATGAAAGCTTAATATAAAAAATTACTGATTATAATGGGCATTGACTATTAAGGATTAAAGACAACTAAAGAAGAGAAGAATTACAAGTATAGGGAGCAGCCACTACCCCCCAGAGCTGGGGCAGAAAACCCAATGATGGAATGAACATAGGAGAGCAAAAATCAAAACCTTGGTGAAGAGGGTATAGCACTCGCTGAGCAGTGAAGTCACCGAAGTGCCTGCTGGCGGACTTGCTGGCAAGTCACCGTCCGGGTGCTCTGAGAAGATGCTTTTGAAGAGGTGTTGCACACTGCCTGCCACTATGCCCTACACAAGCCTGCTCTGGAAAAAGCACACTGGAACCAGGAAATGCCACCTTTTCCCTCCAGTGCCCTCTACTGATGAAGCACAGCATCATGTCATCTGGCCACAGAGAAATATCCCAACATCACCAGCAAGCAATGAAGTTGGATTTCATTACCAAGAGGCAATGGACTGATAACAGCATGTTAACCCCGGTGAAATCGAATCCTATGCCTGTTCTACACTGACAGCCACCCATGCAGCTATGCGTGACAAGAGAAAACACCAACAACAAAAACCAAACTGACAGGTCTCACTAGTCTTGTCAGTCTCAAGAGTGTATCAGGGCAGCCAGCAATCCTACCACATTTCCCTGGCCTGCTCACCCACGCAGTGCTTCCTGTCTCCCACCTCTTCAAACACACATCACCTCACTGTCCACGTGCTCTCTCTGCTGATGATCTCACTTCCTATTTTATGGAGAAAATAGAAACACTGAGAAGAGAGCTTCTGCCCACTCACCACCACACACCTACACACCTGGCCACCCATGCACCCACATACTTTGCCTTCCTACCCACTACTATGCTAAGATGCCCAAGCCCCTCTTCACGGCCAACCCCATGACCTCTCTCCATGAGGTTGCCATCCCTTCTTGCCCACTCAAGGAAACTGCTCTTGCTCCTACAGCATCGACTTTTCCTCCCTCTGCTGAACGATGCCCATCAGCATACACCTAAAAAAAAAAAGGCATATTCTTCACCCCATGCCCCCTCTAACTTCTGCCTCATTTATTTGCCTCTTATTTACAGCAAAAGTTTTCTTAAAACTTAGTCTATATTCATTGTCTCCAATTTTTCTCTTCTCAGTCCCTCTTGCACTTACTGCAATGAGATACTTATCACCACCAGTCCACTGAGACCATTTTCAAGATCACCGATGACCCAGGACACCCCTGGTGGGCAGAACCCTGGAAAGATATTTTTTTCAGGGTTCTTGTCCACCTTAACAATTTGATTTTAAAATGCATTTCCAGGGGCGCCTGGGTGGCTCAGTGGATTAAGCCGCTGCCTTCGGCTCAGGTCATGATCTCAGGGTCCTGGGATCGAGTCCCGCATCGGGCTCTCTGCTCTGCAGGGAGTCTGCTTCCTCCTCTCCCTCTCTCTGCCTGCCTGTCTGCCTGCTTGTGATATCTGTCTGTCAAATAAATAAATAAAATCTTTAAAAAATAAATAAATTAAATAAAATGCATTTCCAAAAAAAATGTGTTTCAGAATTTGTGGGCCCATGTGAGATGTTGACATTTATCAATGAAGATTTAGAATCATCAGTAGCAAAGAGGGACTTACGTGTTTATTGTTCTATCACTCCACATGAAGATTCTTTATAGAGTCCAGGCACCAAGTACTTCTGTTCAGATGCAGGAAGCATCTCTTCTTGCTCTTTGGGCTAACATTCTATCTCTTGCAGCAAGAACTATTCACAAGGTCATGCTTTGAAACCTATTTGTATTGAAACAAGATGGTTTGGGGGTTGGGTTTTTTGTTTTGGGGTGGGGTTTTTTTGGTGGGTTTTTTTTGTTTTGTTTTGTTTTGTTTGGTGCCTCTGCAGTTCTCTAGTACTATTAATTTAGTGCTGATCGCATCATTAGTTATGACATTGCGCCATCCATCACAGCAACCATGCATGTTGGCCTCCAAAAACTCTATTGAAGGTTGTCTCTGTGCTTCACTGATGATGACCAAGAATGTAAGTCTTACCCAGAATGTGCAGAAAAATATGAATGATAATCCATTTTCTGATTATGTTAAATTTTCTGGTTGGAGTGTTATAGTGTTAGGAAAAAACATGTCTTCAAACATGTATTCTCTAATTCTTTAGGCCATAATCACATTACATGGTCAGAATATTATTACTTCTAGTCGTTGCCTGTATCCCTGCTTTCACACACCACTACCAACAGGGAGGAAAGGCAAGAAGACATGGAACGAGCAAGAAAAACAAGTCTCACTCATGTAAGGAATGTCCATTCCTTATTCAGCATAGCCTCAAGACAGACTTGGGAAAGCACAGCATGACCATATCAGTTGAAGGCAAGAGAGGACATCGGTTGGAAGAACCTACAGGTGTGGCAAAGCAACAGTCTTAGTATCCCTCAGAGGAGCTAATGCATAGCCACCCCTGAAGGCCTTCCTCAAAGGTGGTGTGAAGCCTGTAGGGGGTGACGACCTCAAGAGGCAAGGGAGTACACAGAGTAAAGGAAGCCTGCCACTATCCCACACCTTTGGGTGACATAAATCAGAGACAGCACTTAAACACAGACTTGTGTAAGCTGAGGCATGGGCCCACACACACGGCTCAAGTGCACATGTTGGACTTGAATTCACTCTGTGTCTTATGTGAGAGTCACCCTCAATCGGTGTGTCAGTGCCATTCTGGTGACCCACCCTAACACAATCCCACACCAGCGAGCAGAAGGAATCCCAGTGCCAGACTATCCTCCCAGACCAGGGTCTAGCTGAGAACCCTCCGATGACTCCACTGACACAAACCTGGAGTGCCTTGCCTAACAAGTTAACCCTGCACATAGAGTGCAGATTCAGAGAGTGCTCCAAAGGGGAGAAAACAAGGGTTGGGGTCCACACAGGTCCCTATATAAAGACAAGGGCTGCCATTTGTCTCTAGTCACCTGTGGGGTCTGCTATGACTAAACCATCTCTCCTGGAATCAGATATCAGAAAACCCCACATTATTTTTCCACTGCCATTTATGCCCTAGCTTCCTTCCAGGCATCTCCATTTTTGTTCTGGGCTTGACTGCACCCACAATTGCTTTAAGGCCCAGATACAGAATTTCTTATTTTCAAGAATTATTTTTTTATGGTCTTTGGAGAGACAGAAAAATTCACCAGGAAGTTTGTTTTTTCAAAGATGCAATACAGTCACAGAATTTCTTAGCTTTAGGGGATTTGAGACATTCATGAAATCATAGACATTCAGACCTGGAGGAGCCTTAGACCAAGTCTTTCTTTCTGAATTCACTCTTTCCAAGCCTCCTCTCATTGTTTCTGTAACATCCAGTGCTCTGATTTCCCTCTTATCTCTTTGTCCACTCTTCACTCTTTTTCAGGCTACTCTTTCTAGGACTAAATCCTCATACCCTTGCTCACTCTAGATCCCCAAGTGATCTCATCCAGACCCATGGCTTTAAATACCATCTATACGCTGCTGATGATTCCCAAATTTGTATTTCCAACCCCATACTCTCCACTGAGTTTCAAGCTCACATACCCAGCTGTCTGTTTATTGTTACTGGTATATTTCACAAACATCTCAAACTTTAGTACTTAAAATTAGACTCGAAATTTTACCTATCACCCCTATCAACAAGTCCCCCTGTCACTGCCCCGCAGTCTTCCAATCAAAGCCTCCATTACACACACAGATGCTCATGCCTGAAACCTGAGAGTCCTTCTTGCCTACTTTCCTTTTCCTCACTCTCACATCCAGTCTATTAAAAAAATTCTTTCCACCTTTCCCACCTTTTCTCAAGTGCATCTACTTATCTTCATCTCTAGTGCCAGTATTCTTAGTCCAAGCCATCATCCTCTCTCTGTTGGACCTCTCTAGCAATGTCCTAACTGGTTTTCCCTATTCCTGTATCACTTCAATCCATTCTCCATGTAACAACTGGAGGATCCTTCCTTTCAGGATGTGAATTTAAATATTAAATCTTTCAGTTGCTCCCACTGCACTTAGAATAAAACCTAAACTCCTACAGCTGGTTAATGTGGTTCTTTCCCTCTAACCTCATCCCATACATCATTCCCCCTTGCTCACTTGCTGGCCTTTCATTGCCTTGAACTCAACAAGCTTTTTTCTACACTAGGACCTCCTTCAATGCTCTTCTTCTAATTTCTTCTTTTAGTCATAGCTTGCCATAGTTTTAAACATATCCACAAATTCTTAGACTTTAACCTGTCAGAAGGTAGAGTCCAATTCTCCTCCCCCTTGAATATGGACTGGCCTTAGCCACGTGCTTCTATGAATAAAATGCTGTAGAATTGACTCTGTGTAAGCGCTAACACTAGGTCAAAAAAAGATGATACAGCTTCCAACCTAGTTCTCCCTTGGGAGGCTCCCTCTGGGAACTTGCCACCGTACTATGAAAAAGACAAGCAACCACATGGAGAGGTCACCTGCAGGTGTCTCAGTTGACAGCCCCAGCTGAGATCCCTGCCAACAGCCAGCATCAACTACTAGACATGTAAATGAGGATGCCTTCAGATGAGTCCCGTCCCTAGCTTCCAAGCTGCCCCAGCTGATGCTGGGTTGAACAGAGACACATTGTCCCGACCAACCCCTGGCTAAATTGTAGATTCATGAGAAAATAATTGCAGTCATTGTTTGAGCCACTAAGTTTTGTGGTGGTTTGTTACATAGCAGCGGACATCTGAAACATACCTAATAATATCCCTTCCTCCGAACTGTCCTCTGACCATCCTAAGTGCCCTTTGGCTCCATCCAGGACTAAAAAGTGATTATTAACCTCACTGCCTAGCCTGGGGCCAGACACACAGGAGGAGCTCAGTAAATATTTATGGTATGATTGGATGAGTGAGTAAATCCTCTTGTCACATTTGAAGTTATCTGTCATTGATAAGATAGAGGTTTGTTTAGTCTTTTGCAGGGTGGTGACAACAAACTTCAATTCAACTAGAGGAGAAGATCACCATGCATCATCATGCTGTCCCAGAACTGCTGTCCAGGACTGGGGGGCAGGTTCATGACCAGCACTCAGGGGCCTTAGATGACCACAAGTCATCTGGGTCTGGGGAGGTAGGTAGGGGTGTCCCAACGGTGCTAATCTTGATGTCAGTGCTGCAGACAGGATGCCTTATCTTTGTTGAGGATGCAAGGGACTATTCTTGTTTTCTGTCATGCCTGCCAGTACTTGTCTTTCTCAGAAGTGGGCCTATTATCAATTTGGGAGACAGAAGATGGGGGGAATGGAGGCAGAGAAGTTTCAGAGAATCATTCTTGCAGGAGAGGCTGCACTTCGGCAGAGCTGAAAATGACAACATGTCAGATGACTGAGTCTCAGGCTGGCTCCAGGGGGGCCCATTCATGGCTTTCTGCTCTGACGTGTGGTTTCCTTGGTGACAGGACGGCTGTCGGGGGCGGACGGCAGCTTCAGGGCCACCTGACTAGCTCTGATGCTAACAGGCTCTGACAGCTTTGATTGGGTTGAAAGGATTTAGGGTCCCTACTGGCTTTCTTAAATTAAACCTTCCCTCCTGGAGTGAGTTTGTTTATAAATGTTGCGTTGGATTAGGAGAATTTTCCTGTGAGCACAGAGCTCCTTTCCCATAGGGGTTGTCTTGTTGGGGCTGCTGGCAGTTCCTGAGGTCAGGCCCCTCAAAGCAGCCCAGCCAGGCAGGGATCTGCCCTGGTCAGCTTCCAGACCAGTGCCTCCAAGGGTGTGTACCAGGCACTCTCGGTTGGAGCCCAGGACCCACTCCAGTCATTTTAACAGAGGGAATTTAATCTAGGCAATAGGTGAGGCTGGTATTGGAGGCTGAAAAGGCAAAAAGAGACTATCAAGGTAGAGAAGGGCTTCTCAAAGGCGAGAGATGGGGGTTCCGGTCACTTAGAGGCTTGGAACAGGGGCCTGCAGAGCTGAGACCCTGACCCCCGATGAGGGGTGACTGCCTGGTATCTCTGACACTGGTGCTGGACTTGTGGAAACAGCTAGAAATGGGGACACATTGCCGTGAGAAGAAACGGTCCCAGCAAGGTGGAAGCTCATTGCTGGAGCGTTGCTCAGAGGACCAGAAAGCAGCAGGGAAGGAGCAGGCCTACTCACAGCCCCTCATGGACAGAGCTGCTTGCCACAGAGAACTGGTTTGCAGAGTCCCAGCCCTGGTGCCACAGAGTAGGGGATGGAAGGGTGAGTCTGAGCTGAGTGAGGTCAGCTTCATCACCCGCATGGAGAGGCTGAAGAAGAGTCATGGTGGGGAGCCAGATGGAAAACCTGGCCAGGAACATCCACACCTCCCCATTCACTGTGGAAACCATCTAACGTTTACCTAGCTCCTTGCACAGTACAGGCAGCTTTTTACATTATCTTTTCAAAGCTAGCTAATGGTAACTGCCGGTGTCTTCTGGCCCGGAGGAGAATTGAGACTGTCCCGTGGCCAGCATAGGTCCCTTTCCTCTCAGCCTTGACCCAGAGCTCTGACTCCCAGGGCCTGGAACACCTTGATGCCCCCTGACCTGCGCTCCCCTCATCTCGTGCACTCCCCAGATCTAGAAGTTTCCACCTCGTTCCTCTGGAGCAGGTGGACGTCCCCAGCCAGGACTGTCACCTACCCCCTAGCCCTGTTTCAGCTGGACTAGCTCCACAGCATTTGCTCCTCACATTGGCTTTCCAAGCCAGCTGACATTTGAAGAGGAGATTCTGCAGAAACAGCTTGGGAACCCTTACCCTAGAGGAGAATCCTTCAACTCACCAGCAAGACATACGTCCCATAGTCTCCTCTTCTGAGATGTTCTCTATCCCTACCAGCTTCAGGCATATGTCAGTTCCCATCTGTCCTCTATAGAGGCCAATTGTCCCCCCAAATCCCTTAAGAGTATTCTTTCAAAGGCATGTTGGTGGGTGGTCTGCTGAGTGCTCCGTCTGAGCCTATGGGTTGTGCAGTTTGTGTGAAGTATAGTCTGAAGTACTGTTTTTTTTGCCCATTTGTTGATTGGTGTGTTTTTCCTGAAGAAGCCTTTTAATCCACCCTAAAGGAAGAAAAGTGTAGGGAAGGGAGTTACTCAGTAAGAAGGAAGGAATAGTAATTTTCCTTTCCCTGACAGACCCCAGACCCACACCTGCCCCTAAAATTTGCAAAGCAATCTGCCTGCATTCCCATATTTTCCTTCTACCCCCAGCTCCACCCACATGCCTAAATTCTATCCAAAGCCTTGCTTAAAACAGATGGCCTTGGGGCACCTGGGTGGCTCAGTGGGTTGGGGCCTCTGCTTTCGGCTCAGGTCATGATCCCAGGATCCTGGGATCGAGCCCCGCCTCGGGCTCTCTGCTCAGCAGGGAGCCTGCTTCCTCCTCTCTCTCTGCCTGCCTCTCTGCCTACTTGTGATCTCTGTCAAATAAATAAATAAAATCTTTTAAAAAGAAAAAAAAAACAGCTGGCCTTGGTGGTCCCTGAGGCCCAGGTGAGCTCCCCACAGGCAGGACTGATGGGGGAAGAGGCCCCTACAGTTCTGGAAGAGGCTGGGGCATTTGAGCAGAGAGTTTTGGGTCCCAGGTACCCAAGGGATAGGACACTCAGAAAGGACTGACCCTGTTGGCATTGGCTTGGCCCTTGGACTTTTCCTGTGGGGAGGGATTGGCCCCCACCAGAGCCAAAACAGGGCTCCTGAAACAAAGGTCCAGGACTGCAGCCTGAGAAAACAGAAGAGGCTTCCCTGGACACAGTGGAGCCCAGGGGAGGGGTTGTCTGCTGCCAGCCTCCTTCCGAAGTCCCCACCCAAGCAAGCACTCCTCAGCCAGTGGGAGAAGCAACGGTCAAGGTATGGGCCAGAGCTCAGTCGCTCGGCAGAGGGGCAAGAGTAGCTGCGGCCATTTGCTGAGAAGCCTGGGGAAGCTCCCCTCGGGCCTGCACAGGCCCCCAGCATCCCAGGAACACATGTGAAGAAGGCGGGCTTACAGAGACGAACACTGGGCCCTGCCCTGTCTTGGCTGATGATAGGGGCAGTGCGGGGCTAGAGGGTGGCAGAGAGGAAGGGAAAGAGATACCTGGTTGCATATTAATTCTAGAAAAGCCCAAATATGATATTTCTTCATTTCGGTACACTTGCCAATTTTAGGCAACTTCCCCACTCTGCCCAACATCCCCACTCACCTACACTCAAGAGTTCTTGGGTCTACTGCTCTTTATTTTAATGCCCTTTATTTTAATACATTTCTTTAAATCTTTTCCTATGAAGAAATTCAGACAAAGGCAGAAGCAGATGAAGAATACAGTGAACCCCAATGGGCCCTTCACCAAGGCTCAGCCACCAACAGCTCGGAGTCGGTCTTGTTCGGTCCAAATTCCCACCTATGTTTCCCCTCCTGTATTATTATTTTTTAATATTCTTTTTTTTTAAGATTTTATTTGATGTGAGAGAGAGCACGAGCAGGCAGAGTGGTAGGCAGTGGTAGGCAGAGGTAGGCTCCCTAGCTGAGCACAGAGGTCGATGTGGGGCTCAATCCCAGGACCCTGGGATCATGACTTGAGCCAAAGGCAGCCGTTAAGTTAACCGACTGAGCCACCCAGGTGCCCCCTCCTGTATTTTCAGGCCAGCCCAAGTATCCTTGATTTCATCAATTAATGCTTCAGTGTATGTCTCCTAAAACTAATTCTTTAAAAAAAAAAAATAGAACCTCAATGCCTTTAGCACACCTAGACAAAGAAAAAACCACCTTAACATCATCCACTATGCAGTCAGTGGTCTCATTTCCGTGTTTCCTATATACCGCTCGTGGAGCTATGGGAAGGGCATGGCAGAGGACAATCCGTAATAGGACAGCAGTGGCCCCAGCTGTGGCCCAGACCAGGCAGGTGGCAAAGCCTCAAGTGGGGGAGGAGACTGTGAGAGATGTCCAGGGAGCGTGGGAACTATAGGCCACTGCGGAACAGAAGTGGACAGAGTCCTCCCCCGTTCCTTCCCAGCCCGATGGAAAGGAGAGGCTGGAAGAAGAGGGACGGGGCAAGAACCCCTCGTGAGAGGTGAATTCTTCCTGAATGCTGGGGAGCGTTCATTATCAGTAAATGGAAGTGTACACCCATCACCTCAGCAGGCTCTGGGGAGGAAATTGAATTTCCTCAGGAGGTAATCACTGCGCTGCGGTGGAGGGAGGGGCAGGAAGAAGAGCTGGATTCAGTGTGTGTGTAAGTGTCAGACCTAACGCTGCCCCTTTGGAGAGGGACACAGAAAGGGAAAAAGCATGCAGACTTTGTCCTCGTACCAACCGAGGCTTAACGCCTGCAGCTGCCAGTTACTAGCTGTGCGACATGAAGCAAGATCGCACGCAACCTTTCTGAGCCTATTCCCTCCTCTCTAAAGTGATAAAAAGGGGAACATAAAGGGCCCCTAAAGGGATAGATCCAGGAACACATGTGAAATGCCTCATCAACACTTAGCCAGAGTGAGCCCAGCTGCTTGGTTCTTTCTCAGCTTCTTTCTTCCCTTGACGTCTGGATTCAGTCACACGAGCAGCCGAGGAGACCAGGCTCTGAGAGGGCTCACTGTGACAGAGATTCTCAGTCTTTGTCTCCCATGCCATGCGGTCCAAATGGCTCTCACCCTGGTGGGAACTCCAGCCTTTCTCCTCCACTCAAGAAAGCCTTCCAGAATGCAAGTGAGGGGGAGAGAGGTTGTCTGGGACTGAAACATTATGGGATAGCTGAGGACGGCAGCAGTAGCCGGCCGATGGAGAGGGCAGGACAGATAGCAGCTCTGAGACACTAAGGGGGACCAGTCAGCCCTGCAAGCTCTGCGAAGGGGGAATCATGTTTATGACCTAGCATCACGGCTCCAGGACTGTGTGACTTGTGCAGTCTCACAGAGTCCCATGCTTGGAAGGGCTTGTACTTCATTTAATGCCTTGGTGTCACCATCTTGAACTTGTTAGAATTTTTTTTTTTTAAGATTTTATTTATTTGACAGACAGAGATCACAAGTAGGCAAAGGCAGGCAGAGAGAGAGGGGAAAGCAGGCTCTCCGCTGAGCAGAGAGCCCGATGTGGGTCTCGATCCCAGGACCCCAAGACCATGACCCGAGCCAAAGGCAGAGGCTTTAACCCACTGAGCCACCCAGGCGCCCCTGTTAGAATTTTTAACAAAGATTTAACAAACATTTTGCAGTGGGTCCCACAAATCATGCAGCCAGCCCTACCAGGCACCAACCTGCCAACTGTGTGGATTCCTGCAGCTCCCCAGTGAGGCAGAGAAAGCCGATCCCAGCTGAAGCAGCCTGGTGGACTTCGAGAGCAGGTGTTTACATGGAGACAGAAAAGTTGAGGGACCATCACAGGGTTCCAGTGACCACCTGTGGTGTGTCTAGGATGGGCAAGCAGCGGACTGATGCATTCAAAGAAAAGGAGAGACTAGAGTCTGCAGGTCTCACAGACAACACTAGCTGGGGTGGAAGTAGAAGTGTGATTGAGCCACAAGTGATTTTATTATTTACTGATAATAAAAACTATCCAGCTCTCAAGCTGGGGCATGAGGACTTCACAGGTGGAGCTCATGGCGTGGCTGTGCTGGGGCCTTGGAAAGCTGAGCTCAGTGGAGGCTGGGCAAGCCGCAGCTGTAGGTGATGGAGTCAGGATGGCAATGGGAAAATGTGAGGACAATGGAGGCAAGTTTTCCAGGATGAAACTGGAGAGGGGGCTGCCTGAGCCCCAACAGGTTTCTAGTACCAAGACTGATGGACAAAAAAAAAAAAAAAGAGGAAGACCAATATAGGAATGGGACACCAGAAAAAAAGCCAGGTGGGCTGCCTGGGAAGACAGTGAGAAGGCTGGCATCTCCATTCCCGCCACTGTCCTGGGCATCTAGTTGGCACACACACACACACACACACACACACACACACACCCCAACACTCTGGTCTCCCTTGACAGCCTGAGGCTCCTGAAAGGCAGATGCTTTCTCTCTTTCACCTGCTTATCCCCAAGGCAAGGGCAGGTACTTGGCATACGGCAGGTGCTAAATGAATGTAGCCTTGTTGGCTGGGCGCTAGATGGTTGGGCAGTTGGCCACACAGCTCAGCAGCCAGAGGGAAGCCATGTTGCAGAGTGGAAAGCCTGCACGTCCTGGCACCAGACGGCCTGGGGTCTATCCCTATCTCTGCTACTGGTTAAATGAGCAATCTTGGCTGAGTTCTTTAACCTCATAACCTGAGTTTCCTCGCTATAAAATGTCAATTTTATTTTTTCTGATCTTATAATGTGCCTTTGAATTAATATATGTAAAGCACTTAGAACAGTGCTTGACACCTAGTAAGTGTGCTGGACAAGTCATGCACTTGCTTTTATCACCATTATGACCGATAAATAACATTTTGTGTGTATGCGTGTCGCAGCTGGCAGCCAGCCGCCAGCAGAGATGGGACTCCTTCGCCTGCCAGCACCAGAGACTTAAACATCACTCAAGAGGCACCGGAAGGCGGCAGCCCTCCTCACCCCTCCCTAGTTAACCTTTCTAAAATATTTGCGAGGTCCAACTGCGTAGGCAGACAACGCACCAAAGTGGTGCGTCCACGCAGCCAAGGGCACCTGGCCCTGCGCCGCCGCGATACCCCGCCCCCCAACCCCACCCCAAGCGTCACCACCTCTGAGTGGCGGGCGCCACCTGGAGGCCACCTCATGATCTGCGGGGAACCCGCGGGCACTTGAAAATGTGGGGAATCCTTTCATTCTATTTTAACCTTTATTGAGCCACTCCTGTGTGGCTGCTGTGTGTTATACTGTGGTGACACGGGTAGGAATAAAGCTAACGTCTGGTCTTCCATGACATTTATGGATTGATGGAGACGACAGATCCTTGATAAATAATCCAGTGTGGAAAGTTAGGGCTGGGAAAGAAATGGATACAAAGGAGGGAATAACCAGAGCGCCTGGGTGGCTCAGTCCGTGAAGCCGAACTCTTGATTTCCACTCAGGTTTGATTTCAGGGTCCTGGGGTCAAGTACCAAGGTAGGGCTCCACACTGGAGGTGGAGTCTGCTTAAGATTTTCTCTCTGACCCCCCTTTCCCTGCTCAGGGTCTGTCGATGTCACTCTCAAAAAAAAAAAAAAAAAAGGAGTAACCAATCACCCAAGATATTTATTGGTGCCAGGTGCCTTTAAAGGCACTAAAAATAAAGAAAGAAACAAAACAGCTCCTACTCTTGAGGAGTTCATCACAGGTAGGACAGCCAGACAAACTTAGAGGGAGGGGACAGAATTAAGAATGAGCCAGCCTGGGATCAGAGGTGTCCAGAGGGAGGTCAGGGACATCCTCTAGGAAAACCTATTACTTAAGTTGAATTTTAAAGAACGGGCAGGATTTCTCCAGGTTGGTAGGTGGGGGCGGGGTATCTTTTGTGAAATAATGGAAGACAAAAAAAGAGACATACGTTGGAGAGTGGCAAGTTCTGTGTCTGAAATACAAGGAACATGGAAGCTGGGACACCGGGCTGGAGAAGGAGTTGGAGTCAGATGGTGAAGGACTCCGTTTGACGAGTGAAGAAATCTAGACCAGATCTGGAGGACAGCAGGGAGTCTCCCAGCATCCACAACAGAGACCTGTGCTTGCCCCAAGATGCAGAAGTGAAGGCAGGCGAGAATACTAGCAGCTCAAACTTTTAGGTGTCAGAGACAAGCTGAGTTCTTGGCACCCTCTACATGAGCCTGTGGGCTCAGTACTAACATTCCAATTTAACCAATGAAAAAAACAGGCAGCCCTTGAGCGCCGGCTACAGTGAAGCTAGGTTCAAACTCCTGGGCCAGCTGCAGACCTGGGCAACTCCGTGGACAGCAGGGCCAGCCACACCAGTGGGGCGAGGGCCAGAGCCAAGACCCGCTTCATGGGGGCCATCAGCAGTACAAAATGATTTGCAAGATGGAGAATAGGAAAGCGCTGTGAACCAGATTGTTAGGAAAAGTTCACTTTTGAGATGATCAATTGTCAGACCTGAAAAAAACCTTATGGCTCATCCAGAACAACCCTATTCTGCCGCCAGTTTGGGCCCAGATTCAAGCCCCACGAAGTCCATACCAGATCTCTGCCTCCTACCCCCGAGTCGAGCCCCTCAGAAAGCACAAGCCCTGCAGGTTCCCAAGTGCAGGCCTCTGCCGGATCTCAGCCTTGTGTCTACTTCATCCAATGGCCCCTCTCAACTACATGAACACTTTTTTTTTTTTTTTGAGAGAGAGAGTGAGCATCTGCATGTGAGGGGGCACTCAGTGTGGAGCCAGTTGGGGGCTCAGTCCCACCACCTTGAGGTCATGCCCTGAGCCAAAATCAAGAATTGGTTGTTTAACTGACTGAGCCACCCAGGTGCCCCCCCCCAAATTATTTTTTTTAATCTTTCTTTCTACTGAAGGAAACATGTATGTGTTCCCAAAACATGCAGAGGTACTGTAATGTCTTCCATCTAAAATGTTCTTTTAATTTTTAAAATCCCATTGACCCCAAATCTCTCCCACGGCCACCATTCTATTACATCAATCCTCTTCAAAGGAATTAATTACCCTCCGACTACACTCTCTCTCAAGCCTTTCTTGAACCCACTTCAATCAGTTTCATTCCTGTAATGTCCCCCAAATTGCTCTCGCAGAGGTCACTAATCTCTCCCCGGCGCACTCTCAAGTCAGTGGAGAGTTCTCATCTTAGCGAACTGTCAGCAGCATTCAACACTGCTCTATGTCTTTACTCGGTGCCTTCAAGCTGTCTACGCTTTTCCCCACCTGCACCCACTTCCTAGGGATCTGACCTGGCCTCCTGCTTACAACCCCCAAGTGTGTATTTCCAGCCTGACTTCTTCATGGAAATCAGACCCACGTTTCCAGCTGCTGATTTAACATCTGCACTTGGATGCCTGATGCCTGATACGATCTCAAACTGAGTGTGTCCAAAAACAAGCTCAGAATCCTTCCCCCCAAATCCATTCCTCCCCCACTCCCTCCTGTCTCAAGAAATGAAAAGCCCAATATTCCAGTTGCTCAGAACAAACCCTTCCCTCCTGTGATCTGAATCGTCAGGATAAATTAGGTTGTGCTGCAGTGGCCCAGAAGCCCCAGATCTCAGAGGCATCACACACAGATCTTTATTTTGTTGTTCGTGTCCAGCCTGAGCTGGTAGGAACTCTACCCATCATGATCACTTAGGGACCTGACCAAATAGCTCCACGTGATCTGAGGCAGGAGAAGGCATGTTGCAAGGTCTTGTTCTCACACTTACACGCCACACACATTCCTCTGCTCATATTCTGTTGTCCAAAGCAAGTATGGCCACCCCTAACTTAAAGGAGGGTGGAAAATGCAAACCTACTATGTGCCCCCCAAAAAGAAAGAGAACAACTGAAATCTCATGCACAGCTCCCACCATCCTCCACCTCTCTCTTCCCCACTCCATCTTTCACTTGGGCCATTGCAATAGCTTCTTTACTGGACTTTCTGCTTCCGCCCTTGGCCCCCTTGGCTGATTCTCCACATAGCATCTTAGTGATTCTTTTAACTGTGTCACCCCTCTTCTCAGACCCTTCCAATGTTTCCCATCTGAGGGAGGGTAACAGAGTCCTTACCATGAGTCATGAGGCTATATGTAAGCTGCCTGCCCTGTTCCCACTTCTCAAACCTAACCTCCCACAGCCTCCTCCTTTGATCGCTCTTTGGCCCCGTTGGGCCTGGGGGCTTCTGGGATACCGACCAAGCTCATCCTTAAGACCTTCACACCTGCTTGCTCCTTGCACCTAAAATGCTCTCACCAGGTAACCGTCTTTCTCCTTCAGATCTCTGCTCAAATGTCGCCTATTCATAGAGGCCTTCCCTGATCACGCTTAAAATCACAACCACACACACACAAACACAGACACACACACACCAGCAACACTCCCCATGCCCCACCCCAACGCTGCTTTATTTCTCTTCAAAGAACTTGTCACTGCCTGGCATGCTATGTATTTGGTTTAATCTGCTTAACATCTGTCTCCCCAACTAGAATATACGTTTTATACAAGCAACAATTCTGTTTTATCACCGCTGCATCTCCAGTGCCTGCAACATAAAACATGTTGAACTTGAGGACACGAGGCCCAAAGCTGATCACCGCAGAGCTTGAAATAAACTGTCCCTCTCCAGACCTTCTATCCACAGCTCTTCCCAGTATAACACGAAGTATCTTGAAAAGCCATAGTTGGGCCCAAATTCCCTAGGAAAATGAAGAGCTGCTCGTTTACCTGAATCAGAAGCCACACCAGGACGTGGGAAATCTCACTGTGCATGGAGAGCCCCTCCCCACGGGAAGTGTGTGTGAGCAGAGGCTGGGGGAGGCCACTCTGCTCCACCACATGTGGTGAGCCTTTTGTTTAGGGAGCCACGTGCGGACACCCAGAAGGCAGACTCAACCAGCGGTGACAGAACATTCATGATTGGCCCCTAAGGGTCTACCAGACCTATTATTATTCACATAATGGAACTAAAAGGAGACTTAATACAAGAACCCATAAGGGCCAGAGTTCCTCCAGTGTCCTCATCCCCAGCACCTGCCCTGGTCCCAGCTCCAACCCCAGCCTTCCCTCTGGCCTCCTCCTTAGCCCCAGAAGCAGCATGTGGACCTCCTGCACCCGCACAGCCCCGCCCTCCTGGCTCCTTCTGTAACACGGGGCCTGGCCAGGTCTCATCCCGGTGTCCTCCACCGCAGACAACAAGGAGCCTCATTGTAGGGGCACAGCCAGATTCATCTGGCTGCTGTTGGGAACCGTGCATACACGCTCGTGTCGGACTCAGAAGAAAGTGCTTTGCAGTGCCACCCAGTTCATGCAAGGAGAGGACTTGGCTAAGAATGTGTACACCTTACCCAAGAACATATCCCCAGATGCACCCAACCTGGGCTGATGCAGCGCCTCACAGAACGCTCTGCGCTGATCTGTGAGCCCTGCTCCGTGGGGGTGTTGGGGGGGTGGGCAGGGCAGGGAGCCGCATCCTCATGTCCTCACTGTGGATTCAACTCCAGAATGGCCGGGGGAGCATCAAGGCTACATCAGCACTTTCGCGGAGCCCCTGGGAAGGCCACAGGCTGATACTTAG
The DNA here is from genome assembly GCF_009829155.1 of Mustela erminea. NCBI lineage: Eukaryota > Metazoa > Chordata > Mammalia > Carnivora > Mustelidae > Mustela > Mustela erminea. The sequence continues at coordinate 92,402,851 of NC_045620.1, read as the reverse complement.
GCTTCAGCCTGTGGAAGGTGTGTGTCCTAACACCCAATGCATCCGAGTCAGCCTGCTCAGGGGTGACCCCGAGCATCCTGCTGGTAATCGCCCCTCTCCCCCCATCATTACTGATTCCCTCTGTCTCTCCTGCATGATTCCCATCAGAACAGAAACATGCCGAAATTCCTCCTGCCTTGAAAACTCAACTGTCCACTGTTCCCTTGCAAAACTCTTCTAAAGATTCAAGCATGTTCACTGCCTCTGGTGCCCTCTGCCTTCTGGAATCCTCCCCATCCTCCCCACCCTCCCCTCAGCTGCTCTGGTCCAGGTCAGGGATGGCCTCCCTAGGCCAAATGACATGATCAGCAGCCACACCTGCTTTTCTGCCTCAGCATCCAGACCGCTCAGTTTTGGAAATCCTCAAGATTTAGTCAGTAACATCTCCTTTTTTTTTCTTTTTAAAGATTTTACTTATTTATTTGACAGGCAGAGATCACAAGTAGGCAAAGAGGCAGGCAGAGAGAGAGGAGGAAGCAGGCTCCCTGCCGAGCAGAAAGCCCGATGAAGGGCTCGATCCCAGGACCCTGAGATCATGACCTGGGCCGAAGGCAGAGGCTTTAACCCACTGAGCCACCCAGGCGCCCCTGTAACATCTCTTTTCCCTTATTTATATTCACTTTTAAAGTGATCTTACCTAGTTCTGTGATTTTAATACACATATAAATTTAGGACTCCTTGTTTTTTGTTTCCAACCTTAACACTCTGCTGAACTCCAGGCTCCCATACACAATGCTTCCGCATGCCTTCCTACCTCCCCCATCACACTCACCCCTCGCGCACCCCACTGGTCACACTGGCCCCTCTGTGGCTCCTCCGTAGCCCTTCCCCCACAGAGGCACGTGGCTCCCCTCTATTTGAAGCACTTTTTTTCCTTCCCTATGTAGAATAGCCACACTGCCCCCACACCATCATTCCGTCTCCCCTAACCCTGCTGTATTTTTCTTCACAGCACTAACCACATGTGACATCATAGATGTTAGGTGCTCGCTCTCTCTCTACAAGGATGGAAGGTAGGAGTCGGTTTATTTTGTCCACCGTTGTCTCCTCAGCATCAAAACAACAGTCCTCATGATCATTCAACCAGTATTGGATGAATGTGTGAATTAAGGCAAGGGAGAGGAGGAAACATCCGTGGGGGCAAGGTTGAGCCTCTGAGGTAACTGGCTGGTTGCGGAGTTCCAGGGCTCTAGGAGAAGGGTTGAGAGGTGGAAGGAGTGAAGGGTTAGACCAGAGAAAGAACCCGCAAACCTGTTGGAGCTGCGGGAGAGGGAAAGCCTCCAAGGAGAGAACACTAGCAGCAGCCATGACAGATGAAATCTGGGACGTCCCATGAGGGACACTTTCCCACTGACCCTAAGCAGAGAAGATGCTGGAGCTAATAGGTAGAAAATCTGGCCTGTCTGCAGTGGTCTCTGCCCAGCCGCAGTGAGCTTATGCAGGGAAGGGCCTGGGGACCTCTCTTTTAGCCTTTGGTGGCAGGGGTGTCATCCCTGATCTCACTCTGCCTGGTGAGGTGTTGCTAGTGAAAAAGAACACACAGCTCTCAACTGTCCCAGACTCTCTAATTAAAACATCCCTTCCTGGTCTTCCACAAAAATATCCCTCATTTGACCTCGAGACAAATCACAATTCAGCCCTGAGCCCTAAGCAAGAAAAGTTATCCCAGAGAACTGGAAGAAACAGTATTAGAAAGACAAAAGAAACAATGTGAGCCAGAGAAAAATAAGCACTCCCCTGTTCCCATAAACACAAGAGAGCAAGAAAACCCAGAAAACTCTGTGTTAGCGACAGGTCAAACAGAGCTGGCTTGGCCCTTGGAAGCAACCCAGCGAGAGGCCCGGGGCCACGCGGATGCGACTTTCTCCGAGTGCGTTTCTCCACAGCCAGCCTGCTCACTGCTCCCACCACAGCCTTCAGGTGGGAAATTTAAAGTATTGACTTACAAGAAACTTAACTGACTTTTGGTTTATTAAATTGTTGATTTACTGTTAAAGAACTGACTCTCAGACTGTCCAGGGTTGACCACTTGCCTTGGGAAGTCTGACTGTCTCTTTAAGATGACCATCTCTCTTCTGAGGCTACCTCTGCAGGGTGAGGACCTGCGGGATGGGGACCCAGAGGTACTGGGGTAATGGTGGAGCAAGGTGGAGATGGACAGAGCCCTGAATGCTCACACCAGACAAAGCCCTCTGCCAATCCTCCCTACAGCTCACTACCCTCATCCCTGCCTTCCTGACCATTCTCTGGAATGTTCAAGCCTTCTTAGCAATCTCTCCCTCCTTTTCTCTTTTCCTTCCCCTCCTCCTTTGAAACATTATCCATAAGGAAACAAAGAAAGCACGCACTATTTTAAAATAATCTGCTTATCTGGGGGGGGGGGTTGGGAACTACATGAAAAATACCCATCCAGTGTCTGAGGCTGGAGCAGCCTCCAGTCTTTAAGGTGAATTGCAGACCCAGAGCGGGGTTTGGGGACCAGGAGGACGAGGACCCAAACGCTGGGGCGGGCCCTTGGGCCCTTTGGGGGTGAAGGGTGTCGCCGTTCCCATACGTGACCACACGAGGGCGCTTCTGAGTCGGAGCTGCTGACAGCGCAGGGCTGGGCATGCTCAATGGGATGTAGGAGCCGCTTCCAGGGGCGCCAAAGCAGGGTCTGGACCAGCGTCTGCTGCTGAGTGAGATGGGTACTTGCTCAGGGGCCCCGGCAGGCTGGCAGGCACCAGTGCTTCTCCAACAGGTCACCTGGGCTTGGAAAGATGGGGGTCCCCTGGGTGCCCAGAACTGAAGGCCCTTTCTCAGGTGCTTGCGGGACTGTGTTGTCCCCAGGGACTGGGTAGGGGAAGGGCACCCCAATAATACCCGATATTGGCCATTTCATCCTCTCGGTGAGGTAAAGTTCAGAGCTAACTTCAAGTGCTGTACCATTTCTTGCATTCGAGCAATGGGAAGCAAATTCATACTTGCTTCATGTATAATGTACATAAACTGGATAATACACAGTCGCACACAGCCTCCCCACCCCCACCCCACCCCCACATCTCCACTCTCTGGACCATGGGAAAATGGACTGGGGGCAGCACCTGGGGCTTTGAGATGTGTAGAAACTGGCCCAAGAGAGGGTCACTTGATTTTACCAAAAGAAGGAGAAGCTGGTCCCGTGGGACCAAGATGAGGCATCCCAAGGTGAAGGCATTCCGGGCATGGCTGAGTAGAACAGGAAAATAGAAGCTCAGATGCCTACCAGTACACCCTCCCCAGTCCCCAGCGTCGGCAGACGGCCGCGGACCGTTCTGACATGTCCCACTGTTTATTAAAAAGGAAAACATTTAATAAAACAGAGAGCACGCGTTTGTCCCTCAGCAGGCCTGAAGCCCTGGGCCTGCCAAGGGTACGGATACCTGTTTATTTCCGCATTCCAAGCAGCGTCCTTCATGTCTGCTCTCCCTGGAAATGGGCTCGCAGCCTGGAAAACAGAGAACATGACGCAGAAAGCAATATGTTTATCACTAAGTAGAAGAAGGGGAAAGGCCACATCATCCCCTGATGTTGCGGTAAGGAAGGCCTCATCCCCCATGTGTGGGTGGGAGCATGCTTGCCCTGGAGGGCCCGGGTTTGTGAAGCTTCCAGCCACGCTGGCATCGGAGCCTGGCCCGTGGTGCCAGGATTGTCAGCTAACCACGCCAACAGCAGATGGAGCTTACAAATAACAGCACATAAACGTTCGAGCTGGGCAGGAGCTTTAAATCCCCTCATTTCACAGAGCAAGATGGCGGGCCAGGAAGGAGGAGTGAGTCATCCACCTGGTCTGCCGTGGCAAATGTCACCTGCTGGCCAGAGCAGTGCCCTTATCCACCGGGGAAGGGAGGGGTGCGTGTTAAACCTCTGACATCAATTTCAAGAACATTTGGAAACACAAACAAAAGCAACTGTTGTCCAAGAAGAAGAAAATAAAGGTCACCTGGGCTTCCACTGTCAACAGCTCAGAAAATCTGTAGAATATGTCCACTCTGGCTCAGTGTTTAACTTCCCATCTCTCTCTGTCCAGTTCTGTGTCCAACACCAGAGAAGACGGACTTTTCAGACACATATAGAAGGGTTACAGCACTGTCCATGTAGTATGTCACAAAGGACGACTTAATAATTCTGAAGATTCATTATCAAACAGACCATATTCTCAGACCATCATGCCCCCCAAATCAGAAATGAGTAACAGAGTGACAGTGTCAAAAACATACTACTGGAAACTAATATTGAATTTTTAAATGGGAATAAAAAGAAAACTTTTGCCAAATTGCTAATTACTTAGAATTCCAGTGCAGTGTTTCAAAATATGCGGGACTTAACATAGTAAATAGAGGGAAACGTAAATTTCAAAGACAAGCCAAACAACTCACTGAAAAAGTTGGAACAGGAGCAGCAAAGCAAGGTCAAGAAACAAGAAAGGAAGAAACATACAAGGGCAAACACTAATGAAGAGGAGAAGGAAAAAGAACAAAAATTAACAGAACTCATAAGCTAATTCTTTAATGAAATAAAATTCTGACAAGACTGATCAAGAAAAGGGATGAGAAACAGAAATGATACATTGAAATATACAAATATACAACGAAGGGGAGAACCAAGCACAGACACAACACAATATGTAAATAATGGAAGGACCCCTTTGAAGTAGTCCTGCTAAAATAGCAAATGTGCAAGGCGCCTGGGAGTCTCAGTCAGTTAAGAGCCTGACTTTTGATTTTGGCTCAGGTCATGATCCCAGGGTCATGAAATAGAGCCCCTCACTGGGCTCTGCATTCAGCAAGGAATCTACTTGAGAATCTTTCTCTCTCTCCCTCTACCCTTTGCCCCACTCAAGCTGTCTCTCTAATTAAATAAAATCTTTTTAAAAAATATCAAATGTATATCTGATCAAGAGTGGAGACTACACAGAGGTACCTGGATAGCTCAGCCGGTTAAATGCCTGCCTTCGGCTGAGGTCACGATCCCCAGGGTCCTGGGGTCAAGCTCAGTCCACATGGGGCTCCCTGCTCGGTGGGGAATCTGTTCCTCCCTCTCCCTTTGGTGGCCACTCTGCCTAATTGTGCTTTCTCTCTCGAATAAGTAAATAAAAATCTTAAAAGAAAAAAAAACAAACAAACAGAATAAAGCCTACCATAATTAATAATGTTTCTCTGCACCAATGGTTCTCAACTAGGACTGACTATACCTCCCTGGTAAGGTTGATAAATTTAACAAAATTTAAAAGGACCATCCATTAAATCTGAATTTCAGATAAGCAATAAATAGTATGTGGTCAAACATGTCCCACAGAATATTGGGGATAAAATACTAGGTCAGTATTTTATACTAGGTCAGTATTTTATGGGACAACCCCACCCCCGGAGGACATTTGGCAATGTCCGAAGCCATTTTGTCACAACTGGGGAAAGGGATGCTACTGGAGTCTGATGGGTATAGGCCAGGGATGCTGCGAACATCCCACAGGGCACAGGACAGCCCTCACAACGAAGGATCGCCAGCCCTAAATGTCAGTAGCATTGAGGCTGAAACACTCTGGGAAAACCAACCAGAAAATATAATAAAAATCAAGGACCCTGCACAGCAAGTATAAACTGTCTGGGGATTTTTAACAAAAGAATTCACAGAATCTCTATAGAGAAAACTCTGAAACTGAGAAAAGGCAGAAAAGATTACATGAATACACAGAGATGTTCTATGCCCTTGTGAACATGCAAAATGTCATTCTACTCCGAAAATCGCTACAGTTATTGTAACTCTAATCAAACTTGAAGCTGATTTTTCTTCAGAGATTTGGTAGACTTTTTCTAAAATTTACACGGAGTAATAATGGACCATGACTCACTAGAGTCTGAAAAAGAAAAGAGGAGAGACTTGCTTTGTTAGACACTAAGGCACCCTAGAAAGTCATGGTGTTAAGAAAGTCAGTTACTGGCTCAAGAACAAACAAGGGAGATCAGGGCAGAAAAAAGCAGAGCCAGACCCTGGCAAACTTCATATGTTTCTGAAACGCTGCTACAAAACAATGGGGAAGGACAGACTAACTCACCTGACTACATAAAAAAACCAAACCCATCCTCTCTCTCTGCCTGCCTCTCTGCCTAGTTGTGATTTCTGTCAAATAAAATATTAAAAAAAAAGAAAGAAAGAGAAGGAAAAAAAAAAAAAAGAAAAAGAAAAAGAAAGGGGCACCTGGGTGGCTCAGTGGGTTAGGGCCTCTGCCTTTGGCTCAGGTCATGATCCCAGGATCCTGGGATCGGGCCCCGCATCTGGCTTTCTGCTCCTCGGGGAGCCTGCTTCCTCCTCTCTCTCTGCCTGCCTCTCTGCCTAGTTATGATTTCTCTCTGTCAAATAAATATTAAAAAAACAAACAAACAAAACTGGACCTTACCCATTATATGGAAGGTGCACACGCACAGAGTTTACATTATCCCTTTTAAGTGAAAAGTTAACACTATAAAAAAAAAAGTAACACTATACCTAACAGTAACAAGACAATGTCAGTGGGCTAAGGATGAGAAAGGTCAAGCCATGTGAGTGGATTTGCTTACACCAAAAGAAAGGACTCCTAGTCAAGAAAGGATGCCCGTGGCACGAATAACAGACTAGGAGAAGCTAGTCATACCTAAGGCAACAACAGATTGAGTCCTACATCCAACAAGGGACTCTGGTCAATCAGCAAGGAAAAAGAACCCTGCTTACAAAGTCAGCAAAGAATGTCAACGGGCAGTGAACTGAAGACCTTAAAAGCTAAGAAACATCCAAAGAGATGCTCAAGCGTCTTGTAGAGAAATGTAAATTGGACCAACCATGCAATCTCACTTTACGCTCAGCACTTTAATAAAAATTAGGAAGCTGGATAATGCCCAGGGGCGCCAGAGATTCGCCGTTGGCGCCTGGGGGCAGCCTTTCAGGAGAGTCTGAAATGGGTCAGACGAAGGAAATGAACGATCTGTGATCCCGTTCTCCCGTTCCGCATACATGCCATGAGAGATCATCCAAAGATGATTAAGGGGACATGTGCAAAGACACTTGCCGCACGGATGTTTGTTCAGCCAGAGCGGGCCGAGCCACAACGTCCGTGCATCACTGGGAGCATGGGTGGGAACATGGCGCATGCGCACATGGGAGGTTGCGCTGTAGTGGGAAGGAATGGGTTAGAGGACCGCACAGCCGCAGCTGTGGGTCTTTAAAAGCGTGATGCTTAGCTTGAGGGAAAAAAAGACTTTCAGCCAGTAACATTCGTAAATTAAAAAGTATGCCCACAAAACAATATACGCTTCAGACACACAAGTAAGTTGCACATCACATCGATGCAGTAACAGGATTGCTGATCTTGAGTGGAGAAGGGGAAAGAGAAAGGAGGATAAAGGAGAATAAGATAAAAAAGCAAGAAGGATCCTTGCAAAGATTAAAAAATAAATGCGCTGAACTGAGGAGCATGAGTAATTCAGCTCTTGCACCTGGGGCCTAAGGAAAACAAAGTAACAGAAAAAAAGGCGCAATGGGCTTGACGGAAGCTGGAAAAGCTATTTCCCAGCTCCAAGGAACTTGGGTACAGACCATCCAGTTGCGTGAAGGAAATGGTTTTCCTAGTGGTGAGGGGCTCCCCCTCAACCCCCCCTATCAGGAGGCGGCTTCGGGAGCTGAGCAGAGCCCAAGGAAGGGGAACCGGCGAGCGCAGGTGTGCAATGCAGAGGGTCTCCCATGGCGGTGCCGGAATCCCAGAGGGGTGGGGGTCCGCTGTGGGGGTGTTGCGGCCATTACCACATATAGAGGCCTCATTCTAGCCCGCTGTCCAGCGAGGCAGAGGGGACATTCAGGGAAACATGATAATCCTCACAGGCCATATAATCTCTTTAATAAAACCAGGATGATAATGTGTTGTATAACATACTTTCAGCATGAAACAGCATGCTGTCAACACTCCCAAATTAAATGTTCTTCTAGAACATTGTCATGGTTTTAAGGGGTCCGTGCAAGTTACTTACTGCTTGCAGCCAGGGCTCACCTCCTCTGCTCGGTCTCCCTTTCCAGCTGGTTCCCTGCCAGGTTTGGCCAAGAGAGACACTGCAGAAAACTAGACGGGAGGGTTGTTTCTAACCACCCTTTTCCCCTGCTCTGTGGTTCCACCCTCTTCCCAGCTTTTGGCCTCTGGCCCAGCCACTGGGATAGAAAGACTTGATTCTTTGGTGTTGTTACTCTCTGGCTTCTCAGCTCATCACCTGTATAACCAAGCCCCTGTAGCAAAATCTGAAATAACAGGCATGGATTGTCTTCCTGACTGGACTCTAACAAAGGATGGGCAGACCCACTGGATGGGGTGCTCCTTTGTTATAAAGCACGTAATAGTCAATACCCTCAAAGCTGATTCTTGATCTCCATCTGTTTCCTCTGTACAAATTTCTAGAAAACTACACAAAACATGCCTTTGATGCCTGTTGCCTCTTCCCCTCCATCTAAATGGTTGTACCAGCTTGCACCCCACCAGTGCAGGAGATACTTCCATAATCTCATTGTCCAATGGGGCCATGACCGTGGGGGTCAGTAGGGTCTCATGTGGAAGGGATTGCCCAGGTTTGTATTATGTTTATTGGAGAGAAGGGAAAGGCAAGGAGAGGACAGAGGTACATGCTCTTCCAATGTTCTAAGCAGCGGCTTTCCATCCTGAATTTGAGTCGCGTACCTACAGAGACCAGCCAGAGCCCCGGAGGCCTCTGCTAACTTAGCTCAGCCAGACTCCTTCAATGATAGTCTCCTGTGCCTGCCACACTTCTTCCTGATGCTTGAAAGCTAGGGGCTCAAAAATGGCCTAGGAAAGGTCATCTATCCTCCAGCTCCACTGGAACTGAGTTCCTGGGAAGAGAAGTATCTGGGGTCAGGACAAGTCTTTGCCACATGCCTATCAAGCAAGCTTATTACCATTATCGAGACAGTCATGCATCGTTCAGACCAGGCAGGGAGTACTAATGGGCCCACACTCTTAAAAAAAAAAAAAAAAAAAAAAAAAAAATCCTCATGAACCACACGCTGGGTATTTTGAAAAATGTTAAAATTTATTAATAGTTAACATCACATAGTTAATTCAACTAGCTCTTTACTATACATGACAACACGTTTACTAGACTGAGTGCTCAAAGATTTGAGATTCAACACATCCCAACTAAAGACTGAGACTGTGTTTACACCAGGCAAAGCAGCAGCAGCAAGGAACGGTCACCTAACTGTGGGAACACAGACGTTCAAAATGCATTTTCCATTTTGGAAACCAACAATATATTTTGAATAGCCACACGCACACACACACAGCTCTACCTTTAAAAAAAAAAAAAAAAGGTGCAATTTCACAGACAGAGCCTAATTTTCAAGTTTAAAAGTTAAAATTCATCTCTACTTCTTGGGCGTTCTTTAGTGATACTCGGATCTAGACATTCTTAGTACAAGTATGATAAATGTGCAAAGTCGGGTGCTACTCAGCCCTGTTTTTGCTTCCTTGTTGTGATCCTTGACTCCTACTCAATAGTGTTCTAGGGCTATTCCCTCTTTACCGTGTAGTTGCAGTGTGAGGGTGTGCATATTTTAGGGAGGAAGTGGCCTTTGGGTTCAGAATTAACTGCACCCCTGAAAGGTAGAACGTGGAAGATCTCAGGCCACCCCACTCCCCTCACCCCCATCAACAGTTGGAAATAAACACTGTACAAAAACAGCTCAGCCTCCAGAAGTCCTCGGACAACGCTTCTTAGAAAAACATTTACAAAACACATCAGTTTTGCCGGGAGGGCACAAATCCGCCTTTAAAGGTGTTGTCCCTGAGGTTTTCTGCGTTTGATTGTTTCATTGTTTGGTTTTGGTTTGCTATTAACAGGGAGACAGAATTTTTAAAGAAATGCTCTTGGTGGCTTCCTTTATCTTCTCAGAGAGCTTAAAAATACTGACTGCCCTAAGAATAAACAATTCTTAAGCGAGCCTGTCTGAAAGGATTCCTGTCTGCTTTGGTTAAGAGCCCGTGTTCTGGTGCCCCAGGAAGGTCTACAGAGAGCAGCCAGTTGCTGCAGTTTCTTCATTCCATAGACCCAGCTTCCCTCACTGTGCCCTGCCATCCATGGTTTCCGGTCTGCAGGTTAAAAAGGAGCCGGGAAGGAGCTACTTGGCCATTCACTCACCCTGAAGGGGCTTCCCTTCTCTTCCCGCAGGCGAATGAGGTATTTCTAGTAACCTGTCAGTATCTTCACCTTCCATTCTCTAGTGACGCTCGTCTACTCCAGAGGCCAAGTCTGGAAAGACTCTGTGTTTATGTACATCACACACTGACATATAAATACATTACATAGAACGAATCATTACATACAGTGTCAAGGTAAAGGAACGGATGTACTTCATGAACTAAATAAATTTCAAACATAAATTAAAATGAAAGTAAGAGTTGTTTCCATTTCTGCAGGAAATATTTTTAAAAACAGACAAAAAGTCTCCCCTGCCCCCAAAGGTCCATTGCTCATGGATGACTCAGGAACCCACGTGTGGCCTTGGTGTTGCTTTCTCGGATTCAGGATGCTGTAATTCCAGAGATGAGCCTCTCCTGGAACTCACCAGGCACGTAAAGGAGGTTAAAGAGGGGGTGCCACGTGGCTATCCATGGATTCCCCATTGCTGGTCTTCTCTTACCCCTGCCCCTTCTGCCTGTGGGAGAATCAGGCTCAAGTGAGTGGCGGTCCCTCCAGATCTCAGAGGAGAAACATTATCGGCCTCTGAGCGGGGACTGCTCTTCACCTAGAAATACCGTGCTCAGAGTCCATGGGGAAGCCACCGTATCTTCTCATTAGTGTCCCCATCCTGCAGGATTAAGCAGGGATGTGGAATTTGGCCAGGGGGAGGACTAAAGGTTAAAATCTGTCTTGAGTTTTCAAAGAACCAGTAGGAACAGTTGTGACAAGTATAAACAAGTCCTTATTTCAAAACATACGGATCTTGGGAGGGCCAAGACTTGGGCACTAAACTCAACAGTGAGTATCCAGAGAGACCACACCCAGTCCCCTCTCTGCCAAGGAAATGCCCAGGGGCCCATCTAGGACACACGGGGTGACATTTTATAATTTAAAGCAGGGAAGACGGGGAACCAGAGGAAGTCCCTTCCGCCTCTACCGCTGGCCAGCATCGCGGATGCGGCAGGCCACAGCAGTGATGAGCGCTGCCCCCTTCCCGCTGCCGTCCTCTGACTCCAGGAAGGACACGTCACATTTCGGAGCCAGGTCCTTTACCGTCTCGTGCATCACTTGGGCAAAGCTGCAAACATGGGGAGGAAGACACAGGGGGAGAAAAGAACACCTCAGTCCTGATTGATGTATGTCCCCCAAGGTGAGATCCTAGGAAGTGATCCTGGAATTACTGAGGTGAGCAAAAGGATGATAGCTATCACGTATTAAACACTATTATTGTGTGTATCAGAAAACCACGGCTTCGAGCGGCTGGCAACATGCCCCAAGTCTATGTCACAGTGGGCCAAGTGGGAGCAGAGAGCCGCTGGGTGGCAACTGTCTGAGATTCTGGGGTTGTGTTCTTAAAATTCACCAGTGGAAGACAGGGTCAAGGGTCATGGGCACCACAGGTGTGCCCTATGGAAGTACATAGCCTGTCCACGAACTCTGGAAGACCAAGCCTCATGCATGTAATACTTGATTTTCCAGGAGTATGGACTCACGCAGACCCACATCTAATCCAAAATGCCATTAAAGATTAAAGGAGCAGGCTTAGGAGCTTGCTGTTGGCACATTATGGTGATCATCGAGCTTTCAGTATGGGATCAGAAAAAGAGACAGTCACCATGTCTCCCAACACAGCAGGATACCATACTGTTTGGTTTTCTGATTTGAACCTGTCGCGAGGAGAATTCCTGCCCTCTCTCCTTTTGGGACTGGCTTCTCCCCACAGCGTATAAGTTTTGAGATGCATCCACATGGAAGTATGGGATAGCAGTTTGTGAATTTTCCGGGCTGTGGAGCGTATCTTTGAATGAGTATGCTGCAGTTTTATTGTAAAGCTAATGGGTATTGGTTACGGCGATGCCTCGTCATCTATGGAACACACCTAGCATCAGGAGCTTGACTTCTGTCCCCCTCCCCACTCTCATCTGGGACGAAGATTCCCACTTACGAGGCACCGAACAACAAGAGAACGGGCTTGGAAAGGCAAGCTTCTCTCTGAGGCAACATTTCCATCAAGGAGTCTCTCTGTCCTCACTCCTTTCCACCTACTGCCCAGACCAGGGTAACAGCTCTATTCTTTTAACTTTGAGCAGGGAAGCTTCCAGGTGGGGGGAAGGGATTGGGGCAATTCTTGAATTCAGGATGATTTACTCAAAACATATGCAAATGAGTGGAAAAGGGAGATGGAAAGACAGGGGTAAGTGTAGAAAGAAAAGGGAATTCAGTGCTTCCACACTGGGGCTGGGAGGTTCAAGCGACACACTTTCTATCAAGAGCCAGACAGTAGGTACTTTCAGCCTTGTGGGTAACTACTCTGTCACCGTGGCGTGAAAGCAGCCAGAGACAACACAAATGTGCGTAGGCAGGGCCGAATTCCAATAAAACTTTATTTACAAAAAGTGTCATGGCTCTAGTCAGCCAGCCCCCATGCAAGACTGCAGAAAACACCCCACTCTGGAACTCCAGCATACCTTCCCGGAATGTTCTCAGGAGCACTGTTTGTAACGGACACAATCTAGAAATAACCCGATATCCATTAGCAGTAGTATACTCATTCAAAGGTATGCTCCACAGCCTGGAAAATTCACAAACTGCGATCCCACACCTCCAGGTGGATGCATCTCAAAACTATACATTCTGTGTTGGAGAAGCCAGTCCCGAAAGGAGAGATGCCCAGGGGGATTCCCCTCACAACTGGTTCAAATTTAAGGAAAACCAAACAGTACGGTGCAAACAGACATACAGGGAAAGGCAGCTAGGGACCGAGTCACCAGAGGACCTTCCCCCAGCAGGGGTCAGGGGTGTGATACTGAGTTCTACAAGCTGGGTGGTCAAACACAGGCCTACTTCTGGTTATTAACCTTTAAACTCAAGCGTCTATGCTATGAACACTCACTTGAACACTAGGCGGTTTGCTGTAAAATGGCGGGGGGGGGGGCGGTGTTAAGGAAAGAGCTGGACAGAGAGAGATATTGACGGGAGAGCATGGCGTGAGGTCAGGTACTCACTGGGGATGCAGCTTGTACAGGGTCCCGTCCACGCCCACGGTCACTTTGAGGGTGTCCAGCCCCCGGTTTTCTCGTATCTTGTCCACCACGGCGGCCATGCCTGCGCCACAGAGCTGGGCTGCCCGCCGAGCCACCACGATGCACACCTCCTTGACAATGATGCTGTCGTCACAGGTGCTCTCGAGCCCCAGGTGATGCAGGATGGCACGGACCTGCAGCAGTGCCAGGCAGTCACTGCAGAGGGGGCGGGTACAGCGAGCGGTCAGTCACATACATGAGTGGCTGGCAGCCCACACGCCAGGGGTCTGGCCTGGCAGCGGCCCCCACCAGGTGCCTCCTGTTCTTGAAGTCGGTCCAGAAACCAACACTCATCCCACTGGATGCCCTGGGTGTGACAGCAATGCCAAGACACAGCTCCTATTTCCACCTGGCCCACATGAGGCACAGCACTGCTCTCCACAGCTGGTACTCAAGAGAACAGTCAAAGTCTAGTGTTCCACTTGTTCGGCAAGAATAAAGGCAGTGCGTATGCCTGCAGTTGGTATTTTCAGCTGCAAAGCTCTTTCCTACCCATCTCCTCCATGTTGTTCCCGGGTCAAGAGGACAGGCACCCCCTACCTCCCAGCACAGATCCTCGCTCCAGCTCTACTCCCCCTCCCAGGGGGGGGTCTGATGGCAACTCGCACACACTCTTCATGAAACAAGACATGAATCAAATTGTAAGAATATACTTGTTATTCTATCAAGGGAACTGTCTTGGGAATCAGCCTCCTGCACGCAAACGGACACGCAGACGTGAACATATGCCTTCTCTTCACTGGTGCAGAAGCGCTATGGCCCCCAACCTGGCCGCCCGCCTGCCTCCTGCCTTCCCATGCACCAGAGAGTGATGCACAGCAGTCATTTGTGAAGGGCTCCGAAAGGCCCTGTTCTAATTTGCAGTGGTCCTTGCTGCCATTACTGGCCGCGAGGAGGGAGCCTATGTTCTAAAAAGCCACCGCACAGCCTGATTTCTGACCGCCGGGCACGCCAGCCCTCACTCGGCCCTGCTTCTCCCATCACCACGGCCATGGTCAGAAGCGCCCTCCTGGCAGGCACGAACGCTTTAACAAGCCACATCCTCTGTGCGTCCCCAATTTATTGCCGGTGCACAGGTTATCTTCCCACCTTTGAGAGTTGGCCTAAAACCCAACAATATTACTTTGCAAGGACTCCTGGCAACTCAGCAGGATTTCTCATGCTTAAAATGCCAACTATCCATGCGTTACTCAATAAACAGTACAGTATGACTGTCTCTGCAACCAAACTGACCTGTACTGTAATAGAAGCCATACCCCTGGTCTTACTTGGGGTCTGGAAACCCTTCGGCTTGCTGTCCCAGGAAAGGGAGGACAGAGGTCCCACCCAACCCTGAGCCCTAATTCTCACCTCTCAATCTGAGACAGGAACTTGGTCTCAAAGATCCCTCTTGTCTTGAGTCGTTCTGAGATGCGGCCACGGAAGAGGAGCCCACGCTTGGTGAAGTCGATGAGGATGTTTCGGACGATCTCACCCAGGTACATTCCGCTGATCATTTTCTCGAACCTGCAATGCCGGGAACATTCACGGAGGTTACGGAGGGGAGAGGGAGGCGCCCTGGGCATTAGCAAGGAGAAGGCATGCTGAATCCCTTGGGCGGGAAAGGACGTGCTGCTTGATTGGCTTGGGCAGGACAGCTGCTGTCTGCACACACTGACCCATGGCCTTTGGCAACACTGGCCACAGCGCCTGCCTGAGGCCCGTGGGGTTCCCTGGGATCGTTCCCATCTTCTGGGCTCACTCCCAGCCCCTCCCAGACATGTACCAGGACCCACACGCACTGGGGCACCCACCTCTGTCTGCCGGGGTTGAGGGAGAGCTCATCCACGGCCACATCAAATTCCGTGCGGAAGTCGTCGAGGCATCCGTTGTCCCCGAAGGCCCCCCACTCCATGTTGACACACATGCGGCCCTCCTCCCCCTCCACCAGCTCCACGTTCCGCATCTCCTCCATGTAGCAGGCGTTGCTGCCCGTGCCTGCCGATCACGAACACGTCAGCCCCTCAGCCGGCACCGCCCTCCGTCCACACGAGCCTGTGGGTCCCGAGCCAGGTCCTTACCTACGATGAGGCCGACTTCGCAGTGAGGGTCCTCATAGCCACAGGTCATCATCGTCCCAACCGTGTCATTCACCACAGCAACCACGTCCAGGTCAAACTCCTGAGGGGGCAAACGAACCCCAACATTTTCCTTCAGACGCTTGCAAGGGAAATTTGTGTGTATATGAAGTGTACTTTATACAGCATGGCTCGCTCTCTCTTTTCATTCGTGCCCCCTACGGGCTCAAGTGTCCCCTCCTCAGGGAGGTTCCCCGGTTGTGCTATTAAGAGTGCCCTTCTCCAGACCACTCACCCTGTCCTCACCCGACTTCCTTTCTTGTCCCGGGGCGACAGCCCCTGACATTAGCTCATGGGTTTGTTTATAGCTCAAGAGTTTGTTGTGGTCATTCCTGAGTCCCCAGTGCCAAGAGCAAGGCCTGACACACAGGGGACACTCAATCATCACTGAAGGATCACGTTCACTCTCCCCCTAACCCACACGCCTGCTCCCAGCGTCTCCCCACTTTCTGAACAAGGTCATTCTGGGCCTCGTCCCGCGCCTGTCCCACCTCTCGCCGGTGGATGGCCTCCTTCAGCAGCGTGACCACGTCCTCACCCTCGCAGCCCGAAGCCTTGAAGCCTTTAGTCCACTTGAGGAGGATGCTCTAAAAAAAAAAAAAGAAAATCACACAGGATCATAGAGGAGGATATCAGAGGACATGTGAGCCTTCCCCGCAGCCTGGCTGTGTCCCCGGTTCCCAACCTCACCACCAAGTAGTACGGTCCCCCCTTCAGTGACCAACGGTCTCCCCCACACGCAACGGCGCACCTGCCAGGCACGCATTCCATCATTTACTCCTCACAGCAAAGTGGTGAAATGTCATCATGAGGCCCCTTTTCTAGGCAACTACAACTCTGGGGTAAGCTGCCCAAGGCCCGAAGCCAAGGGTAAGGCCCAGGCACCCCAATTCCATGGGCCCCCAAGCACCACACCACTTCCCCAGCCATGGAGCCAAGCTCTATACCCGTTTCTTTCACTGGAAAAGCAGTTTGCTCTGTCATTGTCCTATACTTACATCAGAAGTCAGAGTATGTTTCTTAATTGTCAAACTCCCCGGGCATGAATGAGTGCCCTGACCCTAGCTGAGTGACAGCCAGGCTTCACACCACCCCAGGGAGGGACGTGCTCTCCTCTCCTCACAGACCACGGTAAGCCACTCGTCTCTAATGTGGCCGTCTGCTGTGTCGCAGGGCCTTCTGGGGAACAGATGGATACGTGGTGGTTTTACATGTGGGAGAACTGATTCGTGTTATCGTCCCCTGGCCCCTCTCTACTGCTGCAGCCCATCAGGAAACAGGCACTCAGGGTTCCTGGGGCCCTTACTGCAAGGCCAGAATCCATAAGCGGGCTGGAGCCTCACTATCCACCCACATCTGGGTTTCTCCAAGCCTTGCCTGGCCTCACCACGACCTTGGCATTTTACAGCCCAGGCAAGTTTGGAACCACAAGTCAGCCTGGCTGTGTCACACTGTGCTCCAATCCCAGGACTTCCGGAAAACAAGCTAACGTCCATCCCAGCCATGTCCGGCTTTGCACACCTACACCCTAGTGACGGTGTGCTCATCTCCACCTGACTGTCTTGCCTACAGATTAGCTCCGTGTCCCTAATGAAATTTTGTATTTGGCACTTTCAAGTTTACAGAATGATCAAATGACATTATGTCAGGTGGTCCTTTATAGTAACATACGCAGAGGCCTCTGCCACGGGGAGACATGCCCCAGGCCACCAGGTGGTTGAGGCAGCTTGAGGTGTCTGGGCCGTGGCACCTGCTGATTTTCCACTCAACAGGGTATCTTAGCAGAGCGGAACCCAGCTTACAGACAGATGGAATGACAGAGAGAACCCAGCTCCCACTTTATCTGCTCTTAATTTTTATAATGTTAAAGTATATACATGCTCCCTACAGAAACTTAGAACATATGGAATGAAACCTGATACAATGACCCAGAAACTTATCATTCGGGTAAAACAGTGAAGGTGTTCTTGGGTCACCTGATAAATACTTCAAAATACATACATGTTAGCATGAAAAGGAAGGCATGTTTATTTAAAAATATTTTGGTAGGAAAGTTTTATGAATTGCAGTTTTTGTGGGTTTTTATATTATAGAGACTACCTTTTTCTTAAAAAATTTGGGTCTTACCATCATTTTTTTCCCCCATCATTGAAATTTCTTTCTTTTTTTTTTTTTTAAGATTTTATTTATTTATTTGGCAGAGAGAGATCACAAGTAGGCAGAGAGGCAGGCAGAGAGAGAGGAGGAAGCAGGCTCCCTGCTGGGCAGAGAGCCCAATGTGGGACTCGATCCCAAGACCCTGAGATCATGACCTGAGCCGAAGGCAGAAACTTAACCCACTGAACCACCCAGGCGCCCCCATCATTGAAATTTCTTTAAAAAAAAAAAAAAAAAAAAAAGAACAACAACAACAAAACCAGTTATTGATACGAGACAGTGGATGGCTTGGAATTTGTTAACTATTTCCCAAGTGTCGAACAACTGGGTTTGTTCCTAATGTTTTCATTATAATAAGCAATGTTTCACTAAGTATCACGTATCTCCATGTTCCCTTTGGTAAACTGAGGCAAACAGAGACATTCCTATACAGTATATTTGAAAACTGTGAAAGAGAAGATCCTTAAAGTTCTTATAAGAAAAAAAAAAGCCCCACTCAATTCTTTTTTTTTTTCTTGTTTTGTCTCTATAGGGGATGGCAGATGCTAACTAAACTTTTTGTGGTGCTGGACTCCTTAAACCTCTATGGCGTGCATGTTACCAGCTCGATAAAACCAGTCAAGAACAAGAAAGTGAAAACCAACACTGCCCTAGGGACAGCAGACACACGATGACACAGGTGTTGGGAAATACTACACTAGGCAAGGTTTTTCATTGTTGGACACCCCCAAAGCCTTCAGCAGACTGGGGCACACGATGAATTCAGCTGAGGGGAAAAGGAGGAAGCACTTACAAAACTCAGCTGAGCAACATGGAGGCCCTATTCTAAAACCCTACACCAAATGCTGGCCTTTCTTCCCCGCCGGCCCAAGCTCCCTGTACCTGGGAGGTTTCCCACCTCCGTCCTCTCCTGCACATGGCCAGGCCTACCTGCCCTTCTTCCCCATCCACTCCTTCTTTGGACTTGGAAGACGATCCAAGTCTCCATGCTCACCGGGTATGTGCTCACGTTAACATCACACTGCCTGTCCTCGGAGCTCTGGCACCCCGTCGCTGCCCCGTTCCCACCAGCAGCTCATGCCTTCCCACCCTTGCTTACTTGCCCTCAGCACAGTTCGTGCCTCAGCCCCTAAAGCAGGGACCAGGCCTTGTGGACTCTGGCCACTCTGTCCATGTGTAAACATGTGTGCACGCTCCTGTTCTACAGGACCAATCGAGACGGGAACAACTGCTTAGACAACAGTATCCTAACATCTCGTACGCCGACTGTCCGCCCAGAACAAGCCCAAGCACAGTACTCAGCTCCCCTCTGTTCTCAACACACTGTGACCGGAACGGCAGAGCGCACAGCTCTCAGCCTGCCTGCTTCACTCACGCACGGCTGGCAGAAAAGGCATGAAAAGCAAAGCTACGACAAGAGAAACACCGGGGCATCTGAACGCCAGGAGGTGAATGAAAATATCCTGCAGGAGCTGGTGAGCTTCCCTGAGAACACAGACTCGGGGATCAGGAACCAGAACTGAAATCCTGGCTTGGCCACTCCCAAGCCTTCTGATCTGGGGCAAGACACCTGGCATCTCTGTAGACTGTTTTCCTTCCTGCAAGATGGGCATGCAAACACCTACCTACCTTATATGGTTGCCGTGAGCGTTAAATGAGGTGACACACATAGGGAGCCTAGCACCATGCCTGGCGTCAAATGCTGTAAAAACGTTTGTCCTCCGTATTTTGGTAAGCACCATCTTCATTTCCCCGAAGATGTGCCCTAAGTAATCTCCAAGCCCACCATGAGGCCGGCTGCCGTGACTGCTGGCTCATGCCCGTCTTTGCCTCCTCTCAACTCAACCTTCTCCCCAGTTCCAAACCCAGGCTGGGCTAGGGTCAATAAAGCCCAGAGGCCGGCGCCCCGGGAGACTCTGTTACCTCATCCAGGCTGTTCTGCTGGCAGGGGAAGGAGAAGGTGAAACCCAGAGGCAAGGACACGCCCTTCATGCCCATGTATTCCAGGAAGTCGGCGATGCACTGGACAATGTGGTCGAAGAGCTGCAGGGACAAGTGAGGCAGTGAGGGAGGGGCCCCAGCCAGGGTAGGCTGGCCCCCCCATAGCGCCTGGCCGCGAGCGCGGGGCTCCAATGGGGACAAACTCACGCTCAGGCACAAACCTGGGGGGAGGGGGGGAGACGAGGCCAGAGCCCCAGGCCCCCTGGCCTTCCCTGGGACCATGGCTGAGAGGAAGCACCGTCCTCCCGGGCGAGAATGGGTATCCACTGGGGTCCCCTCCCCGAGGGGACACACGCCTGGTCTCACCTCATCCCCTGTGCCGTGCATGACCTCCTGCGGGATAGAGTAGATCTTGTTGTGCATCTCCACGCCGCGCCGCTTTCCATTCCTCACACGCACCAGCAGGACCCGGAAATTGGTGCCCCCAAGGTCCAAAGCCAGGAAGTCACCTTTCTCTGAAAAATAAACAAACCCAGGAGGGTGACGGGCTGGACCGTCAGTATGTCAACACCACAGAGAGGGATGGTCTAAGGCCCTTTTCCCTAACACAGACCTCTCCTGTCAGCCCCAACCCACTCAGGGGAGATGGACTGTGTGTTCCACCGAACAGGAAAGAAAATAAGATCCCTGGGATGAGATCCTGCTGCCTCCGTAGTGGTCCTCAGATGAGGTCAGGTGGCCCCAGAAGTCACAGTGAGTTCCACAGGACACTGGAGATTGTGATCTGTGATACAGTACACTCAAAAATATCTAGGGGCACCTGGGTGGCTTAGTTGATTAATTGTCTGCCTTTGGCTCGGGTCATGATCCCAGGGTCCTGAGATCAAGCCCCGCATCAAGCTCCCTGCTCAGTGGAGTCTGCTTCTCCCTCTCTCAGCCCCTCCTCCCTGTTTGAGTTCTCTCTCATGCACATGCTCTCTCTCTCTAATAACCTTGAAAAAAAAAATCTAAATGTGTCATTCATGCTAAATCAAAGGCCACCTTCTCTTAGCTTCTAGAATAGAGAAGAAACAGCAGAGGTCAACTCTTCAAATGAAATAGAAAGGAAATCTTTTCACACAAGAAAACCCTCCTCTGTTGGGCAATCATAGTTAACGAGCTGCGTGCCTCACGCACACTCCTCCGGCAACCCTGAGGCAGCCCTGAGGAGGAGACACTGCCTTTCCCTCGAACAGAGGAGGGAGACCTGGCTGAGCTAGGCTGAGTCACTCCCTCTAGCCCACGGAGTCAGGAGAGGGTAGAGCAGGCACCGTGGCCTCGTCTCTGCCTGTCACCTGCACCAGCTATGTGACGCTGGCCTGCTCAAGGTTAGCTCTGGCTGCACTGGGAAAAGACCACCATTTCTTAATGTGCAGACCCAGACCATGGGTGAGCAGTATTTTCCTGTGAAGTGTTGGGCTGTAAACCTTTTAGGTCTCGTGAGGCACAGTCCCTGCTGTAACCACATGCTGTCACAGTAGCGCAGAGTGGCCATAACAGTATGTGAACAAACCAGCACAGCCGTATATTGGTCAAACTTTATTTAAAAACAAAACAAACAAACAAACAAAAAACTGGCAGTGGACCCAATTGAGCTCATGGGCCAACTGGCCCTGGAACCAAAATTCCTGGGTTCAAATCCCAGCTCTGCTGTTTTCCAGCCGTGGGAAACTATCATTTCTCTGTACCTCAGTTTTATGACAAATGTTATTAGTTTGTTAACAAAAATTAATTACGAGTCTGCTAACAGTTAAAGATGAAATAAATTACTTATGTGTGTAAAATGCTCACAGAAGCGTTTGACCCACTGTAGGCATTCAGTAAGTGTTTATCATTATTAAGCATTTTTCAGTTTGTAGCAGAGGAACGCCTGGGCTGAAATTCCTGAACACTGGAATTTTCTAGTACTGCAGCTAAAGAAACATATTCTGGTCCCAATACCCAGTGCTACGGCGAAGGGAGCCCTCCCGGGGCATCAACACCAACCAGGACGAAGGCCACCGCAGTGGGCTGGGTGGCAGCCCCGTAACCTACCTGTGCCGTCAGGCGTGGCACACACGTACGTGGGCAGCATCTTGACGGGAGCAAGGGCATGCGTCTCCTTGCTCAGACCACGCTGCATTTCCACGTTCATCCTCCTCTTGACCTCCAGCAGCTGCTCACGGCTCAGCTTCAGAGCCTCCAGCGTTTTCTGGCGGGCTCGGTGCTGGTCAGCCAGCCGGTAGGCCACCGCCGTCACCATGGCTGCCCCCTTGCCGCTGCCATCCTCCGAACGCAGGAAGCGGACATCGCAGTCTGGCACCAGGCGCCGCACTGCCTTGTGAAGACGCTTGGCGAAGCTGAGGGGAAGAGATGGGGGAGGAGGGAGGTCCGCGGTGAGGGTCAAAGGTACAAAGGGCTCACCGCCTCAGCCCCAAGGCCGGGAGGCACCTGCAGAAGCAGAGGTGGCCCTGAACATCCTCTCCCCACTTGCCCAATTTCGCACTCAACACCGCTCAAGCTCAGATGGCCATATAGGGCCACTGTGGCTGAAGGAAGGGGAACAGCCCAGTGCACACAGTCACATGAAGACCTCCCATCCCACACACCACGGCCCCTCCACCCAACACATCAGCCTCCGAAATCAGGGGATTCTGAGACCAGCTACAATTCATGCTCCAGTGCTCCTTTCATTAGATGCTGCCTGGGAGAACCCCAGAACAGAAAAAGGAGAAAAGAAACTTTGGTCTCTTCGGGCAGTTTCTGCCGACAATCCCCAAGGTGTCTGAACAGCTCAAGACAACAGGTGTGTCCAGCAAGAAATTCTCAGGTCGTGGCTGTGCTGAGCCACGGTCTCTGGGGCTTCACATTCCCAGGGTGGTCTGTGGGCAGCAGTACCCCGTACGAGCCCAGATACAGGGTCCCAGGCTGGACACTCCTAAATCAGAATCTGCCTCTTGACAAGAGCCCCAGGTGATTCACATGCACATTCAAGCCTCTGAAGCCCTGGACTAGAAGAGCAGGTGAGACCTTTGGCATCAACCGATTCAGATAATGCAAGCACACGAACTGGTGCTCATATCCACTGAAAAAGAGATAGTAAGTGGGCACAAAAGAGAGATCAAATCAATACCCAGGTCAGCCAGAAAGGCTTAGCCAGGGTGCCCTCTGGCTAAGAACACAGCACCTGAACTGACCACCCAGAAACATGAGGAGTCAAACAAGTAAGGAAACAAGGGAAACCTGAACTCCTCAGCAAGAGGGTGGCAGACAGAGCCCCATGGCCAGGAGAGCCCTGGCTAGAGCGCCAGTCATCGGGAGCCCTCAGAAATCACTCCTGCCCAGGAAAACTACCCTCGCAACCCCACACACCCTCAGTGCCATGGCCTATCTCCACGGCCCCAAAAGGCCAAATGGAGCTGGCCATGGCGTCACTAGGGTCTCTCGCAGGCCTGTTGGGGTCCCGGTGTGCTCTGGGGCCAGGGCACGCTGACTCACTGTGGGTGCTTCTTGTAGACGGAGCCATCCACCCCAATGGTGGAGCGCAGCCGCTCCTCGCCCTTGTTCTCCTTGATGCGCCGCAGCACGGCTGCCAGGGTCGCGGCACACAGGCTGGCCGAGCGCGTGGACACGATCTGGCAGATCCGGTGAGTGGCCACACAGTCCTCCTGTGTCGGGTCTAGGCCCAGCCGCACCAGCACCTCACGGGCCTTCCGGGTGCCATCCTTCTCCCTGGGAAAGAAAAGGACAGTGCATGGGCTCAAGTCCCACCCACTGGGGCCAGCGGGAGGGGGTCTATGAGCCGACAAGGAAACTGCTCAGCTCCAGCAAACACCACCACCCGGAGAGGACAGACATCCCGTTCGTGGCTCTGCCCATCGATGGGGAGGCAGAACAAGGGGAAAACACAACAGAACCAACAGGAGGCTCTTCTCCCAGACACACAGACACACACACACACAGTGCTCAGGAGCTTCTTTTTCCCAATGGGAAAAGCAGTATTTTTTATGTATATACTATGTAAGGACAATGTAAGGACAAGGCGCTGTTCTTATGGCTTCACACACCAAGCTCTGTGTGTGTGTGTGTGTGTGTGTTGAGAGAGAGAGAGAAAGAGAGAGGAAGAAAGAGAGAGAAAGACATGAAGAACGAGCTCTGTTTGTTCGTCTAGGGATAGAGCAAACACTGTCCCTGCTACCAGCCACGCCACTGGGGATCCCACCCCATTCTCTCACTATGAAGCAGTCAGCTCACCGCCTCTCCCCACAGAGCAGGCACTGCTTTAACCTACTCTATAGACTGTGCTAGTGTCTGCTGCCGTGAACTCCGCAGTCTTCTCAGGGGAGCTAAATGCCTCACAAGTATGCACTGTTCCATCCCATCGGGGTTTAATAAGCAGGCACAATTCCCTCAAGAGTTTCCACTTGAGGTCGCTGGAACAGTTTCATTGCTCTCTTTAGCACCAAAGTCCCCTCCTCTCCACCATCTGGTCCCTGAAACAAGGCGGCCTCCTCAAGCGACGAGTGGAACTCTCAAGAACAGGAAACCAGGCCCAACTCTTTGGATACTGTTAACTGAGAAACAGGGTTCAAGGCTATCCTTACTCCCACCCGTGCCACTCTGTGAAATGCAGGCCTCTGCTCTACCTACTGGAACTAAATGGGTAGATCTCAAGGCCATCCGAAGACCTATTCTTCTGTTAGAGAAGGAGGGGTCAGGACAGAGCCCTTTTGGAGAATCACCAACAGAGAAAGAAATGTCAGAGCTTCAGAAGAAAGTAGATGTGTCATCAAGGGACCCGCTGGGAGCCTCTGGCATCAAGCCAAGCCCCACCCATGCAGCACCAGGAGCCACTTGGGTAGCAGAGAAGGGTAGAGACTATCTGAAAAGTTTAAGTCAAGCCAGAGGCCTGCCATGACCCATGTTGCACAAGACCCTCTTGCTACCCAAATCTGAAGGGTCAAGGGCCAGTTCTTGTTCCTCATTCCCCAACGGCCCATCCGCCCTTCCAGAGACCCAGTGAACAGAGAGGGAGCTTACCCTTCAATATCTGAAACGTCTTTGGTCTCAAACTGGCCAGTGGCAAGAAGCCCTGGGCTGAGCTTCCCCCCGAAAAGCAGCTCTTCCTTGGCCATCTTTACCAGGATAAGCCTCACCAGTTCCCCCATGTACATCCCACTGATCATCTTCTCAAATCTGCAGGGATACAGACCAAACAATAAGGAATAGTCCTTGCTGTCAGTGAACTCCCAACTTCCCCATGAAGGCAACAGGCACGCAAGGGAAGCTGGGGCACAGCACAGTGCTAACTTGGGTGGCATTGCGGGGAGCCTCAATATTTATATCCAAGAGAAAAGGGCCAATATGGCCCAATTAGCAGCATGGGCCCAGCAACATCTCACACTGGCCTCCCTTTGCAAGGTCATTTGTGGATTTTTAGAAAAGCAGGTGCAAAAGACCCAGGGGCTTTCTAAAAGATTAGAAGGGCAGCCTGGGACAGACGAGAAGAAGTTCTGAACATCAGATGGTCCTGGGAATCTGGGAGTGGGACACGTTGGCAGTTTCTGAGCAGGCAGGTGACAAGAGAAAGGCATTAGTTCTAGAAAGGCTGTCCCCAGGCTGAGAGCTATCTGTATCAGTTAATTTATTTTTTCAACACTAGGTGATGCTGTTTTCTTTAGAAGCCAGTCTTTCTGGCTCAAAGGGTGTGATCCGAGAAACCGAATCTTCACTATTCTTTGTGGCCAAGAGGGCCCTTTCTTGGTACCTAAGGATATGGGGCCTAGAAAGGAGGCTCCCCCAGGGCCAGTGGACACTACCTAGGCTGGGCTTCAGCAAAGAAACCCAGGGGGATGGGGTGAAGGGATTACGATGTCGGCTGGTACACTCTACGAGAGAGGAAGCCAGGCCCTCCAGAAGAGACTCGTTCAAGACCTAAGGCCAGGTATGTCAGGACTGGAGCTCAGGGTAGAGCTGGCCAACTTGCTTGAGCAGAGGGTGCATGTAAAATGTCCAAGCACCAGCACAGGCAGGTGGTGCGGGGGGTCACCGGGCTTTACCCAGTAAGCAACTCGTGTGTCTGCCTCTCCTCTCCACCTTCTCCCAAACAGCCAGGGGACGGGTCCCGTGGGGCTTGGAAGTGCGGGTGGTTACAAAAGCTTCTATTCCCCAGTTTCTTAACCAAAACTTCGTTTCAGTCACCATTTAGGTAAATATTTATCTAGAAATACATCCAGAGGGGGGTAAAGGTTTCTCCTGGAGCCCAACAGTGACTCCAGGGCTACCACGGCTGACACGTCACAGTCTATGTCCTCTCAGCCCTTGATCTGCCTCAGGCTGAGCCAGCGGTGTGTTGCCAAGGCTGGGCTGGCAATTCTGTCTGCAGACACTTCGAAGGGCCTACAGCTCCTCTGAATGGCTTGGGTGTGCCTCCTTCTTGGAGGCAGACAGTGAATGAATGACTTTTCAGCCCATAAATTTTCACCAGCCATGGCGGACACAGCCAGTGTGTTCTCTGAAAGTTACAAGTAAGGGGACTTGTGCTTCGGCATGTGGGAAAAGCTGTTGACTTAAATAAACCATGCCTAGAAGCAGCAAGGACTCTCTCCCTGTAAAGAAAAAGACAGCCCATTGCTGAGCTGGCTTACAGAGTTGGGTTTTCCTCTCTGAGCAGAGATCAATGCCAGAAGCTTTCTTGCAATAGTCGTAGCAACGAGAAGACCAGAAGGGGCCTGAATTGCTCAAAACATTTTGTAATTCGGAGCTTACAGCAATCCCTGTTTCAAGATCTTTGATAGGGACATTGGGCCAACATTGGTGTGTAATAATGACAGCGAAATAATGTTTTGTAACCATCAGAAGTACCTAAAGTCAAGTCTAGCCAGGCTGGAGAGTATAACATTCAGGGTGCAAAACACTGGAGGCCCTCCTGGTCCAGTCCGTCCAGGAACCCTGGCTGGGCCACAGGTCCAGGGAAGCAGCCAAGGAGGCTCCTAAACCAGCTTTTCCAGAGGCCTTGAGTTTGCCTACAGCTGGGTCCAGCTCAGCTCACAGGCGGCTCTTCTAGAGTCAGAGCCTCAGCCCGTGTGGAGGAGGCCAAGTGTCATAGCCTAGTCCTATGCAGGGGTAGGGGCAGCAGCTAGGGAGACAGCTTTCCGGGACCCTAAGCTGGGCCATCCCAAGATGACTTCTCTTCTGTCTCTCACAAACTATTTCTAGAGACACATTGAGGGTGGAGGAGAGAGCAGGGCCAACACTCAGGAAATGACCTTCTAAAATGATGGCTCTGAAGGACAGAACCAAATTATTACCTATAATCTGGTTTGCCCACTTGTTTACTGGATTATAGAGCCCTCTCAGCAATTTATAGTGAGGACACATGTGAGGAACGCCACTCAAGGCACCAGGGGGTGCCTTGGCAACCTTTTGGGGACATAAAACTATAAAGCAATAGTGATAGCCACACCCGCCCCCACCCTGGTCAGCCCCCTGCTTGGTTCCTGAGCCCACCCCGACGAGCCCGCCGCACACAGGGGTTGCTGCTCACAGTTGCTTCCCGGGGTTCAGGGAGCCCATGTCGATCTCCTGATCAAACTCAGTGCGGAAGTCATCAAGTGCGCCGTCGTCCCCAAAGGCCCCCCATTCCATGTTGATACACATCCGCCCCTCGTCGCCCTCCACCATGTCAATGTGGCGCATCTCTTCCATGTAGCAGGCATTGCTGCCCGTGCCTGGCCGAGACAAGGGACTGCTAAGCATCCACCTGCACTGGCCTCTCCCCAGCACCCATCTCCCTCTTATTCCAGCATCCTGAGCCTGCCTCGAGAGGCTGGGATTCCTCAGTGCAGGCTCCTGAGGCACCCCAACATGATCCCATCCACAAGTACCCCCACCCACAGGTTCTGGCTCACCTCCACAGTGACTGTACCATCATCTTCTAACACGAAGTACAAAGAATCATGCAGTCTATGGAGCCCTCCTCCCTCTCCAGCCCACATCCCTATCCGTCAGGCAGCACCAGCCCCCACACCCAGTGTGCTCACTCACCTACAATGAGACCTATCTCGCAATTCTGGTCATCGTAACCACAGGTCATCATGGTCCCAACTGTATCATTCACCACGGCCACGATGTCAATATCAAAGTCCTGCAGGGATGCAAGAGGGGCTCTGGTCTCTACCATCACAGAAAGGTCACAGTTGTGAAGATGCAGAGAAAGAGCAGCAAGACACACAGCTCGGGTGCCTCAGGGCTACCCCTTCCTAACCCTACTTGGCGCCAAAGAAGGTTAGAGCTGGGAATCGGGTCCAGATCCCAGTCTGACAGCAGTGACTCACTCCCTACCCTGCCTGTCCTCTCCACGGAGGCCACCGGCCCTGCGGTCAAGTCTATTGACATCACTGCGTTCACAAGAACCCCTCTTGCCACTGTTGTCCCCTTCTCCCTCTTTCTCTTCTTCTTCTTCTTTTCTTTCTCTCCCTCCTTCCCTGTGACCAGGCCATGATCCCTGCCTCATTCCATCCTAATGCCAACATTATGCCAACTTTCTTATTTGAAAATGATAATCAGGTCTTCTTCAGGTTTAAACCTGAAGGATTTTTTGCTTGTACCAAGGCTGAGATTATTTATCCACCATGCTAATCTGAAGACCCCAAAGGCAAAAGGCAACTGGTTATTATCCACCATGATAATCTGAAGACCCCAGAGGCATCTCCTTACATATTAAGATCAGCAGTGTGTGTGGCAATCATTTCACAGTGTATGGATGCCAAGTCATTATGAGGCATGCCTTAAATTTTGCCCTATGTCAACTGTATCTCAGTAAAGCTGGGAAAAAGTTATTATTATTGGGTAAACCTAGCAGGGAAGAAAAAGAAAATCTCTCCTTCACGACTACAAAAAAGTTTTTATGTTCATTTGAGGACAGACTGGGAAAGATTTCGGAGTAGACCCAAAAGAATATAAAGAGCCTCCAGACTCCATGCTCCTGTCTCCCCATCCCTCTGCCTCCCCTACTTACCCCTCTCCTCTGGATGGCCTTCCGGATCAGAGTAACCACGTCTTTGCCTTCCACACCACTGGACTTGAACCCCTTGGTCCAGGAGACCAGGAAACTCTGAAAAAAGGACCCAGGAATGAATACTGATTCCTCACCAAACTCTGACCATACAACTCAAACAACCGTTAGTAAGTGGAGACTTCAATCACGGAGCTCAGCTAACCTACAACCGTGCTTAAAAATATTCATACTGCGGGACGCCTGGATGGCTCAGTTGGTTAAGCTGCTGCCTTCAGCTCAGGTCATGATCCCAGGGTGCTGGGATCGAGTCCCACATTGGGCTCCTTGCTGAGCGGGGAGCCTGCTTCCCCCTCTCTCTGCCTCTGCCTACCACCCTGCCTGCTTGTGCTCTGACAAATAAAACAAACAAACAAATAAATAAATAAATAAAATCTTAAAAAAAAAAATTTTTTTTTTAATTCAGATTGCCTCCTGACTAGCCTAGGAAAGAGAAATTGGGGCCCCCATCGAAGCCCCAGAAAGATTAAATGAATGATTCCTTCATGATCTACTGCCTCCAAGAAGTGAGGAGAAGAACACTCTTTAGAAACGCCATAATAAGAGACTCTCATCATGAACTCCCCAGTCATCGCTCTTCCAAGGAGCTGTATCATGATATTCTCCAACAAAGGAGTTCATACTTTCCTATTCACTGTCCCCTACAAGGGATATGGATAGCATACATACTGTCCTTTGAGGACAGGTGATGAAGACCCTCCCAAATACTTCTTCACCACGCCCCCCACACCTGCACACACTCACCCACAAGACACAACTCTCAATACCCAGACCTTGTCCATGCAACTATCAGAGTCGCCTCTAAAAACCACAGAAGCAGCTGGCTCAAAGTTCATCCCAGACCTCCCAGCCCAGACAATGAAGCAACAGAAGCGTCTGAAGAACTCAATCTTACCTCATCTAGTTTCGTTTGGACGCAGGGGAATGAGAAAGTAAAACCCAAGGGGAGCTTCTTGTCTTTGATTTGTAGCTTATCCATGAAGTTAGCCAGGCATTCCGCAATGTGGTCAAACAGCTAAGAGCACACGACACGGCAAGATGAGTGAGAAGGGAGAACAGCATGGAGATTAAGAGCATACCTAGACTTTAAGCTCAGAAAGGAATTAGTTGAATGTGTATAAGATATTTACCCCTCTGAAGTCTTAAATTTGCTCATCAGTAAAATGGGGGTAGATAACTGCACCTGCCCTCAGAGTTACCAAAGGATTAAATGAGTCAATGCATAGAAGGGCTTAACACTAGTTAGTGCTTATTAAATACTGTCTTCCACTCAAACCGTTTATCCAAACCACTATCAAAGTAACTCTGAGAGAGGCAGGGGAAATCATAGGTAAAGCTGATCAGAAGTCATCACATACCCTGGAACAGAACTCCCCTTGACATGAGTGCACTGCTGACTGGGGGCAGCCCATCTCACTGCCAAGAAGGATTCCAGCAGCCCTGTTAGCATTCTATGAATGAACTTAGAAGTAACTCTTATATTTTTCCTCCATGCTGGAAAAGTAATTTCCCATGAACATTTCAAAGAAGTTATCTTTTGTTTTCTAACTTCAAAATGAAACATCAAGTGAGTCCCTGAAGAGCACTAAGAATAAACAGCGTTTTGTGGATGGGCAGCCTTACAACTGTGACCATGCCAAGCAGGACCCACAGCTCCTAAGAAAAAGCTGTATTTACAATTATCCCAGCCTTTCAATCAGCCCCAAGGCCTCCAGTCCCATGGCTTCCTTCTTGCCTACTCAGCATTCTCAAAGAGAGGCAATGACCCCCACCCCCCCAGATGCTTACAGGATGAAGCAAAGGGCATTCTGGTACAAAAAGTAAGCAGAGGCCAAAGAGACCAAGTAGATGCCAAGAGCCAGGTTGACCAGTTGGCAAAAATTAAAAGCCAAGGAAGGGGTGGAAGGTGCATGAGAACATACCTTTTCCTCTCCAGACAGAAGCAAGAAGATTTCACTAAACCATGGGTTCCCAGGGGGCAACAAACATCACCACCATCATGTTACAAATGTAAATTCTAGGGCCAAACCCAAACCCACCGAATTAGAAGCTGTAGGGGTGGGGCCCTCCGGGTGATCCTGAAGCAGTGCTTTGAGAGCCACTGCACTAACTATGAAAGTATTTGCATTTACAAAGGAACTGAGAGGTTGGGGATGGTAGAGTAGACTGAGAGGCCCATTGGCTCCCCAGATGTCTGAGATATGCTTCCTGGGAGCAATCCAGGAAGACAAGGCCACCCCCATCTAGAAGGGGGCCAGCTCTAATTATTTCCTGCACTGATCATAACCCTGTCTGGCCACGTGCAAAATTAGCCTCAGAAGATGCTGAAACTCTCCATCTCTGAACCAAAACATTCTCAAGAGCGAAGACTGGGGCAACCCAAAGGCTCTTCTCGCCAACAGGATCACCAATGCATAAGGGCCAACTACCCTGAGCAGAAGCCAAGTATTTTAATATGTACATAAGGTTTCTAGACAGATACTCAGCAAGTTCTGTCCGTCTGTTGGAAAGCAGACAGGAGACAAAATTACAATACAACCCAATTCCTAGCACTTCCTTCTTGGTAGTCATGTCAAAATGATCTTTAGTAAAAATAGTATAAAATAGTAAAAATAGGAAGAAATAGTAAAAACAGGAAGTTGCAGAAGCTCTGCAAAGAGAGGAGGCCAGTCATCAGAGATGAAGGGAGAAAGAGCTTAAGAAGGTAAGAAGGGGGAAAGGCAAAATGGTTTCCCTCCTCCAGCCCCGAGGCACTGCTCCCTTTCCAACTGTGCTGCCAACAAGGAGAGGCAGTGAAGTACCACCAACTTACACAGTAGCCACTAGCCACCTGTGGTGATCTTAATCACTCAGAATCTTAAAAATGTAAGAGTCACTTCCTCAGTCACACCAGCCATATTTCAAGGGCTCAATGCCACCACTATCTAGCTAGTGGCTAACATATTTGCAAGGGGAAGATACACTGTGAGAAGTTCTCCGGGACAGTGCTCAGTTAGAAGAACCTACAGCTCTTTAAAAGCAGGGAAGAGGTGACCATCTGCTCCCTTAACTGGAAGATTATCTTCTCCTGTACTAGCTGATGATCTGAGGATAAGATACCAGGACAAAGAGCTAACACCTTCCTGTCATAAAAAAGCTCAAAGGGCACCATTTCATGAGGTTAGAAAAGGTTTCCTTTTCCTTATTGGTCTGAGAATGCTCACTCCCTTTCCCAGAAGATACACTTTAAACATCCAAAGTGGCTGCTATTATGATTTGAAATTCACTGCTCTCAAGCGGAAGTTCGTTTGCTAGAAGACAGATTTTATCCTGGGACCCACACTGCCCAAGTTCACAGATCTTCAGAAATCTCTGCAAGTTTAGGGCTTGGTGATTTGGTCTTGGTCTTAACTAAATGTTATGTTTAAAATCCATTTGTTTTCCACCAATTAAAAGATTGATACCTATGATCCAAAAGAAAAGGAAAATATGGAGGGGGAAGCACCAGTAATTCCACCATTAAAACCACCACCATAGGGGCGCCTGAGAGGCTGTTGGTAGATCATCTGCCTTCGGCTCAGGTCATGATCTCCGGGTCCTGGGACCGAGCCCCGCATCAGGCTCCCTGCTCAACACAGAGTCTGCTTCTCCCTCTCCCTCTGCCCCTACAACCCGCTCATGCTCTCTCTAATAAATAAAATCTTTAAAAAAATAAAATAAAACGGCCACTATGAATTTCTTCCAGTTTTTTGACCAACTGTTTTCTGCTTTTAAGCAGAGTATGCTTTCAATTCTTTCGAGTGAAATAAACACCTATATTTTCTTCTAGTTTTTTTTTAATATTATTTATTTATTTGAAAGAGAGAGAGAATGAGAGCGAGCACAAGTAGGTAGAAGAGCAAAGGGAGAGGGGAGAAGCAGACTCCCTGCTGAGCAGAGAGCCCAAAGTGGGGCTTGATCCCAGGACCCTGGGATCATGACCTGAGCCGAAGGCAGACGCTTAACCGACTGAGCCACCCAGGCATCCCTTTTCTTCTAGTTTCATGTTTCATTTTTATATAGCATTTTTCCATTTATTCAAAGTCTTTGAACCATCACAATAGCTTTAGTTTCCTCCAAGTGGGTCTTTTTTTTTTTTTTAATTTGTACTAAAGCATTGTTTGTGGATACTGGAGCTAAGTGACCAACCCCATAGAGCTAAAATTTGTCCAGCCCCAGCATGAAAACAAGGAAAGCAGGTTTCCCCTCAGAGCTGTCCCCTGGGACAAATAAAGAGTCTAACAGCAGTTTCTCCCTCAACAAATTCTCTTCATTATCTGAAATTCCCTTCTGTGGGCACCTGGGTGGCTCAGCGGGTTAAAGCCTCGCCTTCAGCTCAGGTCATGATCTCAGGGTCCTCGGATGGAGCCCTGCATCGGGCTCTCTGCTCTGCAGAGGGTCTGCTTCCTCCTCTCTCTCTCTCTCTCTCTGCCTGCCTCTCTGCCTACATGTGATCTCTGTCTGTCAAATAAATAAATAAAATCTTAAAAAAAAAAAAAAAAAGATTTATGAAATTCCCTTCTGAAGTGGGGGTCCAGTAGAGTGGGAAGAACAGTAGAACAGGAATAAGAAGGCTCTGCTCCTTCTACACCCTAAGGTCTAAAAGGTAACCACCCTGGGAGGGCATCTTACTGGATTTCATGTTCTCTATTCACTCTTCCATTGAGTATATGCTGGAAAGAAAATCAGCAGGGGGGGATCCAAGACTCCCATACTGCCTAATTCCAGGAAGTACCACTCACGTGGACCACATACATCACACAGCCTACCAACAGGACGGAGCCCCGGAGAATTGGGACAACACCTCAGTGTGGCTTTGTGTTGTGACTCTGCCCTTCCCACCCCTATGATCTAAGGCCAAGTCATTCACTCAGGGTTTCAAAACCTAATTCGACATCTGTAAAGTACGTTAACAGAGGCACTCAGCTTCATAGGGCCCGGGGGGGGGGGGGGCAGGTAAGAAGAAGAAATGTACACATAGCCTTTGCTCAGCCTGTCACACAACAGGGCATCACGGTCAGCTCCTGACGGTCCCTCATCCACTCCAATGCGTGAATTACTTTCTGGGCAGGGTGGGCTGGTGTCCCCTGCGGTCCAACTGTGCTGTAAGCCCAGGAGGAGAAAGGCCGGGGGACTTTGATTCCCAGTAAGGGTCACTGCCCCACGCACAGGAAGAGCTCAATACATGTTTGGAGATTATCACAGTCCAATTCCATCCTTTCTCCTTTTTCTCCTGGCTACTACTGAGAGGATTCTCAGTATGTGGACTTCACATTTCTTCTCTTATTCACTCCTTTCACTGTTTAGATGCTCCAGAAGCCACAGGACACGAGGATGACGAAATACGATTCGGAGCAATGTGGAAGCATGCGGTGCCCACTCCAGTACCAGCTAGGGCGGATACCCCAAAGCCAGATTTTGATGTTTTCTCAAGAGGCTTCCATCCCTGTGCACAAAATCTCTTTTGTCGTAGACAGGCAAGAAGAGAGAGCAAATAACCATAAAGATAAAGGGCCAAGTTCCATCGCCCTGTGATGCGA
Organism: Mustela erminea; assembly: GCF_009829155.1. Classification (NCBI taxonomy): domain Eukaryota; kingdom Metazoa; phylum Chordata; class Mammalia; order Carnivora; family Mustelidae; genus Mustela; species Mustela erminea. The sequence goes on along the minus strand of NC_045620.1, from coordinate 92,368,633 downwards.
TGGTAACAAGTGTGAGACCAAGAGGGCTACAGAATGACCACAGGGGCAGACCTGACTCTGTGTGTTCTGCCTCGCCACTCGATGGCACCAATAACAACCACAAGTGTCCAGTAGGGTGCGTTGGGCCTCCCGACAGCAGGCTTTCATCAATTACCAGCCCGTGCAAGCAGACCTCCAAAGTCATGGCAATCAAAACACCACCCACCGCGGCCCATCCAGACTCCGGGGTCTCACACGCATGCTCTCCGCGCTTTAGTCTGTGTGCACCTCTCCTGATGCAGGTGCCTCACTCCACCTCCAGGCACAGAAAGGGATCACCAGGCAGAGAAGAGGACAGAGAATCTGGGCCTCAGACAGGGTCTCCTCCTTCCAGACCAGAGGAAGAGCAGCGTCTGCGCCTGTGGGGCCCAGAGCCCAAGCAGCCACTCTGGGGGTAGCGTCCTACCTGGGTGCCACTGCCTCGCATGAGGTCCTCGGGGATGGCATAGATCTGGTTCTCCATCTCGACCTTCTGGAGCCCATTGTCTGTTACTCTTACCCGAAGCACACGGAAGTTTGTCCCTCCGAGGTCCAGAGCCAGGAACTCTCCGTGTTCTGCAGAGAGACGAGGGACCGCTGTGAGTTCAGGAAAGAGAAGATCCTCAGAGAGCCCAAGACTAAAAACCCACGAGTCCCTCCATAAACACTGGTCATCTCCCAGTGATAGGTAGCCAGTGGGTCTTACTTTTTATCACAGACATTTAGGTATGGTCTGATCCTTTTTCTTCATGCTGAGCACTTTTATATTACTTTTAGAATTCACACAATAATGACACAGTCTTACACCCAAGTATGGGGTACCCAGCCTCTCACCAAACTACTATTTCAGGGGCTTTCAGCCAAGTCCCCATCAAGCTCAAGAGGCCTACCAGGCCCTATCCCAGGAGGTCACACCTCAGCTTTGTTCTTCATGCTCCCAGGACACCCAGCACACTGTTATAGGCCTGTGGGCCTCTGGGCTTTCAGCCAAATCGGGGTCCCCATACAAAATTTACTTTTTTTTTTTTCTTTTGAAGATTTTATTTGTTTGACAGAGAGAGACACAGCAAGACAGAGAACACAAGCAAAGGGAGTGGGAGAGGGAGAACCAGGCTTCCTGCAGAGTGGGGAGCCTGATGCGGAGCTCGATGCAGGATCCCGGGATCATGACCTGAGCCAAAGGCAGACGCTTAACAACTAAGCCACCCAGGTACTCCCAAAATTTACTTTTAATGTCTGCATACAGTGATCGCAATGTCCTGTGGCAGGATAAGAGGGTCACATGATAAAGTGAATGAATACAATCAGCTGTAACTTAGGAGGCCTAGCAAATCGGCCAACCAGGTGCCCCCCCAAAAGATCCCAGGCTTATTACAATGTGAGAAAATGCTGACCCAAAAGTATGCAAGAGTCAGGCCACTCAGCTGTTCCACTCAGACAGGCCCCAGAGCTGGGGTACAGGGAGACTCCACAAACACAAGTGGGTCAGGATCTTCAGGTGTCCACCAGGAAGGCACAGTCCCTTCTCCCCAGGAAACAAGCAGCGTAGACAGAAAACGTCCAGATTCTACACAATAATACAGCTGGCTGCAGGGACGTGCTCCACTGTATGGCACAGAATAGAAATGCTGAAGAGATGCAGGGGCCGGCGACAGCTCGGGGAGGTGGGTGCACCATCTCGGCAGCCTCCCTCTGCCAGCAGGGGCTCCACCCTCTTCAACGGCCCTGATGCACATCTTCTTGAAAAATACAGTGTTACTTTCTGGGGAATTCACGTACAGGCATGTTTGCCAACACTCAGCCCATTTCCCACCGGGTGACCGGCCACTGAAGTGAGGCAGCATGGGCTAGTGGGGCAGCGGTGCGCTCTGACCGGAATGAGCCAACAGGGGTCCCTTCTGTGCCCAGGCCCTGGGAGGAGCAGGAACTGCTCGGCCCTGAGAAAAAAATACTCCTACCCAGCTCCCTGAGGGCACTACCCACAGCCTCTACAGTCCGAAGGGGCAGCCTGGGGGAGAGGGATGTCATTCAACCAAGATTCCATGGGACTTGCCTCTACACATGTGCCCATCTGGCAGGAGCCAACACGCACAGCCTGGGTCTGGAGCCCACGTTACCTTGTCAGCTATCCGGCCACGTTCTGGCCGTGGCAAGTTCCTGAGGCTCGGCCATCTCACCTCTGAAGTGGGGGCATCATGACTCAAGTGGTTGTGGGGAGGCAAAAAGCTAGAGAATGTGCCCCAACTACCCAACACAGTCCCGAGAACTTAGTTTGGGGCATACTCTGTAGGTTCAGGAAACGTTCCATCCAGGCATCCACACATGGCCCAGTGCCACACTGGAGTCCTCTGGGCTCTCTGTTAGGGCTGCCTCTCGGGCTGAAAAGCAACATCACCCTCACCAGCGGGGACTGAAGAGACCTAAGAAAAGCCATTGGCATCTGCCCCCCGCCCCCACCCCGTGACTACAGCATTTCCCCCTCAGGGGCACTAATTTCCTGTCCTCTCCCTGGCATCTGGAAAGTCTCCCAACCCCACTGTGCTCGACAGCCGGGACACCCTCAACCCCTCCGGGGGTGATTCTGCCCTTCTCGTGGCCATGGGCAACTTTTCCAGGCACTCCAGTTCCGAGCCTCCCCTGGTGGTGGGAACCCAGCCAGACTGCAGGAAAAGCTATGTGGTGGTTGTCATGGGGGATGAAAAGGAAAATCAAAGACGAACTGCCTGCATCAGCACTCTGGGGCCTAGGACGCGGGCGATGCGCTGAATCGGCGGCCACGGGGGTCATGACTCAAGGCCAGCCCAGCCTCCGTTCCCAGGAAGGAATGTCATCCCTTGCTTTCTTTTCAGACTCTGCCGGAACAGACATTCCTCTTGGCATGCCTCCTCCCCGGCACCCCCGTTCTGCAAACACACACGATCACAATTACCACAGCCTAGGGCTGGATTCCTTCCAGGTCTAGTATCTCTGAGGCAGACCCAGCACCATGACTTCTAGAGCAAATACGAAGGTGACCCCCCTTCCCCCACCCCGGACACTGGACAGATCCTTCTAGTGCCCAGCCCCACACCGTGCACAAGAGGCCCCTGCAGAGCCGGGGTGAAGAGCTGGGCCTTCAGCAACAGGCAGACAGGTTTTGATCTGAATTCCAGCTCAGCTGCTTCACTACTTATGCGGCCTTGGAGCACGTCACCTCCCCTGTAGAACAGGGCCCATAGTACGGACTTCTCCCAGGGGTCATGAGGCTGGCACAAAATACAGAACATGCTGTGTGTGAATATGAAGGCTCACAGTAAGCCGTCAGTAAACGACTGCTGTCATCACTCTTCCTATGCCCCTTTGGTTGATCGTGTAGTTCTCCTCAGCCCCTCCAATCCCCACTTACACCTACTCATGGCACAAGTCCCACATCTACTATGAACTTTCCAGAACATTCCAGAAGCCCAGGGCAGACAGCATGGGTGTGTGTGATGGGGCGTGAAGGAACATCACATTTATGGGCCTGGGACTACCAAACTGGACAGGTGGGAGCAAGGCTCTGGGGCAGAAAAACGTGCTTATGGTAGGTTTCTTAAGAAAGTGCACAGGCCATGTGACATGGCCATGAGGACCTAGGAAGATCCAGAGAGATCATTCTGCTGAATGATGGCTGCTATCTGAGGCAACACATTAAGAAAACATCTATTGCATTTGCTCACTGATGGTTCATTTGTTAAGCAAAATGTCTGAGTACCAACTGATTAATAACATGAGACCATCAGGCCAGAGGCAAGGTCTCCTTCACTGCTGAGCATGTCTGGAAAGCAATTAAACTTTCTAAAAGTAGCCTCTGGCTACAAACCACCTGCTACAAACATCTGATTTCTTAAGAAGCTCAAACAATACAAAAGTGGGGAAAATTAAAAGCAAATATCCTTTTTCTCCATACCCCAAAAGTAATCATTATTAATGCTTCTCAGGTGTCCTTAGGTACATTTATTTTATAAAGACACAGAGGCTGTTAACAGATACCCTCAGAGAAAAGGGATTGGAATTGCTGGTTCTTAGAATGTATGCTTTTAATTTGAAGACACTGCCTTTTAAAAGTTCATGCCTAAAAGTGCTCAACGATTTCCACACAAACCAACGTCTGAGTTTTGTTCTCACCAAGGTCTCTTGTTATGTGGCAATTAATCTTGGCCAACCTCCTTGGTCAATGTGGTATCTCATTTTTTAAACTGGGTTTCCTTCTACTGTGTAAGGTTATATATTTTGAATTATCTGTTGTTGACTGGCCTTTTTGAATTCCTTGTTCTGTGAAATTTCCTATTCACATCTTTTGCCTTTTTAAAAAATACATTCAGGGACACCTGGGTGGCTCAGTTGGTTAAGCGTCTGCCTTAGGCTTGGTGGGGAGCCGACTTCTTCGCTTGTGCTCTCTCTCTCTGGCAAATAAATAAAATTCTTAAAAAATATATATATTCCTTATTTTCTTAATAACCTAAAAGAACTCTTTGCATATTAAAGAAAACAGTTTTATTGGTGGTATAATTACAATTATTTTTTCCAGTCCCATGTCTGTCTTTTCACTTTATTTGTGGTATTTTTGCCATGCAGAGAAACACTTAATTTTTATGTTGTCAAAATATTTATGGTTTCTGGGTTTTATGTTAAATCTGTACAAATTCTAAGGATTACATGAGCTTGCCATCTTTCCTAACTCTCCCCAGTTCCTCCTGAATGTAGCTACCACCACTGCTAAAGTGAAGGAAGCAAAGTTTGAAAGTGTATCGGAAAGACCAAATTCATCTTCTATTTTCTTTTTTGTTGTTTAAGCCCCCACTCCCGCCCTGCCTCTCCCTTGGGGAAGGTACCCCACTAGGGACACCCAGCTGCTCACTGCACAGCCGCCATTTTGGGCAAATTGACCCAGATAGGCGGCCGGCTCCTCCCTTCATAAAATTCAGCTGCAGAGGATGTAGGCATCCGTCCGGCTACCTCTCACATGCCAAGCAAGTACTCTACCAGCTCCCATTTTCTACTTTTTAATGGGACTTCTTTGGAAAACAAAGCCTAGCACCCTGTCTTCATCTCTCTCATCCCTGGGACAGAACTCAGACTTCAACACTGGCATCTGGATTACTGTGGTGATAAAACAATGGAAAGACAGAGGCAGGTGTGAGGGAGGTTTAGTTTTTGAGGGCCCGACATGTAGGGGATTTTAACGGAAGAAAAACATTTGTTAAGTGATGGTCACTTTGTTTATAAGCTTTATCTCATCCATCTTCAGGAGCCCTATGGGGCATCATAATAGCCATTTTCCAGACGAAAAAACCGAGACTCGGGTCAAGTAACTGAACTCAAGATCCAAGTTCAGGTCTGGTTCTCCAGCAAAGTTTTCTCCTTGACGAGCAAGGAGGCTCCTCATGGGAAAGTTGTAAATCCTCAAATAAGGAATTCTTCATGAATAACTCCAAGAGCATAAAGCCCAGAGGTCACCAGCAGCCTCCAAGCTGGCCTGGGTGGCAGAGGAAGTGACACTGTGGTTTAAAGTTCAGTCATTTGATTTAAGGTCACAAAGGGGTAAGTGACTGCTGGGTTTCATGAACACACGTCCATCTGACCCCAAAGCCCGTGCCTGTCCCACCGCACCACACCCATCTCTCTTGTTCCTGGAAGCTGAGGAGGGCCTGGCATAGAATGAGGCACATAAGCAATAAAGTGGTGAAAAGGAAAGCCAAGATGCCCTAATCTTTATCAGTAACTGCAGTCCGTCCCTCCCTCCCCCAGGTCTACGGGAGGGTGAAGGGCTCTCCAACGTTAGTGGGTGGTAGCAGACACACACCCGCTGCATGGAGGTGACATTCCCCCACCCCCCGTCCCCCCGGAGCCCAGGACCCTCTAAAGCTTGTTGATACAGTCTTTACTGATGGCTACAAATCGCTGCCATCTCTCAATCACATGGGACCTCTGTTCCCACCAAGCCCTCTCCGGCAAAGGTCCTCCTCATTAAAAGCATCCCCCCCAAAACCAGGTAAGAGAAGGGGTACCGACGCTCTTCCACAAGAAAGCAAGGACTCGAGCCAGCACTGCCAGCCCACGGTGATGAGAACTGGCAACGGGAGCATCTGGTCGTGCCGCCCTCCATCCAATTGCCCAACAGTCAAGATCCAAGTTGCTCATCTGGCGGAGTGTGTGCGCTGACTCATTTCCCACCCTGAACTACCATTCTGCCCACTTTCAGTGAGGCTCTTATCAAACACTTAAGGTCAGCAAGATAAAAGGGTTTCAGTTTCCCCTGGGAACTCACCTGTCTGGGTGGGGGGTGGGGGGGAGGCTGTGGAGGACTAGTAATGCATCAGACCAGCTGCCTGAACAGGACAGTCACCGTCATGTTCTTGGATGAGACCTCAGGAATGGGTCCCGAGCAGGCCATAACTTCAGCATTGTTAGTAACAGAGGTGGCCTGCACCTGGCAAGGTCTGCGCAATTTTTGAGGAAGGAGAGGTGAGGGCCAGCTGGATTTTCCAACAGGATCTATTTTACATCATTAGGTACTTGTCACTAATTAAAATAGCTCACCACCTGTTCCTCCCATCAGGCCCTTGGAGCACTGTGTCTACCAGGGCTGGACTTGCAAACAGGTTGCGTCTGGTTTTGTATTTTTAAGCAGCAGTGCCCTTTGTCAAAGGCAACTATGTTCAGAAGGGGCAGCAAACTGCCCGTCCAGGGTTGGAGCCAGAGCCTTTTCAGAACATACTCTAGAAACCCCTCTTTGAACAAGAGGCTTTTAGGCAGTGTTCCCAGGGTTCTCGGGACCAGTGCAGGTGGCAAGGTCTGATCTTTATGGGTTAAGGAAGGCCAGTTAAGGCACAGCCTCACCTCCCACCTCCACACTTCGAAGTTTGTATCTTTCCCTTACTGTTATTGTCTTAGATATGGGGTTCCATATAAGATTTCATTTTGTTTACAGTTGGGAATGGGGTAAAAAAAAAAAAAAAGTTTTAAAAGTCACTATTTTAAGAGTCAGACCCAGAATCTATTCTAGGACCTGCCAACAAAATACTTCCCATTCTGCAATCAGCTATTTCAACAGTGAGCAGCACTGAACACGGTACTAAAAGCTTCTCCACTATCGGGTGCTATCCGCAAACCCAGTCCCTGACCAGAAGGTGAGAAGGGGAGCAGTGAGATGCACTGTGACAAGCCCGTGACAGAAGGAATGACTTGCTCTGCTGGGACAAGCAAAGGTTCTAGCCAGGTCCGAATGATGGTATGAAGTTGCCGGACAGGGAAAAGGGGACACAGGTAAGGGTGTGGAAGTTCACAGAATGTTCAGGGAATGACACGTCAGGAGTGGCTACAGTGTAAGGCTCCTACCACATGTAGCAAATACCAATGCTGAGGACTCTGGATTTTATGCACAGGGTCAGCTTTGTTTTCGAGAGGGCTTTGGTAGCCCTGCGGACCATGGGTCTAGCACTAGGGACACCAGTGAGGAGGATGTTGAGATATAGTCGGGCCAAGCAGGGTTCTGGGGCCATGTACAGTGGTCAGTCACCCAAGTCTGTCCAAGACTGACATGCAGCTTCCAGTGCTAAAACTGAGAGAACCCCAGGCATACCAGGATGGCTGGTCACCCCAGGACCTTGCTAGATCCAGCCATAAAGGACATCACCTCTTATCACCTAATGCCAGAGGCATGCAGCCTTGAACTTTGAGATAGGTCAAAGACCCACATCCCATACTGTCACATCCAGTTCCTATGTGGCCCTTTAATAATTCAATGCCCCCAAAGGGACTAGCTCCTGCCTGCTGTACCACAGCAGGAACATTTCCAGGGGCCCCAGATGACTCCACTGAACAGTCCAATCTTCCCCGCTGTAGCTCTAGGTTGGAGAGCTTGTTTATGCTCTGCTTTTCAAGTGCCTGCTAGGCTAGCACACAGCCAAGAGAATGCTTGCTCTAAGACTTTATGGCCCAGACTCCAATTAAAAGGACTCAAAAGAGCAATCTGCATGTCTTAGACAGGTAAGCCAGCAAAACTACCTTTGGCAGGCCCAGGTTTTGAGGCCCGTATTTCCCATGTACCTGGAACCACCACAGCTACTACCACACCTGGTGGCCTCTTTTTAAGCTCTAGGATCCCAGCTACTCCATTAGAAGGCAAAGCAAGCAGGTCTCCACTCAATAGCTCAGAAATAAAGTCACTCCATGTCATTAAAAGTGTCAAATCACAGTGAATGCGTGTGTCTAGTACAGTCAAAGAACAGGGTAATCGGCTCTTCTACGATCTTCTACGACGTTGGTCTCCTAATCATCTTAAGCGATAGGATACCAAATGCCAAAATGGAAAACTAGAGAAAAACAGAGGCTGCTCCAATCGAAAGAAGGGAGCTGGAACACAACCAACACATTACGTACCCCCAAAGCTCCCAACACACACACCATCGGAAAGCATCATGCTGGGGTTCTGATACTGAAGAAGTGTTTCTTAAGCTCAAAAAACGCTCCAGTCACAGAAGTGTTACATTCCCCCCACAGATGCGAAACCACTCTTCAAAGGATTAAAACATGTTTTAATCCGCTGGGTGTGTTCAGATTTTCAGGCAGGCCCACCAGGAGTTCAAGTCCTGTTTCAGGACATATTAGCTGTACAATGTCAGGTAAATTACTAGAAATGTCGGGTTTCATCATCTGTTTAGAGGAGATAGTAATGACCTCTCTAGCCAGTACCTCCCCTCCACTGCCCACCAAATAGGGACACAAACATGCGTGTGTGTGTTGGCCAAGAGTCAATGCAATGAATATGTAAGGTGTTTGGCACAATGCCTGCTATGTGTAAATGTTTAATAAACTACTGCTCTATGGAAACCACTTATCGATACAATCTTTGGTTTATACTGTCGACGCCATATAAATCCACTAACTTGTTTGTGTGCTGGTTACTGATCAGTCCTCACTGCACGCCTGTTGATATAATGCTGAGCAACCAAGATAAGGGTTCCTTTCGGGTATACTCGCCTCCGTGCAACTTCCCGGCAGCCTCGTCTCTCTCTATCACATTGTGTGCTTACATTACATGACTGGGTACCATTCTGTCATCATTGAACTGTGGAAGCCTTATCTCCCCAAGGACAATTTTCACTCTTTGAAGGTGGGGTACAAGGCAGTTTCAGCATACTGCTGCCCCAAAGGACCAGCCTTGGTGGGGACTCTACGGAACCAAACCCAAGAAACAGGCCTGAGTTACTGGCCGAAGAATGCATGCATTGTGCTAGCGGGCGGCAGGGGGCAAGGGGAGGGGGGCAGGAGGCAGAGAAGAATAAATCGCTTGGCTAGTGGTGTGGCTAAGCACCTGCGCATTGACACTCGGTGGGCGGGCTTAAAATCAAACACTTCCATTAGCTCACCATGTGACTCTGGGCAAGTTGCCTCATCAAACAAATCTAGTTTTTCTATAAAATGGGTTTCCTAGGGCGCCTGGGTGGCTCAGTGGGTTAAGCCGCTGCCTTCGGCTCAGGTCATGATCTCAGAGTCCTGGGATCGAGTCCCGCATCTCTGCTCAGCAGAGAGCCTGCTTCCCTCTCTCTCTCTCTCTGGCTGCCTCTCCGTCTACTTGTGATTTCTCTCTGTCAAATTAATAAATAAAATCTTTAAAAAAAAAAAAAATAAAATAAAATAAAATAAAATGGGTTTCCTAGTGCCTACCACTGGGTCACGATCCAAATTAATGAGATTGCTCAAAGTCAGTGCTCAGCATGGCAGCTTGCCATTTGGTAAGCCTACAGCCTGTCATTGTCACCACCATCTCATCACCCCCTGCTCTCTCGGCAGTTCAGTCTTGCTGGACGATATAGTCACCTGGGAAAATAACTCCCAATTCAGGGAAGTGGGAAAGGAGCAAATGATTGATACAGTAAAGCCTTCAACTCACTGGGCCTTACAAGGCATCTTTATAGCTAAACAATCTTGGTGCAAAAAGAGGATAACAAAGACCGCACAAAGACACTTCACTTCTGGAACTTGCATCTGGGATATGAGCAGATTCTCAGCTGGGTTGTACTTGAGCTTCTTATTTTAATGGTACCAAGCCAACCCCTATCTGGGATGCATTTAAAAAGATGATAACCCAGGGGCGCCTGGGTGGCTCAGTGGGTTAAAGCCTATGCCTTCGGCTCAGGTCATGATCTCAAGGTCCTGGGATCGAGTCCCGCATGGGACTCTCTGCTCAGCAGGGAGCCTGCTTCCTCCTCTCTCTCTCTGCCTGTCTCTCTGCCTACTTGTGATCTTTCTCTGTTGAATAAATAAACAAAATCTTTAAAAAAAGATGATAACCCAATCTGCTCTGGAAACTTTTTCAGCAATAGGAGTGGATGTAAATTATGAATCCTCTGGCCACGGAGTCAGGACGCCCCGTGCTTAAGGCCTAACCTCTTCACCTCTTCACCTCTGCCATTCACTGGCCATGTGTGACCTTGGCAGTCACCCACTGCCTTTGGCGTTGGTTGTCTTATTTTTAAATTGGAAGTCTCTCTTGGAGAGTTTGCATGGGGACTAAACAGATTATGTAAATCGCCTAGCAGATACTGTGGGTGCCCATTAAATGGTATCAATTATTCCCAAGTTTTTACTCTGCAGATAGAACAGTTCTGTTCTCCGAAAGCCGGATGGATCCCTGGGATGCACGTGGTAAGCCTGCTGACAGGACTGGGGCTAGCACCATGATCACACACCCAGCTATGGCTTAGGGCAGGGCTGCCTACGGAGAGCCATCACAGAGCCCAGAGATGGCGGGGTTCCTGGCAGATACAAACACATGCTTTCTTTATTCAACTCTGCACTGAAAACAAACAAACAAACAAAAAAGCAAAACAAAACAAACAAACAAACAAAAAAAAACGAGAGAAGGTTGAGGAAGGGTACAGACAACAAATACTGGTGAGGATGAGGGGCAGGTGTCAGTCTCACACTGTTGGTGGGAGCATACCAGGTGGTGGGTATTATAGAGGGCACGGATTGCATGGAGCACGGGGTGTGGTGCAAAAATAATGAATACTGTTATGCTGGAAATAAAAAAAAAAAAATTAAAAAAAAATATATAAAACAGAATGGTTTGATCACCTTGGGAAAAAAGTCTGGCAGTTTCTTGTAATAAAATACCCACCAAGCTTTATGAGCCAGAAAGTCCACTCCTACTTGTTTACCCCAGAAAACAAAGGCATGAGTCCACAAAGAGGCTTGTGCAAAGATGGCTATGGCAGCTTTAGTCCTAATGGGCAAAAACTGGAAAGAGCCCAGGTGTCCCTCAATATGCACCCCACATAGGCTTCCAAACATACCATGAAATCAGCAACCAAAGGGAATGAACTACTGATAAACACAACCTAGATAAAGCCCATGGTATCATACGTAGATGAAGACTTGCATAAAGAGTAAATACCAGATGACTAGATTTATGGAAAGCTGTTCAACAGGCAAGACTCATGCACATGGAAAATTTAAAAGTGATTGCTTCTGGCAGTCAGGGTCAGGACTGCCTGGGGAAGGGGCACAAGGGAACTTTCTAGGCTGGTGGTAATGTCCTCTCTCTTGATGGGGGTTGTATTAAATATATACACTGTTATTAAAACTGTACGTATCTGTCAGCTCATTGGATGATACTTACAATTTGTCATCTCACTGTATGTAAATTTTATATTAGAAAGAAAACAAATATTGACATCTAGTGAGTAAAGTACACACTGAAATTGTGGGGCTGAAATAAACTGATTTCTGTAATTTACTCTGCAGATGCACCAAATAAAACAAGATAGACTGATGGGTAGAAGCGTGGATGAGAATGGTAAAGTAAATCTGGTAAAATATCAATGTAAGAGAATCTAGACAGTCTGTATATAGATGTCCGTTATACAATTCTTTCAACTTTTTAAAACTGGGGGGTGGGGGAGGCAGAGGAAGGGGGAGGATTTTTTTATATACCCTGACGGCCATCTGAGTAAGATATTCTTGGCCCATCTACATGTATTTCATTTTTCTCTGGGCCAATGACATTTCTGTACAAAGATGGTCCACACGATCTATGAAGTGTGGCTATTTTAGAATCAGCTCCTCTGGGTTTGGTGTCCACTTTCGTTCCTTTCCTTCTCCCACAGACCTCAAACCACTACATGGAGGTTCATTTCCCTTCAGTAGAATGGAGACCTGCATCATCAATGGCCAGCCTAAAGCTTCCTGAAGTCTCTCCCACACTTTCCACCAGGACTTTCATTACCATTGGCCAGCTGGGGCCCATAGAAGTAAGAGTTAGAACCTGGTCCTCGCTCCCAAATGCAGGGGTTCTGGTGATAGGGATGAACCCTCCAAAAGGAAGGACCCAGAAGCCTTACCCACCCTGCCTCAGTGAACTTGGTGCTGGCCATGGCTCTTGCAAAGGTGAGTGATGGCTGCACAGGTCTTCATTTATAGAACACGTGGGAAGGTCACATATTTGCTTTTCCCTTAATTCTAGGTCCTCCAGTCCCCTAATGGTACAAATGAGGAAACTGAGGATCCAGGCATACATGAACTGCTTGAAGGCCCACAGCTTGACTTCAACCCCATTTAAAATAGAATTCAGATCCTCACCCCACTCAACACTGCCCTGGAAACACCTCCCCGCCCCTCACCCCCAGAGGAAGACAATTTTACAAACACCCATCTAGGACAAAAATGGGGGACAAGCTTTTAAGGCAGCATCGCTCACACTGCATGCTGAAAAAAAAACCCTCAGGGGCTCCTGACCAGCAGCTTTTTTAAAGGAATAGACAGCAATATCCGACTGCACCACATATAAGAATAGACATTGGTCCCTGCAACTTGTTTCAGCTCTGTATAAATATTTATACATGGGTGCTGCTTGGTGTAAGCACGCAGTCCAGAAAAGCTAGAAAGCCACTGATTTAAAGATTAGGTCCCTCTAGATCAGAGATTTAGATCATAATTTTAATTTCCCAGTTTCAAAAAGGGAACGCTGGAAAGGAATGCTCTGAGGAAGGCCATCATGGAAAAGGCATCACTTGAGCAAAGACCCCCTTGCCCCCTCCTTCAATGGGAGAGACACATCACCACCAGTAGCAGCAACAGAACCCAGGCTGTGGCCTGGGCAGGGAAGCCGGTGATGCACCACAGACTGTCTGGGGAGAGGCAGAGATCCCTATACATGACTGACCCACGGTCTCTCTTCCAGGCAATCTACTGCAGTGCCAATATCAAAGCCGAATTTTCATTTCAGATCGGCTTTATCTACTGAAGGGTGGATCCTTATCGCCACAGTCCGTAACTCAGAGCTACAACTCACAAAATATAGAACCGAAAGCCTTGACGTTGTCCATTCGAAATTACATCCCCTCATGTTCCCCTCCCCAGGTTCAGTCTCCTTTCTTGATTTTCCAATGGCAATTCCTATCATTCATGTTGGATATATATTCCAGTTGAGATCCCAATAATTTTACGATGTGTGTGTGTCCATAAGCAATGCCCAGCATCGTTTGAGGGATCTGAAGTTACATCCAGCTACTAGGAGGTACCAGTCCCTCCTCCAGGTGTATCCTTATTAATACCCACACATTTATGTAACACTGCTACATTGTATCCCTCCACAGGGATAGTCCATAAACTGTTTCCAATATGCTGTCATTATAAGCAACAATGTTATAAGGCGTGGAAAAGGCATCATTTGAGCAAAGACCACCCCCACCCCAGGCCAGACTGTTCCTTCTGAACATTCTTAAACATGCCTCGTAGGTTCATAAGGAATCTGTTCAAGTTACGATACAGCTGGAGACTGCATTCCTGAGTTAACATATATGCACACCTTCCACTTTACTAGTTACTGCCAACCTCACAGACCAGGAAAACTGCAACTAATAGTTCAGTGTGTGTCCCTGAGACTTTGTATTCCTTTATGCACATATAAATACATGAGTTTATACCGTATGAATATGTGTAAATCGATCCCATGCTTTATAATGGCTTGCAGAGGACCATTTTCTGCACAAACTGACCAGTGCCAAGCTGATGGACATTAAGGGTTTTGCCCTCATCACAAAACGTCAAAGAATTTTTTTGGTGCATAAGTGAACAGCACGCTGGTTCCAGTACCCACGTACAGCAGACTGAGACTGCCAGATCCACCTCTTCATTGTACAGAGGAGTAAATGCTGAGTCCCAGAGAGCCAGGGTGAGGAGCTGGCCCCAGGACCCCAGCAGGAGAGAAACGACAGGGCTGAGCACTGGAGTTCCTACACTTGGGGCACTTGCTCCACTTAAGGGAATAAAGCATTCCAGTACACGTTATTCCTTTTACACACCATCCCCATTTACCCTGTCGAATTCGATATTAGCAAGAGCTACTCTGTGCATCACCAAAGTCAGGTAAAATCTCCCTGTGGAAGTCCAGCAGAAAGTCTTGCCCCAGACCCTTCTGCCCGAGAATGCTGCAAGGGAGGGTCAGCCTCTGGCTCCCACCTCAGTCCCGGTGGCTCATGGGCACACAGGCTAAATGCCACTTTCATCTCCACCTTGGGACACAAGACAGGTTCCCAAGACTCCAGTCTGAGGTCACGGAAGAAGACCCCATGACATGGCACAGTAATCAGTGCAAACTCTTATAAGGCACAGGCCAGTAAGTGTCCAGGTCTCCAATCTCAGGAAAGCAGTGAGAAGGTTCAAAGCTGGTCCCATACCTTTGTATTTGTATTTGTATTCACAAATGTATTCACCTGCTGAAGCCGGACATCTGGCCCCACATTTCAAACACTTTCAGCTGCGCTCGGGCCGTGTGACTGGCGCTGAGCGCACAGCCTCACGCGTGCACGCACACACATAATGGACCGGCGGCAGTCCTGATGCCCGACCTTTGGCATATATGAGTCTGAATCCTGACTCAGCTTCTCATTAGCTGTGTGACCTTAGGCAAGTATCAGACCATCCAAGCTTCAAATTCCTCCTCTTAAAAAAATACAGATAAAATGTGTCCCTCTCTTACATGGTTTTACAAAAAGGAAATGAGTGACCACACATGGGTGCTCAGCAAAGTTCTTAGACAGTCAAAATGTAGTAGACACTTGAGGTACTTGCCTAGTGGTGGTGCCTGAAATAAAACAATGTCCCTGGCCCTAAAGAGCCAGTAAATTTATCAGAATGTCAAATAAAAACAATAGAAGCGGGTGTGGCTGCCAGTCAGAGGGAGCAGCTGGTACAGACAACAGTGCTGATCTGGAGGGCATATGAGGGATACCCAGGGATCGGGGCTGGCCGCTCACCTCAGGGAACTTAGTGCTGGGCTGACACACACACACACTCGGAGGAACCCCGAACCCGGCCACCCCTGCAGCACTGGGTTCAGGCTGAGTCCCAAGGCAAATATATAATATTTTCCAAATTGTTGAAAGAACCAAAGTCTCATTAGACAAACCAGGTCCCTGGAGGCTCTCAGGCAGGTTAGCCTCAAGGAGCCTGTGCTTGCTGGCTCTCCCCTTGGGCTCTTTCCCTACAGTCCCCATGCGGGTGGCTATCCCACACTGCTCCCCCGTTGGGCTCCAGGTACCTCACATGTACCGATGAACAGGCACTGACACGGCCCCATTCTGTCCCTTGTTGGAGGATGCGGTCGCCTCTGGACAGCAGGACTCAGCATCCTAGCACCCACTCGAGCACATCCCTCGGGCCTCGCCCTGTCTCTACCAGCAGCCCCGTCACTCCGTCGCACACGGCAGATGCTGCCGCTGATGTTACCCAGACAGTTCTGCCCACACCCCTACACTGTTACTCCCCTGTGCTGACTGAAGAAAGACCCACTGTTCTAGGTGTGCGTGCAAGGCTCTCTGGCCCACTTCCAGCTCCACCACCCCCTTTACTCCGGTTTGATTAAACTACCTGCTGGGTGGCACTCCACAAAATACAGGGTCTGCATCCAGCCAGAGAAGGGGATGAAACCAAGCGTGACAGATTCTCGTGCACACCCTCAGAGCCTTTAATACCCAGAGAGGCACTGTGGCTCTTCACATTCTCCCAAGCGTATATGGGCTTCAAGTACTTTTTTTTTTTCCACAGAGTTCCAGAAACACATTAAGGACAATCTGTACCATACTGTTTTTCCAGCAAGGCTGTGGAATGTGCCACGTAGAATGAATGCCCTGGCCTCTGGCTGTGACCACCTCAGACATGCCTGATCTTCCTCACCATGACTGTGCAATCTCAGTGGGACTGCGAGCTCCCAAACTGAGCCGATCAGCCTGTCTCAGCACAGGGACAGGAGAAAAATGGGTGGCAGCAATGTCTCGGCAGGGCTGACAAAAACTTACTTCTACCCTGACTGCCACAGTTGCCTGCTTTCCAGTCTTCCTGATTACCTCTCCCCATCAACTTCATTAAATTTCCTGTATGCTTCAGGGGCACCTGGGTGGCTCAGTGGGTTAAGCCTCTGCCTTCAGCTCAGGTCATGATAGTGTCCTGGGATCGAGCCCCGCATGGGGCTCTCTGCTCGGCGGTGAGCCTGCTTCCTCCTCTCTCTGCCTGCCTCTCTGCCTACTTGTGATCTCTCTCTCTGTCAAATAAATAAATAAAATCTTTAAAAAAAAAAAAAATTCCTGTATGCTTCAACCAGCCAGGGCTGGTTTCTGAGGTATGAAACCAAAGAACCTTTGCTGATACATTGTTCTTTCAGTCCCAAAAGAAAAGCCACCCAAATCTCCCCTAGGCGATGGAGTGCCCAAAGCCATCCCCCCAGGGGCAGCACCTGTCCCATCTGGAGTAGACCTCACAAAGGTGGGCAGCATTTTCACCGAAGCCGTGGGGTGGGTGGTGGCTCCAAGCCCTTTCTCCATCTCCTTGCGGAACCGCTTAGAGATCTCCAGAAGGTTCTCATCGGAAAGACGCATGTGGTAGAGATACTGGTCGACCTGCAAAGAGCGGGAGGGAGGAGGGGAACAAGAGTTAGAGACTGGGACGTTCACACAGTGTGGTGTGCATCTACGTCATGGAACATCCCTCAGCCCTTCAAAAGGATAAAACCTGTTATGCACAGAAGGTTATTATTCAAGACCACTTAACTGGAATCTATTTGACAAGGTATCTTTAAAAATAAGAAAGAACTAAACTGAAAGATAAGATGAGAAAAATAGGTTTAACTTTACTTCTGAAGAGTGGTAAAGATGAGGAAAGGCACATGAGGGAAGAGGGAGAGTTCTTTCCAGAAAAGCTGAGTTTAAGGGTCTCTGACAATGTTCTAGGAACTGGCATTTATCTGACCCTCCTTGTTCTGCACACACCTCGAGGCCAGTGGCAGCTCCTTCCTCTTGCCTCACTTACACAATCCTCAAGTCGGCCAGCCGTTCCCTCTCCCAACCATTTTCCACCCCCAGCCAGACTCCAACCATTCCCCTGCTTTAAAAAAACCTTTCAGAGGCTTCCCATTAGAACCAAACCTGAAACCCTTCCAAGGCCCCACATGATCTCCGCAGCACCCCCACCCTCCTGGGGCTCACTGTATGTATTTCTTAGTGTCTAAATCATAAGCACAGAGGGTTAGAAGAACTGTGTGTTATCTGTTCATCCCTGCATCCCCCGGCAGGTGAGGACACAGACTAGAACTTCTACATAAGTAACAACTCAAGCTCTCCTCTCCTCAGAGGCAGAGCCAACTCCCCTAAATTTATATCAACTTTCCCCAGATTTACTACCACCAATCAAAGAAGCGCTAGAAGTCCCTCTCACACCATTTCCTTCTTGGAAGCTCCCATCTGCCTTGGCTGTGGACATTCCCAGTCTTTTCCTATCAGGAAGAAGTCTGACAGAATCCCTACCATGAGGCACGTAAGTTTCCACAACACCCGTTCTCGGCAGCGCTGTCAGGGACAGGTGACGCTGCTGACCACAGCAGGATAGGGGTCGACAATCAGGAACCTCAGCCCAGGCCCCAACTATCCCCTCAAGGCTAAGGGTCACAGTCCTCCCAGCTTCATCAGCAAACTGTGTGACTCCAAGCAACCCTGCTCTCCCCAGCCCTGAAACAGGGGTCCCCAGTGGCCAAGCTGGCTGAGGATCACTGCCTGGTATTGCTGTAGGAAACAAGGAAATTTCCTGCCTGCTCCCTGCCCCTGCTCAATTTTGACAAAAATGCACACATTTTTTATAATTAAGAGTTCCCAGACAAATGTGGTTGTTAGCAGTACAGCCTATTCTATTTTCCAGCCTTTTTAGTCAGAACTTCTTAAATTTCTTTCTTTTTTTTAAAACCAAACCTGCAGCCTAAGATTTCCAGAGGAAGGGCACAAGGTGCTTAATCCTTTAAGAAAAGAACCAACCCAGGGCGCCTGGGTGGCTCAGTGGGCTAAGCCTCTGCCTTCGGCTCAGGTCATGATCCCAGGGTCCTGGGATTGGGCCCCGCCTTGGGCTCTCTGCTCAGCGGGGAGCCTACTTCCTCCTCTCTCTCTCTCTCTGCCTCTCTGACTACTTGTGATCTCTGTCTGTCAAATAAATAAAGAAAATCTTTAAAAAAAAAAAAAAAAAGAAAGGAAAGAAAAAGAACCAACCAGTTTGGTCAACAGAGACAGTCCTCTTACACCTTCCTCTGTTCCAGGCTGTATCCTAACTCCCTAGGCAATCGAGGGTACATCCTTCTCTTGGGGCCTCTTTCTTCCCCTGTGGAATAAGGAGATCAGCCCCTCTTGGGTCATTTCAAATATCCCACTCAGGACTCATCTTTGATCACTCTTCTAAAATCCCAAAAGCTCAAAGATCAGAGTCTGGAGTAAAATGCTGAAAAGAGTAAAATGCAAGCGAGTCGAACGACAGTCCCTGGTGTGTCAGCCCAGCCCGCTCTACAATTACCACGTGGTTAAAATACCACACTGAGACGCGACCCTCGCATGCACACGGTGAAACAGAACAGGGCAGGCGTGGAGAATGGTATAGGTCTTCAGCCACTTCTCCTGTCCACCCCTCATCCCAGCCAACAGAAGGACCAGGTTTGTCATGCGGGGTTTCAAGTTTGCAGAAATGAGGAATTCCCAGAACTGGTCTGTGGCCAGCATTTACTGCAAACCAGAGTGCCTAAGTCCATCAGTCTAAATCAGGAAGAACCCAATCATCCTTTCTGTTTCCTGACCTCACCCCTCGCGTAGCTCATTTGCCTTGAGTGCACCACCGTCTGCTGCAACCTCTCAGGGCTGTGTGGACACCAGCCATGGTGGGCAACAGTAGTAACAGTAAACCCTTATGTGGCACAGACACTGCTCTCAAGGCCTCACAGCCATTAATTCATCACATCCTCACAACAACCCTGGGAGAGGCAAGTAAGTAGTGTTATCTCCATTCTACTGAGAGGGGGGAGGCGACATGCCCAGTCAGAGCTGCAAAGGGGCAAGCTGGGAGTGGACTGGGCAGCCCGGCTTGTCCACTCTGCTAGTTGAATGCCCCCTTCCACTGGCCAACAGTGGGGTCTCCATAGGCCAAAGGGCACCGTGGTGCATTCAGGCTGGCCATCCCCACGGAAAAGCCAGGTTCTATTCCAGTCATCCCCCGGGGTCAAAAGGGCAGGCCAACGGCAGAGCACAGTGTTCAGTGACAGAGGAAAACAATAATGATGATTGTTACCGTAGCTCAACATGTACCAAGTATTTCTTACCTGCCAGACACCATCCTGTGACTTTACTGCCTTCATCTCCATTGTCCTTTTGTAAAACTTCTATATCCCTGCTTACAAGCTACTCGATGTGAAGGGACAGAGCTAGGATGCAGACTGGGTGCTTGGGACCATCATCTTCCCTTCACCTGTCTCATGAGCCCTCCTGGTGTGGGTGTGTGGTGCCTTGTGATTTCTTAAGGGACCCCAGGGCCTTGATTTCCTCTCTAACACAGGAGACTAAGAGAAATGATATGGGACAGCTTTGAAAAATGCAACCAGAGCACCTTGGCCCAAATTTCCCTTCTTTCACAGCATGATGATGTGGCCGCCCTGAGTTTATTAGGGAAGGGCTGCTTAATCGTGGAATGTCACAGCTTCCTTAAACACACCGTGGGGCCCACCCAGCCTTGGCAGGCACTGCGGTGTTGCACGAAGGGTGGCCAAAGGAAGCAGAAGCCGGAAACAAGCAGTAGTCTCCGTACAAAGACAATTTTCCTAGACTGACTGGGAAGGAAATGAATATACTTTGCAGAACCCTGCCAACTTTCACCCACGGTGTAGCCAGAGGGAGGGAGCACCAGGCCCAAAGTCATGGGACAAAGTCATTCAAGAGATATCAAATACAGGCAAGGGTAGTACAACCACAACTAATAAATACTCACCTTTAAAAATGCCCTCGTCATGTTCAAAGAGTCCCACCGCAGAGAGCATTCGAGTATGTGTAGTTTGCCTCTCTCACCCCAACGGCCCATCAGGCCTTGGTCTAAACACTTCTAAGCATGAC
The DNA here is from genome assembly GCF_009829155.1 of Mustela erminea. Taxonomy (NCBI): domain Eukaryota; kingdom Metazoa; phylum Chordata; class Mammalia; order Carnivora; family Mustelidae; genus Mustela; species Mustela erminea. The sequence continues at coordinate 92,348,183 of NC_045620.1, read as the reverse complement.
ACACTCAGTACTCATGAGTTGGTTAGCTACTACTATTGGTCAGCTCTAGTTGTTAGAAAATTTGTCCTCTAAGATGAGTCTGCTTTCTGGTAACTTCTGTCTAGTCTCCATTCTGCCATTTGGGTAAGAGTTCCTAAACCTGCCTGCACGCCAGCATTACTGACATGAGGACCTTTTTAGAAACAAAAAGAAGCCCAAAGATCCCTACTAGACTGACTAACTGACCAACCTTTGGCCCTGCGTGCTCAAACACCTTCGCCTCTCCTGCAGCTCGTAGCCCCCAGGCCAATCACGTGATAACGGTGGGCTGGGCTCTGGCCAAACATGGCCTAAGGTCATTTTTACCACTTTTCCACCCAGAGGCTTTGAAAGTCAGCAGTGAAGACAGGAGGCTAAGTGTGAAATAAACCTGTGCTGATCCTGGGGGGCTGGGAATTGGAAAGAGTAAACCCTGTTCTTGTTGGAAACACTTAGGTCACTGGAAACTATCAAAGCAGAATCAGTCAGGTCAGCCCTCATTTCACAGCTAGCATTCGTCAAGTGCAGGCTGGGCCATCAGGAAAACCAGTGTCCGAGTCCTGGCTGTGGCATCTGGACAGGTGTGTAACACTGCACCAGTCACTCTGATGGAGATCCAGTCTCCTCCCTATAAAACGGGATGACCGGCCCCACACAGCTGTCACTGGAATAAATGGGGAACACAGAGATCTATCTATCTACTCCTTCTCTTTTTCTCCTACAGTCCCCCGCCTGGCAAGTGGCACCCTTAAACGGCCAATGACATTTCTTAACCCCATTCTAGTCACATCCAGGGTTAACAAAACCCTGTTTCCCCAAATTGTTCCTTCTCTTTCTGTGTTGAGTGTGCAGCCGACCACACTGAGCTGTTTCTCTTTAAATTCCTAACAGGGAAAAACAAAAAACAAAAAAAAAACAATCCTATCAGGGAGAGGGAGGGAATGGGAGGGGCTTTCCAAGCTGGGGAAACAGAGGCATGCTGGAAGCAAGGCCCAGTTGAGGTATAGAAGGCCACATGCCTGCCTAAAGGCAAGCATGTGTGTGAAAGAGAAAGAGATAGTAGTTTTAAATGACAGCTCTTTAGCAATCTTGAGATTAGAACTTCCTCATTGGGCAATTTTGGTCTTTCTTCCCATATAACACGCAAGCCCAACACGCCTGTTTCCTCTAGAGAACTTGAGTAGAGATGGGAGAAGTTCGAAAGAGGAATTAACCCCATCCTCTTTATGAAATAAAACAACACCCGAAATGAGAAGTCTGTGTCCACACTTAAGTGTCCACATTTTCCCCCAGACTAGCACTAGAAGGAGGGGAACTTACGCAAAGAATGGAGAGAACAGGTCACCCTCACACAGATCGACTTAAAAGTGTGCAGTGGCTTGGGTGGGCAAGACACAGCCTGGCCACATATGGATGGGGAGACCCTGAAAAGAAGGACCTGGAAGTAACCGGAAAGGGACCTCAGAAAAACAAGAGGCCTGGAGGCAGCCTAAACCAAGGTCACCCAGTTGAGGTTACAATCTGGATCCCCCAGACACCTTCCTGTATTGTCAAGAACAAGAAAGGACAGTCTTCCTGCTGGTCTACAAGGACCCATGTAATCTTACAGGCCAATCCCAACTGAACGCCTGTGGCCACCACTGAGATCCTAAGGCCACCCTGTCTGGTCCCAGAGGGAAACTGGTCCTGACTGAGCTATTCTGATCCAGAAGAGAACAATATTCCAGTTTGGGTTTTGTTTTGTTTTGTTTTGTTTATTTGACAGAGAGAGACCACCAGTGGGCAGAGAGGCAGGCAGAGAGAAAAGAAGGGAAGCAGGCTCCCCGCTTAGTAGAGAGCCAGATGCGGGGCTCGATCCCAGGATCCTGAGATCATGACCCGAGCCGAAGGCAGAGGCTTAACCCGCTGAGCCACCCAGGCGCCCCAAACAATATTCCAGTTTTGACGGTTATATAAAGTACTGCAAATCCCACCTTGAATACCTTAAGAGGTTTCAAAGAAAAGGGTAGAAGAAACCTCAAATTTCAATACCTATAAGATCTGCAGCATTCAACCCCAGAATCTTTGGCCATTGCTGCAACCCCAGCTTCTCCCACTGAAAGCCAATTATATGCAAAGCACTACAGTGTACAGAGCAGGATTTTAAAAGAAATCAATTCTGGGGGCTCAGTCGGTTAAGCACTTAACTCCTGATTTGGGCTCAGGTCATGATCTCAGAGTCCTGAGATCAAGCACCCCCGTCCGGTTCCATGCTGAGCATGGACTCTGCTTAAGAGTCTCTCTCTCCCTCTACCCCTCCCTCGCCTCCATTTGTGCTTTGCCTTTGCTCTTGCTCTCTCTTGCTCTCAAATAAATCAATCACTTCTAGAAATGGATGGATCGTAATGATGTTGTATACCGTGTATACGTACTTAATGTCATTGAACTGTACATCACACACACACAGAAATAATCTTTTTAAGAACTCTAGATTCCTGTTCTCTAGGACTTTACCAGGCAGCACAGAACTCAACTCATATTGTAGACCCCATGAATGTCTCTGAATTGAATGGAGGGATGGATCTCAGTAGATTACAAAGGCAAACACCCTGCGCAGGGGTCCATGGAAGTGTTAGGTGTACGTGGCCCATGAGACCAGCAGGCAGGGGAGACCATGTGTTCTGGGCTAAGAACATACATATCCAACGTACATGTCAGCTAGAGTGTAGAGGTATCATGTGAAAGGGCTCAGAAGATGTGGGCCAGGATCCTGAAAGGGTATTATGAATTCCAGGACCAGAATTCAGAAGACTGCAATGTCCTCGGATGAGTCTTATTTCAACCGACCGTTTATCATCACTGGATCATGGGAAGGAAGGAGCATGAAGATCACCTCACTATGTAAAGTCACTGTGCTGTTTACCCACCAGTTAATTCCCTGTAGGGTTTGGCACCAGGAGAGAATCTGACCACCCAGAGTCACCGCTTCCTGCTACGGGCCAACAAAATTCAAATCCCTGACTCTAGGAGAGCTGTCCTTTTTGCCTGGACTGTCAGGGAGCTCTGAGCTCGGTTCTCAGCTCCAGTGACCTATACCTAGTCTAAGTGCATTGGTTGTCCCTCCTGCCAGTCCCTTTTACCGAAAGCTGAGCTCCATCACCTAATCCTTTTAGAAAGGTGACGAAAGAACTAATACGGGATCAAGCAACTGCCCATCAGTCATCCCCTACAGGACATATCCTCTTGAACAGAAGATGGAATTCCAGCGAACAAACGGCTAAGAAAGCAACGCCACAAGCACGTAAGCATCAGGGCCAAGGTCACAAGGACACCCTGAAGTGCCACTGGACTCTCCCCATGCTTTGTGTATTTCTCACAGAAGACCTAGAACCTTCTCTCCAGAAAGTGCTGGATGCACAGCAGATAATTTCTACCTTTTAGCTCCTTCCTGACCCCGCGCAGACTGTCTGAATTTCAGCTTCCCTAGCACATGGGTCCTGTCCCAAAGATATAATCAGGTCATGTATACAGACAGGAGACAAAGGCTCCAGGGCTCCAACCTAACTTCCTCCTAAGAAATTTAGGAAAGACCACACCCTCTTGCAGGGCTTTCACTGGTCTGTGTGTGCTTTACTAGGACCAGTCAAAACAGGGGAGGGTGGGGGGGGGGGGCGGGGGCGGGGATACTCTACCACAGCAATTAGGAAGACACCACCTAGGGGCGCCTGGGTGACTCAGTCAGCTGAGCCTCTGCCTTCTGCTCAGGTCATGATCCCAGGGGGTTCTGGGATCGAGTCCTGCATTGGGCTCCCAGCTCAGCAGGAATCCTGCTTCTCCCTCTGCTCGCTGCTCCCCCAGCTTGTTCTCTCTCTCTCTCTCTCTCACACACAAATAAATAAAATCTTAAAAAAAAAAAAAAAAAGGCACCACCTACCATCACATACAGCCACATACAACAGATGAATCTCACAATATATAGCTGGGCAAAAGCAGTCAGACACAAGAGGAGACGTATCTTACGAGTCCGTTCATGCGAAGCAGAAACAGACCCCTGCTGACAGAAGGTGGGATAGTGGTTCCACTTTGGGCCGCTAATGTTGTTACTGGATCTGGGTGGTGTGGTTACCTGGTCTTTTCAGTTTCCTGTGTAGATTGTAGTTCCATTTTAAAACATAAGAAGGAAAAAGGGCTAGGCGCCTGGGTAGCTCAGTGGGTTAAGCCGCTGCCTTCGGCTCGGGTCATGATCTCAGGGTCCTGGGATCGAGTCCCGCATCGGGTTCTCTGCTCCGCTGGGAGCCTGCTTCCTCCTCTCTCTCTCTCTGCCTGCCTCTCTGCCTACTTGTGATCTCTCTGTGTCAAATGAATAAATAAAATCTTTAAAAAAAAAAAAAAAAAAAAAGAAGGAAAAAGGGCAAAGCCCTAACTAGGCCCTGGTCTACCCACTCCACATGGTCAGAGTGGCCAAGGAGCTCAAAGAAGTGTATAAGAGGTCAAACCAGAGGGAAGACCCATGATCTAAATAAACACATCCATACACAGCCTTCCAGTGACTCTATCCGATGACACGGGCTGACAACTTCGTTTTCAGAAAAATTTCTTATTTTTGCATTATTCCTTTGCCAGCGTCAGCTCAAAATCTTTGACGAGGACACCAAGCCTTAGAGAAGCTTCCCCAAACCACAGGCCAGGTCCCCGGCATGACCCCCTACATCCGGGGGTGAGCTGAGTGCCCGAACCTGGGGCACAGGTGTGCCCGAACTGGGAAAGCCAGGTAACTACCATCGGTGACCTCATTAATAATACCGCCTTCACAGACTTCTGGGAGGACCAAGGCTGAGCAAAGAGCATCAAGTTTATCCTGTCATGGTGCCAAGCCCAGGCCAGATGTTTCTGATTTAAAAAAAAAAAAGGAAAAGAAAGTGAAAGAAAAGAAAAAGATAAACTGAGGAGGGCAAGACACAGCAGATCCTCGATTCTGTAAGGCTCCTTCCTCTGAAAGGCAGCTGCCCAAAAGTAACAGATCTGCCACAACACTCTCCTCAGATGGGACCAGGAAGGAAGGAGCCCGCCGGGGCCACCAGGCTACCTCAAGGAGATTCAAGCTGCAAGCTGACGCACCATGCCCTCACCAGCCCCAGTGAGCCTGGGGCGCCTGGGAAGTGTGAAGCTGACCTAGGAGGCCGACAGGCCACTCCCCCAGGATCCTGTTGCACCTTGGTGAGTCATAGGCTTTCCAGTTCTTCCAGTTCTTGCCTCAGCTGCCTGGAGTTGCAGCCAGACCGACCTCAGGCAGCAGCACCCGCCAGGGGTCCAGAAGATGGGCATCTGGGACATGGGTCTTGGGAGCCTCTTATACTCAGACATTCTGGGCCGGATAGGGGGCAGCTGTGCAATCCTATGCCTCAGACGTATATGACCCCGGCACAGTTCACTGACCCAAAATGGACTTGAGTGCTAAACGGAGTGGGCCCAGGCCAGGGGCTGAGGGCACCAGGGGAAAGGAGAGCCCAGTCTTTGCCTGCAAGGGGCACAGTCTACTGGTAGGAGGCAAATACGTCAGCAAGTAATTACAAACTGAGGGGAAGAGCAGAGAGGCAGTTTCTTTCACAGTAATAAAATACAGATTTATAATCACTGAAATCACGCAGGCATCAATACAATTCTCAGGAGCGTCTCAGAAAGGTTGCATGTGCGTGTATGCTAACCCCACACCTACAATGTTATCCTCTGGCCTAACAAACTCCCACTTTGCCCTTCAGGGGCCAGCACAAATGGCCTCTCCCAAATTCCCAGCTGCCAACATACTTTTGACACCTTCTGTCTCCTGCCCTCGCTGGTCCCAGAGGACTAAAGACACCAACTACGTACATGCTCCCAAATTTACGTCTGTGGTGTCAGCAGTTATCTCAGTAATGAGAGTAGGTGCTCAAGGCCTAGGTCATGGTCACTTATAAGGGGCTACGGGTGTGCCGAAGGGGTGGGAGAGTAACCGGGGTGAAGGGGAGAGCTGGCCATTCCAGAATGCCCAGGAGCTCAGAGCCTGACCCTGTTCTTCAGGCCTGAGCCCTCACTGCACATGACCTTGGCGGCAGCAGGGTTTTCTCTCCAGCTGTGTGACTGTCCTATTTGGTCACCCAGGTCCCCTAAGGGTCTGACTCTGCCTCCCCGAACAGCCCCATGCCAGGGGATCAGAGTATACCCCCTGAGCCTCCTGAGCCTCCAGCACAGGGATAGCTGATTTCCCCACTCCCGCCTGCTGCCAAGCGTCCACCCGCCATACCAAACCCCCGCACATCTGGCCCTCGGCCCCACATCAGCCCCAGACCTTCCCAGTCGGCCCCCCCCCACCCCACCACCACCCCACCAGAAGCAGGACAGCCCATACATCCCAATTTGCCCAGGACAATCTCAGTTTACGCTGAGGTAGCAGCCCAAGTATTAAGAGTGTCCCCTTTTATTCTCAAAAAAGTGGCCCAGTTTGGACAAATTACAGGGTTACTCTAGGTTCAGACCACAAAGCAAATCCTGCCTTTGTTCTTAGGGAGCCCACACCTGACTGATGAGAAGAGCTCATGCCGCACAGTTGGTGCCAAAAGGGAAATAGGGACCAAGAAACTGGGTTCCTGCTCTGGGGCTTGCCCTATATAAACCTGGGCTGGTCACTTAGTACACAGCACCTGGTTTCCTCATCTATAAAATGGAAGGACTGGAATTAGATAATCCAAAGGTCCCTTCCCAACTGACACCTGACTCACAGCCCCATGAAAATGAAATACAAGTGGCCTGTCTCTAGTTGTTGCAGGCAGCCCCATGCTGGGATTAAGGACCTGGGTTCTGGGGTCAGACTGAATTCAGGCTTGCTGCCTTTGACCAAGGTACTGTCCCTTTCTATGCCTTAGTGTCTTCATCTGAATAATAGCTAATAATGTCTACCAGGGAGGGCTGCTGAAGGATGGCCTGAGTTAGAGAGTATACACGGAGCCCAGCACTTAGTAGTGCTGGTTAAAGAGCTTGAGAAATTGCAGAATGGGGGATGGAACTGATGAGACATGGCTAGAAGGCTTCATGGCAAGGGGTTGAGAAAAATGTGGAAGGAAGCAGGAAGCAGGAGAAGGAAGTCTCTCAAATGGGAAAAAGGAAAAGTGGCAGCTTCGTGTGCCCTCTGTTAACTCTGATGGCCTATCTGGCTCCATTCCTTTATCAGACAGTATGGAGATGCCAGAAGGAAGAGTCTAGGAGTAAGGTTTTTCAAGAACAACAGGGACCGGGCGCCTGGGTGGCTCAGTGGGTTAAGCCGCTGCCTTCGGCTCAGGTCATGATCTCAGGGTCCTGGGATCGAGTCCCGCATCAGGCTTTCTGCTCAGCAGGGAGCCTGCTTCCCTCTCTCTCTGCCTGCCTCTCTGTCTACTGTGATCTCTGTCTGTCAAATAAACAAATAAAATCTTTAAAAAAAAAAAAAAAAAGAACAACAGGGACCGACCACACCTCTCAGGTAGAACCACTGAGCTAAGGAGAGGAAAGTCAGGAAGGCCGGCTGGGAGGCACCAAGGGCCAGATTCTCGGCCCTGACTCACTCTTAAGTTAACTCCAAGGTTTTGACCAAGGTCCTTCCAAGTAAGGAAGGTCAGGCTATTGCTTAGAGACCCACAGACAAAGCGCAAAAAGTACAGCCACCCTAACAGAGAGCTGCATCTCAGGGAAACAAGGCTTCCCAACTGGGTTTGGATGAGGCAAAGCCTATACAGGGATGGGGGAAGGGAAGTGTCGGAGGGGCCACACTGGACAGCCCGGAGTCCATATGAGGGGCAAAGAGCTCTCTGCTGATACCCAAGACAGCCAGGGCCCCTTCTTCTGATCTGCCGAAAACTGTGGGAATTATGGTTTCCTTCAAACTCCAGGGGTCAGTGAGACCAAAACCTACCATGACCTGGTCCTGGGACTCAACAGCCCAGGATATCCCCCACCCCCAGTTGCCCCAGTGGAAAGGCAGAATCTGGGGCAGATGTGAGGAAGGCTAAGCAGGCATCTCACTGGCCAAATGCAGCGTAAGTGGCCTCAGCAATGCCCTGGGCGCCTTTGGTCTGTGGGAGAGGGACTGAAGAGGAGGGAGGACTAGGTTTCTACAGTGAAAAGGGCAGAACTACTGCTGTGATCAGTCACGCCTTCCACTGAGGATGCTTCAGCCTCTGGTACAATGATCGTGGCATCCCAGAGACACCCACCCCTCCCACCTCCAGTGGGGAGGCTACTTCCCACGGGACCCAAAGGAAAGCAAGTCAGAGAAAGAACTCAAGGATGGCCCTCCCAAGCCTAGGAAAAGAAACAGTTTCAGAAGACAGGGAGGGCAGTGAGGATGCTTCCTTACTCCTCAGCTTCAGGAACTTTCCATCCTTCTGCCCTCCCTGTCTTCTCCTCTAATGCGACATCAGACAGATGGAGACAATGTTCCAGAACCCATTATGTCCTACAAGCCCTTGGGGAAAAAGCAGGGCCCCTTTCATCTAAGAGTATAGTTACTATACGGATGTAGTTCTCCATGTACTAATATTTAATACATAAAGAGTTGACGACTACGTGTCAGGCAATGCTGTAAGAGCTTCACATATATTTACTCTTTAATCCCTACAGTAACCCTATTAAGGTGTTATCCAAAAACTGTCCAAGGCCTAGAAAGGTTAAATTAACTGACCCAAGTTCACAAAGCTGGTTATATAAGCCAGGATTCAAGGCCGGGAGACTGGCTCTCTCACTCACCCTACAACCTCTCCCAATGTGACCACTGGACTGGCCCTCAGTGAGGATCACGGGCCCCTGTCCTGTCCCCAGCGCCAGTGGCTCCTGGACCCACATTCTGCCAGCTCCCCCGCCTGCGGTGTTCAGAAATCTGACGGAAGCCTGGCCTCCATGGCAATCCCAGCAACAACCAGGGGAAGATTCTCCTGGGGACAGCTGAGCCAACTTCCCTCCCACTCACTACCTGCCCTGGTAACCCAGGTACCCCACCCTTCGGCCAGGGGGCACAGACATCTGCTGACTGCAGTGGTCTGCGACTTCATCTCAAATGCATCTTTTGTTCAAGAACACGTGCTACCGTGACTGTCCCAGGACCTGGCACGCTATGAGCTGAGAGCCAAGGTCCTAGTTACAGCTACTATTAACTAGCTGGGTGAGCAGGAACAATGCGCCATAAAACTGAAGGGCGGGATGAACTGTGTTCTTTCTTCTGATGCAGTTTCTCAACCTACAGATACTTGGGGCCAAAAAAGTCTTTGCTGCACGGTGGCTGTCCTGGGCACTGTAAGACGGCGTATCTCCTTTGCCTCTACCTACTTGAGGCAGCAATCTAACATCCACACCCACCCAAATGGTGACAGACAGAAAGTTCTCCAGACATTACCAAATCCACTGGAGGGCAAAATTGCTAGCAGTTGAAAACTACAGCTCAAAAGTAGTAGCAACCAAAACAAACAAAACAAAACAGAATACAGGTTTTGCCCCTACAGACTGAGATAGGGTGGGAATTCTGGCTCTTTATTATAGGGTTGGGCTACAGACAGCCCCTCATAAAGGATCACAGGGCCCAAGATGCCAAGAGTGGTGAGGCTGGAAGACCTGCTTCAGGAATGAGCAGCAACAGCCCCTCCAGCGCAAGGAAGCAAGGCCTATGACCCCTGACCTGCGATATTAAGACGCAGGCAAAGAACTCTGGGATCTAATCTGCTCTCCACCCCCACCCCTCCCCACCCCCACCCCCCCACTGCTTTGGAAAGGGAAAGCCAGACAACACAGTGCTGGAAAACAAACCAAACTTGCTGACTTCACAACTCAACAATGATAATGAGGAACCGTTATCAGGAGTCGTCTTTGAAAGAAATATCTGAACAAAGGAAGTCAGTTTTCTGGGGTTCCTGAGATCTTTTAGTGTATCAGATCTCCTTAGTCTGACTGCCAGGTTTTGAGAAAACGGTTGTGGTTTGTGTTGTTTTGATTTCCCCTGGAAAAGGGCCCCTAACTGCCCTCCAACTCCTCAGGGTGCTGGAAATGGTCATCTTTGAAAAGTGATGTTTTAAAAAAAAGAAAGAAAAAGAAAGAAAGAGAAAAAAGTTGGCTCTGAGGAGCCTCAAGGGAATTTTAATTAATTTGATGGTAAAGAAAAGTACTTCCCTAGCACTCTCTGAAATCGAAATTTGGTGATAAAAAAAAAAAAAAAAAAAAAAAGATGGTTAACAAAAGCTACAAAATATTCCTACTACCATCAGCTGCTTCTGGGCAGGGAAGGGACAGTATTAGGATGCTAAGTCTTATGTACACATTGAACAAATGAGAAACTGTACCTGTCCATGTCCACTGAGTCGGTCAAAAATAATCTTAGTAAGGTTGTGATCAGTAGCTAACTCTTGGTACTTTAACCCTTACCAGAAGATTCATGGCACATCACAGGTACTCAAGGCATACCAAGCACGGCTCCCTTAAGGTCTGCCACTCCTCACTGTCTCTTGACTACTTACTGCCTTATCTCACCAGACAACTGGAAGGTGTCTTGGTTTCAGTTTCCCACATCATAGCCAGAGGACCTGGTACCCACACTAAGCTCTCAAAAAACATTAAAACTCTTATCTTTCTTGACTCTCGGGGGCTTTGCTGAATTTTTGGCTTCCAAGATACTCCCTGCCCCCTCCCAAGTCCAGAGTTGAAATCCACCCCTCACTGAACAGGGACAGGAGCCCAAGCAAGCTATCTCTGTTCCATAACCGGAGTGAGAGTATGTCACCAGTCCATGCATGTTAAAAAAAACATTGGCCAACGGCTAAAGGAAGGGATGCATACCTCATTTGACTTTTATGGTTAGAACAGATTAAAAAACAAAAAACAAAAATACCCCACTATCTCTCCACCCAGAGGAGAGCCTTGATTGCTAGAAGAGAGGAAACTCCCTCACCCTCCCTATGTCACCCCGAAACCCTCCCTCCCTTGCTCCTCAGAATCGGCCTCAGGATCAGGATCAGCCTCCGGCCTTTATGAAAGTAGAGTCTAAGGCCAGAAACTGTGGCTACAAAGGTGAGCAGCCAGAACTCTCCCTGCCCCAAGGAAGGAACCGGAATTGAAAACTACCAAGTCTGATGTATGGTGGGACTACAAAAATGCCATGATAGGGCACCTGGGTGGCTCAGTCGGTTAAGCACCTGCCTTTGGCTCAGGTCATGGTCCCAGAGTCCTGGGATCAAGCCCTGCGTGGGGTTAGTTCCCTGCTCAGTGGAGAGTCTGCTTCTCCCTCTGCCTCTTCCCCTCCCCCTACTCATGCTGTTGTTTCTCTCAAATCTTGAAAAAGAAAAACAAGAAAAAAAAATTGGTCATGAGAACTCCCATTTAAAAAAAAAAAAAGCCATGATAGGGCAAAGGTGCTTTGTGTGAAGAGCATGGCATTTAACGAATGGTGATGCAAGTCCTCAGGGAATGAGGTAGAGAACATGGAGGGGTCAACAGGCCTTCAGTATGCAGTGTTAAGAAAGGGTTCTGAAATGTTCTAGTCTCGCTCCAGAAAGAGACTGGAAACAGAAAAACCCTAGGAGGCCTCTGAATTAAGCCAGACAGGTTGACAAATGTGTAGCGATCAGAAAGGAAAGTCAATGAAATGAGTCCAGAGCTCCCAGCCAGAAGAGCCACAGAGTACTGGTGCCATTAATGTAAGCAAGAGAAGAGCTAGTTGCATTTCTGGGCATGCTGGGTGACGGTGCTGCCAACATCCCAGAATGAATGCAGACAAGGGCCAGGATGGAGTCCACTTTTGTTCCCAGAAGCAGGTGAGCATGGTCAAGAGCATGGGGCTCTCGAGCCTGACAGCAAGACTTCAATTCCCAGCTCTTACAACAAGAGCCAGTGACCTTGGACAAGTTACTGTGCCTTTGTTCCTACCAGTAAGACAGCAATGCTGATAATAACTGCTTCTGCTTTGTCTAACTGTTGCAAACATAAGCTAACAAACATAAAGAACTTCAACCAGGGCCTGGCACACAGTAAATGCCGATGTGTTTGCTCTCAAGTTTCAAAGTGTCAATCAGCAAATGTGAGCAAATAACTCTTACTCTCCTGCTAATGGTACAAAACACTGGACTTGTGCATCAGAAGACAAGTTGGGGGGAGTGAGGGGGCTAGTTGTGGCTAAGTGCATCTAAGTTTTCCATGCCTCAGACTACAACCCAGAATAGGCAAGATAATGGGGATTTCAGAAGAGTCCAAATCCAGACCTTTTCAAAAGACTCTCTAAAATTAAACTCAAACTTCACCCTTCTCTAATTCATCCTTGTAGCAGAACTGGAAAAGAGGCTTCCAGGGATATTGGGATGTCTCACTCAGCTGAGAGTCTTCATCTCAGGGTCATGAGTTCAAACCCCACATTGGGTTTCACACTGGGTATGCAGTGGAGTCTACCTAAAAAGAAGAAAAGATACTTCCAAAATATTCTCTGATTCTCTTCCTACTTGCTAAAGAATGGTAGGTGGAATCAAACCCCTTTGCTCACCTAAGCCTGGAGGCCAAGTCCCAGGTTCTGACACCAGGTAAATTAAAGGCCTGACTCTATTCTGCCCCCATCGGTGATTTAGAGGAAATACACCCAGAGTCCACCCAGACCTTCACAGGCTAAAATGAAGCTCCAAGTGTATGTAAGGGCCGCCTACAAAAAAGACAAGGCTACATTACCCGGCTTTATCCTCAGAACTCCTTAAAGTGGACAAGGCTGCTGCTGTCACTCCTGTTTTACAAAAAGAAACCAACAGTCCAAAGAGGCAAAGTGACTTGTTCAGGGTCCTGTGGTTAATAAATCACAAAACAGATTAGAACTCATTTCCAGATACCCTGGCTTATGCTCTCTCCACCCTGGGACCAAAGTGATGACTCCCAACCATACCTAGACAGTCCGAGTCTTAGCCTCCTTCCTCTGGATTAGGGGAGAGTAATTTAGTAAAGGAATTAAAATGTCCTGGAGTGATACACAACCAAGACCTCCCCTGGATTAATAATCCTACAATTTCCTACTTTAGGATTTGCCAAGGGATGACTCTTCCCCAAGGGTTAACTCACTTCTTGGGCAGAGAAGCCTAAAGAAGTTGCCAAGATCCTGCCGGCTCACAGACACATTCTTAAACTGAATTCAAGCGCAGAGCCGAGCCACATCCCAGGAATGAGAGAGCAACAGTCCTTTATACGCAGAGTAAATGAACTCAAAACCAGCGGCCCTCTCCCCCCTCCTCCAGTCTGAGGCTAAGTACTGCCATGTTTTATTTGGGGGTTCATCTGCTACGGCTCTGAAAAACACCACGAAGGTAACCCACCACCCTCTCCTTTGCTCTCAGAATCCCCAGAAGGGGAGTACGAGCAGGTCGCATCACCCAACAATTATGTCAAGACACTACCCCAAATGTGTTCCCTCTAAGACACAGAAATTTCAAGTATGTAATTAAGCAACGCTGCCACGGCCTCACAGCTCTGGACACTCCCACTCTCCCTCAACCCCTCCCTTCTTCTCAAGTCCTAGCTGAGGTCCAGGGTCAGGTGCCAACCCTGAAATCCCGTCTATTTCAGAAACCAGTGCTCGGCAGAGTGATAGCGCCTCAGGCCCAGCCCCACCCCCACCCCATACCCGGAGGCACCTAGAGCTTGGCTCCCGGCGGGGCCCGAAGCTCTTTCTTATGTAAATGACCTAGCCCGAGAGCACTGGCGGGGGCGGGGGGCTGCCGACAGCGAGGTGGGCAGACCTGTCGGAGTCTCGGACAGGAAAAAGCTTGTTTGCCTACCGAAAACTTTTCAAAGACAGCAAAGCGGGAAGCGGGGGTAGACTGGGGGATCCTTCGTGTAACTTTTAGGAGCACCAGAAGTATTAACCAAAGTTCGCCCCCTACTTGGAGGCTGGCGCCGGGTACTCAGGGCCCGGCCGCCCCGGGGCACGTCTGTGGGTAAATGTACGCCCCTCGCGGGGCCTCAGTTCCGGGCGCCTCAGTTCCGGGGAGGGGGCACGGCGGGCGGAGTTTCTCGGCTGCTGTCCCGGATCCTTCTCCGATCGGCCTCTCCCCAAGCGCACCTCCGCGAGGCCCTGAGGAACGCCGAGGGGAACCGCACGTCCCCAGAACGCCATCCTTTGGCACAGGAGACCCCGCGCAGTCCCACGTGGCAGCAGAGCCTCCCCCCACCAGCCACGATTCTCCCCCCACGTGCTCTGGCCGGAACTCCGGCAGCGAGAGAGGGGTTCCTCCCACGTGGGACCCGCAGTCTCAGACTACGTGCCGGGAGACCCGCCCCTCCAGTGGTAGAAAAAAAAAAAAAAAAAAAGCGCGAGCGCGCGCAGGGTGGCTGGAAGGCAGAGAGCCGCGCGGTGCGCGAGCCCAGGCGCCTCGCACGCGCGCACACGCCTGCCCGTGCCTAGCGGACGTGGCTCCTCGCGCCCAGGAGTTTCCCGGCAGCCCTGACTTTTTCCGCGTCCTCGACCCCGAATGGAGAGGAAGTGGTTCCCCGCAGGGTCAAGGAGGAGAGTCCCGGCCGGCCGGGACCCCAGAGTGAGGGCCGGGGACCACACAACTTTGTCAAAAGCGAGCCAGCCGCCCCTGCAAGCGCTTACTTACCTTCTGCACCTGGTCATGGTTGAGCTCCGTGAAGAAGTAGGCGAGCAGATGCGAGGCGATCATCCTGCCGCGGCCCGACGGCGCCGAGTTGGGAAACCGAGGTTGGAGCGCGTGCGGGGGACAGCGCGGTCCGACCGCTTTGTATCTGGGCTTGGGGGCCCGGCCGGGAGCAGTGAATCCGGACGGCACAAAAAGAAGGCGATGGCACGCCCAGCTAGAAAGTCTAGGGTCTCTGTAAACAGGTTTGGGGAGTCCTGATTGCTAGAAGGCGCCCAAAAATCACTGCTGGCGACGTGTCGGGTTGCCCCACCGCCAAGGCGCTAACTTCGCCAGAGGATCAGTAAAGGCTCAACTTGGGAAGAATCTCGGTCCGGTCTCACTTGGGCGAGCGGATCTCTACGGCTCACACGCGCGCTGCTCTGGCCCACGGAGCTTCTCCGCTTGATGACACCGCGGCGGTAGCGGCGGCCGGGGACTCCTGCTCTGGAGTTTCGTGCAACAATGTGGCTTATTGAGGGGCTGCCGGCTCGCGGGCCTCCCGGTCAGTGACGCGCGCACGCCCATTGGCTGCACGGGGAGGGTGTGTGTGCCCACGGGCCGCCCGCCGCCGCGGCGCAGCCAATCCGTGCGCACGGCCCGCGGGCGCGGCCCCTCCGACACCCGAGCCGGGAAACTGGAGGGGCGCGCCCGGGGCAGGGGGCGGGGCCGGGCGGCTGGGATGGGACGTGTGGTCCGTGGCTAGAGGCTGGGGCGGAAAGGCGCATGAGCCACCGCCGCGTCAGGCTTAGCTATGGGTGGGGGGCGCGTGATCACAGACCCGGCGTGTGGGACGACTGGAAAGACGGGTCACCCGACCGGCACGTGCCTTGTGCGGGGGACAGGGACACCGTCTGGTATCTTGGAGTCATGTGAGGGGCCCCCAATGCTGGGTCACATTTCTGAAACATCTTAGTCCTCACCTGTCGTGGCCCAGTGAAGCAAAATTGAGGCGCCACGGTAGCTACTGCTTGCCCTATACCAGACATCACAAAACGGATAGGGTGTGGGTTTTACTAACCTCGTTTTACAGATGAGGAACTCGAGGCACGGGCCGTTAAGAGACTTGCCCAGAGTCCCATAGCTATATGGCAGATGGGGGAAGGAACCCGCACACCTGTCTGACTTTAAGCCCAATTCTTTTTCCCTATTTTCCTATTGTACCGTTCTAAGAGCCTGGGGAAGTAAAGGGCAGGAAAGGAGGTTTATCCGTAGGACGGACGCGTGGGTGAGACGGGTAGGGTGATAAGTGTGTACTGGAATGATCCTGGACATATGTGGGGTGAGGTGGTTTACAGATGCTGAGAGGAGGGGGAGGTCCCGCCACAGCTAATGTCTGGCACCAGACTGAGTTGGTATATGAGTGGCAGCTGGCAAGATTGAAATACAGACTGATGCAGGCAGGGGACTGGTGCTTATGGAAAGGAGCAAGCCTGGGGTTGGAGAGGTCACCGGGGAGGGAAGATGAAAGGCTTTGTGTTCTACTGAGGAGCTTCTCCTCTCATAAACAGTCGGGTGCTATCTGCACTGTATACATTATTATAGTATTATGTAAGTAATATATGTTCATGTCTGGAATATACAGACAAAATAAAAAACATCCATGATCCAGCCTCTCAGCAAAACTTCTTGAAAGCTACGTACCCTTCCCAACTATACATTCACGCCTCTCTTTCCCTGTACTCCAGTCAGGCCTGCGTCCCAAACTGCATTTGCCACACTCACCATAATGTCTTAACCTGTGGCCCAATCCCGTGTTCTTACCCCCTTTCCACCCTGTCTTACTCCACTTCTGGTGATGCCCACACACAGTTGACCACATCCTGCGTCTGGAAACACCTTCCTCAGTGGGAACTGGGGAAGCTCCACCCTTCTGGTGTCCCTAGGCTCCTCGGACCCTGTTTTCTTGACCTGCAAATGCAGGAGTACACCCGGGCTGTCCTCCACCCTCGGATCTGGTTATGCTCTCTCCCAGAGTGATCCCTCCCAGCCTCATGACTCCTTGCGGGTAATGCACAGATGGAAATCTACAGCAAGGACCTCTCTAGGAGCTCCAGACTCAATTCTCCAGCAACCATTTGTCATCGCCACTGAATGACTAGCGTCTCACACTCAACATGTCCAAAGCCAAACGCAACTTTTCTTCCCTAATCTATCCCTTCCCAGTTGTCTCAGCAAATGACATCACCACCCACCCTAAGTCATCCTTAATTCCTTCGGGCCACTCACCCTCATTACCAATCAGTCCATCAGCAAGCCATCTATCTGACCCATAAAATAAATCCTGTAAGTGACCACTTCTCTCCATGTCCTTGGACGGCTTGGACACAAGCTGCCAGCAACTCGGCCAGAGCCAATACCACATCAGCCTACCTTGCCTCTGCCTTCCATTCATGCCTTCTCTCCCTCCCTCACTCCAAGCCATCTATCTAATGGTTTCTAATCCTACCATAAAATTCAAAATCCTGACAATGATATGCTATAGCCTTTGCTGGCATTCATCCCGTCCCATACTACTTTCCCCAGTACCCTGCTTGGCATTCACACGGGCATGCTGTCCTCAAAAATGCCAAACTTGTTTCCCATGCAAGGGCCTTTACTCTTTGTTTTTCTTCTGTCTAGAATATCCTTCTCCAGATCTGTGTCCCGCTGACTCAGCTTAAATATCAACTCTTCTTCAGAGGACTTTCTTCTGATCAGTTTAATCTCAAGTGGTTCCTCTAGTCACTCTCAGATGACCCTGATCGACTTCCTACTGACTTTCCTATTGTTCTTTCTCTCCTTGCTAGACTGTGAGCTCTGAGAAGGTAAGATCTGTATCTGTTTTGTTCCCTCATACATGCAGTGCTTAGAATGGTGTCCAGCAAACAGTGGGCACACAATAAATATTTGTTGAATATCTAAATGAGTAGGAGAAATTTTAGAAATACCCATGGTTTGGGATGCCTGGGTGACTCGATTGGTTAAGCCTCTGCCTTTGGCTCAGGTCATTGATCCCAGGGATCTGGGACTAAGTCCCACATCGGGCTCCTCACTCAGTGGGGAGTCTGCTTCTCCCTCTGCTTGCTCCTGCTGCTTGTGCTCTCTCTCTCCCTCTAACAAATAAAAATCTTTAAAAAAAAAAAAGAAATAACTATTGTTTGTGTTTTGTATAATCACACACACACACACAGAAAGAGTTCATAGTTTCATGTATTATTTGTCTAATCTTATCCACCTCTAGATCTTTCCTAGTTCACACCCAACATCTCTCATCTGATTGAAAACAGCTGGGCTTCCCTCTTTAGATAAACACCATAGATATATAGGTTTAGATATCCAACAGAGCTTCTTAGAGAAGGGATGTGATCAGATTTGTTTTTTTAGGTCAATAGCTGTGCTCCAGGGTGGGGGTGGGGGGATTAGAGACCAGATACAGAAAGAGGCCTAAGCTGCCAGGTAGGACCAAGGCCTGAACCAAGGTGGGGGTGAGACAAGGTGTCAGGCTACAGGTTTAGAGGTTTTAAAGTCAGGTAGAATTGACCCCCTGGGCTAGGAGTGAGCTGTCAAGAGGAGGTTGCCTGCTACCTGGAAATACTTGGAAGTCCAGCACTATAAAACCTGTTGGCCCCAAGGCTTAGTAGGTTAAGCATCTTTTAGCTCAAGTCATGATATCGGGGTCATGGGATCAAGTCCCACGCTGGGCTCCCCACTCAGCAGGAAGCCTGCTTCTCCCTCTGCCTGCTCTCCCCGCTTATATGCATTCTCTCCTCTCTCTCTTTCTCTCTTTCTCTGACAAATAAATAAATAAAATCTTTAAAAAAAAAAAATTCCTGTTGGCCCTAGGAGGGTGGGACCAAACCCCATGGGTCATGTCGGCTATGATCCCTTTTCTGTACACTGACTTTAGAGCCTCTTCCCACTCCCCTCTCTGGTCCCATTTCATATAAACCCCATAACAATCACAAAGTGACTTAAGTACACATAATGTCTTCTGTAGGCCCCAGTTCCAGGAAGTAGGGTAGATATTGTTATAAGCCCCAATTTATACATGACAAACTAAGACTAAGTTACACACAAGGCTGAGACTTGTGTCTTGGGTCTTCTACTTTTCTAGCTCTAAATGCCATGCCTGGAGTGTATGACTTCTTGACTCTCAGATCTCTCTCTCTCTATTTCTTACACACACACACACACACACACACACATTTAAGAATAACGAGAAACCGGGCACTGGCTCAGTGGGTTAAGCCTCTGCTTTCAGCTCAGGTCATGGTCTCAGGGTCCTGGGATTGAGCCCCACATCAGGCTCTCTGCTCAGCAGGGAGCCTGCTTCCTCCTCTCTCTCTGCCTGCCTCTCTGCCTGCTTGTGATCTCTCTCTCTCTGTGTCAAATAAGTAAATAAAATCTTAAAAAAAAAAAAAAAGAAGAATGAGACACCCGTGTCATTTACCCTCAAAGCCCCAAGAGAGAAATTAATCAGCGAATATTTATTAAGCAAACCCTTACAATGTTCAGGACAATCTGTTCGGTGCTGTAAAAATTATAAAAGAAACACAAGATGTGGTTCTTGTCCCCCTGAGGGATTAATTGTTTAATCAGAGGTACAAAGCCAACACATAAAACAATTATGGAAGAATGGAAAAGTCTATCACTGAGAGTCAAACGTGTGTGTTTCTGTGTGATGGAGTTTCAGAGGAAGAGACAGAGCCGCAGGCCAGAGTGGGCCAAGGGTGGTCTGATAGATATAAATGTCAGCTTTTTCACAGGCTGGCTCTGGCCTTACATAGGACAGACCCGAACCTGGCCATCGGCTTTTAGGCAGCTGTCCTGGGAAGAGACGGGGCAAAAGACCTCTATCTCCCAAATATTCCTTTCTCTAATTAGGATTTCTTAAGTTTGAAGCAAGTTATAAGTGATGGGATTACATAGATTTTAAGAGGGAGGGTGGGCCTTCCCTGAATGTAAATACTTAAGACTCCTGACACTGTGTTATCTTTAACACTGGGTCCTAAAGACCTCCACGATCTCTCATCTTTCAATCACAATATGTGAATTTGGGAGAGTGGGGGGAGGTGGTATTGAAAGTAGTTAAAATAGAAAAATGGAAGCCACAAGATACACAACCTCATTTTATCTGTCAGGTTTGCAAAAAGAACCTATTCAAGATAGTTTAAGCAGAAAAAGAGTTAATGGAGGACTATTTAGTCTCTTTCAAAATCTTTAGGATGGCCAGAGAATCAGGCTGACAGGCTTGCCACTCAAGAGCGATGGCCAAGTGATGCTGTCAAACTCTGCCAGTGGAAATGCCGTTGCTCTGGCCGTTGGGCTCAGGTGTCTCGCCCACATTGCTGATGCTGGACGCAAGATTAGCCAGGACAAGCCACAGCCACCTCTGACAATTGGATATCTGTCTCTCAGCGTCCTTGCTAGAAGGAATTCCACACAGCACCTCCTTTATCGTGTTTGCATCCAAACTGACATCTCGCAGCTGGTTGCTGGAGCTTAGGCATGTGCCCATGCCCTAGTCGCAAGGGAAGCTGGAAAAGCAACCCCAGGAGTCAGGAGTTGTAACTGGGAAAACTGGGCTACAGGAGCCCAAAGCTTGGCAAACATCCACCACACCCAGCAGTCACTGAATAGGCTACATAGTGAAGTTTAAAGGGCCCTTAGACAAATTGGCTTCCTTAAAACCCAAAATATATCAAAAGCATTAAAAAGCATGGTGGCGGGGCGCCTGGGTGGCTCAGTGGGTTAGGCCGCTGCCTTCGGCTCAGGTCATGATCTCAGGGTCCTGGGATCGAGTCCTGCATCGGGCTCTCTGCTCAGCAGGGAGCCTGCTTCCTCCTCTCTCTCTGCCTGCCTCTCTGCCTACTTGTGATCTCTCTCTGTCAAATAAATAAATAAAATCTTAAAAAAAAAAAAAAAAAAGCATGGTGGCACGCTGAGACTCGCATGGGAGCACCATGTGGTCTTCCGCCTCTGTGAGCTCCAGTTTCCTTATCTGCAAAGTGGAAATCACGAGATGGAATCTAGTTCAGGACCCAGTAATAGTAGATCCTGAATACCAGTTTCCTAAACTCATCACTCACAACATCAAGCTTTCTATGCAGTAAGAACTCGATGATTTTTAAAAATTCCAGATGTCAGAAATAGTGAATGCAGAGTCTCAGGGACATGGGAGACTGCCATGTTCCAGATGACATGCAGTGCTCTGGTCTAGAGAGCCACTGTCAGTGGGGAATGGCAGGAGGAAGGTTGGGCAGGTAGGCAAGAGGGTTCAGCAAAAAGGCAAGTATTAGCACCACGTCTGCACCTGGGGTAGAAGCAACGTGGAGGACAGATTGGTGGGGAGTAAGACCAGAGTCCTGGGGCAAGATGCGGGGGAAAGATTCTACAAGGTTTCTGGCAAAAGGTCACAGAAGTGAAAAAAGTGAGAAAGGTAAGAGGTAGCTCAAGCAGAACATGCGAGATGATGAAATGAAATGGGAGGGGTGAGGACAGGAAAGACTAAGCCGGTGATTTTCACCCTTGGCAGATTTTGGGAAGAGTGGTGTGCTGAGGTGTGGAGGCCGTTGGCCCTGGGTACAGACAGCAAGGGGTACCTTGCCATAGCGAATGTATAAATAATAGTAAAACCTTTTGTCAGTTTGGGTTTTTATTATCATCATGGGCTGGCAATTCTAAACAATGGCCTTGACAAAGAATGCTTTCCTGGATTACAGCTCAGGGCCCTCTCTGCATGCCCACTTCCCACCCTGCTGTAGCCACTCTATTAGAATCATCTAGAAAAGGCACCTGGGAGGCTCAGTTGGTTAAGGGTCTGCCTTCAGCTCAGGTCATGATCCCGGGGTCCTGGGATCCAGCCCAACATCGGGCTCCCTGCTCCCCGGGGATTCTGCCTCTCCCTCATCCCCTGCTGCTCCCCCTGTTTGTGCTGTCTCTGTGGGACAGATAAATAAATAAAATCTTAAAAAAAAAAAAAAAAGAGGAATCATTTAGAGAACTTTTACAAATCCTGATGCCATATAAACAATCAACAGATGTTAATGGCATCTTTTCTTCCGTTGTAATAGTGAACAGGAAGACAAAATGTCTAGGAATTTAAATAAACGGACAAGGAACTTGGGAGGCTGACTAGTACAAGGAGGGAGGTGCACCATGGCTTCACGGAACTTCATTTTGTCTTATGTAAACTTATAAACTTTAAATACGACCCAACTGAAAATAATGAATTTTTTAAAATAAACAGGCTGATTATAACATTCATATGGAAACGTAAACAAGACTTTCCTCCCAAATTCTGGAAACCACAGGAAGAAGCTTGTTCATTAGCTTTTTCTAATGTCAGAGCGGTGAAGTCTTTTCTGAGAGAGACAAAAATCTAAATGTCCTAAGAGAAGAGATCCATGTCCCTGCTCAGCAGGGAGTCTGCTTCTCCCTCTGTCCCTCCTCCCCTCATGGTTGCACTCTCTCTCTCTCTCTCTCTAAAGAATAAAAAAAATCTTTTAAAAAGAGAGAGAGAGAAGACCCTTAAAAGAGTATCCATAATGTAAAATCAAAAGTCAACCTAGACAAAAATACAGATCAGACATAAAAGGCTCATTTTTCTATTATATAAAGAGCTTCTTCAAATTAATAAGAAAAGGAAATAAAAAACCCTTGGGTAAAGAACACAGAGAGTTCACAGGAAGGGAGCAAATGGCTATTTAATATATGAAAAAATTATTAACGTTACTCAGAATGGGGAAAATGCGCCTATAAAAGATACTGATAGGCCATTTCTCACACATCAGGTTGGCACAAATCAAACAATGATAATACACCTTACCATGAAGAACGAGGGTGCTCTTTCTCCCAGCGTATTGGGTTTTTTTAAAACATTTTATTTATTTCCTTGAGAGGGAGCAAGCACAGGAGAGGGAAAAGCAGACTCCCCGCTGAGTGGGGAGCCCCATGTGGGCTTGATCCCAGAGACCCTGGGATCATGACCCGTGCCAATGGCAGATGCTTAACCGGCAGAGCCACCCAGGCGCCCCCTCCTAGCATATCATGGATGAAGAAACACAGCCTCCAGAAGGTCCGCATGACACTCTCCATAAATCCCAAGTACACTGGCCCATTGACTCGGAGAGCCCATTTTTTTTTTTTTTTAAGATTTTATTTATTTATTTGACAGACAGAGATCACAAGTAGGCAGAGAGGTAGGCACAGAGAAGGGGGAGCAGGCTCCCTGCTGAGCAGAGCCCAATGTGGGGCTCGATCCCAGGACCCACCCCACTGAGCCACCCAGACTCCCCTCGGAGAGCCCATTTTTCTACAGATAAGCCTACAAATGCTGTGTGAGGTGATTCCCTGGGGCATCCATTGTCAAAGCAAGGCTGGGGCCAACTTAAATCCTATCGCTTGGGGACTGGTTAGGTAGAGTAAGGCATATCCATACCATGGAACATCTTGGCTGTGTATAAAAAAGGAGAAGACACTCTCAAAGTATAAGCATAGAACAATCTGTAAGGTACAGTGAAGTCAAAAGTGTTAGATGTAGAAAGTATGCATACAAAGAATGCATACAAAGAATTTTTGTATGCATACAAAGAATGCATCCTGTCAAATAAAAAGGAACTGAAAATAAAATAAACATATACCCACACAGAATTATAAACTATCCTCTAGGTGGAAACTGAGTGACAGGAAGACAGGTACCTGTACCAAGTACGAATATAATCTATTCACAAAAAAACAGGATGAAGTTAAGAGAAGAATCTACTGGTGTAAAGGTAGGGGAGGAAAGGAGACTAAAGGGACCCCGTGAAAAAGTGCTTTTCTGCTCCTTTTCCTGATTCTGTTCTTGCGAGGACCTACACCCCTCCCGTCCCCCGCCGTACACACGCCTCATGAAACAGGTAATATGGGTCCTCCTTGTACAGGTTAAGGAGTTAATGATTTCTTTGGAGTTTTCCAGCACAAGACAGCACATCTTAAGGGGTGACCAGGTGAGGCCATCAGGAACATTTTCTAAGACCTCTAACTCACCAAGACCCCTGGTTCCGGGGCAGAAGTGACATGGAGGACACCTCAATGCTCGTCTACGTTCCTGGACACCTGAGAACGCATCTGCATCAAACTACAATCCTCCATAAAAACCCTAGACCCAGGGCACCTGGGTGGCTCAATGGGTTAAAGCCTTTGCCTTGGCTCAGGTCATGATCTCGGTGTCCCGGGATTGAGCCCCGCATCGGGCTCTCTGCTCAGTGAGGAGCCTGTTTCCTTCTCTCTCTCTGCCTACCTCTCTGCCTACTTGTGACCTCTCTCTCTTTTTGTGTCAAATAAATAAACAAAATCTTAAAAAAAAAAAAAAAAAATCCACACACACACAACCCAGACCCCACGCAAACACCAGACACGCTTTTCTTTCTTTTCAGAGTATCCCGGATGCTCTGTCTGTATCTGCTTTCTCTGTGTCTCAGTAAACTCTGCTCTCACTTCCTCTTGGCTCAAGTTTGATTTCTACCCTGCATGAAGCCAAAACCGGACCCTCTTGGCTGGGGCTGCGGGCACACCGTCCTACCCACCCCCACCCAGTTGCTCCAACCCAGCCAGCCTGCTGCAAAGGCAACACAATAAGAGTAAAAAGGACACGGGGACACCTGAATCCACCAAAAAAATTTTAAAATCTTGAGTTAAAAGAAAAAAAAAAAGGATACCCAGGTCACACCCCAGTCCAATTATACCAGGATGGGCGTGGGTAGGGCCCAGGCATCGCTATTTTTAAAGCTCCCGAGGTGATTCCACTGTGCAGCCAAAAGTAGAGACCATGGCTGTAGCAAGACTCTGGGCTCTTGGTCGGGGTAAATTTGCATCTTGGTCAGGGTTAATCTGTATCCAAGTCTGACTCCTCCACTCACTAACCCTATCCCTTTGCACTTACTTCTCTGATCTTTGTAACCATTCCTGGTCAGGGCTATCTAGTCCTTCTCTTCTTAGCTGCCTCATTCTTCCCCTCTAGACAGTAGGTGCTCAGTTTTCTTATCAACTTGCCAAGAACCCAAGTAAACTCCTGACCTCCTGTCACTTCGATGATGAGAAATGTATTACTTTTAATTAAGAGGGCACCTGTCCTGGTCCGAATGGGCAAGGACGCTGCCTCTCTCTCTGCCAGTTTGATGGTTTTAGGTGCAAGGAACAGAACACTCAGGCTCCAACAAAAAAGTATTTGTTCTTTCAAATAAAAAGCCACCCAAGGGTGGGCTGAGCTTCCTGGGAGCGTCAGCTCCTCCTTCTCTGAGGAGCTCCGGGCTTCCTGAGTTGGCTTCATCTTCATGCTGGTAGTGAGACGAATACAACATTGCCTGCATTTCAGCTACAAACTGCAAAATCCAGAGAAAGGGAAAGGAACTGCTTCCTCCCAGGTCTCTCTCTCTCTTTTTAAAGGATTATTTTATTTATAAGAGAGAGAAGAGAGCACGCACATGAGCCGGGGGAGGGGCAGAGAAAGTGGGAGAAGCAGACTCCCCGCTGAGCAGGGAGCCCAATGGGAATGGGGGTTCCACATGGGACTCTATCCCAAGACCCTGGCCTGATGACCTGAGCAGAAGACAGCCACTTAACCAACTGAGCCATCCAGGTGCCCCCTGGGTCTCTTTTTTTTTTTTTTTTTTAAAGATTTTATTTATTTATTTGACAGAGAGAAATCACAAGTAGATGGAGAGGCAGGCAGAGAGAGAGAGAGGGAAGCAGGCTCCCTGCTGAGCAGAGAGCCCGATGCGGGCCTCGATCCCAGGACCCTGAGATCATGACCTGAGCCGAAGGCAGCGGCTTAACCCACTGAGCCACCCAGGCGCCCTGGGTCTCTTTTTTATAAGGAAGAAAACATTTCCTCAAACCCTCCTGCAGTTTTTCTTCCTGCCCCTAATCTCATTAGCCAAATGGTCACATATCCATTCTTCTGCCAGCTATCTAGAAAGAAGAATGGATTATCATGGTTGGCTTACACCCATGGCTTGGAGCCGTGTACTTTTCCTCCCAGGATACATTTGACAATATCTGGAGACACTTCGAGTTGTTTCCATGGTAGCTGGGGTTCTACTGGCAGAAATGCTGCTCAACATCCTGTCCTACACACAACAGCCCCGACAACATAGAATTCCCTGGGCTCAGTGTCAATAGTGTCAAGACTGAGACACCCTGCCTGAGACTAATCAGGGTCCACCCGACAGCTGAAGACAGGGTCACCTTCTCTTAGTCACGTGATGGCTAAAAGAGCAGAGTTTTTACACAGAGAAGAACTGACCAAACTTCCCTACATCATAGGTGTTGGGCTCCTGTACCAATTTCCTGCAGAGTAATCCAAATGGAGAATTTCAAAATCAGTGGTCTAATCACAATTAATTATATGGATCTACAGTTCTAGAACCCAATGAGGTTAATATTCTTTTTAAAATTTTTCTATTGAGATATAACTGACATAAAACATTATATTAGTTTCAGACGTACAACATAATGATCCAATATTTGTGTACATCAAAAATAATGATCACCCCAATAAGTTAACATCTATCACCACACAATTTTTCCTTTGTGATGAGAACTTTTTAATATCTACTCTCTTAGCAACCTCCAAATATACAATATTATTAACTATACTCACCATGCTGTATATTACATCCCATGATATTTATTTTATAACTGGAAGTTTGTACCTTTTGACTTCCTTCACCTATTTCATCCACTTCCGTAACCCCTAACATTCTTGATTTAATATGCATATTTCTGCAGAACTAGAAGGCGAGGCACTCAAGATGGCCACAGGACATTTGCTCACTGGTCAATCGAAGAGCATTACAAATGTGCTCACTAAATCTTTTCAAAGAGGGAGGTATGACTTTACTATTGGTAGAATTTTAGCAATCAGGGAAAATGTGAGGTTGGCTGCTTCTACTTGCAACATTGGCTGGTATCTCAAGGAGACATGGGAGTTCAGGGAGTCAAGATTAAAGTATCAGCTGAAACACCCAGAAGAACAATATATCCCTGTTCTTTGTTTTTTGCTGAGACAGTTATTTACCCAATATCTCTCCGGCCTGAAAACAAAACCATTCATTACAAAGACCAACTTTTCAGAGCAAAGAGCAGGGTTAACATGCCATCCCAATAACTGCATATGTCTGTGTAGATTTCTGATTCCTACACTTCTGGAAATCTCAAGAACTAACTCATGCCCATGGAACAGGCACAGATTCCTGGTGTATCAGGACTCAGCCACCCTCCAGTGGATGGCAGCAGGCTTGCATGCCAACAGAACTGTCCCAGAGTTCTTTTCTGAAACTTAAAGGCAGATTCATTCACTCACACCCCTATAAGTTAGTCACTACATGTGGTAATCATTAGTTCTAGTCACCAAATATTTCTCGTTTTCCCTCAGGTTCATGGTAGGATTGCACATCCTGTCCCTTTAAATTCAGAGGTGGTCATGTGAATTGCTTTGTTTAATGAATACTCCAGCAAGTGCACACACAAAAATTGAGCTTTAGGGGCTCCTGGGTGACTCAGTTGGTTAAGTGTCTGCCTTGGCTTGGGTCATGATCCCAGAGTCCTGGGATGGAGTCCCGCATCGCATCGGGCTCCCTGCCCGGTGGGGAGCCTGCTTCTCCCTCTCTCTCTACCCCACCCCCGGCTTGTACACACTCTTTCTCCCTCTCTTAAATAAATAAATAATTTTTTTAAAAAAATTGAGCTCTGACTATCATGGAAGCATAGACAGACAGTCTCCATCATCCTAGATCCCTAGGTAAGGAGGACATGGAGCAGGGTCCACACCAACCCGTAATGAACAAGTAGTATAAGCCAGAAACCACCATTTAAGCCACTTAGATTTGGGGTCATCTGTTGCAATAGTAGAGACTGTTATATCCTGACTGACACAGTTCCCAAAATGATAACTCACCTCCCGTCTTTTGTGCCCTCCATCTCCTCCCTGTATTTCTCCAGTCTGATCTTCTACTTCTCTTTTCACATCCCAACACAGTGAGTCTTCTGGAGCCCCAATTTTGCACCAAACAAACTCCCTTGCATCCTTGGCTTCTCCATAGAAGGTGTCCTTCACCTTTGGGCCTTACCTGACCCTGGCTCTCCTCTAGAGGCTTCTCCTCTCTCACATCTCAGACCCGAGGGTTGGGAGGTGATATTGGTAGTCCCAATGCCAACGTTGCTTTTACCCTTGAGTAAAAGTTCCACTCCTTTTAGGACTCCTGGTCTCTAGCTGGGTCACCCCAGGCCTTTCACGTTTGACGGACATCCTGGTCACTCCTCTTCCACTGCCCTCTTGGGCACTTGGATCATAGTTCTCTTCTCTTCTCCAAGTCCTGCAGAATCCTGGGAGGCTTCAGTTAGCCTATGGACAACTACCAAACACCCTAACCTCGTAGCTTCCTGACTTTTCCAAGTGCGGCAGTCTCCACCTTGTTTGTGCTCTGGGCACATTCTCTGAGGTTACATTGTAAATTCTGTCTCCACTCAGAACGGCTTCCCTTTAGCCGTTGAAGCTGTGATGACCCACCATGGGGGGACAATGAGTTGGCTCAGTAGGTTGAGCTGCACTGGACACTAAGCAACCTTCCACTTGCCAAACCATGTCCTAGAGCAGAGGTTCTCAAATTTTAATGATTTATTCTAATCACCTGGGGATCTGGTTAAAAGTCAGACTCTGCTGAAGCAGATCTGGTGTGAGACCCGAGTGTCTACATTTCTAACCAGTTTCCAGGTGATGGCTGTGCCTTGAGAGCTCACTTTTAGTCACAGGGAGTGAAATATCCCTGAGATGGGGCTGTCCTGTACTTCCCAGTCTTCCTTGGAAAGAGCCGGCCACCACCTCTTTGAGCTGTCATCACTTCCCATGGAACCCACCCAACAATGGGAGACCTGTCTCAAGAAGTCCACACCAAATGGTGAGCTCTGCCTGTAGTCTTCCATTTTGACTTTTAATTTTTTAAAGGATCCCAGATGCAAAGGGTTCACTGATGTTCACTGCATAGCACACTCTCATCAGCCCATGAAATGTCCCTCCACTTGTGGTTTATTTCTTTTTTGCAACCCTTCAACCCTGATACCCATACCTCTTTCCTCCCCAGCCCTTGTCATAGGTCAGCACACTAATATGTTTGGTATAGGTCCTTAAATATGCCTGCATTCAACCTTGTAAAATGAGTTTTATATGTTTACGCTTTTAAATTAGGTAAATGACGAGCAATTTAAAAAGAAAAAAAAAAACTTAAGAGACCTTCCGTATGCGGTCTTGTTGTATAGCTCTTCCTGATGAGGTGGCTGATATTTATGTCCCCCTTACTTATACAGGAAAACAATGCACCCCTTATTATTTGAACCAGCCCTGGCAAGTCTGTCTCTTGCAACCAAAATGACCTAAGGAACACTTTGCTTCCTGGAGGTGGTTGTGAGGCTTAACTGAGAACAGAATGTGGTGTCAGACTTCCCAGACCCATGGATCCTTAATGTCAGATCCTCTTTTGTTGTAGTTGGCAAAGGGCTGAATGAAGAGTGATTTAGGCCAGGATTAAGGATTCAGTCTCCATATGGCCCAGTTAGCTCTGCCAGATACCAAGAGCACCCCTAACACTAGCCTAAAATATCATTGCAACCCCTTTGACATAAAGATAGAAGTAAAAAGGTTTAAAACATGCGGCCAGACTTGATTAGACAGACAAGCCAGTGAGCAAAGTAAAAAGTCCAGAAACAGACCCAGAGACATACAAGGGTTTAGTTTATGCTAAAGGTGGTTTTTCAAATCAGCAAGGAAAAGATGGATTAACTCGTAAACATTGGAACATCAGGGTGGCCATCTGGAAAGACAAATTAACTTGGATTCCTAACTTACTGCTTATAATAAAATAAATTCCAGATGAAGCAGAGAATAATATGTTAAAAAATTAAATTATTAAAAAAATTATTAAAAATTAAATTACTAGAAAAGTTTTAAACTAATTTCCAAATAAAGCTTTTCTAAGCACCACACCAAAACCCAGATACCTCAAAAGAAAGATGAATTTAGGTACATTAAAATTTTGTAATTCCTCAAGACAAATCCACCATAAACAAATGTTCTTAAAACATAAGTAGCCTATATAGGTCAATAAGAGAAAGATCATTGTCCCATTTGAAGAAAAAGGGGGGGGGGGTGCGGGAATATGAAGAGTTCATAGGAAAAAAATACATAAATGCTCTAAGTATATGAAAAAATACTTGAGATCGGGGCCCCTGGGTGGCTCAGTTGGTTAAGCAACTGCCTTCGGCTCAGGTCATGATCCCAGCATCCTGGCATCGAGCCCCATGTCAGATTCCTTCCTCAGGAGGGAGCCTGCTTCTCCCTCTCCCTCTGCCTGCTACTCTGCCTGCTTGCACTCTCTCTCCGTCATAACAACAACAACAACAACAAAACTAACCTAAAAAATACTTCAGATCACTTATAAAATGAAAAAGGCTAATAAAAATTACAATAAAAATGTATTTTTCAGCTCA
Organism: Mustela erminea; assembly: GCF_009829155.1. NCBI lineage: Eukaryota > Metazoa > Chordata > Mammalia > Carnivora > Mustelidae > Mustela > Mustela erminea. Next base: position 92,318,028 of record NC_045620.1, on the reverse strand, counting down.
CAGTTTGACAACATTGAAAGATTTAGAAACCACACTGACAAAGATGTGTGAAAATAGGCACTCTCATAAATTTCTCCAGAGGATAATTTGACAATATCTACCAAAGTAAAAATAAGGGCATCTGGGTGGCCGAGTTGGTTAAGCACCCCACTCTTGGTTTCAGCTCAGGTCACGATCTTAGGGTTGTGAGATTGAACCCCCCTCCAGCTCCTCATTCAGCAGGGAGTCTGCTTGGGATTCTCTCTCCCCCTCCTCTGCCCCGCCCTCCCTCTCCCACCTCAGGTGTGTTCTCTCTCTCTCTCTCTCCGCGTGTCAAATAAATAATTCTTTAAAAAATATTAAAAACAAACATAGCCTTTGACTTTTAGGAATGTATTCACAAACATACTTGAATATGTGTGAATTACATGTGTCATTTTATTACCATAAATTATGATTTGTCCAAGTAATGGAACACCATACAGCTATAAAAAGTTGTGAAGCTTTTGGATTACTAACGCGGAACACGTCATTTAGAGAAAAGAGCAAGATACAGAACCACGTCGAGTAGGGGGAGGAGGAGAGTGAAAACACGGGCCTGCTTGCAAGTGCAAGGAAGATCTTCGGAAGGTGATGAAAGCGACTTTGAGGGAAAGAGGGAGCAGCTGGCATGGGAGCGAAACTTCATGTTTCATGTTTGCCTTTTGTACGAATTGAGTTTTATAGCATGGACCCCATTATGAAATGTAATATAAAATCTAAGTAATAGTAAATATCTCAAATGCTACCGGTTTTTCCTGCAGAAATCTTGGTGCCCACTGAGTTTTGGTTCTCATTTCTGTGGACTGTATAAACAAATAAAAAAAAAGGAAGCTTAAAAAAGGGAAGTAGAAAGAAAGTCTCTGGAGAGGGTCTGTTTTGATTCTGCCGTCTGGGTGCTCTAGGTATTTGGTGATGAAGTAATGCCTGCTTTCTCAAACCAGGAGCAGGAGAAGCGGCTCTTCCTTCCTCCTTCCTTGCCTCCCTCCCTCCCAGGAGGAGGGTGCACACGGACACAGAGAGTGGACGCCAGGTTGTGAACCTGACAGACGGACCGAGGAGAGCGGGTGCTGACTGGTGGGGAAAGGCAGGCAGCAGGGGCTCTCTAGACCAAAGGGAGAGACAGGAGCCCACACGCTGCTGATTTAGCAACAAATCAAGGGCCAGAATGCCTGGGACCCCTCTGGAACACAGTTGACCAAAAAGAAAGGGAAGCCTTCTGGGCCTGGAGAAGGGAGCACAAAAGAAATAGATAGATAGATGAATAGCAGAGGCAGAAGCCAGGGGGTTGGAAAGGCAAAGAATATCAGGGTTTGGAGTGGGGATGTAAGGACTAGGGGAGAGGCAGGGGTTCAGTGCAACTGAGGCAGGGACTCCTGATCTCTCTTCATTTTTCTGTGTGTGGGTGATCAAGTCGGGAGATAAGGCCTTCCACTAGCACTGCAGGGCTTGATCTCACATTCAGGATAATGACAGCGGGTTAATATTTAGCCCCACTTGGAAACCGATCAGCACAGTTCTTAGAGCTTTCACAGATGGGCCTCTAAGAGCAGCACCAAGTGTACATGCCCTCAAGCTTCAAAATTCTCTGGGTACTGGTACCATGTTGCTGCTCGGGTCGTCTTTAGCCAGCCCTCTATCACCCTGCTTCCCTTGCCCCATAGATTTGCATTCATTCATTCAACCGGACCTACAACACCAAGCACTGTACCAAGCCCAGAAACACAGTGGTTTACATGACACACCTCCATGGAGCTTATAGTTTAGGGAGGAAACAGACAGTTGAAAAGCTAAACCGAAATAAGTGTGTAATACAAATTACGACACGTGCTATGAGCAAAAAAGAAAATGTATTCTGAGAGTGAGAAGCTGGCAGCCCAGTTTAGATCGTGTGGTCAGGAAAGAGGGCTGCCTCGATGCATAGCTCTAGGGGACATTGCCCATGGAAAACACTGTGCACGGCATGCCAGAGGTCAGCCAGGCAGAGTGGGGCCAAGGAGCCTTCCAGGAGAGGGAAAGGCATGCTCACAGACATGAGAATAGGAAATATTTGGGCAAGGACAGGCCACTGCAAGAAGTAAAAAGGAGGGGCAGCATAGAGGAAGGGAGGCATGAGATGAAGCCCAGATTCATGGGGAATATAGGAGACCATGAGAGGAAAGTGGGATTTTCATTCTAAGCTGAGTGGGAAGACTCTAGAGAGCACTAAGCAGGTGGGTGACATGGTCCAAGGTATAAATGCTTACAAGCCACTCAGGCTTCCCTCTGGGACATGGGCTGGAAAAGAGCAGGAGAAGAACTGTCAGGAGAAAGAACCAGTTTGGAGGCCACTGAGTCCACCGGGCCAGAAATGAAGGTGGTTTGGCAAGAGATGACAGCTGCAGAAAGAGAGAGACCAGGGGATGGAGTGGAAAAAAGTTCTAGAGATGGAAGACAGAACACTTGCTGGTAGGGTGAATGACTCCAGGTTTCTGGCTTCAGCAAATGGGTAGTTCCATTTATTGAGACAGGGGAACATGGGGAAGAATGGGTTAGTGAATAGATCCAGAGTTCCATAAGCTGAAATGCTTACAGTAAGTAAGGAGACAGACTTTATGAGCTTGTGTTCATATCAGAGATCTGGTTGGAGACACAATATGGGCAGCGTAAGATTGTATTCAAAGCCTTGTGAAAGTCTGGATCCTCTAGTGAGGGAGTGTGCACAAGGGAGGGAGTGTGCCTTATTTTCTAACGTGTTTGAAAGTTCTTCAGGGTCTCCCATATATTGCAGATCACACCCTATGAAGTTTATCGGGAGCAGCTGAGAACAGTTCTTCACCTCTGCCTTCAGCATGCAGACAGCTAGAGCACAATGCCTCACTTCCCAGCATCTCTGCTCATTCACATGTGGGAATCCTTCATTTATTCTCTACCTCTGATTCTGGGTCTAGTCACACATTAATTAAAAGGCCTCTTAATTGTCTTAGGACACAATGATGTCACAGTGCAAAGTTTCAAGCATGGATTGGAAACAGCAATGAGGGTACAAGAGAGTGTAAGGGCTTGCGGGATCTGTTCATCCTTAACTATTTCTCCCAGGTTCCAATGGATCCTGGACTGGGACGCCCAGCCTGGTTCTGGAAGAACTGAAACACCCAGAGCTTTGCTTACTAAGGGTACGCCAGCATCTCTCTTTGGCTCTGACGTTCTTCAATAGAGAGGATTTGTTTGGGCTTATTGTCCCAGCCAACGTGGGTCCTCTGCACTGGGTTAAGTTTTTCTCCCGGCCGCCTTCCATGGGTTGAGCTCCATCATGTCCAATCTATACCAGTTTCCTTTAGTATGGGTGATGATCCCCATTTCAGGCAGTCACTGTGATGGAAATGAGGGCCGTCGCACTCCTGGTGCAGGCTTGGACCCCTGCAACAAATACAGCCTCTATTTGAGCCCGCTGGCCTCTGAAGGGGCTGGGGGTACAGACCCTTTTAGAGCATTGGCTTAAAGTAACTACAGTTCCTGGTCCCAAAGTCACAGCTGTTGCTACAATTCTTCCTCATCTGAAGGTGCCGATGTGTGAACCTTCAGTCTGGTAAGGTTATAAAGTGACATGAGGAAGGATCATTGGAAGGCAGGCAGGCAGGGACAAGACCCACCCCGCTCCCCAACAGGAAAACCATCCTTAAAAGGATTTTACCCTGCCCTGAAAGAAGCCCTTCCCCCTTTCCCATATGATAGACAGGTAACAAAAATCTGATAGAATGATGGGCACAGGGAGGGTTAATCAGATTAAAAGTTGATTAAAAACCCCTAGCCAGGGGCACCTGGGTGGCTCAGTGGGTTAAGTCTCTGCCTTCGGCTCAGGTCATGATCTCAGGGTCCTGAGATCAAGCCCCACATCGGGCTTTCCGCTCAGCGGGGAGCCTGTTCCCCCCCTCTCTCTCTGCCTGCCTCTCTGCCTGCCTCTCTGCCTACTTGTGATCTCTCTCTGTCAAATAAATGAATAAAATCTTAAAAAAAAAAAAAAACCCTAGCCATAGATACTACAGGGGCAACTCCTTCAAGTCCCCACCCTCCCCGGGAGCTTTGTACTATCACTTTGCTACCATTAATAAACCTTGTGTTGCTGCCCACCACCCTGTGTGGTCTATGTCTTCATTCTTCAAGCAGCATGACCAAGAACCACAGGCAATGACAGAGAAAAATATCCTGCAATGCCAAGACTGGTGGTTTACAAGAACCTTCAATGGCCTCATAAACTCTTTCCCTGGGGTATGAGCTTGCTCTATTTTACAACTCCTATCTGCCAAGTTCTACATGCATTTTATTTCTTTCAAACTTGAGAAAACTCTGTAGGAAAGTTTCTAAACATTCCTCAAACACTTCTTAATTATGGGCTCAGCCTTTGGGTCCAAGTAAATTAAGACTGATCCAGTTTCACAAAATCTCAATCTAGTCAGGAACTGGGGAGCTCTGAAGCAAAGCAATCAAGGTAGCTTGAAGACCCAAGTGGTGAAGGGTCATTAAACTACCAATGTACAGACAAGTTGAACTTCCCTTTAGGGTTGAACTTCAGTTGCAGATGGTCAGATCTTTGAGACATTTTAAAGAGTACCCAGGTAATAGAAGTTCCCACCTTTGAGGTCAACCAGAAAAGCCACCTATGTGTTATGGATCCAATGGAGGAAAAGGATAGGGACTGAAGGGGTTTTGTCAACCCTCCAGGACATCATCTTCAAAGACTTGTCATTTTAGGACACAGCTCTCACAGTTTCCTGACATTTCTGAATATCCTGGGGTAACAGGACTATCTGATGGTGAGATAGTCTTCTCAAGAATATTGGTTTATCAAACAGCCTTGGAAGACAGAAATAAGGTCTCTTTCCAGAGCACTGGCAAGTTTATTTACTATTTGGTATAATAAAGATAGTGTCTCCCTTTAGGGCAAAGTTCAGGTAGGCTTACTGCCCATTATAAAAGATTCAAGTTCCCCAAACTTGGGGTCCCTCTCTTCTGATGTAGCCCTCTCCTTGTGCAAGCATTACCTGGTCCTTTCATGTATTACCCTGTGGAAATTGAGGTCTAAGGAACAAACACCAAAGTGATGTTACCTGAGTTACTGCTATTGCTGTAAGTAATAGCCTGTGCTTTATCTCTGACCCAGGAATCTTATGTCTTCTGCTCACACACGTGAGCAGGCTTACTAGCTTGCAGGTAAGGTAAAATCTCAAATCCCTCATAATTATTGACAGTCAGGCACCTGTCTATGTAATCGTGGCCTGGAACTCAAGACCAGTGTTTATTTTATTTTTTTTAAGACTTTTATTTATTTATTTGACAGAGAGAGATCACAAGTAGGCAGAGAGGCAGGCAGAGTGAGAGGAGGAAGCAGGCTCCCCGCCAAGCAGAGAGCCCGATGTGGGACTCGATCCCAGGACCCTGAGATCACGACCTGAGCCGAAGGCAGAGGCCCAACCCACTGAGCCACCCAGGCATCCTCAAGTCCAGTGTTTAATCTTCCAAACAAAATTCCCTTGACAGCCCAAGTGGAGGGATTCTTTCCCTTCTGCAGATTGGCAGACTGCATGAATGAGTGCACAGTATTACAATTTCCTTGAGACTCTAAATCTGAAAGCTTCTTCCAGAAGTTCTTCAAAAAAGTCCCAGCACTGATCAAAGGCAGGCAGGCAGGAATGACCATCTGTGACAGTGACCGCACATCTAGACCAGGTGTTTTCTAAGTTTTCCTCCCTGGTGGCAGCCAAGAGCCTCACCCACGATCACACCAGAAGCTCTCCTTCCTCCCTCCTGCCTGAGGTTGGGTTCTTCCCTCTCCTGCCTGTTGCTTCTCCCTGCTAAGTTCTTCAAGGTCACCTTGTTCCCTTCATCTCTGCTGCTTCCTCCATAAATCTCAACATCTCTTTCTCACCCTGACCCCAGCTTCTACCTTCTCCCACTCCAGTCTGGATCCCATGCAACCCTCATAGTTTCGGCTTCCTTAGCTCCATCACCTTCCTCAGGGACTTTCAAGCCAGGCAAACCTGGTGGTTGCTTGTGTCTGCTTGATTTATTGGACTGCTTTACAACATTTTGAAAAAAAAAAAAAAAGCTAACCTAAAACATAACACTTTAAACCTTTAGCGTATCACTCAAAGCCCTTCCTGCTAGTGCCCCACCCCATCCTCTCCCCATCCTCAGAAGCCCTCATTTGAGCCACTTTTCCAATACCCGTATCACCTATATTTTTGTTTCTTGTTTTGTTTTGTTTTGTTTTGACCATACTGCTGTTTTGATCAAGCCTCACTGCCCACAAGATCAGGTCCAAACTACTTAAGTTGGTATTCATCGCTCTCCCTGTTCTGCTATGTGTCCTTCCTAATACAAACTCTCTTCACCAGCAAGTTTGGTCTCTTCCTAATACAGTGGAAACTGGGTTCCTAGGAGCCTTCTTTGAACGTCTGTTTACATTATGACGGCACTTTTTCTTTCTGCTATCTGTCCGCTCCGCCCCTGGGTTCCGCATCCTCCAGCACTGCAAACACAAGACACATAGAGCCATAATGGACAAAGCCATCTCTGATCACTCCAGCCCATGGAGTACCCCAGTGTGTGTGTGAGGGAGTGTATGTGTGTGTGTCCTCAACCTATTAACTCTGACATCTGGAACGCCTCACTCCACCCCAGTATCCTCTCTCCCCCAACACTCATATACATGCTTAATACCTGGCAAAAGCCGACTCCCAGTGAACACACATTGCTTCATTGAACTCAAGGATCTTTCCTTCTGGTTTCCCCATCTTTCCACTCGAGTAACACAAATTCCTGATTTACAACATTGCCTCTGATTCCTGATTTGTGCTGTATGTCATGCTATCACCCCACAATCCAACCTGAAACACCCTGTTCTTTTCTTCCTTCCTTACCTACTCAGTTCCTATGTATTCTTTTTTTTTTAAAGATTTTATTTATTTATTTGACAGACAAAGATCACAAGTAGGAGGGAGGCAGGCAGAGAGAGAGGAGGAAGCAGGCTCCCTGCTGAGCAGAGAGTCCTATGCGGGGCTCAATCCCAGGACCTTGGGATCATGACCTGAGCCAAAGGCAGAGGCTTTAACCCACTGACCTTCCCAGGTGCCCCAATTCCTACATTTTCTTGAAGATACAGTTCCGTTGTCACCTCTTTGTCCAGCCCAAGCCCTGGGTCAACCTGTACAACTTCAACCATGAGGCTGATTTATTCTGTGGATTCAAAGTTCCTTGATCTTATGATTTATTTAATAGAACCAGGTCAAACTTTGTACCCTACAAGCAGATAACCCATTGCTTACCTCTAGTACCCCTTCCATCCTGGTACTCATCACTGTATATTATAAATATCTGCTTCTATGCCCACCTCACTCCAAGAGATGATAAGCTCCTTGAGGGTAAAAAGATTGGGTCTTATCCATCTTTATGTTCTCAAACATAGAACACTCTATGTGCTCAATAAATATATGCTAAATGAAAGTGTGAGTTCTTCCAGCTCCTCACTGTGATAGTTCATTTTATGCATCAACTGGATTAGGCTATGATCTCCAGATGTTCAGTCAAATTCTTTTTTAGACGTAATTACATTGAAATCAGTAGACTTTTAGTAAACCAAATTACTCTTCATAATGCAGAGTAAACTTCAAGTAAAACAGATTATGTTCCATAACCATCCAGTTAATTTAGGTCCTTAAGAGAACAAATAATCACATCCCCCAGACGAAGAAGGAATTCTGCCTCTCGGAAGAACGCTTACTAATGTATCAGTCATGTGGATATAGAAGTGAAGGCAGCAGCTGGCAAGCCTGATCCAGAGTTGGAAACTGGAAGGACAGCTGGAGCAGAAGGACCAAGAGAAGGGAGTAGAAGTTTGGGGGAGGAGAGTGATCGAGATAATGGGATGTGGAAGCTGAAGCTGGGTCAGGACAAAGGAGTCATACAGAAGAGGGCTGGTGGGTGGTGAAGAAACAGGAGGATGACAGGACCAAATGAGACCACAGAAACAGATTTAGACACAGGTGTAAGAGTCAGAGAGTGGTCTCTGACGTTCCTTGTGAGGGTACAATTTCCGAGCTGGTGCAGACTCTGATCACAGCACAGTCCAGATATGGTTAAAGAAATGAACAGGGAAGAAAAATAAAAGAAGGACCTTGTATTAGACTCCAGAGAAGTAGAACCAATGGGACATGTATGTATTGAGAGAGGAGTTTATTTTAAGAAATTGGCTCACACACTTGTGGGGGATGCCAAGTCCACAATCTGAAGGGCAAACCAGCAGACTGGAGGCCTGGAGAGGAGTTGATATTGCATTCCATTATATTCCACATGTATTGTTTCCAGTTTTACTGTTGTAAGAAGTATTGGAATAAACACCCTTGTCTAAAGTAGCATCAGTTTTTGTAAGTATTTCATGTATATACAACTTTGTATCTTAAGACCACACACTGCCTTTTCCAAAATGTGTATTTCTGGACAGCAGATCAACCAAGTGATTGTGAAAATTGCAGCGCATGACGCAAGCTTTTAGGGTGGAGAGGAAGCGTGTGGCCGTGAACATGAACTGGTAAGACATTTTTTCTTTCTTCCACCTTCTTTCTCTTGTCATCGTGTTTTTCACTTGCTGTTTAATGTTCTCAATAGAGAAAAATTAAAATCTTAAGTTATTAGCATTAATTTTACTGTTCCTCTTTATACATCATGCAATGCCAATTTCAAATGCAAACACAAGAACACCTTGACTCATATGCAGAATAACTGCAATTACAGCGTTTGTATTTTATAGCTGGCACGTGCACGTGTGGGTCATTCTTACCAGAGTAAAATTCACTCACCTGTTTTTCTTTTACTTCTTGATGTACATACCAGTCTACAAACACTCTCAACCTTAGGCTTACCAATGAGTAAGGAAGGAACTGTGGGTCTCCCAGTCTCTCCCTTTCCTTCTGCGTCATCATTTGCAAAGTAAGTGGCTGGCTTATGATACAATTAGAAGGATATGATAGGGTTCCTTGATTTTTTGTTTCTTAAAGTGCCTTCTTCCTGCATTTGAAGCAAGTTCTGGTTGAAACAGGAAGCGTGGCCTCTGGGGCTATAAAAATCCCACTTATTCAGTCATAGAAATAACACACTTACCTAGTACTCATTTCAGGTCTCCCTGAACTCCCACACATCATGTGTCCACCAGGATTCCTTTCTTGTGGGGCATCATGAATGCAGTACACATGGGACAGCAAGGAATGGCAGGCCCACATGCTGCATGTATCCCCACTGTTCACAAGCCTGCTCCATTGTCCTATTGGATTTCACTTGTTAACACAAGTTCAAAGACAAAATTATTAAGAACTCCAAGATCAGGCACCTTGTTAGCTTAGGGAATTCAAGCGCCACATTGGGTGTAGAGCCTACTTAACAACAACAAACAACAACAAAACCCTCCAAGATGGCAACAGGGGTGCATTAAACCAAGTGTGGGACCCTGGGACCACCCATGTCGATGATGAGATGAAGGGGCAGAGTCAGATGGCATGGTCCTCAAATGAGATGGTTTCTGGGGCAACTGTCTGGCTCAGTCAGCAGCGAATGTGACTCTTGATCTTGGGGTCATGCGTTCAAGCTCCACTTTAGGTGTAGAGATTCATTAAAAACATTCTTTTAAATAAAAATAAGTAAATAGGTAAGTAGTTGGCTTCTGAAAAGCAAAGGAGACTGGAGGAGTGGTATGTTAGGAAAGAGTTTGGAGAACAGCGGTAACTTGGCTTCTTGGTAAGTATCCCAGGAATGCCAGAAAATACAGTATATTCTCTGTAAGAATGAAAATTTAACGTAGATCAGTTAAATCCATAATAAGATCAGGGAACTTAGAGTGCAGATATGGGGGGGGGGGATCAATCGCATGGTTAAGGTTTTCCAGGATGACAAAGAACTTGGGTAAAAACACTGGGACCTGGGTCCCTAGGACCTCAAGGACTAGGAAGAAGATCCACAAAGCACACTGACAATATAGGCTGGTACTGCCTCAAAGGGCAGAGAGTTTTAGATAAGTGGAGGAAAATGTTTGGGGAGGAAAAACAAAATGCTAGGAGAATTCTGATAACCTGCCTCCACCCCCTCCATGGGAGTTAGTCAATGAACATCCCAGGCTCTCCAGAAAGAATGAGATATCAGGCAAAAGGAAATCTTGCTGTTGGACCTGTCTTGACCCGTGCAAGTGGAGACTTGGTGATGCTCTCTTGACTGTCATGGTTGTCCCCTCTCCTCTCGTAGGTGCCTCCTAACCAGTCTCCCTGCCACAAGTCCCATGCACACTCATCCACCAACAATTTTGCTACCAGTTATTGTCTTCCTAACAATCCCCAGTAATTTGCACAGCTCACAAGGCTCATCCCAGCACAGTCGTCCATTGTCCATCTAGCCTCAGTGCCTACCACTGCCCAGTCAACTCCTTCTGGGACAGTCAGCCCCTTCTGGCTGGCGTTCCCAAACACGCCAGTGCCTCTATACCTACCTGTCTGATCTCTTATAATTTCTGCCTAGAATGTTCTTCTCTCTCCTCTGCCAGGTAAGAATCCACAGGTGTGCTAGTAAATTGGCTCTCCTAAAAATAAATAAAGAAATCCAGATTCGTAGACTTCACTAATATACTGTGGTATAAGTACTCCCACCATGTCTGACTGCAAGCTACTGACAGGAGGTTACTGAACAGGAAACTGAGATGAGACGGGCATAGTCTTTTCCTGGGAGCCAGGACGATCCATTCCAACACACCACTGTCCCTCAGCAGATCACCTTTCTTGCTTGAAAATTCCTTTCAGCAAACCCTACATACTGGAACATAGGAGAGACACATCAGTCTATTTCTTCCTCAGAGACTCCAGAAAAAGCTAAACCTGTCAACACCTTGATTTGGGATTTCTGGCTTCCCAAACTACAGAGAATAACTTTCTATTGCTTTAGGCTACCCAGTTTGTGGCCATTTGTAACAGCAACCCTGGGAAACTTATATAGTCCTATGCTTCAAATTTTTCTGTATCAATTCTATATTACTATATATTTTAACTTGAAAATGAAAGTTTTATGGTTCTCCTTTTGCCTGCCTATTAAATATTATGTTCGTATCAGCCTTTCTATCCTTACCTCCCACTCCTCCTCAGCTCAGTATGAACTCTCACTCTTTTCTTAGAGATAGGGAAGCAAACCATAAGAGACTCTGAAGGATAGAGAGCAAACTGAGGGCTGGTAGAGGGAGGTGGGGGGGTGGGCTAAATGGGTGATGGGCATTAAGGAGGACACTTGTCGTGATGAGCACTGAGAGTTGTATATATGAATTCTACTCCTGAAACCAATATTACACTATATGTTAACTAACTAGAATTTAAATAAAGTTTTCAAAAAGTAACTTCTTTTCTCTTACAATGTGTCACTTTGCAGTTCCCCTAACATTCCACTTCTTTACATACTCTACCCCACAGTACTGTCTTCATGAGCACACGGCCAGCGCAGTCACACAAGTCTCCACATTCACAGGGCTCCGTGCTTGGAGTACAATGCTCTGTAAAGGCTCTCTTGAAATTCTTAATTGTCTCTTTGAATTTCTAAGTGAAGTCCAGTGGGGCAATGAAAGGTATGCCAGGTGCTTAGAGCCTCTGCCCATATGTGGTCCCACCTCTTGGCCACCTGCTCCCTGCGCCTACAGCCCAATATCTCCCTTCCCAATCTGTGACATCTGCTACCCTCTGCCTGGGTGACAACTGAGTCAGTCCTCCATTGCCCTCCAGCCCGAGCTGCAGCCCAGGGGTATGAGTGGGGAGGGTCAGGTTTGGGCATAAGCCCTGCCAGCCATGGTCACAGCCATCCCTGCCCCTGGGCTACCTGTGCCCTGGTGATGTGTTTTGGCAGGTAACTCAGTGGGGGCCTCTCCCCTACCTTTCTTTGATCCAGGATCCAAACACGTCCCTGTGTAGAGACTGCAATCTCCTGGGGGTCACCATCACATATGGCTTGGGGCAGTGAACCAACAGGAAGGGGGACTGATTTCCCAGCTCCCTAGCCACACCTCATATTCTCACTTTGCTCCAGGACCCCAAAATTATGTCACCGACCCCACTGTTCTCTCTACCTGAGGTGCCCTTCCCCTCTTCTCCTGTTTAATACAAAATAACAACAACAGCAGCAATAATAGTAACTATTATGAACTGAGTTCTTTGCTATTTGCTAAGCACATTAGACTCTAAGGAAGACAAGACATACAGAGATGGTTATAATACCAGGTAGTCGGGGAGCAGAGTAGGTAGAGATGAAGCAGAGATGGCTTCTAGGTGAGGCATCTGAGAGTTGGAAGTTTTGGGCTGTCCCTGAGGGATTCACAGCAATTCAGTGTCCCCCTGACCTCCTTGTTCTGTGGGAGGCCAGGTGGGAGGCTCTGTCCTCAGATAATGGGAACAAGCAGGGAGCAGCCACATGGTCTAGAGAACCTTCAGGGAACACATTGTAACACCTCAGGACTAGAGGACCCAGCGTCTTCTGAGGACCTCTTCTGGGTTACTTCTGGGTCTTTTTAACTCAAAGAGAGAAGCAACTCATTTGAGAAAGCACTGGGAAGCCTGTCCCTCCCAGACACTTCTCTGCCAGTAAGTAAAACCCCAACTAGTCACTCAGAGGCACGTCCTCGCCTCACTGCTGTTAGGGAAAGGAAAAGGACATCTCTACAGCTGGGAGAGCCAAACCAGGGGACCCGCACAAAAGGCTAATAGATAATGGAGGCAACTGGCTCTTTTTTGCTAGCTCAATGGGGGCAGAGACCCTTGTCCCAACTTGGGAATACTTTACACCAGGGGTTTTCAGGCTTCAACATGCACCATGTTCAAAATCGCCTGGTGCTTTATTAAAACAGAGCTGGGCTCTATCCCCAGAGTTTGATGCAATATGTCTGAGATGGAGCCTGAGAATTCACATTTCTTTTTTTTTTTTTTTAAGACTTTATTTAATTGTCAGAGAGAGAGAGAGAGGCCCCACACACAGCAGCGGGGAAGGGCAGAGAAAGAGGGAGAAGCAGACTCCCTACTGAGAAGGGAGCCCGATGAGGGGTTTGATCCCAGGACCCTGAGATCATGATCTGAGCCCAACACAAATGCTTAACTAACTGAGCCAACCAGGGGCGCCAGAATTCGCATTTCTAGAAAGTTTCCATATGAGGCCAGTGCTGCTGGTCTGGGAGCACACTTTGAGACAGACTGCTTCAAGCTGGGACAGAGCATTATAGAGCCTTTGAAAAAATGACTCCACAAACAGAATCTCCCCTGCCCCATCTGCGACCTCCCCACACACCCCACCTTCCAACCACACCTGGCCTCTTGTGGTTACCCAAATCCTCCTCACTCAAATGTCTGTGCTTTTTTTTTTTTTTTTAAATGCAGAACCATATAAAAATAAAGTAAGAATTAACTCTAACTCTGCTCTCCAGAGATAGCTGCCATGGATGTTTGGGTATGCCTGGTAGGAAAAACTGAGTTGCCAGCAAGTTACTCTGGAGCAAACTTTGCAAATAAATCTCTCAAATACCCACTTGTAAGCACTCAAGGATAAAGCAGCCCCACCATTGCCTCAGTAAAAGTGGCACGCAACATTCTCTCACGTCACAACTGACCTTCTAATGAAGGTTGGCCAACTTTTGCAATAATATCTTGTTCTTGTGTGACATTTTTATTTATTTATTTATTTATTTGTCAGAGACGGGGAGGACAAGCAGAGGGTCAGAGGCAGAGGGAGAAGCAGACTCCCTGCGGAGCAAAGAGCCCAAGACAGGTCTTGAGCCCAGGACTCTGGGAACATCACCTGAGCTGAAGGTAGCTTTTTAACCAACTGAACCACCCAGGCATCCCCTGCTCAAGGTTTAAAAAACACAAGTTAAGACTGAAATTCTGATTTTCTGGTTTCAGAATCTATTGTTCCCACATGGTGACATGGCCTCACAGTTGTGACCACAACATGGTTGACCATTTCCTGAATGGTCACTTGACAATAACAGTCAACTGTCTGCCATTTCTAGCAGCTTTTTCTCTGGTAGACATGTACCCTCCCCAACTCTGTCCCAACCGCCCCTGCCAAATACCTTGGGACAGAAAATGCAGGGAGCTCAAAATCCTCACCTTCAAGGCATTCTCTCCTCGTCCCCTCTGTGCCCTGTTGCCAGTCCTCCTCTCCTTTCCACCATTTTCCTCCTCACCCTGACAGGTGGTCACAGAAGACCAGATGGTGAGGGATAGTGGGGAAGTGTGGGCTCCATCCAGCCCGGGAGGGGGGGTGGTGCGGACCCTGGAGCTGGAGGCCTGGAAGCCGTCTCCACCACTCACTGTGTGATCTGGGATAAGAAACCTGTTTCTTTATCTGTAAGATGTGGATGATAGTAAGGGTGTGGCACTGAGGGAGTGTGCAATAGGTTTAAATAACTCTCATTAATATTTTCACAGCCCAAGGAGAAGAGAGGAGCTTGGGACAGGGGAGACGCTTTGGAGTCACGGGAAAAAATGGTGGCAAAGGTAGGTAGAGCCAAAGATAAATGATTATCAGCAAATCCTGAGCACTCCCAAGGCCATTTGGGCCCGGGTGATCTGACGGTGATCACAACCTCATCAGCTCTTCTCTTTGTTCTACTTGTAAGATGTCCCTGCCCGCTTCCCGCAGCCTCCTCCCTGCCGACGGTCACCCGGCTGGTAGCTCTTGTGCGCACGCGCGGTACCTGCTGCCGGAAATGACCTTCCGCAGGTGTGCACAGGGTTCCTTGCTCACTTGCTGCACGACTTTATTCCACTGCTCCCTTGTGCTACAGCCTTCTCTGGCCACTTGGTCTGAACCGGCAAATGCTCTCGCTGCCTCCCCCCTCCCACCCTTACATTGCCCGTTTCCCACCCCTGCTCTCCATTTCTCCTTAGCACGTTTCGCCTTTTAAATACTACATAGTTTATATCTCATCAATCTAAGATTGCCCCCCCCGCGCCCCCCGCAAGAATGGTAGCTCTATCAGGGCAAGAATTCTTGTCTCTTTTGTTCACAGTTATTTCCACCGTGCTAAAACAATGCCCGACCCAAAAACCATCTGTTAAATAAAGGAATAAATAATACAGTAATTTTGGTTCGGCAGCTCATTCACTTCCCGGACTGAGCTTTCTGTATTTTGCTATCAGCAAGCATCAGTTAAGAATCAGGAGGTCAAAGGATGGTTCCTCATCTCTCTACAGCTCATTGCAGTTTAAGAAGCACTCAGACATGGGCAGCATCAGAATCACTGGAGAGTGTGTTCCAACAGGCTCCTGGGCCCCACCCCAGAGTTTCTGATTCCACAGGTCTGAGCAGGGCCTGAGCTCCAGCTCTGCTGACAGCCTCCCAGGTGCCAATCCCAGGACCACGCTGTGGTACAAGGGTCCAGATCAGGAGCAAGCCAGGACCAAGTCCCTCCTTGCAGCAGTGACTAAGTGTCTGGTATATTCCCAGCTCAGTGCACCTTTCATCATTGTCTCTCCAGAATGGGTTTCCCCCATCCCACCTTAGACTCCCACCTGAGCTTTCCTTGACATGCCCAAGAAGGCCCCAGAGGCCATCGGGTGGCAAAGACCTGCTATAGCTCTGGCCAGGCTGGCTCTCAGACCCTCTGCCACTGTCACCAGCCTCTTCCACAGCCTCAGCAACACTCCTAATTCATCCCTTCTGCTTTCCTTCCTTCCCTCCACTCCCCATGGCTTTTCAGTCATTCAAGTCCTGCTTTCATCACTGCCATAGGTTTGCCCATCAGGCTCTCCAGGTCCATGACTAGCTCAAGCCCAGAAGCAAGTGCGAGGTCCACTAGTCTCAGAGCAGCAGCGCGTTCCACCCCATCTGCACTAAAGCAGTGAAAGGCTGAAAGGAGCCTGATGGGACAGAGTCTTCCCAGTGCCCAGTGTGAGCAAAGGCTGAAGGTTCTGGGGTAGGAGAACCTCTTCCTGAGAGGGGGGAGAGATGGAAGCAACCCGCAAAGAGAACTGGAAGAGAGTTTGTGACAGGAACCAGTGGCACCAGGAGGTCATGGAAGGAACGAGGGTGTCCAATGGGGCAAAGGATTTTAATCCAAAAGACGCACATTAAGAGTTGACTGTGTGTCAGGCACAGTTCTAAGATCCTAGTATTTATTAACTCTCTTTAATCCGTGCAACAACCCTATCAGGTGTTTTGACAACAGGAAAGTCTACCTTAAGTAAACTTACCACTCCCCGCCATGAGGCTCCACTCCTCCCTCGAAGAGTCTGGTTCTGAGCTGGTGCCTTGAGTTCACAGTTAGGAGCTGGATGAACTGAGCCCAAACTGCATTTTTCACTTTGCCTGCTAGGCTCTGCCTTTCCTGGACTTGTCCCTTCTGTCCCCTCCTCACTCTGGCAAGTACCGTCTTAGCCCGTGTTACTACTAAATGCCAGACTCCCCGACTGTGGACATGAAGTCCTGACTTCAAAGAACATCTGCTTTTTACCTCTTTTGGCAACTGCCGGAATTTGGAGCCAGGTGAGGTGTGAGCCAAGCACAACTCATGGTAACAAACCTCAAATCTGTTGGCCCTGTCAGAACCAGTTGGTGGTGGGGGGACCTAAAAAAGTACCTGTTCCTGGACCCACCTTGGACCTCCTGAAGCCAAATCAACAGAGATGAGGGAACATTTAAAAGCCCAGGGGGTGGAGTTCCATGAGCCAGGGCAAGAGCAGGACAAGATGAGGGAAATATTCTACACGTCCAACTTGCATAGCTTTAAAAGCAAGCCACTCTGCAATTGCCCATTGTTATCACAATAATGACAGTAATAATAATGACAAAGATAACCAGCCATTTTTGTTTGTTCCTTTCAGTTGTGAGGCTGAGTGCATTCTCCATTCTTCTGTAGAGCATGCACTCGGAAATGGATTCAGCTTTCTACCTTTAGTCATCACATCTTGGAGTTTGAGGTTGCAGCCAGAGAACAGTAAAGGTCGAGAGCTCTGGGACCTTCATATATTTGGAACCTCTGACTTCAAGCTACCTCCAGGCTCAGAGTTGGTAGGAATAAATTGACTGATTGGAGAATGGTTTCAAGCAGGTTAATTCTGGCATATTTTAGCCCCAATCCCATACCTTATATTTTATTTGCTTTAAATTATTGACCTGAAACCACTTTGGAATGTGTAGCTGAATGCCCCCTTGCTCCTGGGAACTGAAGGGAACGTATCGAAGGCAGCTATTCTTGTCTATGCTGCTGAGCAAGTGTCATCTTTTACCGAGAGGTCTTAACAGATCAGCCCAACTGTTGTCACAAAGCATGACCCAAAACCTACCCTTCTAGGATCAACATTGTCCTTTATGTTTGTTCCTACATTTAGCTGGCTCATTGTCGATAGTCGTACTCAGTTCTTTCATTCAGTTACTCAGTGATTCTCATCCCAGGGCAGTTTTGCCCAGGAGATACTTGGCAATGTCCAGAGATATTTTTCATTGTCACAACTGCAGAGTAGGTCAGAGGATGCCACTGGCATCTAGTAGGGAGAGACCAGGAAAGCTACTAACAACCAGAATTCCAAGGACAGCCCCCACAACATAATTATCTGGCCCAAAGTGTAAAGAGTGCCAGAGTTGAAAATCCTTGAATCACCTGGAAAGACATTTTTTTAAAGATTTTATTTATTTACTTGACAGAAAGAGATCACAAGTAGGCAGAGGCAGGCAGAGAGAGAGAGGAGAAAGCAGGCTCCCCACTGAGCAGAGAGCCCGATGCAGGGCTCTATCCCAGGACCCTGGGATCATGACCTGAGCTGAAGGCAGAGGCTTTAACCCACTAAGCCACCCAGGCACCCCTGGAAATACATTTTAAGATGGTTATATTTTGGAAGGTTCAACAGGAGGTTACATTACTTAATATTATAGTTCATGGTTTTTTAATGGTATGTCAGGCAGGCAATTGGTCGAAATTCTTTGAAGCTCTTCCAAATAAAATATTTTACAGTCCTGCCTTTGTGTGAAGAACATTGAGGCCTTCACGACCTACACATGAAGCTTCCCCTTGGTATCCACAGGGTACTTTTCTGAAGGAAATCTTGGCCCTCCCTGTGTGCCGAGCATATGGCCCGATTATTAGCTTTAAATTTCATCGAAGAATGTCCTTTCTGTCCTCAGTTGGGTTCACAGAGTCACCCTTAATCAACGTTCCTATCCATACCCAAGTTCTTGCCCACCCATGTGGCAGGGACTGTCGAGAACCCAACACCCTTGGACTCTCTTCCACAACAGAGCACCTACGGTCTCTATCAGTGCTCCCCACACCCTCCTTGATGTCTAAATGTGGTCCCACTGTGTGTGCCCCCTCTGACTGATGCAGTTGAGAAGTAAGCACACCATCCTCTCGTCTTCCCCATCCACTGAAGGGTAATGGAGCCACCAGGAGGCTGGAGCTCAGGTCCCTGAGTCACCCTCTGGAGGAGAGCCACCGACTCCCTAGGAACACCTGCTTGGATTGCGTGGTAGCAGAACTATCCTTACAGTAAGCCACTGAAACGTAGAGGTTAGTGTGTTATAGTAATAGTAGTAGTAATACAGCAGTTACTGCCAGTGTCTCCAAACACACCTCAAACCCTTCACTTCCTGCTTTCTTAATCAGTGATAAAAATTACTCTTTATAGAGAAGGATCCTCAGAAGCAGGAGGTAGCAAACTACAGCACATGGGCCAGTTCCAGCTTGCTGCCTACGTTCCGATAGCTGGAGCCCACAAGCTGAGAATGGTTTTCACACATTCGAATGCCTGAAAGAAAAAGGAACCATAAAGAATAATATTTGGTGACACATGTACTCGAATGTTCTGTCATTGCCTTGGCTGTGCTGGGAACTCTGTCTCACAAAATCTCCTTGACTGCCTATCTGGTCATGGGTCTCAGCAGTCTCTCTTCAAAGAGGGGAGAGCTGCCCACAGAGGCACAGGCAGTCTTCCCACCCCTCGACTAGCTTTTTGTCCAGCTCTCCGCCCTTATCACCAGCCCCATGGACCAGTAGTGATGCCAGCTCCCACCACCAGACAGACATCTTGCTTCAAACCGGCTCAGCAATGCCATGCCAAACCCCCCACATTCCACAGACTTCCACACCAGGCCCCTTGGCGGGGTAAGTCCAGTGGCAAGGTATGTCCAGCCTCTAGATTTCCCTGCAAGTTTCAGTTCATCTACCAGCACTACAGCTGGTTAGTGACTGTTCTGTGAGCCTTCAGATCTCCTTCTCAGGCCTGTGCTCTCCCAGTCTCTCCCACAACCGTGAACCAGTCTACTTCCTACAAACTCCTTGTTCTACGATGTTCCTTGTGTTCAGCTTCCCTGACTGAGCTCAGACCAGTACAAATGACGGAACACGTTTCGCTGCAAGTAGGGTTTATAGAAAAGAACATTTCTCTACCAGACTTCCTAACTTCTGATACTGGCTGCCCGCGATATTCTTAGTAAGTGAAATTGTCCTCATTTCTAGATTCCCACCTGAGGAAGAAACATCTCTATTCATGCAAGTTTCTGGTGCCGTGAAAAGTTCTCAAGCCTTGGCCCAACAGCAAGGTGCAGGCTGTGGTACTGGCAGGTGGGCTCTGTGCCACTTTGAGCCACCTCCTTCTTCCTTCCTTCCCAGAGAGGTGGTGTGGCCAACCCTCAAGGTTCTCCTCTCAGGAGACAAAGGTTGGTGATTTCAATTGCTGCTTCAGACCAAAAACCACCCTACTGATGCAGTATTTCTAGGTCTCCTGTCAGTCCCAGCAAAAGAGATCCTGAACAGGATCTTAGATAACATTGCCTTTCTTGTAGATTTTGAGAAATGTTGGTATTTGGTCATTAATGATTCATTCTTTGGGGCTATAGGCAATCTTAAATACATCTGGTTTTGGAGTCTTTTAAAAATACAAATGCTGGGGCACCTGGGTGGCTCAGTGGGTTAAGCCTCTGCCTTCCTCTCAGGTCATGGTCTCGGGGTCCTGGGATTAAGCCCCACATCCGGCTCTCCACTCAGCAGGGAGTCTGCTTCTCCCTCTCTCTCTGCCCGCCTCTCTGCCTATTTGTGATCTCTCTCTCTCTCTCTCTCTCTCTCTCTCTGTCAAGTAAATAAATAAAACCCTTAAAAAAAATGCAAATGCTTCACAGGTGCCTGTGTGGCTCAGTCGATTAAGCATCTGCCTTCAGCTCAGGTCAGGATCCCAGAGTGCTGGGATAGAGCCTTGTTGTAGGCTCCCTGCTCAGCGGGGAATCTGCATCTCCCTCTCCCTCTGCTGCTCACCCTCCTGGTTCTCTCTTTCTCTCAAATAAATAAATAAAATCTTAAAAAAAAAATACAAATGCTTTTCAAAGCGATAATAGCAAATCACCATCTAGTTCTCCCTATGTGCTAGAGAATGTTCTAGACACATTCCAGAGACTAACTCACCTAAGCCTCACCATAACTATCTGAAGGAGTTAGTTTTATAATCATCCCTTCTTTTTGAGATAAAGAAACTGAGGCACAGAATAGTTCAGTAGCTTGCTCAAGCTCTCCTAGCCAGTTAGGACCAGGACTGGAACCCCAGCAGTCTGGCTCTGGAGTCTATATTTAACCAGCATGTTGTATTGTATCTTTGCGGAGAGAAGTGGATTTGGTTTGATTTTATTTATTCATTGATTTAGTTGATGAATATCTATTGAGGACTTATTATGTGCTAGGTAGTTTTCCAGGCCCTGTGGATATGGCAGTGATAGCACCCTCCCTTCCCCTCCCCCACCCTGCCACCATGGATGGGGTCCCTTCTATCCTAGACCCATTTGCAGTCTCAAATCCATTGACTTTTGCATTGTCTGGGATTTCCAGCCTGCAGAATACTTTGAAAAACAATAGTGTGCAAATAGTAATAATAACTACCACTAATTAAGTGTGTTGTACGTGCTAAATCTTGCGTTTGTTTCTTTTTTTTTTTTTTTTTTTTTAAAGATTTTATTTATTTATTTGGCAGAGAGATCACAAGTAGGCAGAGAGGCAAGCAGAGAGAGAGAGAGGAGGAAGCAGGCTCCCCGCTGAGCAGAGAGCCCGACGTGGGACTCGATCCCAGGACCCTGAGATCATGACCTGAGCCGAAGGCAGCGGCTTAACCCACTGAGCCACCCAGGCGCCCCTTGCGTTTGTTTCTTGCAAGGACCTGGCCTAGAGCTGGATGTGAGCACAGCAGGCTCTGGGCACTGATTAGTGAACCCCTCTCAAATGGATCGGCTAAAAAATGGATTAATTGTGGACCTTTGTGGTTTCCCACAAAGTAATACCAACTACCCCACCCTGTCATGCTTTAGCCAGCCCTCCACAGTCCACCACTGGGGCACTTAACCACCTTCCTGCCCAGGACCAGCTCAGACCCATCCTAATTTCTATGCTGTCTTGTGCTTGGCTTGGAGGAAGGAGAGAGATTGGGGCAGGACCCCTATTGGTCCTAGAAGTTGGAAGCTGTCATTACACTGGCATTAAGTCAAATGATCCTTTCCTTTCACTGAAAAAAGACTGGAATTTTTTAAAGAAAGGTTTTTAAGTATTTACGGAGAACTTCTTTGAGAAGACTTTTTAAAAATCTTGTTTCTGTTATCACTAGTTACCTATACAACATCAAAACATGCTTACAAAACTCAGAGTAAAAGAAAAGTTTTTATCTCAAATTCCCCCTTTGCCCCACTACCCCTCTTAGCCTTGCATTCACTCATCCCTATTGTTGGTGGGCATCGATACGGAATGAGGGAGCCCCGGATTTGGGTTCTGATTCCTTCACTCTGTAAGCCGTAAGAGCTCAGGGAAGTGTCTCACCTCTCAAGGCTTCAGCTTCTCCTTTGAAAATGGGAGCGGGCGTGGCTGTGAGGATGAAGCAACCTGAGAGAAGCAGAGTGTTTTCCTCTGGCCTGGTGAATTGGTAAAAATGATTAGTCCCCCACATGGACCTCAAAGAGGCCGTCCAAGTTTCCTTCTAGAACTCTGAGGCCTGACTATATGTTGGCAAGTTGCCCCCATTCCTCCTAACCTAACTTATCCGGAGGACCACTGTAAGACACTGTTATGGAAACACAGGGGCCAGTGGAGGAGAATGACAGGAGCTAAGCCCCTCAGTTCATACTGAGAAAACTGAGTCCCAGAAACGACAAGTTCTTAGTCTCACCCAGTGAGTTACAGTTGAACTGAAATTGAGCCAGGTATCCTGATTCTCAGCTGGGAAGCTTTGTTCTGAGTAGTTCTCAACCTAGGTCTCTTTGGGCATTCCTTAATCTGTGGGAAGAACTTTGGAAAGGCTAGAGAAAATCCACCAAGCATCCAGTGGTGCCAAGCCCAAAGGCCCATACCCCAGTCGCTCTTCACTCTTTACCTCCACCCTTGAACTCTCTTCTGAACTCGAGACTTAGAGTTTGATGAGTATTGGACAGCGCCTGGATATCTCATAGAACTCTAAACAAACAGTTCAGAACTGAGGTCAAAATCTTCTTCCCCAAACACATTTTTTCTCCCATATTCTCCATATTGCTTAATGGACTCTCCACTCATCAAACCAGACTCCAGAGAGCATCCTCATCTCCTCCTGACCCTTGTCTACCCATCTTCTCTCCACAATTAATCCATTTTTTAGCCTATCCTTTTGAGAGGGGTTCACTAATCAGTGCCCAGAGACTGCTGTGCTCACATCCAGCTCTAGGCCAACCACGCCCCTCCCTGAGACCAGGTGCAAAAGCTGGTGCCAAGGTTGGAAAAGGGAAAATGGTGCTTAAGGAACAAAGGCTCCCTTCTGCCTTATCTCCAGCCAATCTGGATCCTAGGAGAAACTTGTTCAAATGCTTTGAGGAAGACAGGTATACAATTAGGTGTTATCTAACATCTTCGCTAAATGTTTGGAAAGCCCAAATTAAAATTCTGGGATGGGAGGCATTTATTTTCCAAACAAGAGAAAGGTAGACTGTTCGCCTTGTGTGCTCATCCCTCTGTCCCAGGAGTCAAGTCCTATTCTGGATGCTCAATCCCCAAAGGGCTGAAACTGCCACTAAAAACCAGTTGGGAACAGCTGCAACCACCTCTGGGAAGACCAAAGGCCACTAAGGGTCTGACCAGGGATTGGTCTTTAAATCCAATTGTATTAAAGGCAGATAACTTTTTCATTGTTAGGTAATTAAGTTCATTTCTCCTTAACTTTCCATAATGTCTTCGGTTTTCACTATTCTCCAGAAACTACCCTTACCATGTTACCACTGATTACCAGTTTGCTTATGATGCACTTTCTTGCCTCACTCCAACTTGGGCTCCAGAGCTTTTACCACTGTCTAAGCCCCCTTATTCTTTTTCTTGAGTCTGTGTTCTTTTTTTTAGTCTTAAACTTCCCTTCTTAACTGGTTCTCATCTCCTTCCATTTCTCTTGATCCCTCCCCTGGATCTCTTAAAGATTCCACTCTCTAATCCCATCCTCTAAATGCCAGTATTTGACAAGGACCAGACCCTGGATCTCCCTTTGTCTCTCTCTACAACTTCTCCCTCAAAGAACCACCACTCTACCCTAATTAATCCCAACAATGTCTCTTGCAGGTGAACTACTCACAGGTATTGTCATCTGTAATAACCCATCCCAATTTCCTTGCCTTTCTTAAGACCAGTGTCATTCTTTTATCTCCAAGTTCAACACTGAGGGGTTGTCTCTGCCTCTTCCCACTCCTTTGTCCTCCTTATTCAATCAGACCACAAGTTTGTCCCCTTGTCCAGCTAAATCTTCCAACTCCACTCTTGTTTCCATTGCCACCACTGTAAAATGAGCCTTCAAGGCATGCCTACATAAAAATCTCAGCCTTCAGGACCCCTGAGTGCCTCCAGCTCAGGTGATGATCCCAGAGTCCTGGGATCAAATCTCACATCAGGCTCCCTGCTTGGCAGGGAGTCTGTTTCCCCCTCCTTTTCTACCTGCCAGTCTCATTGCTTGTGCTCTCTCTCTCTCTGTCAAATAAATAAATAAATACATTTTTTTAAAAAAAGACTTCAGCCTTCTAACTGGTCTCTGCTGGCATAATCCTGAGTCCTGACTCTAGGCTCTATGAAAAGGTCATATTTTGCTCTTATACTCCCCTTAGATCCAAATAAGACATTTGAGTCATTCTGATCATTTCTTCTTTGGATTCACAACTTTTTAAAAAAGATTTTATTTATTTATTTGACAAAGAGAGCCACAGCAAGAGCAGGAACACAAATGGGGGGAGTGGGAAAGGGAGAAGCAGGCTCCCTGCCAATCAGGAAGCCAGATTCGGGGCTTGATCTCAGGACTTTGAGATCATGACCTGAGCTGAAGGCAGATGCTTAATGACTGAGCCACCCAGGTGCCCCTGGATTCACAACTCTTTAAGTCAGATGCCAAGAATGAACTCACCTTCCATCAATCCCTGTACCAGTGATATAATGGGATATTAGATTAATCCTCCTGTTGATAATTAAAGATCCTAGACCAAAAAAATGTTAAACAACTGTTTGAAGACACTGGAGATCAGTTTTGGACAGACTGGAGGGGATTTGACCTTTAAAAGAAGGATAACACACTAGATTAGATTTGTATTTACCCATCTTCTCCTTAAGGATGGTGTTTTGTGGTGAATGGAAACAGAGCTCAAACAGAAAGCATCAGTCCTACTTAGCTAAGTGAAAGGTCAGAATTTAGGGCTACCAAAGCAGCTATACGTTCAAGAAGGGAAATCTTGGAAAGGAGGGAGTCACAGAGAAGGAATCCCAAAATCTGTGTAAAAATTCCCTTCAAGCCCTTGGACAACTCTGAACTGGACATTTCAGGGAAAGAATCCAAGAAATCCAGCAGAAAGCAACAACTTAAAAGACTGAAAGTCCATACAAAGATTTCAATAGCTGCCTGATACTGAGGAGAGTCTGAAGTTTAATACCACCAATTTAGAGAACCCTAATTTTCTAATAAAACCTCAGAAGAGCCATATCTTAGTAGTAAGAATTCCATCCCAAGACTAAAAGCTATCGATTCTTGGCCTTTTGGCTAAGATCATGTGTAGTATCTGCTCTTATCAGTTTTATATCTGCTACATCTTCTGTCGAAGAATAAAAGATAAATTCTAAGATTAAGAGAAAAACAACCTAGCTATATAACAGAGCCTGAATGAAGTCTCTAAGTGATCCATTAGCAATTTAACTGCCATCTAGAACACAACTCAACACTCTCTGGAGTAAAATAACTAAACTCAGAGTCTCCACAATGTAACATCCACAATACAGAATGTACAATTAAAAAACTATTAGACTTATGAAAAAGCAGGAAACTATACCCATAATCAAGAGAAAATGAGAAAACAGTCAGTAGCAATCCATATGTTGTAATTAACAGACAAAATTTTTAAATAACTATGATAAATATGTTAAAGCCTCTCTGGAGTGATACAATGGATGAAAGGATAGGAAGTTTCCGGAGAGATACAAAAATCCTAAAAAATAACCAAGTGGGGATTAAAAAACTAAAAATTCTAATATTTGCAATCTTTTAAAAAATGTATTGAATAAGATTAAGAGTAGATTAGACAATGTAGAGGAAAAGATGGGTGAATCTGGGGTGTCTGGGTGGCTCAGTGGGTTAAAGCCTCTGCCTTCAGCTTGGGTCATGATCTCAGGGTCCTGGGATGGAGCTCCATATCGGGCTCTCTGCTCAGCAGGGAGCCTGCTTTCTTCCTCTCTCTCTCTCTCTCTGCCTGCCTCTCTGCCTACTTGTGATCTCTCTCTCTCTGTCAAATAAATAAAGTCTTTAAAAAAAAAAAAGATGGGTGGATCTAATAACATCATCCAAACTGAATCACAGAGAGAAAAAACACTGAAAGAAATGAAAATAACCTTATGATTTTTGAAGTAGTAAGAAGTCTAACACACAGGCTGGAATCCCAGAAAGAGACAAGAGAGAGAATTGAACAGAAGGAATGTTCTTTAAAGAAATATGGACAAAAATTGTTTCCAAATATTATTGAAAATATCAATTTATAGACGTAAGAGGTTCAGCAACACTTGAGTAGGACAAATACAAAGAAAGCAACATTGTCATTTACATTTAGAAAATCAAAGAAAGAGAAAATCTTAAAAGCTACAAAAAGGGGTGAACCATTACATACAAAGGAACAGTGATAAGAATGACAAATAATTTCTCACCCGAGACAATAGAGACCAGAAGACAATAGGGTGGTAGCCATAAAATGTTGAAAGAAAAACCCTGTTAAAATAGAAATCTGCATCCAGTGAAAATATTCTTTAAAATTGAAAGTGAAATAAGGATATTTTGGGTAAATGAAAACTGCATTTATCATCAGTAAATTACATATGAGGAACATTAAAGGAAGCCCTTCAGGCTGAAGGGATGTGATACTGTATGAAAATTTAAATCTACAGAAAGTTACAAAGAGCATAAAAATTGGTAAATAAGTGGGGAAATATTTTTAATCTACTTTTTGATCGTATTCATTCTCCACAGAAGGGGAAGCTGTTGATTCTCTTCAGGCTGCAAGCATTGACAGTCTTTTTTCTGTAGGGTCTTTGCATTCTGCTGCTTTTTTTTTTTTTAAAGATTTTATTTATTTATTTGACAGACAGAGATCACAAGTAGGCAGAGAGGCAGGCAGAGAGAGAGGAGGAAGCAGGCTCCCTGCTGAGCAGAGAGGCCGATGCGGGGCTGGATCCCAGGACCCTGGGATCATGACCTGGGCCAAAGGCAGAGGCTTTAACCCACTGAGCCACCCAGGCGCCCCTGCTTCCTCTTTTTAAAATGCTCTCCTCCTCTCTTCCTGTGTTTAATTCTTACTCATTCCTCAGATGGCCACACAAATATAATTTCTTCAGACAATTTCTCATTGCCCTCCTTCCCCGCCACATCGTGTCCCATGTCTTTGTCCATGCCTGGGTGCCCTGCCCGGTCTCCCACCCTCTCTGGACAAGGCACTAGTTATGCCTCTAGTTATGCCTGGGTATGCCTCGTTATGCCTCAGAACCCTAAGGGTGAGTTCACACAACCACTGCCAAATTCATGGAATACACACCTACTTGTTTAATTTTCACCTGCCTGCCAGGATAGTCATCTTGTCTGAGCTATTCAGATCTTCTTGACGCTGATTGAATGCTAGTCTGAACATCTCGTCACCAACTGAGGGATTATTCCTGCCAAGGAAACCTTCTTTTCCTCAATCCATCCAGTCTGCTGTCATGCCAACCTAGTTTTGCTCCAACCTTTTTCTAGTAAACGCCATTCTGTCTGCATATAACTGAGATTTGGAAATGCGCATACGTAGAAGCAGGAGAAAGGCAAGAAGATGTAGGAGCCCACCTTAGGAGAGAACCACCCCCCAGGTACTCCTAGAGCACCCTCCTAGCACTCATGACTCCATACTGTAGTTGGCCGAAAACCCTGTCCTTTTTTGTTGTCCCAAGTGCGTAACAGAGTCTGGCTGTATACATGCATTCAATCCATGTTTGTCAAAAAAATAAATGAAAAATCGAAGAGTCAGGAAAGACCAAGGGAATGGATTTGCTAAAGCGAAGGAAGGAAAGTTTCAGGAAAGCATTAGGAATCCTATTCTTTGCTTCCCCCACTCCTCTTGCAGCATTGGTGTGACAGCTGGTAGGTAACAGTCACCCAAGAGAGGCTGTATGAATGCCTGTTCATTCCTGATGCTAAAAAGTACATCCTTCAAGCTATGCTTCCTAAGAGGGTTTCTGTGAAGGTCATTTTTTTTTTTTTGTACTAAAAGGCACTACATATGAGGTTAAGTCGCATCACTGCCATACAGGCCTGAGAATAATCAAATAACACACTCTTAGGATAGTCCCTGCAATATCTGAGTGTACTTGACATTTACATCTAATTCAGTGATGCACAGTCCTGGCGTGGCTGCTTTTGAGGTGCCGGTAACTACCTCGAGGACATCAACAGACTCTCCAAATGAAATGAATTTACATTCACCTTAATACAGATTCCTGGGGCCCACCTCAGACATATTTAATAGGGATCGGTGGATTGGGCTTAGAAATCTGCATTTTTATTACTTTTTTAAAAAATATTTTACCCATTTATTTGAGAGGGCGAGCAAGAGAGAACATGAGCAAGGGAAGGGAGAGGGAGAAGGAGGAACAGACCCCCCCGCTGAGCAGGGAGCCTGACTAGGCCCAATCTCAGGGCCCTGGGATCATGACCTGAGCTGAAGGCAGATGCTTAACTGACTGAGCCACGCAGGTGCCCCGAAATCTGCATTTTTAAATAAAGAACGCAGATAAATCTGATGCAGCGCTTCGGAATCATTGCTCTTTACCAGTCCTGTCATTTTCCAGATAAGCAAACATGAGCCAGAAGGGTTAAAATGACTTGCCTACAGTCATACCATGCCAGAATTAGGGCCAGAATCCAGGCCCGCTGACTCCAATTCCAGTGCTCTCTCCATGATAGTGTACTGCCTCAGAGTCCCCAGACCATTCATTGCTCCTGGCTTCAGGGAAACTGAGCAAGGCTAAATAAAGCAATCCTGCTCTTCCCAGTCTTGCTCCTAAATCCCTTGCAGCCTGCAGGGGCAGGGAGAGGGCCGGGCAGCAGGTGTGGTGTAATGCAATCAGCTACAAGGGGCTTCACCAGCCACCGGTCTTGGTGCAGAGCTGTAAACACCTGCAGGAGCCATGGCCCCACAGGTGTGCCAGGAGCCCCATTACCCACCAGCTCTTTTCCTACCCGGGCTCTGCGCAGCCTCTCCCCACTGTATTTGCCAACAACCCCTCCTCAACTCTGTAGCTTCCTAGAGATAAGAAAAAAGAGGAGACGGCTCTGTGTGTGTCTCCTTGGAATGAACAGCGCTGAAAAGGGAACCTAGAAGTTGTGAGTGGAAAGGCTGCCTGGGCAGTTTCCATAGCAACGCCTCCATCCCTGCCCTGACAGCTACGTGCTGTGTGGTACGTGCACTCTGCCAGGTCCCTGGAGGGCACAGCTGTCCCTGGCTTGCTCAGGGTTCAAAAGTAAGTTTTTAATTCTGGTATTCAGATAATAATATACAAGGCATTTATGGGACCTGGAACCAGTAGGAGCTGAAGGCACGTGTCAGCAGACCATCCAGGGAGGGTCCAGAACTTAGACACCTTCACATTCCTCCTCCTGCCACAGGTCTCGGCATGCAGCAGGTGCTTAAACACTGTTGGCTGAGTGGCCCAACGAATGAGAGTTTCTTCGAGGCTTTGGGAAGCTCTTCTGCTCGTTGAGGTTAGAAAAAACCAGAGCGGGGCAAGCAGCAGAGCATAAAGGGGAGGAAAGCCCTCCCCAGGTATGGGGGTGCACACACTGGTCTCCAAGTGGCTTCTAAGAGCCTCCCCCCTTCACACTGAGTGTCAGCTCCCCCCCACACACACACCCTAGGCTGACAGCCACCAGTTTTAAGGAGATGGTTACTAAGTGTTACTCCCCCTAGGGACCTGCACACCCCTCCGTCTGTTGAACTTTATTTGCATACCACCTCCCTGACCCCCAACACACACACACACACACACACACACACACACACACACACACACACACTTTGGGAGAAAGGTGTATGGCAGAGAATCACGAAGAATGGAGTTTCGATCCCTTGTGATGAAAATGTTTTTAGAAAAGGGTAGGAAATAGGTAGGTTCCTCAACAGTAACAAATATACTACTCTGGTAAAGGATGTTGATAATAGTGGAGATTATGGATATGGCATACAGGGATGCATGGCAATCTCTGTACCTTCCTCTCAATTTTACGGTGAACCTAAAAACAGTTCAAAAAAATTAAATCTTTAAAGAATATATATATTTTTAAAAAGGGTAGGAAAGACTTGGATTTGTGCAAATAAATGATTCGCCACGATAATCACAGCCTGGACTGGATTTAAAAACACGTATCTTAAATATCTTCCTTTGAGAGTAGTTTTCCTATTTGACAACAGCAAACAAGTCCGGTAAACCAGGTAGGTAAAGAAGCTGAAGACCTTTTGGGGATAAAAGACGCCTTTGGGCTTTAAGGAAGTGATAAAGAGTTGGATTTTTTTTGTTTATTTTGGTTTCTGCAGAGTCAATGAGTAATTTAGGAAATACTCCGTGGGTGTGTCCCCTGATTAGCCACCCTCCACCCCTCAACAGGCCTGGGCTGGGCTGGGACTCCTGCCCGGGAGGGGTTCGGGGTGAGAAGGAAGGGGGTCCCTTGGAATGGGTAGACACACAGGCAGCAACTGCTCCCCCTCTCCCCACACGGCCTCAGACCTCACCCACTCTGACACCCCCAGTCTGCCAGCGCCCTCTCTCCTTCACTTGCTGCAGGCCCTATGCTCAGGGTCCGGGGTTGCTGAAAATTGCTGGGGAAGACTCAGCTGAGCAGACCACCACCACAGACGGCCTATGGAGCCCTCACAGCGGTCCACCCACTACCCTCAGGGCCTCCTCGAGGTTTGCAGCTTTCCCCACAATAGCTATCTTAAATTTTAAGCACTGTCCTGTCCTCCTGTCCAGTCCTCCCGTGGCTGGGCCACCATCTGCTCCCTGAGGAGCAGCAGATAACTTATCTCCCATTTTCCAGAGAATATAGAGGCCCTGAGGCTGGAGCTCTGTCACCCCACCCCAGGCCCCAGGTTACGTCTCTCAGGGACCAGTCCTCCCCTTACCACATCAGTCCCCAAGGAAGGAGATGTGTTTGCTCCCGCCCAAAACTGGGGTCTCCGTCCTGATCCCGAGTTCACTTCTTTGATAACTGGCCCCAGAAGCCTTTCCTTTCTGCCACAGTCAGCCCGGTCACAGGAACACGACAAGCCTCTGCTGGCTGTGTGAAAACACAGGGCAAACAACAACAAATCCTTGACCCTCTGTCCCTTCCTGTTGCCATTTTACATCGCTCTTTCCCTCCCCAGGAAAAAGAAACTTTATGTAAAGACGAAGGAATTCTTCTGGAGAGGTTAAATATTCACAGGGCTTTTTTCTAAATCAATATTTAAAAAGCACACCATGAAAAACGTCTTCTTTCTATGCTGGTCCTGTTCCTGGAGGCCACCTTTCC
This sequence comes from Mustela erminea, assembly GCF_009829155.1. NCBI lineage: Eukaryota > Metazoa > Chordata > Mammalia > Carnivora > Mustelidae > Mustela > Mustela erminea. Next base: position 92,286,940 of record NC_045620.1, on the reverse strand, counting down.
TACCGGCCTCTTCCCAGCCCAGAAAGAGGTCTGTTTCATACCCCTTCTCTGGTTTGACACTAGCTGTTTCCACACGGGGACAGTCGTTCCATATTAACATATATAGATTGGCCTTATTTTTTTTGAACACGCCACAGAGTACTTCAAAGTACACATAATGGGCACATTAAAATGTGACAAGTTGTCTATTGACAGATGTTTGGCTCTACCTTCTGCCATTTCAAATAATATTATGTTAATAATCTCGTACATACATCATTTTGCATGTGAATATTTCTCTTTTTTAAAGATTTAATTATTTATTTGAGAGAGAGAGAGACAGAGCACAAGGCGGGTGGAGAGGGTGAGGGAGAGGGAGAAGCAGACTCCCTCTAAGCAGGGACCCTGATGTAGGGCTCCCCAATCAAGAACCCTGGGATCCTGATCAGAGCTGAAGGCAATTGCTTAAACTGACTGAGCCACCCAGGTGCCCCTACATATGAATATTTCTATAGAATAAATTTCTAGGTTTGGAATTACTGGATCAAATTGCATGAATACTGGGAAATTCAACTGATAGGACAAAACAGGCCCATCACAGTAAATATACTACTTTATATTATGTCTTATTCCCACCAGGGATTCAGAGGGACTTTTTCCTAAGGGTCTGACCAACAACTGAGCTATCCAACCTTTTTTTTTTTTTTTGTCTTTTACAGTCTAAGTGATAATTATATTTTAGTGTAGTTTTAATTTTTTTTAAAGATTTTATGTATTTATTTGACAGAGAGAGATCACAAGTAGACAGAGAGGCAGGCAGAGAGAGAGGGAAGCAGGCTCCCTGCTGAGCAGAGAGCCCCATGCGGGACTCGATCCCAGGACCCTGAGATCATGACCTGAGCCGAAAGCAGCGGCTTAACCCACTGAGCCACCCAGGCGCCCTAGTGTAGTTTTTAATTTTATTTTCTTTTACAGTTAGTGAAAATGGTCTTTTTTCATGTGTTTAAGAACCATTTATATTTTCTTTCTTGTAAACTATTCATATCTTTGACCCAATGGTCAAAGATATGAATAGAGTGGGTTGCTCTTTTTGTTATTGATTTGCAGAAGTTCTTTATATGTAAATCATTTTTTATGGTAGGGTACCTTATTTTTTTCAATTTATGGTTTATATTTTAATTGTGCCTATGTTTTTGTTTTTAATTTTTTATTTTTTATAAACATATATTTTTATCCCCAGGGGTACAGGTCTGTGAATCACCAGGTTTACACACTTCACAGCACTCACCAAAGCACATACCCTCCCCAATGTCCATAATCCCACCCCCTTCTCCCAAACCCCCTCCCCCCAGCAACCCTCAGTTTGTTTTGTGAGATTAAGAGTCACTTATGGTTTGTCTCCCTCCCAATCCCATCTTGTTTCATTTATTCTTCTCCTACCCACTTAAGCCCCCATGTTGCATCACCACTGCCTCATATCAGGGAGATCATATGATAGTTGTCTTTCTCTGCTTGACTTATTTCACTAAGCATGATACGCTCTAGCTCCATCCATGTTGTCGCAAATGGCAAGATTTCATTTCTTTTGATGGCTGCATAGTATTCCATTGTGTATATATACCACATCTTCTTGATCCATTCATCTGTTGATGGACATCTAGGTTCTTTCCATAGTTTGGCTATTGTGGACATTGCTGCTATAAACATTCGGGTGCATGTGCCCCTTTGGATCACTACGTTTGTATCTTTAGGGTAAATACCCGTGCAATTGCTGGGTCATAGGGCAGTTCTATTTTCAACATTTTGAGGAACCTCCATGCTGTTTTCCAGAGTGGCTGCACCAGCTTGCATTCCCACCAACAGTGTAGGAGGGTTCCCCTTTCTCCGCATCCTCGCCAGCATCTGTCATTTCCTGACTTGTTTATTTTAGCCATTCTGACTGGTGTGAGGTGATATCTCATTGTGGTTTTGATTTGTATTTCCCTGATGCCGAGTGATATGGAGCACTTGTGCCTATGTTTTGTTGTGATGAAACTTATTGTGGTAAAACATATATAGCATAAAATTTGTTATTTTAACCATGTTGATGTATACAGCTCAATGGCATCAAGCTCATTCACATGCGACCATTTAGCTCCAGAACTTTGCATCTTCCCAAACTGAAATGCCCTACCCATTAAACAATATCTAACTCCCCACTATTGAATTTATCATTGTTTTCTTTCAGAACTTTGGCGTTTCTCTTTTCCCAGATTCTTTTATTTTTTTTTTAAATCTCTACATTTTTCTTTTGGTCAGTGCTTCTCAGCCCTGGCTACATTCTAACCACCAGGGGAGCTTCTAAAAATTCAGGTCTAGGGTGCCTGGGTGGTTCAGATGGTTAAGGGTCTGCCCTTAGCTCAGGTCATGATCCCAGGATCCTGGGATCCAACACCCCCCAGCACCCCCTTGCTCAGCAGGGAGTCTGCTTCTGCCTCTCCGTGCGCCTGGCACTCCCCTGCTTGTGCATGCTCTCTTTTGCTCTCTCTCTCTGTTAAATGAAATCCTTAAAAAAATAAATAAAAATAAAATAAATTGTTAAAAATAAATAAATAAATGTTAAAAAAATTTTTTTTTAAAATGTCTAGGTCTTACCTCCAGAGATTCTGATTTAAATTTGGGGTGAAACCCAAACACTGGTAATTCTAAATCCCCCAGGTGATTCTAAAGCTCACCCAGCACTGAGAAGCATTGTTTTTGCATATTTCCAATTTTATCTTTTTTTTTTTAAGATTATTTATTTATTTGCCAGAGATTGAGAGAGACAGACAGAGAGAGAGCACAAGCAGTGGGAGCAGCAGGGGCAGGGGGAGAAGCAGGTTCCCCACTGAGCAGGGAGCCTGATGCAGGACTCAATCCTAGGATCCCAGCATCATGACCTGAGCCAAAGGCAGACACTCAACCAACTGTGCCACCCAGGCATCCCAATTTTATCTTTTATATTTAAGTCTTTGACTCATCTGGAATTTTTTTTTAATTTTGTTTATTTGACACACAGAGAGAGAGAGAGACACAGCAAGAGAGAGAATACAAGCAGGGGGAGTGGGAGACAGAGAAGCAGGCTTCCCGCTGAGCTGATAGCATGATGCTGGCCTCAATCCCCAGACCCTGGGATCATGATCTTAACCCACTGAGCTCCCTGGGGGCCCCTCATCTGGAATTTATACTAAGGTAAAGTGTGAAGTGAAAGTCAACCTCATTTTTTTTCTAGATTGGCTGTTCGATTATTCCAATACCATTTAGTGAGTGTAATCTACCAAAACAGACTTCAGAAGAGAGAGAAATTCCTGCCCCCACCACTTAGTATTTGCGTGATTTGAGGCAACTTATTCAAACTCTCTATACCTCAGTTTCTTCATATGTAAAATAAGGGTAATAATAACACCTCATAGAATTGTTTTGAGGATTAAAAAGCCTTATAAATTTAAAGTTCTAAGAACGGTACCTGGACCTTAGTAAAATAGTATGTTAAAATTTTCTGCTATTGTATATTTCCATTCAGCAAATAAACACATGCAAAGCCAACACAGATATGATAGAATATATTTATATATAAATATACACATGATGTAAAATTAACTCATCTTAACCCTCATCTCAGTGGGTTAAGATCATGATTCATAGGCACTGAACGAGCACTGCAAAGAATCACACTGATGTGTTAGCAGTGGTTATGTTTAGGGAGATCAGAAGATCATGAATCCTCATTCATTCTTCCTTAGCCTTTCTTCTATTTTTTCAGTCGCCATGTGCTCGCTTCGGCAGCACATATATTTTTTCAGTCGCCCACAGGGAGCAGGTATTGCTTATATTCGGGGATGGAATGGTGGCAGGGGAGGTTTCAAAAATTGCCAAGCACGGTCTGCCGCTCTGGATCCATCCCCCAGCACGTATGTTGCCTTGCCCAGCGCCCGGCAAAGAGCCTGTTCTCTCTGTTGCATCCGTGTCATGGACAGCGTTCTCGGGGGTGATGACCCAGATTAGAATTCTGCCTCCAGGCTGGAATGAAGAGCATTTTCTGGGTTATTCTAACACAGCCGATAGCCCTGGCCTCCGGTCTGTGTTGTGCTAGCACTTTATCAACCAGGTCAGAAAGACCTTCTCAAAAACCTTGCAAAAGCCTTCATTTTTTCTGTCAACAGATATGGATTAAGTGCCTATTATGATTAAGCTTTTGTCTATTTCCTTAATAGATATTCTATTATAGATATAATATTAAGGAACAGAAAAAGTCAAGCTGACATACTTCGTTTTTGAACTCTCAGGCTGCATGCTGGTGATTGTTGCTTTTTTAAAGTCTTCCAAACTTTACTACTACCACTATTTATTTTGAACAATCGAGTCCAGAGCCCTGTGTAGGACTGAAGCCAGATTTGGCCAGCAGTATTTGAGCAAGCAGCATTTTCCCCCCTTGAACGATCCAAATGACTTTTACTTAACTATCTTCCCCCACGACATCTGTCATTGCCCTAAAATGACCTGAAGAACATCACTGGGGCCATTCTTTTATCCTGCAAACCTCCCAGGAACTGGGATATGATTCCTTTTCACCCAGAGTCAAAAACACAGAACAGCAAAATCCTAGAAACTCATCCCTTATCTTGGCACTAGTATGGGAGAAAGTCAAGGCGACTCCAGACACTTTCAAAGAGCTAGAGAAAATTTCTCCCACCTCATTCAAATTCTTTACAAGTATAACCTTCCAAATATCATCAAAAATACTTACTCTTTAAAAAAAAATCTGGGGGCGGCTGGGTGGCTCAGTTGGTTAAGCATCTGCCTTTGGCTCGGGTCAAAATCTCAGGGTCCTGGGATCAAGCCCCACATCAGGCTCTCTCCTCGGCGGAGAGTCTGCCTCTCCTTCTCCCTCTGTGTGCTCTCTCTCTCTCTCTCAAATCTTTTTAAAAATTCTGAAAATAAAATCAGATCCATTCTTTCCTAATGCACAAAGGACTGCTCTAAGATGATAGATGACAGACCAATACTTCAGAGAGCTGAAGTCTGCACAAACTAGATATGGTAAGTGGTAACTACAGGAAAGGCTTTTTCTAAATTTTAGGAATTTAGAAGGAAAATAGGTATATGACCCAAAGTTCTTTTTATAAGTGGTCCAGAGACATTTAAATTAATGCTTTCTTTAATGTGGGTTCTCATTGCCAGCCCCCTTTCCAGGCTCTCTGCCAGGAGAGCCTGGCTCTCCACTTTTCGGCTAAGAAACAGAAGGAAAAGGGCAAGGGGCACTCTTGTGGGAGGGCTTGATGCTTCTATCACTTGCTACAGAAAATGCAAAGGGGAAAAGCGTGACAACACATCTAACATTTGTGGATGGTTCCACTGTGCTCTTTTTTTATACACATGGCTTCATTTAATCTTCCTTCAAGCCGAGGAGATGAGTATCAGCACAGTCATCACCATCATCACCATCTCCACCACCATCATCATCATCTGCTTTGAACAGATGAGGACACTGATGCACACAAACAATCATTTAAAAAGCCAAGATTTAGACCCAAAAGTTTTGGCTCTTACATTAGCGTGCTTCACCCCACCCACTCTACAGACCTTCCTGAGGAACATCTGACTACTTGGCCATCCCTCACTAGAGCAGATGTTGAATTGTCTTTCCCCCATGACCACTCAGAAATGCCTTATGGACAGTCCTTTGCACAGGACCACTGAGAGATGGGACCCCACCACCACCACCACCACCAGCACCCAGAACCGGCTCTTTGGCAAGAGGCCCCAACCCCATGAGCATAGGACAATTCAGAGGAAAGCCTCCCAGGCTAAGGGCCCTGTTTTGGCAACCTGGGGACAAAGCCACATGATCAACGCCACAAGCATTTTACATGCTGTTATCCCTAATCCCCAACATCCTCCAAGGTAGATTTTTATCATTTTCCTTAATTTGTAGGTGAAGAAAGTATTGCTCAGAAAGTGTTAAGTGTGTGGAAAACCTCATCATGCCCAGGGGGTCCCCCTCCTAGGCTTTCAGCACTGCCAGCCACCCAGGGAGCTGTGTGCTATACACCACATTGACCCTCTGGGGCCACCTCCCGCAACCCCATCTGTCCCACCGTGTGATGCGACAGTTATACCAGAGCCATCCATCTCCACCTGGCCACCCTGCATTACCTCAGCCTCACAGTGTGGTGCAAATGAGTGTTTTTTGAGGTGTGAGTCCTGGTTTTGCCATTCACAGGCTGCAGGACCCCGGTGTGTCCCATAACCTCTCTGAGCTCAGTTTCCTCATCTCTAGAATGGGGATTAGAAATAGCACTAATTTCTAGAGCTGTTGTGAGAACTAAACAAAGGAATGCACCTGAAATGAGCACTAAGAAATGGGAAACCCATTTCATGATCCCCATTCCCACAGACCCCTTTTGCCGCCTCTGGCCATGTTCCCATCAACCCTGCAGGGTAGGACTTCCGAGGTCCCTCTCCCTCCAACAAGCTTGGGGCAGTTTAAGTGGCGTTAGCCCTATATTTTGGGGGCTCACTGTGCTTTCTAGGATAGACTAGGGCCCAATACTCATCCATGATTCAAATCTGGGCTTCTAGGAGTCCCCTGGGGATCTGCTGGGGAACAGGTAGGGGAAATGTGTGTGGTGAGCAGGGAGGCAACGAGGAACAATTTTTTTTGAAGAGAGCTTCATGACTTTTTTGCTTGTTCTATTTTTAACTTGAAAACCACTGACTTGCAACATCCTTTCTGTGAAAGAGAATGTGCTTCAAGTTCCAGACCACACACTTAGGACACAACCTGTTCCTTCCGCAGGTAACAATACAATAATCAATGAGCCGGTGTCTAAATGCCACGAGGGGCACTGACACAGAACCTGGCCTCTCAATCCAGACATCAAAAGCATTCCAAGTTCAAGAGTGGCTAATATTATGGCTTCTTTTCCCTTCTCTTAACTAAATGCATCTATTCATTGGACAACGATTCAACCAGCCCCTGCTATGAGCCAGCAACAGAGGCCAGCACTGGGGATACGGAGATAAACAAGTCCTGGGTCCAGTCTTCCAGGAGCAATTAGCCTCATGAGAGAGATGGACAGGGAAGCTAGGAGTTCTCTCAAATGGGGCAGGAACTCAAAGACACAGAGGGGGCCTCCAAGGAGAATGGCCAAACTTCATGTGGAAAGGAACGCTGAGCTGAGACTCAAAAGATGAGTAGGGGGTCCTGGGAGCAGGTGATTCTAAAGCATGGAGCACAGTATAGCAAGATAGGAAGGTCCAGATGCCACACAGGTCCACGGACACCTGCCACTCCAACGTCCTCTTCAGACTGAAAGTGCCAGGCCCACAAGCCCCTAAACTGGCCAACTGTGACAGCTGGTCTTCAGTAAGATGGGACTGGTATGCACCCAACGCAAAGGCTCGGGCTGGTCCAAGTGCCCTGTGAGGTATTCACTATAGGTGAATTAATTAAACTAGCCAATCACCCTGGCTCCCTTTGCAATTTCAAAAGGAAGAATTGCAAGTGTCTGGCCAGTAAGTGAACAGAGTCAAGTTCAGAAAAGCAAGACGCCACATGAGACTGGGCTCTTCCTGCTAACGCAGTTCTATTTCAAGCCTCTTCCACATAACAAATCACCCATCCCCCAACTTAGTGACTTATTGTAATCATCATTGTTTTATCTCACAATTTTCATGAGTCAGGAATCTGGGAAGGGCTCTGCTGAGTAGTTCTGGCTCAAACCGTCTCCAGCAGTCGTAGTCAGGCCAAGAAGAGGTAGAACAGCAGGGAGCTGCTAGCTCTCTTTATACCCCTCCTTAGAACATTTGCCATGGTGTCTCTCCGGTGAGCTAGTCTGGGCTTCCCCACAGCATGGCAGCTCCAGGGAAGCCAGCTGTCTACATAGCCAGTGAAGGAGTCAAGAGGGAGGTGTCGGAAGCTGAATCACCTTTTATGACCTCGCCTCAGAAGTCCCCTAGGGTTACTCCCATATTCTCTCTTGATTGAATGTGTCACAAAAGCCCACCCTATTTTCAAACCCCCGACCTAATGGAAGGAATATAGAACAAGGTTGTCAACATATGTTGGAATTACCACACAGTCTCAGCTCAATGAAACTCCATTTTCCTCAAGGATTTAGATTCAGGCTAACATAGGCTCTCTGTTCCTTGTACATGAGACAGTTACAGTTAGCTCAGCAGGACTGAAGCATAAAGTATGAGGGGAGCACAGGGAAGGATAAGTCTAGAGAAACAGGCAAGGGACTTTCACGCCAGACTAGGGACAGGACTTTTTCCTACAAGTGCCTACTCTTCCTTGCAGGATGAGCAAGGACAGGTCTGAGTGACTTTTATAAGCAGGTGGCCTCTAGGGAGGAGATTGAAAACTGGTGGTCCATGGCAGAAGACACCCCATACAATATTCCTTAGATTAGGATATTTCTTACAAAAAGTCAGCATTTCTGGCTTCTCTTGAAAAATTAGAAAATCTATCCACAGTGAGCTCTCCTTGCACAGACGCAGAGCAGGAAAGAAAAGAACATCTGTCCTCCAAATGGGGTGTGTGCTCTCTGGTTAGCTGTACTCTCCCCATTTCCTATTGCATCACAGTTGTCTTGTTTCATTCTTTATGTTATATCTTCCTTGGGTCTGTGACCTCTGATCTCAGGCTTCCCACAGGCAATAGCTTTTATGACTCCAGACTAATAAATCCCCCTCTTATTTAACACTTGGCCATGGAATGCAGACATAATCTCTCTTCGTTTAAAGTATAATATACTTATCTCTTTGTACACACTATATGCATACATGTGCTTTCAACTATTTTTAAAGAGAAACTTTGTGCTTGGGGCCGTCTCCCTTGCTGAATTGGACTTGGTCAATTTATTTAGAACAAACAGGAACCATTATATCCCCCGTAAAATGTAAATCAGGTCCAAGGTGACATCCTTGCCGAAGTTACCTCAGCTGCCATGGTGAGTCAGCATTCGGGCCTGGGGGCGGGCCTATTAGCCCACAGGTGAGTACAGCCAATCAGAGCATGGAAATGCCCCCTCAGTGTTGTGTGACCTCACCTCATGCATCACAGGAAGTGGCTTGTCGTACCCCTTCTCCGCTCTGGAAATCCTACCCTTTTCCTCAAATCCAGTCCCAACTCCTTCTGAAAGCCTTCCCAGATTCTGCTAGTTAGGAATGTGGCTGGCTTTGTGTCTGTGTTTCCAAGTTCCTTCATCTCAGCTCCTCCATCCCAAAGTCTCAGCTTCTGTCAGACTCCCTTTTGGCACAGAGCCTGCCTGGGTGATGGCTGCAGGTCTAGCTTCTCCGGCAGCCTGCCGCTTGACTATAGCCTCTCTGGCTGAATCCATTCTCCTGAAGCCTATGCCTCCCCACAGGCTAGTTCTAGAGCTAGTACTGCACAGTCTTCCCACCTGTTCCTCCAGAAATGCCTATTCCTGTGAGAGGGTGAGAAGCGGAAAAGACCAGGAGAACAGAATCTCGGGAGGCAAAGAAATGGCCAGAGGAAACCCCAGCCATGGGTGGGTGGATGTCGTCATTCAAAATTGAAAATGAACCATGGGAGACACATGGGCCCCTGAGTGGCCGCTATTAAGCCATACCTGTGTTTCCATTCAGGTTGTGTCTTTAGATTCGAGAAGAAGAGCTTGAGAAGGTGGACTATCTGAGGAACCAAGTAGGGGAAGCACCATAGTTAGGAATAAAGAGAAGAGCAAGAGGACAGTGGGGATCTCAGAACTGCTCATGAGAGGGGATCGTGAGGGTGAGAGGGACTGGATGATTTTTGCCGATTGGCAAGTGTCAACAGGCAGGATTGAACAAAGTGGCCAGACCCAAACTTTTAAAAATCAAAAACTATTGTAATTTAGAGTGTAAGGATGGGGCAACAACAGGAGCTCACATGACAGAAAACCTCATGCCTGGATTAGAATAGTCAGATAAAGGGGCGCCAGGGTGGCTCAGTCAGTTGGGTGTCTCTTTTCATCTCAGGTCATGACCCCAGGGTTCTGGGATCGAGTCCCCTGTCGGGCTCACCACTCAGCAGGGAGTCTACTTCTTTCTCTCCCTCTGGCCCTCCCCCTGCTAGGTCTCTCTCCCTCTCACTCTCAAATAAATAAATAAAATCTTTAAAATAAAATATATAACGTAAATGCAAGAAACGACAAAGATTTTACTCATGTGTCTAATGCATAATAAACACTGAATACTATCACAGGCATGACTGAGATTATTAGATTAGGATTAGATAACATCCTACATGACGTTTAAATGCTGCCCATCCATTGTCACACATTTGTGCATTCGATGACCCTATCACCTACTAAAGGCCTGCTCTGAGCCAGATGCTGGGGATCTAGGGATGAGCAAGAAAGGCAGAGGCCTTGACCCCATGATCAGTATACTTTAGGATTAGTTATCTTCAACTGGAGGTCGTAACATTTCTATCCTCAAGGGACATGTGGACATAGGCGCACACTACTGGCTGCACATTGACCAAAGTCCTCATTGGCATTTACTTGGAGGGGACCAGAGGTGCCAACCTGCTACACTGTACATCCTGTGACTGAAGGCCCACAGCAACCCCCTCGGGAAATACTGTTTGTACAAGATATGACGCATCATTTTTGGAGGCAGATTTTTTTCAAAATAATAAGACCAAGCACATAATGTTTATTTTCAAAGTATACATTTTTCAAATTCCTTCACAGTGCTCCTATTTTAATCTCGCTGAATGTTTGTCTTTGAAATGACCCACTTTGGAAAATACCAGAATACAGGTTAAGAGCAGACACTTCAAGGTTTGAATCCCAACTCTAACAAGTTTAGACTATGCTGAAGCTACTTAACATCTCTGAGCTTCCTGACATGAAGTAAATAATAGCTAACTCATTGAGGTTGGGTTTTTGAGAGGATGATAGACAGTGATGTCTATAAATTGCATGGAAATCTGGATGTTCAAAAGAGGTGGCCAGTATAGACAATGTAGCCCAAGGAGTTTGGAGGTGGAAAGGATGATGTGATGGATGGAGAAGGAATTGGGGACAGGGGATGGTTGCTTGAAGAATAAGGACACCTGAAGTATGAAAGGGCACAGAGGAATGATGATGAGAAGGGGAGAGGAAGGCCCAGCAGGTGAGACTGGAGGACAAGGGAGAAATGATCCAGGCCAGAAGACACACCTGGAAGATGTTCTTCCCAGTCCATTGCACATCCAAGGAGTGATTCATCTTGCATACAGAATCCCCGGAGCAAATAGGTCTCTCCTGATACTCACTCTACTTCTATCCTTCCACTCCTTTGTGTATCCAGTGCCACTCCCAGAGGAGACATACAAACCATTCTCTTGGTCTCCTGTGGTCCTGCCTCAGATGATTCACTCACAGAACAGCCCATGGCAGATATGGCAGTGTCTAGGCAAGATCTAACTAAGCCCTTTGGCCTAGTCTCTCTTGGCAAGTCATCTCGGGGGCCCCATCAGTGTTTTGTGAGGTCAGGAGCAGGGACAATAGCAGGAAGTCTAAGAAAACAGCAGAATGAATTTGCTTATACTCTCTACGGTTTTGCTTATTTATTTGTTTTCTTGGCATGTTAACTATCTTGACGAGATTTCTGCAAAGTTCCTCTTGATCACTTCTATCAGGAAGAAAAGCTTGTCTCTTGGCCAAGGAGTTCCCCCAATGACCACGAACAGTGTTCTCATGTTCTGGAGGTAACTCACGTGCCTGTTGTGAAATATAGAGCAGTGCTTCAGGTGTATGGTAGAGAGAGAAGGTAGAACCATGGGAAAGACCTCTGTTTCTTGGCATTTATCCCCAATAGGGCTCTGTAGACTTTATAAATACTTGCTGGCTCCTCTTGCTTGTCGTAGGCAGCCCCAGTTCTAAAGTTCAAGTGTTGGATTCACGCACACTTCATTTTTTTTTTAAAGATTTTATTTATTTATTTGGCAGAGAGAGATCACAAGTAGGCAGACAGGCAGGCAGAGAGAGAGAGGAAAAAGCAGGCTCCCCACCAAGCAAAGAGCCCGACGCAGGACTCCATCCCAGTATCCCGAGATCATGACCTGAGCCGAAGGCAGAGGCTTAACCCACTGAGCCACGCAGGGGCCCTCATGCACACTTTAATAAAAGAAAACATCCCAGCTGCTGTCACCTCCCTCTTTGTGTCCTCCCCTAAATAAAAATATTCACGAACTGGGTAAGACTTGTCCCATTCTTCGTCTCACCCTTGCTTTCCTTTCATTCTCTCTCTTCTATCCAGGTATTTTTCTGGAGCCAGCTGCTCTCCAAGAAAATGAGTTACAGCTGCTAGTCATGGCCAGTGGGGAATACCTCTGTCTTGTGCTTTTGGATGTCACCAGGCAGGTTTTCCTGGTTTGGTTTTGGCATCTATCCTTAGCCAGATCCTGAGCTTTCCAATTGGTCCCCTTGATCAGGGTATATGGGGTAATTAATGTGTGGTGCTGTTTGGTTTGTTTAGGAAGGAAAAAAGCTAAGACATGCAACTATCCCTTCTTTTCCTTATTCACACTCTAGAGTTGATGGTGAGGCAACATTACTTAGAGAAGAACTTGACCTTTCATACTGATGAGGTCTACCCCCAAACCTGTCTTTCTATGCAAAATCTCATCTTCTGCTTGTACTATGGATTCAATCATCCAAGAGGCAGTAAACACTCTCTGTAGGTAAATGAGTTGTGATAGATTAGTAATGTCTGACTTACAAGCAGAATGAGAACTGGCAACAGGTATGCCGTGTGTTCATCATCCTTGGTCTGTAACCAACAAGATTATGGAATTGCTTTTCCTATTATTTTTAAAGTCACAGTTCAGTCCATTGTTTCTGTTCCTGGAACCTATAATTACCTTTGAAAGAAATCTATTTTTACCTGGGTAATTGTATCCCATATCTCCATGCCACTCAACTTCTTACATTCAGTCAAGACATATTTATTGGGACCCACCTATGTGCCAAATACTATCCTGGGACCCTGACAATCCAGCAGTGAACAAGAACAACAAGATCCTGGTCCTTATAGACATTATTTCCTAAAGCAGGGAGGCAAATAATATGTAAACGGTGATACACATAAGAACATTTCAAGTAGCAAGTGCTTTGAGAATGGCACCAATGTGATAAAGAGTGACTAGAAGAGGATTTTGCTATTGTTTGTTTTTAAGATGAGAGATACCCTATGATATGCTCATATGACATTGGGAGAATTGATGGATGGAAAGAGAAAGAGAAACTGATTATTCAGGAGAGAGAAAGAATAATTACAGGAACTCCTTGGATGTCCCTTTCTTTTCTGTACACTCTGCCTTCCCCAGAGCAGATAAGATTTTCTCTCTCCAATTGGTCCTCACCTTCTCTGTGCTTCCAGAACTGTTTTCCATCATATACACCATGTCCACCAGCTTCCCAAAGAAAGTCATGCATGACAGCTTTATTTGCCCATGTATCAAGTATTTTCATATAGGTTATGATATTTTTCTACAATCTAGACTCACTTGCGTGTTCTCAAATGTCAAGTGTGGATTGACTTCCTTCTATTTCCTCAAGAGGATCCATTTTCTTAATCCTTTCTCTCAAATAATTCTCTGCATCTGTTTTTGGCAATATCGAAGACAACTGTCAGCAACTATTATGGTCATATAGTGTAACTCTTCCCCTGCAGAAAGTGAGAGAGAGATTTCTGTAACCAAATCGCCAAATTTATGGTCAGCTGCTCAACTCTTTCATAAATTCTTGACAAAATAAGCAAAACATGTGATTCACAAGGAAAGTTTGGCTCTAAATCCCCACTTGGATTTCCTAAATTTTGTGAGCTCAGCCAGGCCGTGCATGAATCTTTCAGACACCTTACCCCAAAGCCCAGGCTAACTCCAGACCCAAACTTACTCCTGATCTGAACTTAATCTTGACCCAGGAAGGAGTGTTTTTCTCTAAAATTCTAGAGCAAAGCCAACCAAGGCTCACCCCAGGGCAGAGTTTTTCATTAATATGGCTGCTGTAGAGGAAAAGGGCCAAGAGCCAGGAGGTCTCAAAAGAAAGAACCTAAAGAAATATCAACAGGAAAAAGGAACTAATGCAGAAAAGCTTTTAATCCTTTATTGATTTACCACTATGGCCCAAATGTTTCCTTGGCTTTGACCCATATCAAAGTTTCTCTTCTTCTTCTTCTTCTTCCTCTTCCTCTTGGTCTTCCTTTTCCTCCTCCAGTGTGTATGTGAAAAGGATTGGCAGAGGGGTTCACTGGCTCTTCCTAGAGATTAGAGCGTGCTATTGACATAAAGCTGACAGTTCATAATTAAGGACCATCAGATTTCCAACTGTTACTTCTTTAGCAGCTCTTCTCAAAAGCAATTCTCATGCATTCTTACTCTTACATTATTTAGAGCAGAGATTGAGACCTGGATCCCTGAGACCTGTCCCCTCACCACAAGGTACTTGTTTGTGATGGTTCAGTGAAGGAACAGCCCTTCAGGCAGCCAGCTTGTCTGAAAGACCAGCTCTTTCAGAAAATTTCCATTTGCTATCGGTTAGAATCCTAATTGAAAATGTCTCTTTTATACAGTGTTTAAATTCTCAGCCCAAAGCACAATTTCTGTTTCTTTGCTTCACATCTTAACCCTGACCCCACCCCTACCTCATGTTAATTAATCTTGTCTGTTAAAATCTGTTTTGGGTGATCTCTCTTGGTCAATTTAATTCTACTATCAGGTGCCAGTTGAGTAAAAGCAAGCAGTCGTACTTGTTAGTTGTATTAATTTCAAATGTTTCATAGAGTTCTCTGTGTTCTGTTGTTTCCAAGGTGTTAGAATGAATTCAAAGTCAATTATACTTTTTCTTTTATAAAATAAATGCTTATGTTCAGTTTTCTACTCAATTAGTGGACCTTTTCCTTATTGATTGGTAAAAGTTCTTTCTATATACAAATGTTTCTCCAGTTTTTCATTTGATATTTATGTTTGTTAATTATTTTAATGTGGAAAAGTTTTTATTAAACGATTAGATTATCATTTTTTCCTTTGTTTTCTGGTTTTTGTTTTTGCCTTATGATAGTCTTCTTCTTCCCAAGATAATGAAGTTATCCATTTAACTTTCTTCTAGTGTGTTTGTGATATATGACATTGGTCAACAAACTATAGCCCTCAGGCTAAATCCAACCAGCTGCCTATCTTTGTAAATAAAGTTTTATTGGGACACAGCAACATTCATTTGTTTATGTATTGTCCCTTTGCCTGTTTTCATACTACAGTGGCAGTTAAGTAGTTGTGACAGAGATGATATAGCTCACAAAGGCTTAAATATTTATTATCTGACCCTTACAGGAGAAGTTTTGTCAACTTCAGGTATATGGCACTAATATTTATTCTAGTTCTTTGTATTAAATAATCAGTGCTTTTTCGCACTGATTTGTCACCCTTATTAGATACAAACACGCGCGCGTGCACACACACACACACACACACACACACAGGCTGTTTTGTTCCACTAATCTGCTGCCTATTTCTACAACAGTATCATACTTTTTTTTTTAATGTAGTTTAAAAATATGTTTAAAGTGCTGAGAATGAAAATTTTTCCACTATCACTGTCAAAATCTTTTTTTTTTAAAGATTTTATTCATTTATTTGACAAAGAGAGAGATCACAAGTAGGCAGAGAGGCAGGCACAGAGAGAGAGAGAAGCAGGCTTCCCGATGAGCAGAGAGCCCGATGCGGTACTTGATCCCACAAACCTGAGATCATGACCTGAGTCGAAGGCAGAGACTTTAACCCACTGAGCCACTCAGAAGCCCCACTGTGAAAATCTTACTGACCATCTTTAAGTCCGTTCTTCTGAATGAAGTACAGAATCATTTTGTAAAATTCTTATATCTGTTATGAGCATTCATATACAACTCCTTATGTGGACATATGTTTTTATTTATCTTTTTTAAAATTTAAATTCAATTAATTAACATATTATGTATTATTGGCTTCAGAGGTGGAATTCAGTGATTCATCCATCTTATACAAGACCCAGTGCTCATTATATCCTGTGCCTCCTTAATGTCCATCACCCAGGTACCTCACCCCCAACCCATCCCCTCCAGCAATCCTCAGTTTGTTTCCCAATTACTGGTCTCTTACGATTTGTCTCCCTCTCTGGTTTCATCTTCTTTTATTTTTTCCTCTCTTCCTCTATGATCCTCTGCCTTATTTCTTAAATTCCACATAAAAGTGAGATCATATGATAATTATTTTTCTCTGATAGACTTATTTTGCTTAGCATAATACCCTCTAGCTCCATGCACATCCTTGCAAATGGCAAGATTTCATTTTTGATGCCTGAGTAATATTCTGTTTCATATATTCACACACACACACACACACACACACACACACACACACACACACATCTTCTTTATCCATTCATCTGTTGATAGACATCTGGGCTCTTTCCATACTTTGGCTATTGTGGACATGGCTGCTATAAATATTGGGGTGCAGTTGTTTTTAATAATCTATTATTATTATTACAGATAATAATAATAATCTATTATTATTAGATAATAATTAGATAATTATTATCCAAGAGTGGATAGGACTGCTGGGTCATATGGCAAGTGTACGTTTAATTTTTTAAGAAACCACCTACCTTTCTTCTATTATATTTAAATTTCTTTTTCTTTAACACTATTTTGATTTTCTTTTTTGGGGAAATCAGTTATGATTCTGCTGTATCTCTTTTGACTCTTTCTTACATTTACTATTTTCTCTTTAACTCTTTTTAACTTTTATTTCCATTCCACTATATTTAGTTCCCTCATTCCTATCTTACATTCTACCACAGAAACACCATTTCTTTGGTGTTTTCTGGGTCTTCTCTAGTTGCTTGCCCCCTGATCTCAGAATTTCTAACTAAGCTTAGCCTTTCATGTATTTCTGTTACTAACAACTTTTGCTCCAGGCTACTACACTTTAAGGTTCCATTTGGTACTCATTTTGGAAAACCCATTTGGGGTTTATCATTATCTACTAAACTGAAGATAAACACATCATAAGATCCTGGGAACCCTAGATCTTTATCTATGAATCTCAATAGGTGATCTTTACATATGAATATATATGTATGTATATATAAAAAAGCCCTTTGTTAGTCATATGTATTAAATATATTCCCCTTCTTTGGCTCCCTTTTTTATTTTTTTAATGTTATTTTTGATTAACAGAACTTTTTATTTTAATGTATTAGTAAATAGATTCCTTATAGTTAGTGCTTTTTATTTTTTTTTTATATTTTATTTGTTTATTTGACAGACAGAGATCACAAGTAGTCAGAGAGGCAGGCAGAGAGAGAGGGGGAAGCAGGGAGCCGGATGCGGGGCTTGATCCCAGCACCCTGAGATCATGACCTGAACCGAAGGCAGAGGCTTAACCCACTGAGCCACTCAGGTGCCCCTAGTTAGTGCTTTTTAATCTTCTAAGAAGTCTTTCCATATCCTGAGATCATGATTGATTTATTTATAATTTATACTATTTTCTACATTTATACTACTTTATTTTTATTTATTATTATTATTATATATAATATTATAGATATTATGTTACATGTATTATATATTAAGGATAATATATATAATATATAATATTAAATATAGTATATATTTATCCTACATTTATACTATTTTCTAGGAAATTTATTGTTCTGCCTTTCTTTTAAAAGAATAGTTTAACTGAATTTTATTTTTGTTTATGTGTGAGACAGAAATTAATATTAATCTTTTTCCAAGTGGGTATTCAAATATCCCAGCACATTCATTGAAAAGACTCTTTTTCCCACTGCTCTATTTCATCACCTTTGATGTAATCAAGAGTCCATATATCTGTTTTATTATTCTAATCCATTGATAAATTTGGCCATTCTGGAGTCAATACCACAAAATCTTCATTGCTATAGTTTTATAACAAATCTTGA
This sequence comes from Mustela erminea, assembly GCF_009829155.1. Taxonomy (NCBI): domain Eukaryota; kingdom Metazoa; phylum Chordata; class Mammalia; order Carnivora; family Mustelidae; genus Mustela; species Mustela erminea. The sequence continues at coordinate 92,268,980 of NC_045620.1, read as the reverse complement.
TACTGTTAGTTAATTTCTTCCATATTACCCTTATTTATATAGACATAATATTAACATAATATTTTATATATTAAATAAATTAATTTCCTATTAATACATATATGTTATTTAATAAATAATACATTTATGTAAATACTTACATCCATATTATTTATATCCATTATTTATATATTTATACATATATTTATATGTATGTATATATATTTCCCTCTAGGCACAGCTTTATCTACATATATCCACAGCTATGAACATACAGTATTTTTATTATTGTTCAGCTCGAAATATTTTATAATACTATTAGGTTCATAGCTATTTGGTATTGTTGTACCTTCCTAGTGATCTAAACCTTTAATTTTATCTTTTTCCAGTGTGAATTTATGTTACTTTTGCCATGTGCCTAGAAGCGCTAGTAACCTGGGATGATATAAATCCAATTTTGGAGGATGAATAATTAAACTTGAGTTGCTGTCCCTCTAAAGGCCTATTTATTTCTGATTCAACCTACTCATAGGGTACAAGCATCCCTGAAGGTCTCAATCTAAATGAAAGAGGGTCATCAAGCTTCTCTCTTGTTTTGCTCCTGTATTATCAGTTCTGTTCTTCATTGGCTCTCTGTGCATGTTTAAATTTAGTTATCTCATTTGCTTATCTCTTCATGGGTTTCTGTCCTGTTTCCTAAAGACCATCTCTTCTACTCAACTGAAGATACCAAGCGGCTTCCTGAAATTTTCTTTTGGAGCCTGTAGTACATTATTCTGAAGATATATTTGGCCTCTGAATCCTCCGCCTATTTTCTTTCGCTTGTTTCTGTCATTTATTTACAGGTTCTATATTAAATTCTTTCCTCTTTAATCATAATTCTCATCACCATACTATAGATCACATTTATGGAGTGCTACTGTGTACTGTCCTAAAGCACTTCTCATGTATTGACTCATGTAACCCTCACAACAACAATGAAGAAAGAATTATTAACTTCATTTTATAGATGTGAATCCTGAGACACCAAAGTTAGGTAACTTGCCCAAGGTCACGGAACTATAATTGGTGGAGTCAGGATTTGAACCCAGACAGTCTGGCTCCATAGTACTGATGCTATACTGCCTCTCAGTCATATTTAAATCATTTTTAAATGGTAAAACCTACTTAAACTCAGTATTCTGACAACAAATAAGGTGTGTAGATTTCCCCGGGCTCCATTTCTATTTGCGTGAAGGTCAAACTCCATTCTCAGTTCCGCAGCTGAAGGGCAGGTTGGAGTACGTAACCTTCAGCCCAGTCCTGATTCCAGTGGGTGTTCATCCATTTAAACCCTGCACCTGAGACTCTGAACGGATTTGATTCTTGAAAAGCTATGGTTCTCACTGGTTCCGACAGAGCTCTTTCTCTCATGCCAACTTCAATAGCTTTTTACCTCTAGGGATTTCTCTTCCAGGATGTAGGTACTACGGCCAGCCCCGACCCCGGGTTTCTCAACATATATGCGCACGCATGCACACAACACACACACACGCCATCTCACTACTTACTGCCTAATTAACTCTTGGGGACTTGTGGTCTTTAAGTAGATGCACAGAGATGACAAGAGAAGAGGAGGAGAATCAACCTTGGTTATCTTACAGGACCCCACAGCAGAATGGTGGTTGGGTCTTTGAATCAAGAGGTAAACAGTGGTGAGGTCTGAAGAGTCTTGTGTTTTTCATGTATGTTCACTTTCATGATCTGAATGAGGGGAAGGGATGTCTTAACCTTCATTTGTCTATGTTGAGGATTCCTCTAAAATTTTGGGTTTATGCTGTCCATTAGACTTAGTTTTGGGGGGTGGTTTTAAGTTTCCCCACACCACTCCCTGCCCTGATTTCATACATATTTTATTTAAAATAAGTGAGAGATTGGAGCACCTGGGAGGCACAGTTGGTTAAGCATCTGACTCTTAATTTCAGCTCAGGTACTGGGATTAAGCCCCACGTCAGCCTCTGAGCTCTGCATGGAGTCTGCTTCTCTCTCTCCTTCTGTTCCTCTCCCCACTCATGCTTTCTCTCTTTCTCTCAAAAAATAAATAAAATCTTAAAAAAAAAAAAAGTCAGAGATTGGGTCACCTAGGTGGCTCAGTTGGTTAAGCATCATCCTTCGGCTCAGGTCATGATCCTGAAGTCCCAGGATCAGGCCCTGAACTGGACTCCCTGCTCAGTGGGGAGTCCGATTCTACCTCTGTCCCTCACCCTGCTCTCGTGTTTTTTCTCTCTCTCTCTCTCAAATAATTAGCTCTTGAAAGAAAGAAAGAAAGAAAATGAGAGATGCTATACTAACAGCTGTTAATCAAGAATTCTTCTCAGCTGGGGTTCCTGGGTGGCTCAGTGGGTTAAAGCCCCCACCTTTGGCTCAGGTCATGATCCCAAAGTCCTGGGATCAAGCCCTGCATTGGGCTCCTTGCTCAGCGGGAAGACTGCTTCTTTCTTTGCCTCTCTCTGCTTGTGCTCTCTCTCTCTGACAAGTAAATAAATAAAATCTTAAAAAAAAAAAAAGAATTATTCTCAGATATTATTTTTAAAGCTTACCAAACAGATTAGATCAGATCAATGATCAAAGAAATTCATAAAGGTATTCATATTCATAAAGTGCCATATTAAATTCAAAACCTGATCACAGCTTCATCAGTGGCCTTTGTGTATCTACAGATACTTTTCACCCACTTACCACCTCCCAAATGCTCAACACATAAAAGTAACCAATCAAGCCTTTTTTGTAAGGACAACCTCCTTTCTTGGATATGACTAGGAAGCAACCACTGTTTTCCTACCCAACTAGTACCACTCTCCTCTTCTTCCTGAGTAACGCAACTCTAATCTTATTTGGAGTAACTACACTTTTGATCACTATTTAAAACTCTGGCTACATGACATTATTTTAGCTAAGGAAATGTGAGTAGAAGTTGTTGGCGGGGGCGGCGACAATGCACAGAAAAATTCTTTCTAGAGGGGCAGGCAGCTGGGGATTGCTCCCCACTTCCTCCTGCTTCCTGCCTGAACACACACATGATGGCTGGATCTTCAGCAGCTGTGTTAGACCATGAGCAGCCTAGAGATGCTGACACAAGGCAGATGGACAGAGTAACTGGTATGGGTCCCTCATGCCAGTTTGGGGCTTCATACTTCTGGACATATCTTGTACAACAAAAATAATAATACAACATATTTTGTTTAAACCACAGTTACTTACAGTCTTTTACTAACAGTCCAATACAATTTCCAGCTGAGATTTTTCTCTAAATAATAAAATTAATAAAAAGTGAATGCTTCTTTAGTGCCTAAGATGTGCTGAGCGATGAGTGATATTTTATGTGATTTTACACACTCAGCCACATCCTAACTGGGTCTAACGTTGCAGCCCAAACACCAACAATGGCCCCAGGATGGGGTGCCTGGGTGGCTCAGCTGGTTAAGCGTCCGCCTTCGGCTGAGGTCATGATCCCAGGGTCCTAGGATCAAGCTGCGCATTGGGCTGCCTGCTCCGGGGGAAGCCTGCTTCTCTCTCTCCTACTCCCTCTACTTCCTGCTTTTGCTGTCTCTCTTTCTCTCTCGCTGTCTGTCAAATAAATAAATAAAATATTTTTAAAAGTAAATAAATAAATAATGGCCCCAGAAAACACACGGGGCACAGCATCTGAGCAGCGGCAGTGCCTGCGGTTAAAGCTAGGTAGTGTCCAGGCTGCTAGGCGTCTTTCACAGCATTCTCTGACTTTTCTAAGCCTCAGATCATAAATGCCACCCAAACCCCAAACTACACAGACTGAGCAGCCGTCCTGGGCGGGGACTGGCCAGCAGCTGTCGCACCACCACCATGGGGCCTGCCAGCTGGAGTTCCACATTCACATACCATTCGGGAATCTTACAGTGTAAGTCATCCTTTGGCAAAATCCCATTTTTCTCCTGAGTAAAACAGGAGCAGAGCGGTTGTCAAAATTACTGATTAGCGATCCCTCAGCATTTTTATCACTAAGTGGTCAGGCATATTAACACATATGCAGGCCATCCCCAGTTTTTCTGTTTGCAGCTGTGTTAGCCTTCACAGGTGAGCCCCAAGTAATAATCAGATTCACTTCTAAAAATTTGCCCAGATTCAATGGAACATTTATATATATTCTTATAAGGTGTTTTCTAGCCCTTTCTCACTCAACTTCAAACCTTTTGTCTATATTGAACATTCCTCTGAAATTCTCACTCAACTTCAAATTAAAATGTTACTATTGTTGATACAAAAGTTGGGTATTCATCCTTTCTGATGGAGGCATAAAACTCCATAGTGTATATGGACCACATCTTCCTTATCCATTCGTCCGTTGAAGGGCATCTTGGAAGAGATTATGTTGAGTAAAATAAGTCAAGCAGAGAGAGTCAATTATCATATGGCTTCACTTATTCGTGGAGCATAACAAATAACATGGAGGACATAGGGAGATGGAGAGGAGAAGGGATTTGAGGGAAATTGGAAGGGGAGATGAACCATGAGAGACTATGGACTCTGAAAAACAACCTGAGGGTTTTGAAGGGGCGGGGGGTGGGAGGTTGGGGGAACCAGGTGGTGGGTGTTATGGAGGGCACGGATTGCATGGAGCACTGGGTGTGGTGAATAAACAATGAATTCTGTTACGTTGAAAAGAAATAAATAATAAATAAATTGAGAAAACTTAAAAAAAAAAATGTTACTGTTATGCTTATAGAATGGCTGCTTTTCTGCTTTTCTTTCTCACCCGAAATCTGTTCAGACTGAGAGCATCTGACTGAAAAGTCAGAGTCAGTGATACACCGATTTCAACACATGGGAAAAACACTGAAAATTTTACCAGACCTCAAACACACATGAGCCAATATTGCATGAGGACCCCCCTTTGAACGCATGTGTTGCTGGTCTGTCTCTGAGTTTGAGAAGCCTGAAGAGATGGGCCAGGTATCAGGAACAAAGGACCGTTCCTATGGCAATCTAGATAATTCCCTCCCTTCAAATCGTGATTTGATAGTGATAGGAAGACTCCTCTAGCAGCAAACCCCGTGTCACCCCGCCCATGACCTATCGCTAATGTCTGAAATTCTACCACAGAGTTTTTTTCAGTTCTTACACTTAGGGGATACAGATGCTACTGGGAAAGACAGCAACATATGGTTTTCTTCAGTAGGTAGAATGACCCAGTTTATCAGTGCCTAAGAGCTACCAGCGCGTGTATAAATCAGGACACCAAAAAAGGAGTGTGGTTGCGGGGGAGGGGTTGCAGGGGGTGGTGAGGGCATGAGGGGCACCAAGAGACATGCTGACCAGTGGGGGAGCTCAGAGGCTTAGGGGCAGGAGAAGAGGGGCCCAGGAAGGGCCCCAGGAGGGGTGAGTTCCTCAGAGAGGCGGGGACTCACAGAGAGGTGAGGCACAGAGCAGGGGTCCAGTGAGGGAGCCTCAGAGAGGACAACTGGACACAGAGTCTTCAGCACCCAGCCTTGGCCCGGGTAGGGCACCTGGTAGATCTGATCACTGAGTGAGGGGCAGCAGCATGTGGGCCCTGGGTCCTAGAGGGAGAGGAGGTTGAATGAGGGAAGAAGAGGAAGAAGACAGAATAGTCCATTGTCTCCCACTTCACAGTCACCCTCCTCTGTGAGCTAGCCCTGACACATGGTAGATGCTTTCCCAGTCAGCCCCAAGCCCCGCCTCACTGCTCCCCTTGCCAAGGTCAGTCTCCAAAAACTGGTTGTCCAATCACATGGGGATGAGTCAGGGCCCTACCAGGCTGCGTAGGGCGTGGGTGTGGGCGGGAGCCGGCAAGACTTGCACAACCCTGGCCGCTGAGGTCACTGGAGGGAGCCCAGCTGCCTCATGAAGCCGCAGAGGGACCCCTCCAAAGACTTCAAGAGGAGGGGTGCCGGGCAGCTGGATTTCTGCCTTCCCATCTGGCTTGGCCCTCTGAAGTGCTCTGTCACTTCCTGGACCAGAGTATTAGCAGGGATAATGAGTCCCTTCCTGTCTGCCCCTGCGGATAAGGGGAGGTCCTAGGAAATGTTAAAACCAACACCCCTGACATCCCCAAGCTTGACCTTCTATTCCAGTATCGCTCTGGGCATTCCTGGGTTGTAAAGTGGGATCGTGGCATCCGGGAAGCTTCCAGAACCTCTGGCAGCGTGGAACATTCCACCTTTCCCAGGACAACCGGCCTGGGGGATTCCTGGCCAGTTTGAGTCTGATGAGAGGCGGTTAAGGGATGCCAAGTCTCCAAGCCAGGTCAGCCCAATCTTGGAGACGTCAGAGCCAGCCCGAACTTGTGCCAAGTTTCAGATCCATCCACCTCAGTCCTCCAAAACCATCTGCTGACGCAGGAAGCCAAGTTGACAGGAATAAAGGCACATATCACCAGAGATGGTACAGAAAACACCAAGTTAGAGATAGAGAAACCTATCCCTTCTTATACCTAGAGCTTGTCCCATTTGAGCTGAAGGCAACAAAGAAACTCCAGGCCAGTGATCCCCAAAGTATATGCCTCTAATGGGGGGAAGGAACAGAAGAAGGAGGGGAGATTTTTTTAATCCCCCTGCTGTCACCACACCCACCTGCAGAAATTCTGAATCATCTTCTAGATAAGAAGGGCTGCAGTATTGACAGCCAAAAAGATTCAGTAACTTTACTAAGCACCTCCTTGTTCTGGCGTCATGTGTAGATTTCCTCAAGGTGCTGGGACACACACGGTTAAAGAACCTTTGCTCCCCAGTGGGTCATCACTCTGGACCTGTCTGAGCATGACTATTTATTTACTCACGAGACAGTCCTTTAGGAGTGTCTGAACCAGCCTAACTTCACCCTTAAGGTGGGATGCTGAGGAAGTAACCCGCTGGCCCAGCCTGATCCCAGATGCTCATCCAGGCAGGTGAGGCTGGGTCTCACGGTCACAGGCAGCCTCCAGCTCTGGTGGGACCAAGTAGCAAACAAAGCAGGGGTTAGGCCCACAGGTGGAAAGAGTGCAGGCAGTTTCAACCATGCAGCATTTGGGAGTCTGGCCAATTAGGTTTCTGCAGCCAGGAATCTGCAACTGAGCTCCGGAATTTAGGAGAATTCTCCAGTCTGTGGGCTGGGCAACAAACAGGTATAGGCAGAGAGGCAGGGGTCTTAGGAGGCGACCAGGAAGGGAACCCAGGAACAGAGGCCAAAGGGAAAACAAATGGGGTTCAATCTGGAATGTTGGGAGTTGGCTCTGGATGACCTTGCCTTGGATCAGACAGAGGGAGGGAAGGGGAATGAACAGCACAGAGTCATGGGAGAATATGGGCCAGATGGAGGGAGCACTGTGAGCCTGCCATAGAGGGCATCCATGAACTCTGTGGAGGAAACCTGGGAGCTGGAAGTAAGGGTCAAGTCGCTGAGCAGCAAAGGAGTCTGTCCTCTGACTCGTTAGGGTGCACAGCCAGGGCCCTCTCCAGCCCGCATGGGGTCATTGTATGAATGGAAAACAGCACCCCCGGCAGGCAGACCAATTGAGTAGATGCACCAGAGACTCTCAGGCGGCACCTCTGTACAAAGAGAAAGACGGCACATCCTTCTGCAGAAGCAGCCCACGCCAAGACACACGACTTGCGAACAGAGCAGGAGCTGAGTTGCAGCATCCCCTTAGTCTCTTGGTCAGCTTCTGCATGCAGTCTGCAAACTGGACGTCTGTATCTAGATGCTCTGGGAACTGCTCAGAGAGGTGGCGTGTGAACCCTCCTGTTCTCCGTGGTGGCTGTGGGCAAGCCTGGACCTCCCAGCAAGAAACAGCAACCTTAGGTGGGCTTAACTCCGCGGTGGGAGGAAGGGGTTTTGAAGTAAACGGGAGATCGTGCCTTTGAAAACCCCACCCACGCCTCAGCTTCCTCCCTGTTGTGTAGTCCTTAATCGATTTCCTGTTCACACATGTCGGAACTTCCAAGAAACCGTGCTAGTGACACTCTCTCCCCACCCATCGACCACCGAGCCACAGCTGGAGAGAGACTGACAAGATAGGCAGCCTCAGCCATGAGCTTCTGGCGTGAATCCTGACCTGCAGGTTATAGTAATTACCAGTAACAACTAACATTTATGGAGCACACTGCAATTTATCAAATGTCTTCACACAGCATCTCATTTCCTCCCTATGAGGCAGGGATGACTGGTAGGGCTCTCACAAATGAAAAGACAGACTCCAAGATGTCTGACCTGGCTGGGGCAGGGGGCGGGGAGGGTGTGGAGCAGCAGGGTAATTGGGAATATGCCCCTCTGGAGTCTGACTGCCTGGGTTCCCATCCCAGCCCTGCCATGCCCTGGCTGTGTGACACAGAGCAACTTGCTTCACCTTTCTGTGTCTCTGTTTCTGCAAGCATGAGGTGGGGGTGTCTGTAGCTGCTTCATGGACCAGGGGGTTGTGGCAATTAAAATGTTTAGAACACTGCCTGACATGTGACAGATGATCCCAGCAGAGAGGGTCTACTTTCCTAGCCAACTCTGGAAAATCAGATCCACCACTATGTCCAAAATCTCACACCTTTCGGCAGCCCATTTGAGGTCCAACTGAGTTTGGGTCTGATTGCTGTGTCACATGTGGGAAATTTAACCACCTGTGGAGCATGACTTGGCCCCTACGTATCCTGTCACAGTGGGCTGAGCACTCAGGGAAGGTGGCCACAGTGCAGGTGACAGGACAAGTGAAGCAGATGGACTGGGTCTGGGCTGGGCTGGCCAGTGTGTGCTCCCCAAGAAAGACCCTCTAGCCAAAGGGGCTCAAGGGGGAGTACCGACTCAATACAGCCCCTTCCGCTTTTCAACAGCATCCTCCCAGTTTTCCACAGAAGCCCCAAATACTGACTTCTAATGTGCAATGTCTTGGTTTTCAATTTTAGCAACTATTTTGAATTTCCTAAAACACTGCATGGCCCAGACCAGAGCCAGCCGCAGGCCCCCAGCCTGAGCTACTTCTCCAGGCTGCCCTCCCTGACTGCCACGCTCTTGGAGCCTTCAGTGCCTGCTGACCACATACCTCTTCCCAGACCAGTTCTTGCCTGTCCTCGATGGACACTGGTTGCTCTCCTGGTTGCTGGTTGCTCTCCTTGAGGTCTGTAGGTAGGAAAATGCCGGTCACGGAAGCAGTGGGTGTTCCACCTGGAGCGCAGCAGAGGGAAGGTGCCGTAAGTAATTAATTACTCAATTACCATGGAGCATGAAAAAGACAGTGCTATGTAAACAAGATAAACCGAGTCACACTTCTGCATGGGAAGGCGCGGTGAAAAGTGTTAAGGAAGTGTGTCACACACATGTAAGATACCATGTGCTTCTATGGAAGACAGTTCGGCAGCTCCTAACTGTGTGATAGTTGCACAACCTTACACTCATACGAAAAACCACCGAATTATACATTATAAATAGGTTAAAAAGAAAAAAAAGAAAGATACCATGTGCTTACCGGAATTTGTTAGTAGTACTTGACTCGGGGGGAGAGCTTGACACCACATGAAAACCCCTTCTGAAAGTTAGGAACCTCAAGATCATCTCCCCCAACCTCTCATAGTAAGATGGGGAAACTGAGAGGAACATGCTTAAAATTCCAGAGCTGGTGCCCAGCCTTCCAACACCGACGTGGATCTCCCCGCATACCCACTAAACCCACTCTCCAGGCCGTGATTGGCCATCCTCGCTTTCCAGGGCCAGGCATTTCGTTCCCCGGGGTACATCCCCGTGCGTGTCCCCAGGCACGCTCACTAGGATCACGTCTGCACTGGAGCCTCGGGAAGGGGAGGACATAGAACTCACATTCGTAGGGCCCCTTGTTTATTACCCAGGGGCCTCAGTGTGTCCCTTTTTCTGAAAAAGGCACATGGGCATGGAAGAGAGGACCCAGCCCAGGGTCAGGCAGACCTCCTACAAATACCACATATGAGCCAGGTGACCTTGTGTGGGGGGCGTCTGGCATACTTTTTCTCTCCGGGGCTGCATCGGGACTCGCTCCCACTTGGTATGGGTGTAATCATTAGGAGGTTTCCCTACCCCCCAGCTGCAGACATGTTGCTGAGTGACTGCCAACACTGAGCCCCTGACTCTGGCCCAGGAATGCTTTTTGGCTAATAAATAACATCTTGAGAAATGACACAAGGTCCCTGAACCCACCAAAGGGAGAGTTACACGCGCACACACACGCACACGCACACACACATACACATGTACATGTACCACCGAGTGGCTGCGGGCACAGGGCTGCTGAGGAGGTGGCCCTCGGGAACCCAACCCTGGAAGCTAAAAGCCAGTCTTCAGGTCACCCAGGTCCTCCCGGCACCAGGGGCCAGCAAATGCCCTGGCTGAAGCTGGTGGGCCCTGTGCTCATCTGGTCGCTGGCACCGAGACGCCTTCTCCCTGACTTCTGAATCCATTTGGCAGTCCTGGTGCACGTTGAGACCAGACTGCTTTAGCAGTGAACTACAGAGACAATGATCTCAGCAAGACTGAGGCAACAGGATGAGAGCTGAATGGCGCCTGTACTCCTATGCGGGTCAGTGAACACAAGCTACTCGTGCCTACACTTGAGGGGATCTGCATTCAGGGCAACAAGGATTTGCCAGAGAGGAACAGCCAGGGACTGAAGAAGAGCAACATTTGCGAATCTATACAGGCAGTGATGGAACAGGCAAAAGAAATCAGGGACTTATTATCAACTCCATCTTTTGGGTCCTAATTAAGACAATCGCCTAGGTTTCTCGGCTACTGTCCTCTCCATCTATAACGGGGTAAACAGCTAATAACTGTTTTCAATACGCCAGGTGCTGTATTGAGCAGGGAATCAATACCGCCCACCCACAAATGCACGTGTGCGGACACACATGGAGCGCCCAGACCCGGGAAGAGAAAACAGTGAGAAAGAAACCAGGAAGGAGGTGATTCTTCCTGAGAGGTAGCTGGAGCAGTAAAAGGGATGGGTCACAGAAGCCAAGGGGAGAAGACAGAAGAGGGAGCAGCTGGCCGGCATGTCACACGTGGCCAAGAGGTTAAATTGGATGAGGACTAAAAAAAGGCGCTGGGACTGAGCAGTGAGAAGGTCACGAGGGACCGCGAGGACAGTTCCTTGCTCTGTAGACTGGAACACAGACGGGAGGGAAGGGGTGGAGGCAGTGGGGACAGATTGGTGTGTTCAGGAAATTTGCAAAAGGAAGGACAGAAAAGAGTGATGGGTCCAGTGGGCTCTGTAGTTCGTAGGGAGGGATGAGGAGCACAGCGGCGGAGGGGAGCTTCCCGTAAGTGGACGGACACAGGAGGAACGAGGCCTGACCAGTAGAACAAACGTTTGACAGAGGAGACGGCCAGGCAACGAGGATGGGGAGACAGCTTAGAGCTAAACTCCAGTTTTCCCTTGGAGCGGCAGCTGAGGGGGATGTGGGCCATCCACCTGAAGGAGTCTGAGAAGTGGGCTTCCATCCTTTCCCCCGAGGAAGCGCTATTGTGGCTATTGCCCCAGTTGCAGAATCCCGACACATATTCCTGTCCACCCACTTCCCCACACACACAAGCAAGCTCACATGTTTCCTCACTCCATGTGCCCAGGGACAGTCCCTTCTCTGGGCCTCATTTTCCTGCCTGAAGCTCCTGACAGTCATGGGGCTGCCTTGGGGGTCATCTGGGGAGGGGAGGTGGGCCACGCAGATGGCAGGGAGTGGGGAGGTGTGGAGGGCGGTAACTCAGGGCTTGGTCATGCAAGATCAAGGCTTAGGGATTCCACATTCAAAGCCCAGCCTCCCTTCAAGGGCTGGGATCTCCCCAATTGATGGGCAATTCCCGTTCTGCCTGTTCTCCAATAATGCTTCCGTTTCCAGTCCAAAGATGAACTCAAAGAAGCTTGTATCCAAAAGAAGGATTGGAAAAAAAAAAAAAAAAAAAAGAGTGAATCGGATGGGAGAGGTCTCGGCTGCCAGCATGTACGCAATGCCGCCTGTTCTTGAGTGCTTTCATAATCCACGATGAGTCACAGCTGCCCGCAGAGCTGGAACCTAAGTCCTCACAACCCCTCTGCCTGGAGGAGGTAAGGCGTGCTCCTTAACCATCTGCGGCCATAGCCTCGCCGGGAAGAACGCTGCCCCTGGGCAGGCAGCAACTCCAGATGAGGCCGGAACAGTGGGAGAGATCCCCTGATTGGCAAAATTCCTCTCTGAGACAACAACAAAGTCCTTTTGTTCCATCCCATGAACATCTCTGGGAGGGATAACACGTGGAATCCCAGCATTTTAAAGCTGAGAGGAACTTTAGACTCGTCCAGTCAAGTCTCCTGGCTTCAGATGAGAACATGGAGGCCCAGTGTCCAGTGGGAGATTAGCAACCACGCAAGGTCACGCCATGAGCTCGTAGTGGTGTAGGGACTTGAACTTGGGTTTCCTGACAGTAAGCCCATGATGTATAGTAGGGCTGATGATGATCTATTAAGAATATTGTCCCCATTGGGGCACCTGGGTGGCTCAGTCAGCTGGGCGTCCGGCTCTTGGTTTTGGCTCAGTTCACGGTCTCAGGATTGTGGGATTGAGCCCTGCATCAGGCTCCCTACTCAGTGTGGAATCTGCTTGAGATTCTCTCTCTCCCTCTCCCTCTGCCCCTCCCCCCATGCACACTTGTTCTCTCTCTCTCTCTCAAATAAATAAATAAATCTTCATTAAAAAAAAATATTGTTCCATGTCCATTGATAGACAAGTGGTAAAGAACATGTGATGTATCTATATGCAATGGAATATTATTCAGCCACAAAAAACTGAAATCTTGCCATTCACAACAATGTCGATGGATCTAGAGAGTATAATGCTAAGCAAAACAAGTCAGTCAGAGAAAGATAAATACTGTATGATTTCACTCATATATGGAATTTAAGAAACAAAGCAAAGCAGGGGAAGGAGACAAACTGAAAAACAGGCTGTTTATAAGAGAGAATAAACAGATGGTTACCAGAGAGGCAGTGGGTGGGGGATGGGTGACATAGGTGACGGGGATGAAGAGCGTCCTTATCCTGACCAGCACTGAGTAATGTACAGAATTGCTGAAACACTCTATTGCACATCTAAAACAAATAAAACACTGTCTGTTAACTGTACAGGAATTAAAAAACTTTTTAATTAAAAAAATATTACCCCCTGTATTTCATCAGGAGACCAAGTGGTTCCCCCACTTCAATATGACCTACCTCCACCTGCTCTCCTTACACAGTCTTAGCCAGAGTGATCCCAAAGAAGCTTCCCTTAAGCTCCCAAGTTCTCAAAATTCCCATAGTTGGAGTTCTTGAGAAAACAGTATCTGGATGCCGGTGGAATCTCCAGGTCTGGAGCCTGTTCGACTGGATGTGGTTCTATCTCGGACACTTCCCAGTGTCTTTAGGCGTTACGCATGTTATCTGACTTACTTGAATCTCAGTTGTGTCCTCTGTGAAATGGGATAAAAACATAAGGATTATTGTGAAATCCCTGAAATAATTTCTGAAAAGTGCTTCACACATGGCTGGCACAGAGCAAACGCTCACCAAAAGGAAGCCACTGTTTAAACAGGAGACACTCCCCTGCCTCCACACAGAATGGGGACTTCCTGCTGGGGGCACCCATGGAATGCTGCCTGCAGGCTGGCCCTCAGATCCTCGAAATCCTCATGATAATCTGTGTCCAGAGCCTTCTGGGAGCACCTCAAACTCCACCAGCAAAATGGGCACTGGGTGACCTGAATCCTTTCTAGGTCCTGGCCCTGTAGTTGCTGGTGTCCAGGTATAAGAACATTGGAATTGCCACATCCTACCTGATATTTTCTCTGGCAGTGGCAGCAATTGTCTGAAGGAAAGCCGGCTGTCTTATTGGCTTCCTCCACAAAAGGTTACAATGCCACCCCCATCACAACATCTGTCCTGGTCTCACTTAAGAAGCAACCAATTCTGTCATCCAAGAGTTATCTAACAAGCGAATGCCAGAAAATCTTTTCTTTTTTATAATTGTTTTATTTGAGTATATTTATTTGTTTTTTAAAGATTTTATTTATTTTACCGAGAGAGAGACAGTGAGAGAGGGAACACAAGCAGGAGGAGTGGGAGAGGGAGAAGCAAGCTCCCCGTTGAGGAGAGAGCCCAGTGTAGGGCTGGATCTCAAGACCCTGAGAACCGAAGGCAGACATTTAACGACTGAGCCACCGAGACACCCCTATTTGAGCATATTTAAAGTATATATTCTTCTATCACTTCTCAGCCTTTGGGTTAAGATCAAGTGTAAAGTATGTGTTTTAGAGGAATATTGACAGAAGTGAGAGAGGCATCTGACTAGAGACAGCAGGCAAAGGGGAAGGTGAGATGATGAGGCTTGAAGAAAAGGATGAAAGAAAAGTCTGTATGCTGAATGGGGAGTCCTCCTCGCCCCTTCCCCTGCTTGGTTCCTACGATGCTGGCAGCCTGATTCACATCCCCCAGGAAGGAGAATAAAGCACCTTGAACAGGAGAACTGAATCACATGTGGAGAAAGACCTACAGATCCTACATATAATGACATTTGGAAGTGCCTCATGGCAAAAGTGCCATCCTTGCCTGGTCGCCCTATGGTAGTTGGCCTCAATTCTATTAGATTCAACAACTTTTTTTTTCTTTTAATAGCTTTATTGAGATATAATTAACATATAGTAAGAAGCTCACATTAAGGTATACATTTAGAGAGTTTTGACATATGCATCCACTCATGAAACCATGACCATAATCAAGGTAATGCACATATCCATCCTCTCAAAAGTTAATCCCCCCTCCTGCCACTCCCTTTTTCACATCCAATCCCCAGTTATTGATCTTCTTTCTGTTGCTATAGGTTAGTTTGCATTTTTGAGAATGTTCTTAAAATGGAATCATATGTATAGACTTTTTTTGCCCAGCTTCTCTCATGGAGCATAACTATTTTGAGACTTGACCATGCTGTGGGTGCAAACACCTTCTTTTTTATAAGTTTTTTATTTTATTTTATTTATTTATTTGACAGATAGAGATCACAGTAGGCAGAGAGGCAGGCAAAGAGAGAGAGGAGGAAGCAGGCTCCCTGCTGAGCAGAGAGCCCGATGTGGGGCTCAATCCCAGGACCCTGGGAACATGACCTGAGCTGAAGGCAGAGGCTTTAACCCACTGAGCCACCCAGGTGCCCCTTTTATAAGTATTTTGAAATATCCCCTTTACGAACAGAAGTGAAATTCAGTTAAAATAATCAACCTACACATAATTTTTAAAAAATCATTATAGTGCCCTTACAAAGGAGAAAGAGAAGAAAAGTAATTATGATACAATTAACTGTGTTGCACTGTGAAAGCACATGGGCAACATAATAGTGGATATTTTCATCTTTTTACAATGAATAAGCTTGGATTTAAGATAAGTTACACAATATTCAACTGAATTTTGCTGAGACTTCCTTCATTATATATTTTTTTAAAGATTTTATTTATTTATTTGCGAGAGAAAGGGCTCAAGCACGGAGGAGAGTCAGAGGCAGAGGGAGAAGCAGGATCCCCGCTGAGCAGGAAGCCCCATGCAGGACTCCGATCCCAGGACCCTGGGACCACAACCCGAGCTAAAGGCAGATACTTAACCAACTGAGCCACCTAGGCACCCTCTTTCATTATATTTTGTTACATTTTTTTATATTTGTCATCTTAAAATGAGGTCTACATTGGTATATTTGGATCCCCATGAGTAAGACAATTACTTGCAGACTAATATCAGCATATTTGATCACAAGCAGGGCTGTTGTCAGTGATATGTCCTTCTAAATGGTAAAGAGCCCTTGGTTAAGTTTTAAACAAAACTAAGCCCAGTGTCCCCTTAATTTAGATGGTTGTTGCATTCTTGGAAATGCAATTTTATAGAAATCTCAAGGTATCTTAAATCCATGTAAAAAAATTTATTTGTGTTTACATATCCTAGATCAAATCATTAAGTGAAGCAGAACACAGATAGGGTTGCCAGATGGGAAAAAAAACAATATTTGAAACATACTGATACAAAAAAAAAATTTTTTTTTGTTTACCTGAAATTTAATTTCAACTGGGTGTTCTTTATTTTATCTGCCAACCCTTCACCCATGGCAATCTTTATTGTATGGAAGTATCTGGCAAGCCAACTAGCCCACCTGACCCCACATACTAGACCCTGGTAGACCTTTAAAAAAACTTGATTCCTCTACACTTGCAATACTCCTGACACCAAATGAGTCAAATTTTCTAATTTTTCAGGTATATATCAACTGGGTATCCTACAATTCAATTTTGATACTTAACTACCCAAAGTTAACACATATCCTCCACAGATTAAGGACTCAATCCCACAAGACTGTCCCCACTTCAGATACCAGTCACAAGTCCCAGGTTGTCAACTCTACTTCTGACCAATCAGCTATAAATTAGACTTCCCACAACCCCCTCCTCAGGTTTGATAATTTGCTATGTAGCTCACAAAACTCGAAGAAACATTTGCTTACATTTACCTGTGTATTATAAGAGATATGATAAAGAATATAGATGAACAATAAGATGAAGAGGTACGTAAGGTGAGGTCTAGAAGGTCCTGAGCACAGGAGCTTCTTTTTCAGTGGAGGTTGGGGTGCATGACTCACCCAACACCTCAATGTATACACCAACCCAGAAGTATTCAACATACTCTTGGTTGGGAATTTTAATGGAGGCTTCATCATTAAGACATGACAGTTTTTAAACTCAATCTTTAGCCCCTCATTCCTTCACAGAGGAAAAGAAGTAGGGCTGAAAGTTCCAAGCTTCTAATCATGACTTGGCCTTTCTGATGGCCAGCTCCTATTCTGCCCAGGAACCCAACAAGAGGTACCTCATTAGAACAAAAAATGTTCTTATCACCAGGAAATAAATCAAGGGATTTAGGAACTCTGTGTAAGACACTCATAGCACTACTATTACTCAGGAAATTACAAGAGCTCTAGGAACTCTAGAGGGCAAAAACCAAATACATGTATATTTCTTATGCCACAGTCCCCCAATAACTATGACTACTAAAAATCTTCACAACTTTCCAAAATGTTCCTAGGAGCTATCCCTAATGAGAACCACTGTCCTACAGTGAAGATCACCAGCAGAAAACCCTACCAATGCACACAGAGACCCCCCCCATCAGCATTTTAGTAATTGACTCAAACATTAATGAGCAGCTAAGAATCCACAGACATTGAAAAAGTCCCCAAAAGTAAAAAACAAAGACCAGAACAAATACACAAGAAATTGAGACTTAGAGAAAAGATCAAGAAGAAAAGAACTTCAGGAACGAAAATTGTATTCAGTGTTTGGAAGAGATAATAACAAGAAGAGGATTCTAATAGAATGTGCAGAGGAAGTAGGAAACCTATAAGAACACCTGAAAATTAAATATGCAATAGCTAAGGTTGGGGGAAAATCAATAGGAGGGATGGAATATAAATTCAAGGGAATCTCCCAGAAAACAGAACAAAATAATAATGAGAGAGAGAATGAGCTGGAAATTAGGATAGAAAGATCAGGAATGCCAGACAATTAGGAGATTAATTCAAGGAGCCCTATAAGAATTAATAAGCATCCTAGAAAGAAAAAAAAAAAAAAGAATTCTAGAAAGAGAAAACAGAAAAATGAGAAAGGAATTTTCAAATAATTTAAGAAAAAATATTAGTAAACAAAAGACTTGAGTTTCTAGATTAAAAGAACCCAGGAAATGTCAGCACTAAAAACACAATCCATATCAAGATAACATTTCAAAACACCAGGGAAAAAAAAGTTTACATCAAAATAATCAGCAATAAGAATGGTCATGTCTCAGCAATAATACAGGAAGCTAGAAAACATGGAGCAATGCTTTCAGAATTCTAAGGAAAAATATCTTTTTTTCTTTTTTAAAGATTTTATTTATTTATTTGACAGAGAGAGATCACAAGTAGGCAGAGAGGCAGGCAGAGAGAGAGAGAGGAGGAAGCAGGCTCCCCGCCGAGCAGCGAGCCCGATGCGGGACTCGATCCCAGGACCCCGAGATCATGACCTGAGCCGAAGGCAGCGGCTCAACCCACTGAGCCACCCAGGTGCCCCGAAAAATATCATTTTGAGTCTACAATTCTATACCCAGATGAATTAACTACCAAGGGCGAGGATAAAGAAAAATTCAGTCTTGAAAATCTCAAAGGACTTTTCTTCCATGCCTTTTTTCCCCTCAGGAAGCTATTTAAGAATGTGATCCATGAAAACAAAGGGGGTTAATGCACAAAAGAAAAAGAAAGAGAAAGACATGGGATTCAGGAAATGGGATCAAACACAGTTGAGAGTCAAAGGGGATTTCCAGGATGGAAATTTCCAGAGCCACTGCTGTGCTGCCAGCCCAGAGAGTGACCAAGTCAGCTTAGAGCAGGACCTGGGAGGCAGAAAGGTTATCTGAAGCTACCAGGGGAAGTTATCTGATACATTTAGCTACAATCATGTTAAGAAGCCATCCATTTGGAACCAAGACATTTAAGTGGGGCAAGGGGAGCAATTATTAACCCTAATAATACCAAAAATTTTATAAGAAAGGAAGCATAATTACAATATAGTCCTTGGCTTTGCAATAAACAGTATTTACACAGACATGATAATCTAAATACTGAAAAGAGATTTAACCAAAAATAACACCATTGACAGAGAGGTTGAAAGACAGCAAGATAACTCATTTAAATGATGAGAAAGCCAACAGGTAAGTTGAAAACTCACAACTCAAACCAACAATATATGCGTATCGCATGGGGGGGGGAAAACAGATAAATAGTAAAGGAAAAAAAAACTAAAAAATAGTTTGAGTAAGATGGGGCGGGAGACAACTGTTTTGCCTCATGAGCCTTTGGCATTGCTTAACGTTTGAAGCTATGTGTGTTTGTCTCAGAGAAGTGTGAAAAGTGATTTCTGGAAATTAATATGGCTGTGGTGGAAGTGGTCTGGAAATTTTCAAGGGCAGGAAGATCCACTGATTCGGACTGATGTAAGCTCTTTTCTGCCCTGTGATGAGGCAACACACACCAGCCCCTTTGAAAAGGGAAACCACTGACTCTCAATTGTAACGGGTTGGGGGTGGGGGGTGGTTGAGAAGGACCCTGCTGTGCACACCTGCCACGGCCCTAATCCCCCCCCCCTTCAGTTTTGTCAAGTCACCAGGAGCAGGAAGCTGCTTTCTCTATTACACAGAGCAACAAAGAGGGAATGAGTGGTTTTGATAATGAGAGCTGATAACTGTCTCTCACAGAGAGAGCCTGGGCCTCCCGAAAGCTTTAAATTACAACTTTAAGGGCACTGATCGGGGTTCCTGAAGTGGCAACTGGGGCACGGAGAAGCGGCAGAAGATGCTGGGTGTTTTTCTCAGACACAGACAAAGACCTGGAGTCAGATTAAACAAAGATTCCCAGCTAGCAAAGCAGATGGGTGGGAAAAGAACTAAGAGATGTGCCTGTCTCTTTAAATCTGGCTCTAAATTGCAGGTTGCCTCGTTTGTATGGTGAAGATTAGAAATTGTTTAATTGCTGTTTGGTTTTAATGGAGATTTTTATTTTGGAAGAGAAAAAAAAAACACAAATGGGCTGGGTGGGGTGCTATCGTTTGTGACTCAGTTAGCCATACTTGGGAAAAACCTGTCTGCTTAGATCACAAGCCCACGATTCACACAGGTGTGAGCTTTACCTGGGCTACAGCGCATAGGAAGAGAAGCACCTTGTGGCCTCCTCAGCCTGAACCCGGGACGTGATGAGAAACAACACGTCCCTTCTTGAGGCTATATTTTCACTGAGGCCATCGCAAGCCAGGTAGGATTATTTGTACATTAGTTCATCACAAATTCTAGTTGAGACATTGACATGTGTTGGCCCTACAGACCAGAGCGTCCTAGTCCCTGGCTGTGTGTCAGTAGCAATCCCATTTAGAAACTTCGGCTGTTCAGTAAGCACAGTTGAAGATCTATAAAGTAGAGTTTAAAGTAATTATTTCCGGGGGCACCTGAGTGGCTCAGTGAGTTAATCCTTTGCCTTCAGCTCAGGTCATGATCTCAGGGTCATGGGATCGAGTCCCGCATCGGGCTCCCAGCTCAACAAAGAACCTGCTTCCCCCTCTCTCTCTGCCTGCCTCTCTGACTACTTGTGATCTCCCTCTCTCTGTCAAATAAATAAATAAATAAAGTAATTATTTCTGAAGAGGTTTTTTACCAGACTGGCTTGTTTTTCATGACATATTTACTACCTAGACTCAAAATACCACCCCTCAAATGGATCTGTCTTGACCAAAAAGGACAAAAAGGCGGACATAGGACACAAACACAGTAAGTTTACCCTCTTTAGGAAGAGCACCCCTAAACTCAATGGTGTCTTACAGGATTCTCCGCGTCCTAGGATGCTGGGATCCACCGTCCCAAACCGCAGAGCTCTCGGTTCCCCAGACAACCTGGGGCAAAACCTCCCTTCATGAGGGAGTAAGTTTGGAGTTCTCCCGGACTTGGGCTACAGGGTCCTGCCCAGTTGTCAAGAAACAGTCACTCATACTCAGGGCGCTGTGGAAGTTCCCTGGGGAGCTCGTGGTGGAGGAGGGTGTCAGCCACAAGGCTGTCCACACCAGCAATGTGTGCAGCAGGACATGGGAGAATGCACGACAGAGTGGACATGTAGAAGGGACGCTCCTGTCTCACTCCTTGTCTCCTGCCTTCCAGCTTCTGTTAGTAACAACAGGCTAGCAACATAACCTGCGGACACCACATACTGTTCAATTACCGCTGATACCAGATGCCACTTATGCCGTGGGACCGTGCATCAGGCACACGCCCTATTTCATTCAAACTCTGCAACTTCTCGAGAAGATGGGTACCATTTTCAAGAAGAGGAAACACAGACTTTAAAAGGTTAGGTAATATGCTAAAGACCATGAGAGCGCCAATATTCAAATTATGCCACCTAAGCAAACATTATTTCTTTTGTATTTTTTTTAAGATTTTATTTATGAGAACTAAATAAAAATAATTTATTATTTTAATTATATAAATTATAAATTATTTATTTATTTATTATTATATAAATAAAAAATTATTTATTTATGAGAGAGAGAGAGAAAGAGAGAGAGAGAGAGAGGCAGACTCCCTGCTGAGCAGGGAGCCTGACATGGAGTTTGATCCCAGGACGCTGACATGGAGTTTGATCCCAGGACGCTGGGATTGTGACTTGAGCTAAACTGACTGAACCACCCAGGTGACCTGACATTGTTTCTATTCATGCCAGTTGGGTTTCTGTCACTTACAACCAAAAGGGTTGTAGCACCCATGGGCCAAACATGAAACCACCAAGCCACAAACATTGAGTCTCAGAAGCTTCTGGAGCTTGAGGTTCACACGTTTCCAGGACTTTATCTCTTGTTTCTGTTTCTCTACGTGTATTGATTTCTTTGAGTGTTTGGGGATTATGTTGCACAGGGTGATTACTCCTGAGATTACAAGTGATTTTTTTCATTTATTTCAATATTTCATCTTTTTTTAAGGTTTTATTTATTTACTTATTTGAGAGAGTGAGAATGAGAGAGAGAACATGAAAGGGGGAAGGTCTGAGGGAGAAACAATCTCCCTTCTGAGCAGGAAGCCCAATGCATGACTTGATCTCAAGACTCTGGGATCATGACCTGAGCTGAATGCAGTCACCTAAACAACTGAGCCACCCAGGTGCCCAATATTTTGCCTTTTTAGAACAGTTTTTCTGCAATGAACACTAGTTTCTTATGTAATTTTTAAGAGGTGTGAAGAAAACAAATAAAATCAAGACAAACTCCTGCATGCTAATTACTCGCCATCACTTAGCTGCTTACGATTCCAGAAAATACAGCAGGCAGATTCCTGAGTGCCAGAAGGATGGACCAAATGTGGCTAATATGTTGAAATGTCCCTTTTTTTCTGTCTCATTTTCTTTCCCTTTTCCTTTCACCCCAATTTAAGGATTGCCCTGCTCCATCTAAGGCGAGGTATACAGCAGGACAGGAAACAAAAATAGGGTACAACATCCTTTCTTTCTTCCACACTTTCCACACTTTAGTTCCCAAAATATAAGTACCAGAGAGAGAGACAGCTTGTGGATGAGAGCAGAATATGGGGAATGAGCATGAACAGAAAAGGATTTCCTCAAGACTAGAAAAAGACTCCCCAGGGAGCTGAGGAGAAGGTGATAGTCTCTGAGCATTGACACCAAAAATTAAGGTTTTTTTTTTTTTCCTAACATTAGATAATTATCTAGAAAATTTTTAAACAACTTTCTAGTAATCATAAACTGAAGAATGTAAAACTACATGGAAAGCACAGACATAAGACAATGTCTTCTCAGCAACACCTAAAAAGACACTCCCACCAAAAAATTTTAGGGAGTTTTGAAGCAAGGAAAAAGCCACTGAATCAAAGGTCTGGAATTATTTCTACTTTCAAGCCACTCCTTGAACTTTACAGCTCACTAGAGTCAGACTTAAACTAAACAAGATGTGAAGTCCTGTGAAGACTTTTGGGACTCTGCTTTCTTAAAACTTAGGGGAATTGTACATTCATGTTTTTTCTGCATAAACACCTCTGTCCTGGTTTGTGCTTCTCAGCTTCTGCATGTCTTCCACCAAAGATCCATGAATGGGAGGCTCCGTGGGTGTGGGGCACAAAACCTTCCCTGTTGACCTTTTTCCTTCCATGTTGGGATCACCCCAGGACCACAGGTAAGTCACCTCCTCCTACCAGTTAAATAACCAACTCTTCAAACCCAAGAAGGAGAACAGGGCTGGGAGTTGGGGGTAGGTAAAGAGCAGCAGCTTGCCACCTGACTCAGTTTTCTGTTTAAAAGGTTTTATTTTTTTCTTTAAATAGATGTTTTATTTTGGAATAATTCTAGATTTACAAAAAGTTACAAAGATAATCCAGAGAATTACCTCTCACCTAGTTTCTTCTAATGTTAGCATCTTCCCTTACCTGGTACATTTGTCCAAACTAAGAAACTATTAATATATTATCATTAACTTTATTCCAATTTCACCAGCTTTGCCAGGAATGTCCTTTTTCTGTTCCAGGGTCCAATTCAGGATAACACATTTTGTGATTCACTGCTTTAAAATTTAATTTTTATTTTTATCAAGGTTACACATGTTCATGGTTTAAAATGTGAAATGATCATATACGACTCCTAACAAAGAAAAGCAGCCTTCTGCCCAAACCCACCTCATCTCCATTCCCTTCTTCCAAGGACAAGCAATTTCAGCTTTCCCATTGCTTTCCCTCACTCACTGCAGCCCACCCCGCAGCCTCTGCGCTGCCCCTTAAACATGACACACCTGCTCTCATTGTAAGGCCACATCTTTACTCAAATGTCTTCTTCCCAAAGAAGTCTACCCTGACCACATTATTTAAAATTGCAATACTCAGGGCACCTGGGTGGCTCAGTCAGTTAAGTTTCTGCCTTCAGCTCAGGTCATGATCCCAGGGTCCTGGGATTGAGCCCCACATCCGGCTCCCTGCTCAGCAGGGAGTCTGCTTCTCCTTCTCCTTCTGCCTCTCTCCCTGCTTGTGCTCTCTTTCTCTCGCATGCTCTCTCTCAAATAAATAAATAAAATCTTTTTAAAAAAAATTTTTTTTAAGATTAAAAGGTGCAGAGGGAAAAGCAGGCTCCCTACTAAACAAGTAACCTGATATGGCACTCGATCCCAGGACCCTGGGATCATGACTTTGGCCAAAGGCAGATGCTTAACCCATGAGCCTCCTAGGTATCCCTCAAATCAATAAATAAAATATTTTTTAAATTTTTCAATAATAAATAAAATTGTAATACTCACCTATGCACTCTCAACCACGCTTACTCTTTGTTCTTTCTTTTTCCCTGCAACACTATGCAATTTATTTATTATATACATTGTTTACTATCTCTCTGCACTAGAAGGTAAGTTCTATGGAGGCAGCAACATTGTCAGCAAGTCCTAAACACTTAGAACAGTGCTTGGCACACAAAAGTCACTCAATCAATCTGTGTTGAATAATTGTATGAATGAATGAACACTAGAGAGAAGGAGGAAGATAGGAAGGTGTAAACTCTTTCCTCTTCCAGATCTGCACCTTCACTGTAGTTCCCTGTTGACAGAGCCTCACACAGAGCCAGCAAAGAAAAAAGGCAGTTTGCAGAGCAGCAACTCCAGCATTGGCAGGTCAGAGTGTGGAAGGCTGGGTTTGAAGCCGAGACACAATAGCGCAATAATGGGCACATGCGTGCATGCGTGCATGCGCGCGCGTGCGAGTGCGTGCACACACACACACATTTATCATGTCCTAATCTTTAAAATATGGTTATGGCTCAATTTTTGTTTGAATCTATATCTATTGTTTATGTTCTCATTAATCTATAATATTGTTCACAGCTGAGTCAAATAATGTGCCACAATAACTCTTCCTTTCTGGTACAGCTTTCTGTTTTTCCTAGATTAGATTGTTGCCTTATTTTCTATGTCTCAATTTCATCCCCCAAATTCTCACATAGGACCATAAACCTCCTTTCAATACAGCTAAGCATATCGAGAGTCGATCAGCTCAGTTCTTTTCTTGGCTATGTCCTTCCTTGCTGCCCTCTGTCCTCCTACCTATGTTTTCATCATTAGTCTCTTTATTCCTGTGGTTAAGTCTTCCCATATTCTGTCCCGGCCTTTCAGTACGATTTTCCCTTGGTCAGATGTATGAGATGATCCATCAGTTCTTCTACTTTTTTTCTTCCTGAAGCCCTATACCCTCTGCTCCAGTCTAGCTGCTGCTTCTTGAGGCCGGCTGCCTAGTCGTTCCCCATCACCCGGAGTGTCTTCTCTTTTGTGTAAATCCCTTGCTTCCTCAATCCCAGTCTTCCTCTTTCTGGTTTAACTGTTTTAGAGGGTCATATCCTGTACCATCTTCCTTAGAAAGTATACATGGGAGATAAGCCTTTTGCCTGTCTGCATTAGCCTATTTTCAGACTCGATGGATGGTTTGTCTAGGAAAGGAAATCTAAGTCAAAAACTATTTTCTGTAGAATATTGAAGGTATTCTTCCATTGTCTTCTAATTTCCAACTTGCTCTTGAACAGTCTTATGCTATTCAGTCTCCCAGTCCCTTACATAAAAACTGTTTTCCTTTTTTGTACTCTTGTCTGGACCATAGGATCTTCCTTATTTCTGTGATATTCATTTGTTTGTTTGGGCCTCTGGTGATCGTGACTGTTTATTCACATGCGAAAGGGAGAGGACCAAAGGCTGACTGACAGCTCAGTGTGCATGGGCAGGGCTTGTTGGAAACCAGCCATTTGTTGATCAGTCTTCTCTGTCAGTATTTCCTCTTAGACTGGTCGGTTTCTCCAGATAGAAGTGACCCAGTTTTTTGTTTCAGATATTTCTGATGACAGTGTACTAGGGAAGGGAAGCCTGCTCGGTATGTGGTCTCTCACCTAATTCCACTCTTCAGTAGGTGCCCGGCTCTAAGTCCTCAGCTCCAAAGCCTCCTCAGCTCAGCCTCTTTAGAGAACAAACTTGCTTTCTCCTATGACTGACTGGCTGTGTGGGGTAGGGAAAGTGTTAAGAAGTCTAAGGGTTTTATTCAGTCCTTCTGTTTGGAGTCACACCCTGAACTGTGTGACCCTGAACAAATCATGTAGGGACCTCAGTTTCCTCTTTGGACCCCTGAGGGCCTTTGAGACACATCTGGTCTCTAGGGTGCTCCCAGCCTTGGCATTTTGTGATCCATTCACCATTTACAAGGTGGAGCTCTCTGCCTAGTGACTAAGACAGACAGGAAGATACCAGAGGTCAAAGACGGGGAAGTAGCAGAGGGACGGAGTGGTAGGGAGACTGCACACAAAAGGTGGAACTTGAGAACTAGAGGTGGCTAGAGGAGGGGCAAGCAGGGCCTCCTCAAGTGGTCCAACCTGAAGATATATATTGGGGTCCAATAAGTAGAACAGAGGGTTCTAGAGGATAATGACATTGGGTCAGACTGTGGGGAGTCTGAGGCTATTCTCCATGTCGGTACATCTCATGACGAAGATCACCTGGGGAGCTTAAAAAAATGTCAGACCTTATATTGACATCCCATCAGAATGTCCGAGAAGAGAGCCCAGAAATGTGTAGTCCTTTAAACTTGCCCCATGATTCCAACAAACTGGAAAATGTTCCTTAGACAATGAACCATGGATGGTTTATAATGAGAAATCATGATAAAAGTGGGAATTTTAGAAAGATGAATTTGACAGCAACATGCGAGGAGGACCAAATTTGAGGGACAGGAGACCAGGATGCACATGAAGCAATTTCACTACTCCAGGCAGGGGGACATGTGGGCCTACAGGACAGAAGTGGTGAAGAAGAGACAAAGAAGGGACCACCAGGCCAACCCATCTGTTGTGGTTTGAATTGTGCCCCACCCCCAAATTCATATATTGAAGTCCTAACCCCTGGTGCCTCAAAATGTGACTTATTTGGAAATAGGGTCATTGCAGAGATAATTAGTTAAGTTAGGATGAGATTATTAAGGTAGGTCCTGATCTAATATGACCAGTGTCCTTATAAAAAGAGGAAATGTGGACTCTGGCATGGACACACATAAGGAAGAAAAAGACAGCCACCTACAATCCAAGGAAAGAGGCCTGGAATAGACCATTCCCTCACAGTCCTCAAAAGAAACCAACACTGCCGACACCTTGATCTTGGACTTCTAGCCTCTAGAACTGTGAGAAAATAAATTTCTGTTGTTAAAGCCACCCAAGTGTGGTACTTTGTTATGGCAGTCCTAACAAATTAATACACCATGTTTTTAGAAACACTCTCCTGGTTTGGAGTTACCTTTTTTTCACTTCTTCATGATGAATGGTTCTCCAAAGCCACCCTCCTGAGAGGCCTGGAAGTAGTGGTTGCAGAGTAAGGCAATGGATCTAACACCACATGATGCTCTCTAACTGAGGAGGGCATGTGAGTTGCTTTTCTGGGTCATTGCTCAGTTTGTTCCCAGAACTCACCTGAGAAATCAAAGGACCAAATCTTTTAACCAGAAATCACTGGACAGAAATGCCCATTCTCCTCATGTGAGTAAGTAATCAATGCCAAGAATCTCAGACTGTGAATAAAACCACAGAGGAGAAGGGAGACTCATCTCTGTGGAACCATGAGCATCCCACTAGTGGCTCATCCAGAGAGAACAGAGCTGCAGGAGGTGGAGGAACCTCCAAACAAGGTAAACCCTGGCTCTGTCATTTTATGACCTGGCCTTTGCCAAAACAACTATCCCCCTTGGCTAAACAAAGAATATCCAAGAACTCTACATATCAAGGTCGAAGGCGTCATGATTGATGTAATCCCGTGGGACCAGGGACAAGCAAGTCTACCACAGAGCTCTTGGCCTCCAGCCATTCAGTGCTGCCTTTGCTAACATCCTTGGCCCCCTTGGCCCTTTTACCTGCCAATGCTCCCAACACCAACCCTCACACCAGGTGACCTGCCATCTGCTCACTCCAGGACTGCCAAGTTTTGCTGGAGAAAGTATCACAACTGTACCACAGGGCCCGCTAAGCATTTCCACTCCCCTACTTCATCTGGGCCCTCCCTGCTCCCATGGTTATCCATCTGGAATTGGCTTACTGTTGTTTCTCTCCAGCCCATGCAAAAATTTTCTAGGATCAACAGGCCTTCCATTTCATCCCCATGTCTCTCGCTTTCACCTGAGAACGTCATTTTCATTCTCCTGTTAGGCAAAAAGTCTGCCTCAACTGTTTCTCTTTGCCTGGGAATTTCTCTCTGGCTACATCCATCCTCTCCTGGATTCTTCCTGTTTCAGAGAAAGAGGTGAGGTTTTTATTTCCTTGTCCATTTAAACCTATCTCTGTTCTGGCTCCTACCCCTCATTATAACATCAATTAATTAATTTATTTAAAAGACTTATTATAGAAAATTTTAAATACATACAAGAGATTTTACTTTTATATCTTCAAATTCCACTGGCTTTCCTGCCAGAAAGCTCAGGTCTCCTCCAGTCTTTCCTTTTTTTCTTTAAGTAATTCCATGTCCAGTGTAAAGCCCAGTTCAGGGCTTGAACTCAAAACCCCAAGATCAAGACCTGAACTGAAATCAAGAGTTGGACACTCAACTGACTGAGCCATCCAGGCACCCCTCTCCTCCTCCAAAATATTTAAAAGCTATTGTAATCTTGCTACTCCCTTGAGCTACTTCCTAACTTCACATTTTTTAATGGCCAGATGTTGCAACATGTTCTTTCTTGTCTCCCTTTATTTCTTAATTCCCTAGAAGCTAGCTTCAATCTCTGTAATTCTACTGAAATTCCTCTTTCAAATTTTTAGCTGTTCCTTTAAAAAAAAAAAAAAAGGACTCATCTATGCAACAACCAAAAAGTCATTAAAAATAAATTTATATTTTTGTCTCAAATTTTCCAATAAAGCACATAAGGAATCACATTCTTTGAAACATGGCAAACATCAGCAGACCTTTATATCTTCTATAGCTCTCACCAACGAAAGCCATGTCCTCCCTCCTACTGACAAGCTCTCTGCCCTTCCTTGGCTCTTCTGTCTTCTTTACCACCTGTCGCTCTTGCTTCCTCCTGCCCTCTTCCTCATCTTCCCTGATCCTTCATGCACATTGTTCTAAGCCCTTTCTATTAGCAAGCAATGAAGGCTTTTGAAGTTCTCAGTGCCGCCTTTAACTCTGCTCAGCTCAACAAAAGCAGGAGCGCCTGGCAGGAAACACAGGAAAACACCCCAGTATATGTTAACATTCTGTTCATTGCCAAATCCTTACATATTCTTAGAAAGCCTGGTTTTTAATGTCTGTAGAATATTGCTCCGTTTACACATGCCATAATATGTGTATCTCACCCTCTAGCATTAGATCTATTGAGCCCCCCACCCAGTTGCCAAAGCAATTCAGTCCTCTTCCTCTGTGACTTTCTATAGTACTTGATGCTTCTGACCGTTCTTCTGCCTTGAAAAGTCCTTGCATTGGCTTTTGTGATGTCCTCTCAGTCTCCCTCCTCACGGACCAGTCCCTCTTTTGCCTTCTGTGACTTGTCTTTCTACGGTTCTTCCCCAAAATCCTATCTAGGACCCCCTGGGCTCTCTCTCCTCTTCTCTTTCCTCTGTCCCCCTGGTTCAGTTCTCTCTCTCTCCTGGCTTCACTCTGAAGGATCCCCAAATCCATACCCTCAGCTGTAACCTCACCAGACCAGCATCTCCCCGACCTATTACACGCCACCACCAAAATATAGTCCACTGTAGTTCCACCAACGCTACTGACCACGCAAAGGGAGCCATCTTGAACCAGCTCTGCCTGCCTCCTGGCACCCGGCCATGTTGCTGCCATTTCCTTGGGGCTCAGCTTGATGCCTTGGAGTCACTGTCCACTCCTTCCTTCACCCTCCACTTCACCAGGTCACCAAGCCCTGCAGAATCTACTTCTAAAATGTCTCCACAACAATTGCTAATATTCCATTCGAACTGCTCAGTTTAGTATTTGAGTTTTCATCCCCCGCTTGCTTTCACTTCCTCCTTGTTCTTTCCTTCTCTGTTCGTTCCCTCCAATCCATCTTACCTCCAACCCCCATATTAATCTTCCTAAAGGCTGACTTTCATTGGGTGGCTCCCCTGTTCAATAATCATCAGCAACCCTCCATTGCTTACCAAACTGAGTCCTAACATTCAAGGCACAATTTAAAGTCATCTGCCAAACAACCTTCCCAGTCTTCTCACTTCCTTCCATACCATGCATGAGATGGAATTGTGTGACTCTGGAGTCAGACCCCAACTTGGTAGTGCTAAGACCTTGGGTAAATTACCTGAGCCTCTGCTTCCCCATCCACAAAATGGGAGTATCAACAGCACATACCTCATGTGTTATTGGGAGGATGGGATAAAGTACATAAAGCATGATACCATGCATACAGTAGGCTCTTAATAAATGTCAGATATTATTACTTTTATTACATTACTGCAATCAAAATGAGTTGCTTGGTTTCCCAAGTTTTAGTACTTATTTCACATCCCTGTACTTTTGCTTATACCATTCCCTCTGCCTCCATCTTCACCTTCTGAAATCTTTCCTATACCCAGAGGCCCTGCTCAGATGCCATTTTCCTGAAGTTTCCTCGACAACCAGCCATACAAGCTCTCTTGTTGCCCCTCTGAACTTTAAGGCTCTTTGCGTCCAACACTCTGAGGCATTTACGCTGTGAGCCATGTGATGAGCTGTGTGGTGAGCTGTGTGAATGCATTCTCTCCCTACAAATTAGAGTGGGACTTTGTCTACTTCATATTTAATATACTTGACACAGCCTAGCACATCGTCTTGGCACAGAGCTGAAACTCGGGGAAATGTTCATCAAAAGATGAAGAGGTGGAACTATCCTGTTTCTCAACAATAAACTTTCATCTCGATACCTGTCTATTAAACAAAAATTTATTAAGCATCATATTAATCTTATTAATACATCTTATTAAACCTAGGATTAATGAATATGGTCCCTGCCCTCTTGATATGCACAGCCTAGTTCAGAAGATTATACTTTCAGAAAGAAAACTGAGAACAAGTCAGGGCAATATTTAACAATGTGTTTAATCAACTATAATCAAATTTCATAATGTATAATCTAGACAGTTTCCTGGGTGGTCAAGCTAGGGCAGAGTCTGGAGAATTTAGGTGAGGAGGGGAAGGGAAGAGGCAGAAATCGTCACTGGAAGGTTGAGCTCACTGAAAGGCAGATGAATTTAGCTAGGGAAAGTAGAGGGAGGAGTAATTTTACAGAAGATAATTACACCTGCATTCAAGGGGGGGGGGGAAGGGCACCGATAAACGAAAAGGAGTGTGCCACCTACTAAGTTAATGATTCTTTGTGCTGGAGTACCAGGAGATAACAATGGATGCCAGCTACAATGTTCACATGTGCCAATTACCATAATTACAAACACCGAAGATTAACATTTACCTGTCAGAAGTCCATGGGAGGAAGGGGTGTCTCCCACACCTGTAGCTGAATAAAAGCAACTGCAATTCCTAGAGAATCAGCTTTGATTAAAGATATTCTGAGTTTCATGCTTTCTCTATTTTGAGATTCTAAATTGCCCTTCAGATTAATATGGTCACACCTCCTTGCTTCACCTACGAGGAGGTTTGCCAGAAAGCTAGACTTCCCTTTCAGCCACATATGTTTGGCCTTGCCTAAGTTGTGAGATGTCCTTTAAGGAATTGTAGAAAGAACCTCCTGCCCCCAGGGATCTCCCCATCGTGCCTGAAAGAATGCCATGATTTGTGACGCGGTCCTGTCCAGTTCTCTCCTCACAAAAGTAAGTACTGCTGTCGAAGGCCACAATCAGTCTGGAATCTTTTGGTTTGCCTGTGAGGTGTTATTTGTTTGAGGGAAGGAGAAAAGGCATAGAAAGAGGTGGTGACCAGGTCCTTGCACAGCGGAAGTGGGACAAAATAAGCGCCACCCTGTCTGGTCTAAAGGGAAAAGCCTCCTGTCCCCAAACTGCACAGACAGACCCAGTTCCACTGGCGGGTGCCGGGGCCCACACAAAGCGAGAAGCCAGCACCCGGGAGCCCACAGCAGCTCAGCCCTTGGCCATGCGCAGAGACAGGACTCGCCTGTGCCCTGGAGGGACAAGCACGTGGGAGGGCAGCAGACCGCCAGCTTATCCTCTATGGCAGCGGATGGAGCAATAAAAGGTCCATGGGGAGTTAGAGAGGAGAAGGGAGTTGGGGGAAATTGGAAAGGGAGGTGAACCATGAGAGACTATGGACTCTGAAAAACAATCTGAGTGTTTTGAAGGGGCGGGGGGTGGGAGGTCGGGGTACCAGGTGATGGGTATTATAGAGGGCACGGATTGCATGGAGCACTGGGTGAGGTGCAAAAATAATGAATACTGTTATGCTGAAAATAAATTTAAAAAATAATGGAAAAAAAGAGAGAAAAAAAAAAAGGTCCTGTGAAGGGTTAAGGTCCAGCCCCAGTGCCACAGTATGGCCGCCAACAGACTGACAATCTGGCGGGGGGGGGGGGGGGGGGGGGTTGGTGAGGGAGGGATACTCCCCCGACCCCTGCACCACCGGGTCCCCGCAAAGCCTTTGGCGCTGCCGGGCAGAGGGTGCTGCCCCTGCCCTCCTCGCCTGCCCGGCAGAGCAGCTCCCCTGGGCCCGCGAGGCCTGAGCATGGGGAGTTTCAAGTTCAGCTAGACTGCAGGGATTGAAAGGAATGACGTGTTTTATCCGAAGTGGGAGTTCATGGGATCCTGTTTCTGTATCTAACCCCATTCTCTTCTAAGTGACTCTTTCTGGGCCTCGCAGCAATGGCCCTCGTGCTGCCACCTGCAGGTGGAAGGGGGGATTGAGCGAACTGTAGTTGGCAGGCAGGAGTCTTAAGGAGCCCAGGACCTGGCAGAGACCTGATCCAGCCTCCACATATCGTCCAGAGGTTACCCTTTGGTTTGTTTTTTCCATTTTGCAGATTTGGGAAGAGAATGATGATACATATATGCACAAATGTAATTCAGCGTAGATGTTTATAGGATTGCTGTGCATTTTAAAGGAGACCATGCACTTGAGCCCCGCAGTATAGCAAGCTGGGAAAGAGGACCTGGAGGTGCGTTCAGGCTTTGCCATTTGCCAGGTCAGGGAATATGGGATGAGTTACTTCACTTCTCTGTGCCTTGGGTTTCTTATCTATAAAATGATAGTGACGAGTATCTATTGCATCGGTTATTTATGAGAATTAAATGAAATACTTCTACTACACTTGGACACAGTAAGTGCTCAAATGTTAGTCTTTTACAGTTGAACTTGTTTTTGTTATTTTCAGCATTCTGTTGCCTGGAAAATTCTGGTTTTTAGATTCCCAGATAAACAATGCCATCTGTTTGCTCATCATTTTGCAGTTGTCTTGAGTATACTTGTATATAATCCTTTCATTGCCCTGGGAGTTAGATGTCCTCATCCCATTTTGCAGATGAAGAAACTAAGGCTCAGAGAATTTTAGTGACTTGCCCGATGTCACACAGCACGTGGAACCAGGACATACCCAGCTTTCCTCTCCCCAAGACGTTCTTTTTACTATATCACAGTTGTCATAATTCCTCTAAATGGGAAGAGTATGCATTTGATTTTACAACACTTTGCCAGTATCTATGCTATGCAGGAAATTTTTCAAATTATAGCAACTTCCTAAAACCAGGCCTCAGCTTTCAGGTAAACTAAAAGAAATATGGTCAAGGCCTTTTCTTGGTAATAAACCTTTTCTCTGTGACTTATTGGTGAACTGGTCTGTTAGGTGCTGCTTTGGGAAGGGAGAATGGAGGGGTGCAGCAGCTTGGGCCTTTGGGGGAGCAGTATCTTCACCACAATGTGTTAAGCGCCCCCCCCCCCCGCTTTTGAACTCCTGGGCAGTCATGAAATGATTTATTCCCTCCTCTTTCTTCCCTGACAGACTGTGAGCTCTGTCAAGTGTAAGATGGGGCTAACCTATCAGTTCCCTACTTGTAGAAAAGAAATGCAGAGGAGAAGCTTTTCACTGAAGAGAGTCAGGAAATGAAGACATCTCCTTAGACACTTGATGACAGATTCATCTCAATCTATAGAGAAAGAGATTAGGGATAGTTTTGATCATTTTTGGCCAAACAGCTTTGATGATCTTCCTCTCCTGACTAGTAGCAACAACAACAATAACTAATATTGATCCAGTGACAACCATGAGCAGATGTGATGCACATGAGTTCATTTGAGTAACCCTGTGTCCTAGGTACTCTCGTTATCCTCATTTTACCAATAAAGAAGCAGGCTGAAGGAGAGCTTGGGCTTCCCAGCACAATACAACTAGTAAGTAAAGTAGCAGAAGTGGGACTTGAACCCAGGTCTGTTTGACACTGTTTGACACTGACTCTAACATCTGCCCAGCCTGCCTCCCAGAACCGGCAAGATAGCTACTGAGGGTCTTGCTCAGAAACCTGCCTGATGGGAACAATGGATGGGGTGAGTGTGTGCATGCTTTCTACCCTAACCACCTTGATTCCTTCCCTTTGATTTATTTTCCACCTCAAGCAGCAGGACTTTATATCAGAGTCATCTTCTTTGGCTCCTTCCCCGCCTGAGCCTGGCATCCCTGATCCTGACTCAGGCCCAGAGTGCTCTCTCCCCTAATTCCTGGCACCAGGGCAAGGGAGAATATCCAGTGTCAGAGATCAGCAAAGCCCTCCATGTGACAGACGGGCACTTGCCTTCCCAGCTCCGTACACATGCCTCCAGCGAGTAGTTCCGATTACGGTCAGCCGGGCTGAGACCTCGTCTCTCCCTCAACAAGTCCCAGATGCCCAATTCATGCAGAGCAGGTGCTCCTCTCATTCTCCTGGCCCCAAAAGGCCAAACATTTCCACTTGGTTCACATAGTCCCGAAGCCTATCCATTCTCTTCCCTTGTCCCTGTGTGTCCTGACCCATCAAGCCTTTGGGACTGCATCATTTTATCACTGATGGCCCAGCCAATTTGTTTTCTGGAATCAAATTTCCAAATACTCAAAACTCCAGCAATTTCAGCAATAACTGTGCAGACAATCCCAGACCATTCATGACTTTTGTTCCCAATATTTTTTTTTTTTAAGTTTCAAAGGTGGTTAAGAATTTCAAACTCATTTGCCTGTCATGTCTGGTTCTAAATAATCACTAGGTATTGTGGTGGACCCTAGAAACCACCGCTTACACACCTGCACCTGCAGTCAAGGCCGAGTATCTCTGTGCCAACGAGGAAAGGCAACTACAAGTAGAGAAGGACAGAGGGGAGGTGGAGATTTAGGAAAAAGGTTCTAAGTAACCTCCAAGGCCACAGAACAAGAGCTCCTCATCTCCCAGGTACAGAGGAAGCACTAAAGAAGCCTGTTAAAATGCAGATTCCGAGTTCTGATTCCTTGGGTCTGAAGTGGAGCCCAGGACTTTCAAGGTCCGCAGAATCTCTTCCAATGCAGGAGGTCTGTGGATGACACTCTGAAGAAGGCCACCTGAGAGACCAGGAACACCCAGGAGTGGGAGATGAAGCCCACCAGGGAGGAGCCCAAGGATGAGAAGAGAGAGGAGCGTTCCCCAAGGCAAGCGCTCAGAAGCGAGGACCAACAAGGAGGAGGGGATGGATGAGAAAGAGGTTCAGAGACACCCCCCGCCACATCCCACATCCCGGAGGATCCTAAATGTTAAGCTCTTTATACAACTCAGAAATCTCACATTACCAGGGACCAGTCAGGCAACGTCTCAAATATGAGCAGTATGGGAAATGCAAAAGCTGTTTGTCCCCTTTTAATTCTTCTTCTTAGAATTATTTTTACTCTCTTAACCAAAATCTATCTCCCTTTATTTTTCTATCTTATCCCCGGAGAAAAAGAAAACTTGGGAAACTAATTTATTATATGACTGATTTATATCCCTCATCTTCCTAGAGATTTTTTTTTAACTTATATTCAATCCAGAATCTAATCCAGGATCATGAATTGCATTGATTTTTCTCAAAGATGTATTTTAAAATATAACTGGGGTGAATCCCTAGCTGGTCAAATGCCAGAGAAGAGAGAGAGGGAGATGACAGCCTGGCCTGGGGTTCTGCCCCCATCATCCATCCCCATCCCTAATTGTTCAGGTTTTTCCTCAACCTCGCCCTCTGCCCTCTGCTCCTCTCCTTTTCTTCCTCTCTGGTACTTTCAGTGTCCTGGAGGACTCCAGGTGGCCGAGAAGGTGAAGCGGCACCCCAGGGACCCTGCCTGGCCACTGCCTCTGGGATCCTCTTCCT
Organism: Mustela erminea; assembly: GCF_009829155.1. Taxonomy (NCBI): domain Eukaryota; kingdom Metazoa; phylum Chordata; class Mammalia; order Carnivora; family Mustelidae; genus Mustela; species Mustela erminea. The sequence continues at coordinate 92,233,154 of NC_045620.1, read as the reverse complement.
GGTCCTACAGACAGGTTGTCCTCGTCCTCACCGGGCTCTTCAATGAGCATGAAGCGGAAGCACTCAGCGGTGCTCAACAGGGCACAGAGACTAATCAAAAAGAAGAGATTTCAAATAAGTAGACAAACCCAGGAGTGAAAATCAATGAGATGAAAACTCTCCTGCCGGAAAATAAATGAGGTGCAAAGGAATCAACCTGGAAACACGAGTCAGCAAACCACTTCCCGACATTCCCAGTCCAGGCTTGCTGGTGCTGGGAGCGTCTCCGAGGCAACTCCAGGACTCCTCATCCGTTCCCACCTGCCCCTCCTTGCCATCGCACCCACATGCTACGGCCTTCTGGAGAAGCCCAAGTCCCACCTGCTGATCCTGGAATCTGACCTCGAGTCCACATCAGATCTCGCTCCCTGGCTGTGGTGGCCAGGGGCTGCATCTCTGCGTCTCCACAGCCTTCTGTCATGCCATTCTGATGCCGCTGGTCAGGGACTGCCTGGGCCAGAAGACTTTGGGTCTGTGGGTGCTCAGCTCCTCCTCCCAGACTGCAGGCTCCTGTACTATCACCAAAAAACTTTAAATCTATTTGAATAATGATAAATGCTTTGGAGTCAGATCTGGCTTGAAATTCCCAGGGATGTATGACCTTGAGCCAGTTCCTAATCTTCTGTGAGTCTCAGTGTCCTTATTTGTAAACTGGGACCATAAGATCTCATGCAATTATGGTGAATGTTAAATGGATTAAGTTATGCAAAGAACTCAATCCAGTGTCTGGCACATTAGAAACTTTCAACAAATATATGTTCTCTTCCCCTTCTTCATTTTTGAATCTCCAAAGCCTAAAATATGTTGCCGGCAATTTTATGCAAATTATAATGGCTTATAATTACGTGACTAATTCACAGTCATCATAGGACAATCAGAAAATATGGAGAAGTAAAAAGAAGATAGAAAATCTTATGTAAATTTCAAATCCAAAGATACTAGAGTATAAATTGGTATACATCTTTCAAAGCTTTAAAAATACATAAATATTCATTATAACACACTGTACACAGTGCTTTCTTTTTTTTTTAAGATTTTATTTATTTATTTTGAGAGAGAGCACACGTGCATGCAAGTGGGGTAGGGGGAGGAGAGGCAGAGGAAGAGGAAGGGGCCATTCTTACACTCTTCGTCTACACAACAACAGCACATTCTGTAATAATTATTTAGCTGCCAGTAAAGATAAGTTTTCGACTTGTTATTTCATTTTAAAATGACTAAGAACTTTCTCAGAAAAGGGGTAGGAAGGAATCTCCAGCAGACTCGGAGCTGAGCATGGAGCCAGATGTAGAGCTCCATCTCCCAACCCACCGAGATCATGACCCAAACCCAAATCAAGAGCCAGACGCTCAACTGACCAAGCCACCCAGTTGTCCCGACACAGTGATTTATAATCTGGTTTGCTATATGAAAATATATAACAAACATCTTTTGCTGTCCACAGAGCGATTTATGTAACATTAGCCATTACGGCTGCAGAGTGATCTCCATATGGGGATGTGTCTCCACTTACTCAGCCAATCCCCTACTATTGAGCATGTAGGTCACTGGCAATTGTTTCACTGACTCTAAGCAATTGTTCTGATGAACAAGTTGTAAATATTTACTGTCATTCCTTTTTTTAAGCTTTTATTTATTTATTTGACAGAGAGAGATGACAAGTAGGCAGAGAGGCAGGCAGAGAGACAGGGGAAGCAGGCTCCCTGCTGACAGGGAGCCCGATGCAGGGCTCATTCCCAGGACCCTGAGATCATGACCTGAGCTGAAGGCAGACACTTAACAACTGAGCCTCCCAGGTGCCCCTTCACTGTCACTCTTAATTAAGTTCCTATGAGTAGAATTGCTAAATTGAAGAGTGTGTGAAAATGCTAGTGTATGAACACTTTTGATACACTTTGTTGAACCGATCTCCACAAAGGTTATATAAATTTATGTTCCTTATCTACTCAAAGTATGTAGTCATTCTTTCCTTGTCTTTGCCACAGAGAAAATGATATCTAATTGTTATCTGAATTTCCTCTGAAAAAATACCACTTGTGTTTTGTAACTGTTGAACTGAATGAATGTACTTCTTTCATGCTGACCCTCAAATCACATCCATGGGGGCGCCTGGGTGGCTCAGTCGGTTAGGCATCTGCCTTTGGCTCAGGTCATGATCCCAGGGTCCTGGCATTGAACCCTGCCTCAGGCTCCCTGCTCAGCCGGGAGCCTGCTTCTCCCTCTCCCTCTTTTGATCCCCCTGCTTGTGTGCGCTCTCTCTCTCTCTCTCTCTGTCAAATAAATAAATAATCTTTAAAAAAATAAAAATGCAATTAAAAAAATCACACCCAAGTACACATTTGCAAGCTTTGCTCATCTAGAATAAGTGGCCCCAAACGGAAAGTGATCATAATCTGGATGAAGCTCACTGAAAGACAAAGAGGCTAGGGAACAAGGACATCTGCGATGTTACGAGGAAGCGAAGAGAAGTGGGGTGAAACAGACACAGACGGCTGGGGAGAGGCCAAGACAAAGCCTCTGGCTGCTGTAATCAGGGCGCGATCCCTCCCTGTTGGATCTCAAGGAAGACAGGAGTGAAGCTCAGGATGGTGGGGCTGGACCTGGAGAAGGGGAAACGATGGGAAGAGACAAACCCAGGGGCCATTCTGGAGGCAATCGAGGCCTGCTAATTGGGAGCATTGCTGGAGATGTCTGGTTACATTTCAAGGCAATACAGTTTTCACTCTTCTGTCAGCTTGTTGTACATTAGTCCCTTAATAATCATTCTTCCTCATTCCCAGTTGGCTAAATAGTAGTAATAACTAATTGTGGAAATGTAATAGCTAATGTGGAAAGTATTAAACACGTTCCACATGCCAGGTGCTGTGTTCCATTAGCATTTTCTCATTTAACCCCTACAATGACCTCAGGAAGTTTGCACTATCATTATACCCATTTTTCAGATGAGGACACAGGCTCAGAGAGATGTAGTGTCTTGTTCAAGGCCACAGAACTAGTAATGGAGGGAGCCAGGAAGAGAACCCAAGCCTGTGTTTTTTCAAAGCCCAAGTTTGTGGCTTTTGTTTGTTTGCTTATTTGGTTTTTTTTTTTTTTTTTTTAAGATATTTTTATTTGACACAGAGAGGAAGTACGCACAAGCAGGGGGAACAGCAGGCAGAGGGAGAAGAAGGCTCCCCCTGAGCAAGGAGCCCAACGCGGGGCTCAGTCCCAGGACCCTCGGATCATGACCCGAACGGAAGGCAGACACTTAACAGATTGAGCCACCCACACGCCCCTTATCTGGGCTTATTAACCACAACATTTTACAAGGGCCACTGTTGTTACCAAGCACATGAGTTGTACTAGATAGTAGTTCAAGTTGAAGGCCAAACCACCATGAGAAAATAAAGGTCAGCAATTCCACATGGAGAATAAGAAGAAAGAGATCAAGAAGGCTCCCTTCCTCCATCCTCCATCGAAAGCCCCATTACCTAAGCCTTTGTTCTTTCCCCTACTGTGTTAGAATAACTCAGTGCCTGCCTTACCAAGCAGGAGTGAATTTAATGTACTTGATTCCTTGGAGCTCTGACTCATTTAGGCCCAAAGAACCAATTTATTTCCTGATTCACACATCCTGACCACTTTCTCCCCTCGCAATCCAATCTAAACCGGGTACCAGGAACTCACACTTGTCAAGCCCCATTTTGCACCTGGCTACCACCCACCCAGGGTTATGGCTGTACTCCTTGAGGCTTTTCTAACAAAGACCATTGTGGGACGTGGCCACATCCACAGAGAACAGGTGCAAGCTCAAAGACTTAGGAAGAACACAGAAGGACCCTCCTGCTGGTGGCTCCTGGTGGATAAGCAAGGGCCACCTGTGGCCTGATCACATTTTCATGCCACACAAAGTTGGAATCACCTCGCAGTGGAGGTTGTTAGTGAGTCTCCAGGAGTTTGGTTCCTACTGAGTTCAAAGGCTGACCTTTCCCTGAAAGCTGTGTTCTTCCTCCAGCCCTTTCTGACCGGCCACATGGGCTTCCACTGAAGCCACTGTGACAGTTTCTGTTCCTGTTATAGTGTCTTCTCATTACAGCAACTCCCTGGAAAATGCCAAGTTTCATGTTTGTTTTCTACCCATTGCAACACAAGCTGCTTCTCAGCAATGGGAGGGGAGCAAGGGCAGGAAGAAAACTTGCTTCAGTTTTCCAGCTAAATTCCACTCCCTTCATGAAATTTTTTCAGACTATTCCTGCCAGTGGGTCCTTGGGTCACATCCCTCCCCCGCTTTCCAGCTTCTCTGACCTTCTAGAACATTGCTGGTCTCCACCAGCCATTAACGTAAGGCCTTGTTTGTTTCATCACTGATTGACATGTGAATGCTGCCTTCTCTCCTTGACTAGATCGTGCATTTCTAGAGGGCCGGTACCATATTTTAAGATATTTTCATATCTTCCTCCAGGTCAGAACATAGGGTTATGTGCCTTCCTTGATCACCCTATTTAAAGCTCCAAATGAATCACCGTTAGCAGTCCAACAAAATAAATGTCATATTTATTTTGTTGGACGGCTAACAAATATATAAATATATTTATATAACATAAATATATGTTATATATTATATATAAATATATAAATATAACGTTAATTTTGTTTAATATCTGACCCCCCCCCATCAAATCTTAGTCTAGAAAACAGGTATTTCGCCTGCTTTGTTCACTGACATTTTTTCCAGCATTTAGAACAGCGCCTGGCATATAATGAGTATTCAATAAATAGGTGCTAATTAATGGATGAATTAAGGGATGAATAATGTGAAAAACAAATTACACTCCTATATTTATGGAAAGATTATCTTTTTCCATTTCAACTCTTCAATGAGTATTTTATGTATTGCTTCTTATGAATTTCAGAAGAGTTTCTTTAGGCTCTCAAACCTATTTTATTTCTTTACTACTAGCTCAGGAAACCCTAAGATAGAGAATAACTATCAGTATTTAACCGGGTTTTCCCTATACACCAGTAACTATTTATATTCTCATTTAATTAATACTCCTCTCCCTCGGGCATCTGGGTGGCTCAGTGGGTTAAAGCCTCTGCCTTCAGCTCAGGACATGATCTCAGGGCCTGGGATCGAGCCCTGCATCGGGCTCTCTGCTCAGCAGGGAGCCTGCTTCCCCCTCTTTCTCTGCCTGCCTCTCTACCTACTTGTGGTCTCTGTCTGTCAAATAAATAAATAAAATCTTAAAAAAAAAAATACTCCTCTCCCTCGTTGATACTGTTAAAACCATCATTTCACTGATGAGGATCTGAATCTTCTAAAAGGTAAATAACTTGCCTGGTTCTCATAGCTAGTAAATGGTGAAATCAGGACTTGAACCCAGGCCTTTCTGATTAATGACCACTCTGCTTTCCTGCCTTAATAGAATCCAGGCTGCCAGGATAATCCTTGAGCTTCCTCCCCTAAGATCTTCTAGTCCTGGCCAGCCCAACCTAGCCCTTCCCAGGATGAGAGACCACATCTTGGGGCTGCCAGGAAGTGTTGAAAGACACAGCTACTACCCAGAGAGCTAACATAGGGTAAGTGTATGGTGGGGAAAGCAATGGAAGAAACAATAGCAGCAGTAGCAGTTCCTGATCACCGTGGTTTCTATCTTAGATGCTGATGGACAATTTTAGCTGCACCATGAACATTAACCAAAATGGAAATGACTACGGATAAAGCAGGTTTTGGGCAGAGAGAGGAATTAAGTTTTGGTCCTCTTACATTTGAGATATCTGTTCAATACTCAAGGGTAGATGTTGTGTACACAGTAGGATCCACAAGTCTGAAGTTCAAGCAAAAGGGCTAGAGATCTTAATTTGTGAGTCAACAGCACCACGGAACCCTGTCTAATGCAAATGCCACGGGACAACCAGATGTGTTTCTAGGCCGGCAGAGCCCCAGTCCTGAAGATTGTGTCAAATGTTTTAGAAAGGTTGATGAGGGCCATGTAGAGACTTCATTGTTCCCTGTGTTGCTGCAGCGGGTGCATTATGAAGCTTAAATTTGCCATATTTCCTTCTCAGTGGGGTCTCAGTGGGCGACTGTGTGTGTGTGTGTGTGTGTGTGTGCAATTGGTTGCAATTGTTCAGGGACTGAAATGGTTCATTCTAGAGATTGCCTCTGGGACTCCCTTTTCCTTGGACTTTCATGGCTGACCAAGGCACTTGTAAACAGACACATTCTTTTGGATATGTTAAAACTATAATCCAGGCCTGGGATACAACTCCACTCTTTTCAGTGATTCTGTGTTTTTCTGATCTGAAGCACAGACCCCAATTTCATACTGTGGTTGGTGGGGCCCTCTGACTTCCTTTCCTTTAATATTCTGGGCATAACATACAAGACCTTCATTAACTGCTCAGTCAGTATGCAGCCCATCCCTGCCCTAGTCCTGCAGACAGAAATTACAGAGAGAGAGGGGGAAGGGGCTCAAGAAAGCACAGCCAGAGCTCAGAGATGTCAGCATAGGGTATCTGAAAAATACTGACAGAGGCATAAAAAGATTTTTTAGCAACACTGAGAACCTAGCTGAGGTTGGAAATCATTAATTTGTTCTGGAACCAGTTAGCCTGGCTGTGGAATTTTCTCTAGCTAAATTCCCACAGAGAAGACAAATAGTAGGGCCACTTCAGGGTTGGGATATGGCTTGACAGGTGCATAGGGAGAGCAAGTGATAGGTCACTGATGAGAATGTAGCTAGTGGGTCCCAGGCTGGAGAAGGGAGGGCAGAAGGCAACAGAAAAACTGACACCCGGGGTGCCTGGGTGGCTCAGTGGTTTAAAGCCTCTGCCTTCAGCTCAGGTCATGATCCCAGGGTCCTGGGATCGAGCCCCGCATCGGGCTCTCTGCTCAGCACGGAGCCTGCTTCCTCCTCTCTCTCTCTCTTCCTGCCTCTCTGCCTACTTGTAATCTCTATCTGTGAAACAAAGAAATCAAATAAATAAATAAATAAATAAATAAAAACAAATAAATAAATAAATGAAATAAATAAATAAATCTTTAAGAAAAAAGAAAAATGGATACCCAGAGTGTCCCAGCTCCAAAAGGCTGTGGGTGAACCCTCGAGGATCTCAAGGGTACAGAGCATGGCGGACACCTAGGAAAGGCGAGTCTAGGACAAAGGAGACTCCTGCGGCT